>NC_132875.1:23876716-24476716 GCF_048164855.1 Canis lupus baileyi
TGAGTTTATGATATATGAGTTTTACCACAAAGGAAAGGAGGGAGAGAGGAAGAAGGAAGGAGGAAGGAAGGAAGCAAGGAAGCAAGGAGGGAAGGAAGGAAGGAGAGAAAATCCTAGCACCCATCTGCCCAGTGCTGATCACCACTGTTGAATCAATCTGAAGCATCCCTTAGTGCCAGAAGAGAGGTGAAGGAGTGATCCCCTTTCACACTTTACAGCTTTGTTGGATGTTTCCAAAATGGACCTCACTTAGGGCAGACATGAACTTTGAGATTGGGGAGTGGCAGGCAGGAGATCTACAAAGAAAGGCTGAGCCCCTACTCCCACCCACTTTAAGAAAAGGTGACTTGCAGGGCACTGCTTGGATCTGGAGAGCAATCTCTGACTCACTTCCAGCCCTCCTTCTCCTACTGCCTGAGCTCTGACCTCTGGTTTGGAACTCTCTACCTCCCCCACCCACATCTGGGCTCACCCCACACCCACTTCGCAGCTCCTTAGGCACACCATCTGCCTAGCCTCCCCTATTCCCCCGGGGACTTTACTCCTTTTATTGATACCTTTAAATAATTAAGTGCCCCAAAGCTTCCCCCACTCTGATGATCCCAGCCCCTGGCCTGGGATGTTATTCAAAGACCAGGAGCTGGTTGGAGGACTGCCAACCCCACTGGCTCTGTTCAGCTCCTTTCTTTTACTGCTCAGCTGCCGGGCAGCTAATGGGCCCCTCTGCCTGCCAGGCTGCAGAAACCAAATAAAAAGCAAGGGACTCTAAGGGATTGATAAGAGTGGGTCAAGAGGAAGATACCAGACCCACACAGAACTGGGTCTGAAGCGATGGGGACAGAGAGTGGAGAGAGAGGCCCAGAGTGGAGAGCTGTATAATGAGGAGAGGGCTGGAGGCTGTCAATCACTGGAGTGGTTTGGGTCTTGGGCAGTGTCCTCATGCAAATTATCTTAGTGAGTCACCGGAAAGTTCCATCCAGACACAAAGAAGCTGCTTCTCTCACTCGTTAACTCTCTCACTGCCCTACAGAAGCCCCCCCACCATGGCCAGGCAACCAAACAAAAGGCCTGAGCCCAGCAGTGCATGAAGGAGTGAATGGGTGAGAACCTCCATGGTGACGTCTCACCAGACAGATGGCAACAGTTGCCAGCCTCCTTTCATGAATT
The DNA here is from genome assembly GCF_048164855.1 of Canis lupus baileyi. Taxonomy (NCBI): domain Eukaryota; kingdom Metazoa; phylum Chordata; class Mammalia; order Carnivora; family Canidae; genus Canis; species Canis lupus. The sequence continues at coordinate 23,877,884 of NC_132875.1, forward strand.
CCCAGTCATAAAGAACAGCCCCTATCCCTCCAGAGCCCATCAGCTCCTCAGAGCCAGCCCAAAGATACAAGTTGGTGGGGAGGCGGGGTGGGAGGCTGCCAGGGAGTGTGTGTGTTTGCGGGGGGGGGGCGTGGGGGGGGTGGGGGGGGTGGGGGGGGCGGGGAACTGATGCTGGATGTTTGGCTAGAAAACAAAAAGGTTGTTCAAAGCACTGGCACTGGGGCCAGCCTGCCCATCTGTCCTCCTTTGGGGAGGCTCTGCCTCCGTGCGCCCCCTCGGCTTCTGGCAGCTCTGAGCAGAGCCAGGGGACCCTGGGAAGGGAGACCTCAATTTGGACCAGCAGTGTTGTGCCCACAGTTGTTTGGGGCTTCGTGCTTTGAGGCTTTCATTACAGAAAATCCCCCAACTGGGCATTGTTTCATCTCTTCAGAAATAAGGTTAAATGGAAAATCCAAGGCCTTGGGGACAGGTGGAGAACAGTCGGATCTGGTCCTCGCCATTAAATAATCAGGTTTGAGTTGTTCTAGAATATGATCCTGTCAAAATAATCCAGAAATGTCCTCAAACATCAGAAGCCAGTGGAGACGAGGGGACCAGGAATCAGAGGACCCAGCTCCACTCTTAGCTCACCATTTGGTTGTTGTGTAATTTGGGCAAGTCATGCCAGCTGGCCATCGGAATCCCAGTTTCCTCTCTGTTGGTTGGGGGTAAAATCACCTGCCACCTCTGCCTCCCAGCACTGTGGAGAATAAGCGGATGTGCAATCCACAGTTGTAAAAACAGGAGAGGCTGTGCAAATACAAGGCTTTGCTCTCAATTTCCCCGCACCCATATCTCCCAGGAGGTGGAGTGGGCATGGCACGTTCAACGTTTTCAAAGTACTTCATATCTATTCTTTTGTGAGATAACTGAAAACAAAAATGTCTAGGATGGTGCAAAGATTTATATATATATACATAAATATATATATTATCTATATAGTAGATATATATATACATAAATATATATATTATCTATATAGTAGATATATATATATATAAATGGAAGCTCCCCTGCTTCCCGCCACTGACCTACCAGTTTCTTGAATCTCCAATGTTTGTCTCCCTTCTCTCTCTGCCTTCCAATATCAGCCCAGCCTCATTAGAGAAAATTAGTGGGAACTCTAGGTTAAAGGGCTAAGAGATCTCAAAAAATTCAGAATGAAAAGGAACCATTCCTTGGGTCTTAAAGGGATAAAAAGGTGCAGCATATGCAAAATTATGATTCTGAGGCCATCAGCTTGCCTCTGAGCTAAACTGTACCCCCCTACCACCACCATTGCATTTTCTGCAGAAGGGCTGATCTGGTGGTGCTGGGAGAGCTGGGTTGGGAGATGGGGGTGAGGAATAGAGTGGCTGCCCAGGGACACAGGGGACAGAGCTCTCTGTACTCCTCCTACGTGGCTTCATGTCCTGCTCTTTCATCCACCCACCTGACCTGTTTGTGTTGCCCAAGGTGACCATGCTCAGTTGGTTTGGGTTTCTTCTCTCTGGCAAAAGATAGTAAAGGCATTTCTCAAAACATCTCTCTCCCAACCCTTGCCCAAGCTAACCTCACCCATCTCTGACCATTTCCATTTGCCTAACAACCATCTGGGCGCGAAGTACTGTGTAATGTATTGTTCTGTGTCATTTCCATTAGTTTGCATTTAATCCATGCCTGGCATTCCTGAACTCTCATAAATAATTATCCCATCACCTCCTTCAGACTGGCAACGCCCTGAGGACAAAAACCTGTTTCCTCCTCTCTGCCTTCCCCCACCCCCACCCCCACCCCCACCCTGTGCTTCTTTCAAGGACCCTCTCAGGACTTAAAAGGGCAAAGAGAAAGCTGAAATTCCACCCAAAGAAAAGGTCTTTCAAGTTGTCCTGTGCAGCTGGCCCTCTGCTTGGCTCCAGATACAGCCCCTGGGCACCAAGGCCAGCGTGGATCTGCTCCAATCCTCCCATTCCGTTAACACGGTGATCTTGACAAGTGCGTGTTCCTTGTGTTCTGCCCTTGTGTCTTTGAATCTCATCCTATGACACCACCACTGTTCCATTTTTTGTTTTCCCCACCTGGGAGGTGATGGGGGAAAAGTCTGTTGGTCAAGCAGGGATTATGTTAGGGAGGTTATTCTCCTTTTGTGAAAACAAGAGGAGCCACTAGGACCTAAGCCTCCACCCTGACAGGCACAAGGAAGAAAGGAAATGGGTCAGAACGAAGACAAAGAATTCCTGTGTTTTGCACCAGGGCTGGAAGTCAGTCCATCTGGTTGGTCTGTCTCCACTGGAGTGAAATTTCTCCCACTGGAAAGGCACAAACGGCAGATGAGGGGTTGGCCACTGGGGTGTCTAGACCAGACCACCTGGTCCCCCAGCCCTCTTGCTGTCGGATTCAGCCCCAGGTTCTGTATTAGAGCCAGATGCTCTTTAGAGGTGATCTCTAGGGCCTTATATTCATTTGGAAATATGATACATAAACAAAAGAGAAAACCACGGAAGACAGAGGCACACAAAACACTATCCACATAAGGAATCACAGACAGAGCAGCAACTTCTTCCTTTAAGAGTTCAGAAAGTTTTTATAAAATTACTTTAGGGAAAATGGAAAGGCTGGGGGTTATTCTGTATGTTGGTAAATTGAACACCAATAAAAAAAAAAAAGAAAAAAAAGAAAATGGAAAGGATTTCATGCATGAGAAGCAACCTAAGCTTGAACTTAAAAGATGTGTAAGCTTGAGATTGCACTCTTCTTATCTCTTGACTATCTGCAATGTGAACGGTGGCTTGGTGTTAAAGTTCCTGGAATCCAGAAGACCAGAGAGCTAAGGGTGGGGTGGTGGCAGAAAAATTAGGAGAAGCCATGGATCTAGTTTTGTCTTAATTTTTCTTGTTGTTTCTCTCTCTTTATTGGGCCAGGCCCAGATTTGAGCTTGACTCTGCCACTCACTAGCGGTGTACCTAGAGATCACCTGCTATATCTTGCCAGAGCCTCGGTCTCCTCTCCTCTAGTCTAATGATAATAATATCAATGCATAGAGTTCTGAGGATTTCATGAGATTATGTACCCGCTGAATCTCACCAGTGCTATTATTGCATTATTCTATTAGCCCACCACAAACATAAGGACAGAAAAGGATTAAAAAGGTAGCACTCATTCATTCATTTACAATATTGTTGCGAGCCCACTTTGGGCCAGGCCCTGTGCAAGCACTGGAGATAAAATGTAGAATCAAAACAGCCTGGATCCCCAGGAGTCAACAGCCTACCAAGGAGACATAAATTAAATAATCAACTAGATGAGTGGACCGTTTCAACTGCAATGAAGAAACCTGAACCACAAATACTGCTTTCCTTCTTGGGAAGAGTGGCCAGGGAGAAACCCAAGACAGCATGTGGCTTTGCACCCACTGGCTGGGGCTGTGGGGAGGGGGCTTGGTGAAGATGGGGTGTGCAGTTATTTCAGGTCTCACATAAGGACATGGAGGCTCTACCTGGCCACTCTTGGCTTTCAACTCAAGACACAGTGCCATCCCTTTCATGGCAGGTGGACAGTGGAGGGTGACCCAGCACCACTCACCACTCAGACTTGTCCTGTAGGGATTAGAGTCCAGGACAATGGGGACTCTGCCCTGAGGTTCCTGGGGTGACTCACGCTTTAGGCCTGACTCCTCCTCTGGGGAAAGGGGACCTGGGTAGGGGAAGCTTCTGGACATTTCACTTGTGAAATTATCCTTTTGGCATGACCCAAAAGAAGCCCCTGCCCTGCTCTACTGAGGAAGCCTTCTTGGGCTGGTACTGTTTACAGGCTCTCAGAAAGGCAGGTGTTGGGAGGCAGCTGCTGCTTGTGGTCTGCTCTCCCCAGATACAGGAGCGCCTGCCCTCTCCCACACTGGCTGCCATTGGCTCACAGGAGGACCAAACAGACTTGTCCTCCACCCTCACCACCCTGCCAGCAAACGAAAAGCGCACAGGAAACACCTGGAGGAGAGGGCAGCTGGCAGGGGGACCTCTGCCCAAAAGAAGAAAAGAGTTTGCAGGAGTTGGGCCAGTGAGGAGCTGGGAGTGGGTGCTCGGATGTTTAGTTGCACTTCTCTTGGCCCCCACCAGCTGCTGAGAATGAGCTGCTGAGTTGTTCAAATGCACCATCACGGCCACCCCATCTCCCTACTCATCGATAAAGGGATCATTCCCCTCCAGTGCCAGCTTTCCTAGAATGAGGACAAGAACACCCATAAAGCAAAGACTGCTCAGTGGGTTTTGCCTCTGCCCCTCTCTTCCCTCCAGTGGTCTCCTCCCTCTCAGAGTCAGACCCTCTTTGGATCATGTAAGTTGAAAACCATGGCATGAAGATAGAATCCTTAACCAAGGCAGCAGCCTGTGTCACGTGAAAATCTATTCCAAAGAAAAGTCTTCGTTTATTTCTAAACTTATCTAAGATCTGCATCCATCTCTGCCTGCTTATTGCTCATTACTTCAAGTGGTTGTGGTTCCAGGGGGAGCAGACTTGACTGAGGAGAATCTAAGCGAAGCCCTACCATCAGCGTCTGCTCAAGAACACTTTTGCTGGTGTGTAGACTGTGTGCTGGGAACTGTGTGTGTGCATGCCGGGGTGACAACCCACCAGGCCCCTCACCTTCTTTTAGGAAATTCCCAGAATGGGTAATTTCCTTTCTGGGTCTGGAGGGGCCAGATTGGAAGGGGGCCATGAGGAGAAGTCACTTGCCCCACAGCCACCTGTGGGGACACCACAGTTTCCTCAACTCATAGCTTTGCATTCAATGGCCAGCGTGCTCAGACTGTGGAGTGCCAAGCCATGTACAACACACAGGAGTGTAAGGAGAAATAGAGGGCAGTGATTCTTCCTACGGAGGCAAGTATGGTCACAGTTGGAGAGAGGACATGAGCTTGCAAAGCCTCCAGACATCAAAAATGATACATGAAGATGTGCTGACTGTATCGGTAACAAAAATGTAAACAGTAATAAAAGATGTGTACACATCATTAAGAGGCCCTGGAATGAGGAATCTATTATGAAAGTGTAACCAGTTTTAAACCATAGGTATCAATGTTGAAAAGCCTTGAGGTGAGAATGTTTTTCAAGAGCACAAGTGGAATTATTCAGGGATGGCATTGTGGAGAGGCAGCAGGGGAAGGAAGAAGCATGGACTCTGGAGACAGACACATCCAGATTTGAAATCTGTTTCCACCACCGCCCCCTCTAGTTTCTGGTGCTTGGCTTCCTTCATCTGTGAACCCGAGGTGACAGGACCTCGCAGTGTGCGTGTGGAGATTACAGGAGAGAGGCTTTGTGTAAGGCACCAGGCAGAATGCCTGGGAGCAGTGGGTGTTCAGCACCTGGGCAGGTGCTCATGTCCTAGCAGAAAGTATGTCAGCATACTCTGATGAGTGATTTGGGGCCATCATAACTGGCAGAGTAGAGAGACTTGCAAATGTGGTTGTAGCAGCAAGGAAAGGTGAGCAGAAGAGAATTGAGAAGGTGGGGGGTGGTGTCCTGGTGTGGTCAGGCCATTTCACAGGGTGTCCAGGGTTGGAAATATTCGGACAGCCTTGTATTCCCATCTTACATGTTCAGAATGCAAAGAAAGGCAGCAGAAAGGGAATGGCACAATGAAAATGACGTTTGTGGTGGTCCCGGGCTGCTGGCCAGGTCCTGTAGGGAGGCAGGTAGAAGGCTGTTGAATTATTTCATGGGTGATGGGCCGGGCCAAGGGCTCTGTGCTGGCCTACACAGCCCAGAAGAATCAGAGTTCCCTGTTCTGTCTGGGAATGGAAATAAGATGGTGAAAGGTGATTTAGCACAAGGGACTCATTTTACAGATGAGAAAACGGAGGCTCAGGGTGGGAGGGCAGGGGACACTAGTCAAAGATGTCAGAGAGTAACATTCTAGTACTAGTTACTGCCAGAACTGAAGCTAGGGCCCCTATTTCCCAACTCTTAGGCCAAAAGGTGTTTCTACCACCCGGCAGCTGGCCTCCAAGGTCAACACTGGGAAGGATTTCTGTGGACAAGAGCAGTATTCAGTATCTGTGGAGTCTGTTCTCCCTCTCCTGCTACCGAGGTCAGAATTGCTTAACCACATGTGGCCCAGCCATCCGTCCAGGTGATTACCTTCTGGGTAAGCCCACTTTAGGGAGTTAATTGCTAACTGAGGTTCTCTCACATTATGATTTGAAGTGTGCCCACCCCTCTCTAAGTAACATTTGCATTTCAACAGCAGATGCTTAAAGACCTAAGAGCTCACAAGATTCAAAGGATTGTTTTCTTAAGAAGATACAACCACAGGTTAGCTATTCTGAGCTCTTCTGACCCTTCACTGGCAGACCGTGAATGCACTTGATGTTTTTCTTCCACCTCTCATCTAAATTCCTTTCATCTGTTAGCCCTAATTCTTGGCAACATTGACATTCATCTGTTCAGCAATTATTCGCTAACACCTACTAAGCACCAAGCACTGCTCAGGTAATGTCCCTGGCTTACGTTCTAGCTGTAAATTCAGGGTTATAAAGGCTAGGACAGAGGAAAACACTGAGTAGCATGGGAAGGGACGCTATCACTGAGAAGATCTGAATCTTGAGAGAGGAGAGTTAACCAGAGAGAAGCAGGTAGGTAGGAGGGGTCAGAACATTCCTTGAGCAGAGGCCCAGAGGCTACAGGCCCAGGGACCAGTTAATGGGCACCAGTTGAGGGTGGCAAGCTGCTTCTAGTCTAATCCTTGAAGGAGAAGCAGAAGCCCTATGTGTGCCCGGGTCCTATCAGAAACATGGTGGGATGTTCCTTCAAGAGATCACAGCCAAGGTGACAGTGTGCCATCAATGCCTTCAATGCACGAACCTCCTTCCGGTTTGGGAGATGGGGCCAGAAAGCCCGATATCCCTATTCCCAGGTGGTCCAAATCTTATCATAAGTCAAACTGTAAGCCTATGCAAATAAGTACTTATAAGCAGTTTACCACTTGAAAAAAATTAGTTATCATCATTAGAACTTAGGGATATGTAAAATAAAAGTCTATATTTCAGGGGCACCTGGGTGGCTCAGTCAGTTCAGCATCTGCCTTTGGCTCAGGTCATGATCCCAGGGTCCTGGGATCAAGCCCGCATCAGGCAACCTGCTCAGTGGGGAGCCTGCTTCTCCCTCTCCCTCTGCCTACTGTTCCCTCTGCTTGTGCTCTCACTTGCTCTATCAAATGAATAAATAAAATCTTTTTTTTAATGTCTATATTTCAGTTTTCTCTCAAAAAAAAAATCTCAATATCTAGTGTCACTGGTCTTCCAGGGAGGCAGCAGACGACAGCTAAAGAAGAGGGTCTTTTTCAAAGCCTGAACTCACTCTCTGAGTTCCCCACAGCCTGTGTCCAGCTGTCCTCAGTCACTGATGGCCCGGCTCTACCTTTCACTCCTCCAATGCCCACTGAACTGAACTTTAAATGGCCCCTCCTTGCTGGTGCTGGTCAAGAAAATAGCCCTTGCTTCAACCTGCCCAGCTATAACCTCATCTTATCTGATGTGCTCTGGGGCAGCCTGTCAGGTTTGCTGGGCAAGGGTTGAATAAAGGCCTGCCCTTGTTCATGGCAACAGGGCTAGGGTGTGGTAGAGCCACTTCACCTGGGAGCACAATGACTTGGAGCTGTGGGTGCCCAGGGAAGCAGGCCTCTTTCAAATCAGGGGAAAGGATAGGTAGCACATCTAGGGTATGCTTGTTTGTGTAAGATTATTATCCAGGGCCCTGGTTGCCTCTTAGACCCAGTTCAAATATTTTTCAGGCCAGCTCTGCAAAGAAGTGGTGCAGAAAGGAAACCAGAATTCTCTGGAACTCACTAGGCTTGCCCTTCTCAGCTTCCCCATTTCTCTCTCTTCCTGGAAGGAACACGTGGGTGTGATTCCACCTATGGGCAGGATGGAGATAAGCAAAGTTGTTATTGGAGAATTCGTTTCCCCACCCACTGTGTGTGTGAATGAGCACATAGTCCAGTTTGGTATTAATCCACAAGCAGATCATGGAGCCAAGAGGTCAGAGTTTCCCTCCAGCCAATGAGATCGAATGTCTGGTGAGGACATGGTACATTTCAGCAAGGATGGCCAAGATCAGACACGAATGCCTTCATTCGTTCTGCAGATTCTTATAGAGTACCTACTATAGGCTACATGATACCTATATCATGTATTAGGAAGGGCTCTTGAACTGTGAACATTTTTTGTTTGTTTTGTTTTTATTTTAAGTAGGCTTCATGCCCAATGTGGGGCCTGAACTCAGGGACTCTGAGATCAAGAGTCACATGCTGTATCAACTGAGCTAGCTACATGCCCTTGGACTGTGAAACGTTTTCAGCAAAGGATTGAAAACCATCTTTCAATAGGGGAGGCCGGGGGCTGCTCAGTTGTTGTTACCCGCAGCCATTCTGGGAAGCACTAGAAGTGCTACTTAGATCATCGTTTCCTCCCAGTCATCAAAATGTCAGAGTATCCTTACTCATCTCAGGACCAATTCAGATTAACTTCAATTTAAAACTACAATTCTCATATGTGGAGTACTTAAATATGCCAAGCCTTCTTCCAAGTGGTTTAGATCTCACTCGATCCTCCTTCCTGTTTTGAGATGGGTTCTTATCTTAAGTCCCCTTTTACAAATGGGGAAATGGAAGCCTGGTTGATGTAACTTGCTCCAGGTGCCATAGCCAGGAGGCAGGTAGTAGAGTTGAAGTCAGATCCCTAGACAGCCTGAGCTGCTAACCCCTGCGGTACTGCCTATTGTGCTTGGAAATGGAAACCTTATCGTGAGCTGGAGTGTGATTCAAGCAAGGGGAAGACTATTTATTATTCCACTGCCCAACACAAATGACCTTCCATTCATCTACTTGAAAATGATTATAATAATTGTGCTAATTTGCCCTCCGTCATTGCCAGGATAATGGAGATGATTTAGAATCAAAAGCTGAAGAAAGAAACAGAGATCATTCAATCCAACTCCCTAGTTTCTGAGACAGGAAAATTGAGGGGCTTTGTCCCAAATTCACACAGCTAGTTAGGAAGAACCTGGACTACAACCCATATATTCTCCCTCCCAGCCCAGAACTCCTTCCACCGAATTAGGCTTTGCTGGGCCTTGGTTCCAGTACTGGCCTAGAAGCCAGGAGTCCTAACTATCTTGGCTCATGTAAAGCTGCTCTAGGGCTGATGTCAGACTCACAGGGGAGGGTTTCTTCCCCCTGGGCTTGCCTGTTGAAACCTCAAGCCTTCCCCCACCCAAACATCCTTATCAGAAGCTGGGATGGGCCCTTAATCTGCAGCTCCCAGACCTTGTCTACACTGTCTGGACAGTGCCTTATCATCCAGAAACAGCCGACCGAGTTTAGGTCTCCCAGGCTGGCACCGTGTACCAAGTGGGGAAGCTGGGAGCAGAATGGACCAACCAACACCTGGTCCCTGAATGCACAAAAGCTACCAGCAGCAACTCCTCAAACTGCTCCTGTGCACCTCTATGCCCCCAGCTAGCCAAGAGGTGCTCACTGCCGCCGCTAAAATTCAAACTAAAATAATCTGGGGCTTGATCACAGAACACTCCCATGTAAATCTAGGAACTGTCAGTCTACCTGGGCCAAGAGTGATTCTCCAAATCAATCTGCCTTTCTACAGTCTCCCTGGCTTGGAGACAGAGGTGGATGATGCTCTCTTGGCCTCCAGATAACTCTCCCTTTCAGGCTTTTTAGACACGAAAACAACGAAATCTCCTTGAGTGGAGCTTGTTAGAAAACAAGACAGGCTGACAAGGATAGCACACCGGGAGGGGCAAAAATCCAATCCTAACACCACCCTTTCATCCCACAAGGCAGGTCCTTACAAATGAGTGCCTAGGACATTTGTGTTAGAAGGTACAGATGCAAATGGGACCATTTCTTCAAATAACCTCTTGACACAAGTGGGTCCCTATAACCAATTCTATTCGTGAGACAGATGATCTGGCCTCCCCCAGCCCCATCTCCTGCCTCCTCTACCCCTCCACTGTACCATCCACAGCCCTCTCTGGTCCCCTTGCCACCTAAGACAGGTCAAACCACACGTTTGTTAATGAGGGTCATGGAGGTGTTGTGTGTTGATGGGGAGGTAGTTCTGTTCACAAATCAATGTGTTTAAAATGTAATTTAAATACAGCCCACTTCTGACGGAGAAAAAAAAACTAGCCCAGGTTAATGATGTACTTGTGACCTCAGTGGGAACGGCTGAGCTTGCAAATAGGACAGGGAGTGCAGAAGCCTGTGTCACCACCTCACAGACAAGAGCACAAGAATCAGGCATGATAAAAACTATGCTTATTTCCTTGCATATGTCCTATCTGTACAGCCACGGGGAGTAATTGGTAACAAACCTTTGTTGTCTGGAGTAGCTGCTCTTTAGCCAACTGGTAGCCTTGGCCTTTGGTCACAAGATGCTAAGGCCAGATGCTAAGGCCCAACTGCTCTCATCTACTAAGAATGGAGGGTACCAAACGGCAGTCCCAGAGGTGACGAGAGCCTGGCCCAGGAACTTTCAAACAATTCTGCCCCAATCTGGGAAGTGGTTCAGTGCCCCTGCTCACCATCTCGGTCTGAGACTCAATCATATGTAATATTTTCACTCCCTTGGGCTGATGGACAGTATAGAGGTGCTGAATGAGCAAGTGAGCATGGCTGAGGCCCGGCCAGGCTCAGGAGTGCTCAGTCTAGAACAGGCCCCCTCTAGCATCTTCACAGGGAAGTGAGAACAGGCACTCAAAGATGAAGCAAGGAGTTCACACAACTAGATTTTTTATCCTAGCCATGTGCTCCAGGTCTTCAGGGTATTGCTGAAGAGAAATACTGAGACATCAAGAAAGGATCTGGATCTGAGGGAAAGGCTTAGTGATGCGGGAATGTGACCTTCTCTATTACCACTCGGCTTCATCTGCTACATTTTTATTAAAGTAACAAAAACAGCATACATTTGTCCATAAAGCTGTACATTCTTCCATATAAAAACACTATCATACAATTAGTAACCCTTGTCTTTTCTGTCACAATAGCTTACAAACGTACGACTATTTATTTTTACTTAATAGGAGAGACAGGCCTGCTCAACAGTCCAGCTCTGGGTGTTTTGTTTTTAAAGTGAACATCAAAAAAGAGAGATGAAGCATGAGACTGTGAGGCTGCTTTTAGAAAGGCGGGGACCTGTTTGCAGACTAGATGCCACACCACAATGTGCAGATTCACAGCTTCGTTTCCATCCACAGGCCAGAAAAGGAGCTCTTGGGTCTGTCGGCCTAAAGTTACCTCTAAAGCAAGAAATGTTGAAGCAGGGTCTGGGAAGATGGCTCGGGAGTCTAGAGTTGACAAGGAGGCAGAGCTGGCAGGAATCAGTGGGGACAGTGTTTGGTAAATAGCACCTTTGTGTTCAGAACTGAGTAGTTCAGGGATCCAGGGGAGGGGATCAGCAGGGGAGTAGGGACCCCCCAGGTAGGGAAGAAAGTTTCCTCACCAGGGGGCCAACAGCCTGGCAGGCTGGACAGGAGGGTAGCCAGGTCAACTAGAGGCTCTAGCTGTGTCCTTCTAAAGTGATTCGGGCTTGCAAAACTCAAGACCTTCTGAGAAGCCCTCACTCAACGTCACTGAAAAACCCAAGGAAGGGATTCTTTCCCAGTCTAGATTTCCACTGGCTCCAACCCAGAACAGTAAATATTGCACAAATCTACAGACAAACTTGGATTGTACTGAGAGGCAGCAACTTCCCCACAGGTGCTCTGAGCACCAGGGAAAAGGGGAAAGGGAAAAAACAAAAAACTATGCCCAGGACTGTGGCTTTTAGTGTCAGCCCTACAAGAATACCAAGTAGTCCTGAAGAACTTGGCTCATTCTCGCTTCAGTCCAGGAATACCTGCAAGGCTGACCAGCCATCCAGAGTCCTGTGGATGAAGACAGAGGGAGCATTCCCTAAGCCCCCTCCAGGGCACCAGGTTCTGAGAGGCAGTTCTCTTCAGGAAGGACCCAGGAGGCCATATTGCACAGTGAGTGAGAGAGAGCTCGTTCTGGAAAACTGGGTAGTTCGGTGACCCAACCAGAAAGGGACAAGAGCAGGAGAGTCAGGGAGGAGTGTTGTGCTTTTAAAAAGGCAGTAATAAAGAACCTGGAGTTCCCCAGAGCTTTTGAGCCAACTCTTGAAGGGTTAATGGCAGCAGCATCAGGACTTTCCTGTGGTTCCAAAAAGAAGGATTTTGGCCAAAAACAAATATCCCCAGTGGATACTCTTTGGGTCCCAAAATTCCATTGCAAATCATCCCCAAATTATTCAGCACACATACTCACACACAGAGCAGCACACAGCAAAGCGAAGGTTTTGTGCAGAGTACCCTTCCATCCCAACCCCAATAACCTCTAACTCCTGCCTTACTCCCCTGACCCCCATAAAACAAAAAGCTTTTGTTTCCTGCCTGGGAAGCAACATCTACAGGCCCCTGAGCATAGAATCAGAAACAAGTCATGATTTCAAGAAAAGTTGCTTAGGACAGAAGCGATCAGGAGAGGCCTTTTCACTCTGCCCTGGATCTCACTGGAAAAATAAAAGATAAGATTAGGCAACAAAGCATAACTGAAGTCCAGGCTCAAATGCTCCTGAGGAGAGGGGCCAGGGATGCAGATGTCCTGCTCAGGACAGCAAGAGGTCTGGATTCGGCCTTTCTCCCTACCGCAGGGCAGCTCTTGACCCGTTCTCATTCACAGTTGCTAACCTTGCTTGCTCCCTCTCATATCTTCCTGGGGAGGCCAGCCAAGCTTCTCCCGCCTCGCCCTGGTCAGGCCCACCCCCTTGTAGGCAGGCACTGGCTCCCAGACTCCAGCCCCAACAGTTCTCTCCAAAGGCACCTGGGGAGACCACTTCCAAGCAGCTCCCTTTAAGGATTTTTTTCTTAAAAAAAAAAAAAAATCTTTTGGGTTTTTTTTCTCTTTTCTTAAAAAAAAAAAATATATATATATATATATATCTTCATTTAAAATACAGTCCCCCAGGTTGAGGTATTCAGTGGCCTGTTGTCACGGCAGAATGAGTACAGTAGAGTGCCTGGTCAGGGGTGGCAGGGGATCTAACTGGAGACTGCCATCACATAGTTTTTCGAGGGGCTGCTCCGGCCCAGCATCATTTGGTTCTTGCAGGTGAGGAGCCCATAGGAGGCAGCCACAGGGGCCTCCTCGTACAGGACGCAGATGGAGCCATCCTCCCCGATGCGGTAGGACACCTCATAGGGGTCCACCCACAGAGTCAGCTCACTGGGCAGCAGCCGGTGCAGCTGGGGCTGGCTGAGTCCGATCTGGCTGGCCACCTTGCTGATAATGGGGTCCATCTTATGGTTGATGCGAATGCAGCGGTAGCCTGAGCCCTTGGATGGCTTCTCAGGAAACCAGTGGTGTTTGTAGTGCTCTGTGGGGATGGAACAAAAGGGAGATGGCTTGGTTAGAGTAGCTGGGCTGTGGAGGCTACCACAAGGGTGGGATGGGAATGAAGGGATAGAGTAGAGGAAGGAACCCAGAGATTTTAAGTAAGCAACGTGGTTTCTCATGAGTTCCAGGACCCTCCTGGAACCCTCCTGCCACCGAAGCAGAGGAAATTATATGGGATTCCTTCCTCACTCCTTCTAGGCAAGGATGTGAGTGTATATGGGGAGGGAGTCCCCATAGTTCTGGGGCAATCCCAAGCAGACAGTGTATTGCTGTTAGCACACACACACACACACACACACCCCCTCCGGTTAAGAAGGAGGGGTGAGACCCGAGGACATGTCCAGGCAGTGCTCCTGGAGACAGATGAGCTGAAGTTGCAAGGCCGGGAAGGCTGCCATCATTGCTGTGGATCCACAGCAAGTCACTGTGTCTCCCACCCTGGGCCTCAGAGGCTCCCTCTTGCCTCCCTCAAAAGCCAGAGACCCTCTCTGCAGTGGCTAGGGAGCCAAAGCTGGGTTGTTTTTGATGAGACGTATGTTGCTCCTCAGAAGGCAGGATCTGTGTGGGCAAGTTCGGAGATGGCTATCGCTGCCCCGAGCCCAGTGCCGAACCCGCTAGAACAGCTGAGATAGGTCTCCCCCGGTTGCTTATCTGTCGTCAGCCCCAGCACACAGGCCAGCAGGGCGCAGTTACTACCTGCAAGGCTTTCTCAGCACCGTAACGAGGGGCAGATGGCTAAGGGGAGCCAAAGTGTACAGACGGGGCCGGGATTCCAACTTCCAGCAAGTAGCAGCCGGCCCGGGCGCGGCGCAGCCCGAGGACCCACGGCAGATCCACGGCCGAGGATCCAGGTCGCTGAGAAGCTCAGTGGCACCTTCTCGCCCCACAACGACCCGGTGGCTGGCGGGACTGCCCGTCCGCGCCGCCCCGGGGAATCTCGCTAAGGGCGGGGAGCTCGCACCCGCCCGCAGGCGCCTCTTCTCCGGGGGCAAGGGCCGGTGCCTGCGCCCGCGACCGAGCGGAGGAGCGCGCCGGGCCAGGGCCGTCCCGGGGGGACCCGAGCGCAGGGCCGGGCGGGGCGTGACCCAGGGCAGCGGAGGCCCGCGCCGGCCGCCCTCGGGGCTGGGGGAGCCCGAGGCCCGGAGCTGCTCGCGACAGCCCTGCCCTAGGAGGAAGGCAAGGCGGCGCGGGCGGGACGCGGGACGCGGGACGCGGTGGGGGTCGGGGCCGGCGGCGGGGGTCGGGGCCGGGGTCGGGGCCGCGCGGACGCCGGGACGTCGGCGAGCGCTCACCGGTTAGCGCCTCCTGGAGGGCTCTGCTGAAGACCTTTAGCCTCTGCTCGCCCACGCAGCCCCGGGTCCTCAGGAGGCTGGAGACGAAGCCCGCGGCGGCGGCGATCTCCGGGAGCACGTCTGCTCTGCTCGCGGTCCAGCGGGCCCGGCTCATGTCGCGCGCAGCTCGGGGGCGGCGGCGGCGGCGGCGGCGGCGAGCGCAGCGGGAGGCCTCGGCGCGACGGTCGGCGGCGCAGGGCTCGGCTCTGCGGGACTTGCCCGGGACGCGCCTTTCATACTGTTCCGAGAGGCGGGGGCGCCCGCGGCGGCCCCCATTGGCAGCGGCCAGCGGATGGGGCGGGCTCGGAGGCCGCCGCGCCCCGCCCCGCGCGCCCCGCCCCGCCCCGCCCCGCCCCGCCCCGCCCCGCCGCCTCCTCGGCGCTGAGGTCATCGCCCGCTGACGTCACTGCTGGGAACCCGAGCGGCGCTCGCCGGCCGTGGGCGGCGCGGGGAGAGGGGGGCGGCCGGCTCGCCCCAACCCGGGAGTGCCTGCGGCCCTGCCCCGCCGGTCCCGCGACGCGGAGGTCACCCGCCGCCTCTTCCAAGAAGCTTCGCGGACACCCCCTCTCCCACGAGCTCCCTTTTCTGGCGCCCACGTTTTCCAGTGTCAGAACCACTCACCCGGACGCTTTGTCACCGCTTTACCGCTGTGCTGCGTTTGTGAAATAGGCTTCCCTGGGCTCTTCGGAGATGGGAACCAAACCTTCTGTTTACTTCGGGGATAGTCCCGCCTCCAGAAAAGCTCTGTGCTTCCTCTGCACCAGCGCCTTTCTCTTGCCCAGCTGCGTCCCTGTCCCACCTCTCTGACGGCCAGGGCCAGGGCGATGTCGTAAGACTTTTCTGTCGGCCCAAGTTATCTTCCTTGCTCTCGCTGTCTTTTAAATGCCAACATTTTAAAATAAGTGTCCAGCTCTCAACTGCACACAACTTCCCATCCACTTCTTTCTCCTTCCCTCTTCCCCCAGCCCTCTCTCTCCTGTCCATCCTTCTTATGGACTGAAGTTCTTGTAAACACGGTCTCCTGGGTAAAGAATCTCCAGGGTCCACATGCAGCACTGGGCCCAGCGCCTGTGATGGTGCCCGGCGCTGGGCACCATCTCCGGCGCTGGCCAGATGTCCCCTCCATCAAGCTAACTTCTAACCAACATCCTGGGGTCTGGCATAGTAGGTGCTCCATATTTATTTGCTAGGTGAGTCAAACCCAAAGGCGCCTGTAAATTCTTACTTTTCTTGAACTCTAGGTCCTGGTGACCACCTCTGGAGGCAATCCCTCCTCCTTTTCCTGGGCACCTGAGGCCAGGCTTCTCAGCCTCCCTTCCCCAGCTCTGTCTGCCCTGGATCCGCTCCTGCCCCTGTTCCCTCTCTGTGTTCCCGCACTCCTTTCCCTTTTCTCTCCAATTGCCTTCCTCAGAGAAACCCTGTTTATGATGATATCCACTCTGATGTTTACTTTTTCACCCCTGACTGTCATATCTGCATAGTGTGTGTCCTTTCATCCTGCTGCTACCACCTCCTGCTCTGTCCTGCCCCTTAGGTGTCCAGCCACCAGCTCAATGTCAGTCTAAGCCCACTGTCTTCCCCAGCTACCTTCCTAGTCAAAGATACCATCACTTCCCCAGGCACTCCAACCTGAAAACTCACCCTAACTTTTGACTTTTTTTTTTTAAGATTTTATTTATTGATGGATGAGAGACACACACACACAGAGAGAGAGAGAGAGAGAGAGAGAGAGAGAGAGGCAGAGATACAGGCAGAGGGAGAAGCAGCCTCCATGCAGGGAGCCTGATGCAGGACTCGATCCCGGGTCTCCAGGATCAGGCCCTGGGCTGAAGGTGGTGCTAAACCGCTGAGCCACCAGGGCTGCCCCCTAACTTTTGACTTCTTGATCTAGCCACAAGACTTGTTGCTTCTTCCTATCTAGATGATTGCAGTAGACTTGTCAGATCTCATCCCCCAAATTACCCTTTCCATTAGTAGAGCTGTATTCCCAAAAATCTGTATTCACTTACTCTTTCACTCAGCTCATTCTAAAACACCCTCCACCCTCATTTGTCTACTGCATTAAGTCTGGACTCCTTTGCCTAATATCTTGCCTAATCTTCCATCTTAAAAGAGACCTCATCCACCTTTTTAGGTTTCTGCCACTTTGTGTTCCAGGGTCATTCTCCTCACTATTCTCTAAGCATCAGAACAGCTCTGCAGCCCAAAGCCCTCAACATTTTGCCCATGATCCCCACCCCTGCCCTGTAACATGGTCCCCATTTCATGTATGCCTGAATACACCTGGCTCTGCTGCACCTTGGCTCATGCCATTATGTCCTGGACATCTATCTCACTGCCTCCTTCTTGCCTCTCCCAATCTCCCTCCCACAATCCTGAAGGCACAGCTGGAGCTTGGTTTTGTACCCTGAAAACCTGCACTAACCATTCTCCCACTACAGAATTAATGTTATCCATACCATTTATGTGGCATTTATAATCTATCATTTGATATTATTAGCGATATTTTTAGAGGTTGACATCTTAACATCAGTTGGCAGGCTGCTTGAAAACAAGTTACTATGCTCATTTGTCCTACATTTGTCCAGAACAGTTTAGATTTCAAATATTCTGGTCCACTGCTTCATATAGCTCATCAAGATGCCCTGAAACACATCCGGGAGATGTGCCTCTTCACCAGCTCCTCCCCAAAGCTGGGTCAGGCTAGATGAGACTCTTCCCTCTGGTTGCTGAGAGGAAAATGATTTGTTACAGAAAACAGGGTTGGAGTGGAAACAGGATGACCCTACAATATGTCATCCAGGGAGAGTAGGTGTTGCTCAGACCAGAATTGACCTAAGGCAACCACCAAGGAAATCAGGGAAACAGATTAAAATATAGATAGGTGAACAGGGTGGTTTAGCACCTAAATCTGAAAATACTTTACATCTGCCTGGGTGTGTCTTTGACAAAGGTTGGGTGTTCTTGGGCTTTGTTTTTGTCTAGAACTGATTTTTTTTTTTAAATCTTTTGGCAGATCATCACCTGCTTTTTTGGCCTTAGTAAATAGAACTCTGTCCTTATGTAGATTTTTTTAAAAGATTTTATTTATTTATTCATGAGAGACACAGAGAGAGAGAGGCAGAGACACAGGCAGAGGGAGAAGCAGGCTCCATACAGGAAGCCCAATGTAGGACTCGATCCTGGGACTCCGGGATCATGCCCCTAGCCAAAGGGAGGCTCTTAACCCCTGAGCCACCCAGGTGTCCCCTTATGTAGATTTTTGTATCACTCATCAGGTCACAAATCTAGTTCTCTATAGACCCAGGACCAGATTTGCCCACATCAAATATGGCGCTCTTTTCATTGGCCCATGGAATCTTTGCACTGTTGTTAAAAGGGCACGGCCCACAGTCCCACATGGTCCCTCCTCCACTACCTAGGTGTGTCTTTGCCTCCTTATTGGTGATTGGTTCCTGAACTTTGTATAGGACATCCAGGAACCAGAAGGCACTCCCCCTACTTTCTCATCCTCTGTTCTTTCTACTCACAAGCCTAGGGAGAGGAGGTTTAATTTTTCCCACACTTAAAGTTCCCAAGTCACTATGCATTGTAATTATACCCAATTCAGGATTTGGATTCTCAATCAGTTTCTTCTAAGAGCAGATACAGTATAGTTGTCCAAATTATTTTTGAAATCTCCTGAAACTGCCCTTCAGTTGCTAGGACCAGGATCCTTAGAAGCCAATGAAGTCCTTAGTTTCTAAGGACTCTACAAACCTAAAAGTCCAGGTTACACTTCTTCCCTTTGCATGTTGCTTTCTTTCTGCTTCCCGTTCCTTGGCATGGTCAAGGTATAACTGGAGCATCAGCATAAAGACAGTGGGTCCCTCCCTCCACCCCGCCTTCTTCCTGCTCCTCTTCCTCCTCATTCATTTCTTCCCCTTCTACCCAATCCCCTTCTACCAAGGGCCTGGAGTTGATTTTTTTTAAAGATTTATTTATTTATTTATTTATTCATGAGAGACACAGAAAGAGAGGCAGAGACACAGGCAGAGGGAGAAGCAGGCTCCCTGCAGGGTGCCCAATGCGGGACTTGATCCCAGGACCCCGGGATCACACCCTGAGCCAAAGGCAGATGCTCAACCGCTGAGCCACCCAGGAATCCTGGGCCTAGAGTTGAATTCTGAACATGAAATGCCCTGACATACTGTGCCAACCTCTGACTCTACCCATTGCCAAGTGGGCAGGTAGTGGTGAGGGTGGGGGTGGACATCAGTTCATGCCTCATCTGGATCAGAAACTTCTGTGCCATGTGAGCCTGACCTGCTGACTTCCTGGTCCTGCATGCCCATCTTACCCACTTGGATGGACCACCTATGTGGACCACTGTAGAGTGAAACATGGCATCCCACTCAGGACAGGGTCGCTCTCCTCAGGCCTCAGCTCTGGCCTTGTCTGTGAGGTAATCACAGAGGCTTGCTCTCCACTCCTTAGTCAGGAGCAGCCAGATCCTTGTGTATGACTCATCTTTCCCAGTGTCCTGTTTAGGCCTCTAAGGCCTTGGCGTGATTGCCAAGATTACCTCTCAGTTTCCTGATCACATGTGGAATCCTGAGGCTGAGCAAAGCTAATCTGCTGGCAGAGCTGAGCTGAGGTATTCTACAAGGATGACATCAGCTCACTCCCACTCTGTGCAGTGTGTAGTACTCGCGGGTCTCTGTATGTGTGCACAAGCGTGTGTGTGTGTGTGTGTGTGTGTGTGTGTGTGTGTATCAGCATGGGCAGGGAGAACAGCATATATAAATATATCTGAGTGAGTATACACTTCAATGTGTTGTGCGCTCTGATGTTCAAGAGTAGGAGGGAACATGGATATGTGTTTGTAGATGTTAAAATGCACTTAAAATAGTAGACACAGAGGAATGTCATTTCATGCGAAGTGTGGATGTTTTGGTGGAGTGTGTGTTTTGGCGGAGAGAGTAGATTTGGTGGGGTATGTCTGAGTGTGGCTGGTATAGATGCTAATTTGATCTTTCCTCTTTTCAGACCTCCCTGGTGACAGCCTCACTCAGCTGTCCAGAGCTGATAAGAAACACTACCCCAGGAGGGCCAGATGCCTCTTCCTCACTTCCTACTCAGGCTGGAAATACTGCCAAATATCTTCATCACTCTTTGTGAGCCTTAATGGGCAATGTCCAGGACATCTTCAGGGCTCTATGTCATCTCACAAAGTCATCCTTCTCAAGGGCAGCTCTAGGCCAGCCAGTCTGAGAGTTATTCTTTTTTCTTTTTAATTTAAATTTAATTTGCCAGCATATAGTATAACACCCCTTGCTTATCCCATCAAGTGCTCTCTTCAGTGCCCATCACCCAGTTACCCCAACCCCCCATCCCCCTGCCCTTCTGCAACCCTTTGTTCGTTTCCTAGAGTTAGGAATCTCTCATGGTTTGTCTTCCTCTCTCATTTTTCCCCACTCAGTTTTCCTCCTTTCCCTTTTGGTCCCTTTTACTATTTCTTATATTCCCCGTATGAGTGAAGCCATATGATGATGGATTTTCTCTGATTGACTTATTTCATTCAGCATAATACCCTCCAGTTCTATCCATGTCGAAACAAATGGTAGATATTTGTTCTTTCTGATGGGTGAGTAATATTCCATGGTGTATATATATATATATATATATATATAGACACACACACACATATATCACATCTTCTTTATCCTTTCATCTGTTGAAGGACATCTCAGTTCCTCCTACAGTTTGGCTACTGTGGACATTGGTGCTATAAACATTGGGGTGCAGGTGTCCTGGCATTTCACTGCATCTGTCTCTTTGGGGTAAATACCCAGTAGTGCAATTGCTGGGTCATAGGCTAGCTCTATTTTTAACTGCTTGAGGAACCTCTGGAGTTATTCTTTACAACCAGAAACAGGAATCAAAGATAGAAGAAAATGACATTGTTCTCCAAGCTTGTTAATGAAGACTGTATGAAAGTGAGGATGTGAGCTCTTTTAAAAATTTCTGTCTTTAAACCCCTTCACCTGCCTCAAAGTGAACCAAGAATAGGGAACAGAAATTACTAATGCAAAGATGAT
Organism: Canis lupus baileyi; assembly: GCF_048164855.1. Taxonomy (NCBI): domain Eukaryota; kingdom Metazoa; phylum Chordata; class Mammalia; order Carnivora; family Canidae; genus Canis; species Canis lupus. Next base: position 23,898,778 of record NC_132875.1, read on the forward strand.
TAGAGTTGAGGGCTAGCTGGAAAACTACCCATCTGGGCCGAAGAAAGACTTGGTAAAATATAAATAGGTGAAGAGTTTCCTAATCTCTGGGTCACAACAATTTCCAAGTGCCCCAGGACCCTTTCTGAGAACCTGTGGAGGAGTGGAGATGGGTCTGAAAACTAAAAAGTAACGCTTCCTCCACTCGATCTGAAGATAGAAGCAAAAGAAGATTTAATGGTACCCAAAATACCTATATTAGACAACAGAATCACTTCCTGATAGGAAGGTAAGCATCATCTGGGATGTGCTCAACAAGATGCCTGCTCCGGCCAGGACTCAGACCCCCTGGGGTACAGGGCATCTTTCCAGGGAGGGAGGAACAGGAGGTGGTAGGGTGAAGGCTGCAGGCTCCTCCCCAAATTGGCATTTAAGCTGGAACCTCAGTGGCCACCACAGGACTCCCAAGTGATGAACAGAGACAGCCGCGGCAGATGCCAGTTTCCATTGGCTGCCACTACCTGGGAGCCCACCAGACACCCAGTGACTAAAAAACTCAGGACCTCTCTAAGCCCCAGGCACACCCACAGGTGAGCTTGGGAGCCTCATGTTCTCAACAGCACAGTCCCTGAGTTTTCCCAATTTACTCAACTCTTTCCCCCAAATGTTACCTTTGTAGCTCAGAAGCCACAAATTGGAAGCCCAAGAGTCAGAGCTGACCCCACATATATACTGTCTGGCCTGTAGAGTGTTTAAATATTTTAAAAATTAATTGTCAACATTTAACTGTTAGGAAGTGTCCTATTTTTTAAAAAACCCTAGAATCATGCTTTCTCTTCAAGGACCTGAATCTAAACGCTGGTCCCACATTCCTGCTCAGCGTTGACAAGTACCTAAGACAGGGAGCGTGTCCTCCCGGTTCGCCATGGTCGAGGCCTTTGGAGGCTACGTGGTGGTTAATATTTATCAAGGAGATATGCTGGGTTTTAAAAATCATGCTGTCTTCTGATATAGAATAAATCCGAAACCATAATCTCTAACCCCAACTTTACAACTGAGCTCCCGCCTGCTGTTTTTCTGATTGAGAACTGGGTATCTCTGAAATATTTTTCCAGTATTTTAATCTCAACATGTAACAAATCAAGATCCTTCTCTCCCATCTTCCCCACTTCCAATTTCTTTCTCTTTCTCTCTCTCTCTCTCTCAATGGCATTACAATTCTTTTCCTAGTCATCAGGTTCACTGTCTGACAGATATTTTTATTTTTTTTAATATTCTATTATTTATTTGAGAGAGAGAGCACAAGCAAGGGGCAAAGGGAGAGGGAGAAGCTGAGCAGGGAGCCGAACATGGGGTTCCATCCCAGGATCCTGGGATCATGACCTGAGCCAAAGGCAGATGCTGACCCCACTGAGCCACCCAGGAGCCCCTGGCAGACATCTTTAACCCTACCCCTGATAATCAGTTGTCAAGGCTTAGGAAGTCTCTGTCAGCAACATCTTTCCTGTTTTTGCCTGGCCATGGGCATTGCCCTGCCTCTCCCAGTCCTTCTGTCCCCTCTAGACCATTGCCATGGCCTAGTATTCTATCTTCCAGTCTCTCCTCACTTCAGTCCATGCTGAAGACTGCTTGCCAGACTTAATTTTCCTTGAATAATATTGTGTCACTTTTGGGCTTTAAAAACCTCCAGTGGCTTCCCATTGCCTCCAGAATTCATTAAAAATCTCTTATTTGGTATTAGAATTCCTAGACCATAAGACCTCCTAGGACAGTAATTCAGATCACCTGGGGAATTTGGTAAAAATTCAGATGTAGCTGCCTATCCCTGAGATTCTGGTTCAGTAGTTGGATGTGGGGCCTGGGCATCTGAATTGGTAATGAGAACCCAGGCCCTTCTGTTGCAGTGGCCTGTGGACCCCACTCACACACCCTGTATTAGAGCACCAAGCCCACAGTTATCTGATGTATCTGCAGCTGCTCCATCCCCATGGAGCTCCTGCAATGACCCCCCCCAGCTAGCTTCTCCTGCCCCAGCATCTGACCTACAACTTCTGGCTGAGCTGAATGGGTGGATGAAACCCACCCCTGCCAAAGATGAAAGCTAGGTCTTTACCGCCAGCCAGATTTTTGAAGGCCCCTCTCTGCCATGTCAGAGAGACCTTCAGTAACCAGAGGCCTAGCTTAGAAGAGCAAACAGTAGTCCTACTGGACAAGTCCCTTCTTTGATCTCAGAACATGAAATTCATTTAGATATACCTGGATTCATTTTGTTTTTTGTTTTTTTTTGTTTTTAAATAAGCTCTACGCTCAATATGGGGCTTGTACTCATGGCCCAGAGATCAAGAGTGGCATGCTCTACAGACTAAACCAGCCAGGTGCCCCCAGACATACTTGCTTTTGTTGACCAACCTGGAGTCTCATCCTGCATCTGCCACCTATGATCTTATGACAAGGCAAATAGTTATCTCTCTTATCCTCAACTTTCTCATCTTTAAAATGGGAACAATCGATCTTCACTGAGTTATTGGGTACATGAGAGGTAATCTATGGAAAGTGCTTAGCATACCTAAATCACAGGTGCTCAATAAGCCATAGCTCTTATTATTGCTGTCAGAAGCAAGGTTTTCAGAAATCATCTATGCAAAATGTCTAAATTTCCAGATGAAGAAAAGGAGACCAGGAGATGGGGGAAAGATGCCCAAAGTCACAAAGTGACTTTGTGGACCAGAACCTGAATCTCCCACTCAGTCTGTGCTCTTTCCACTTTCCAGACTCCTGTCTTGTGACACACACTTCATTAATTCACTCATTCATTTATTCACTTACTCAGGGAGTATCTACCAGGTACCCATGGGTGCCAGGCTCCCAAGATTCCGGGTAGTGGTGGGTGCCAGAGGCTGAGACCAGGACATGGTCACTTGAGAGCCAGGAGAGTGAAAGCCCAGGGACAGAGTGAATTCAGCTGCTCACACAGACACTGAAGCTTCTTTGGGTGGTGGCAGGAGTTTGAGGTGAAGAGAAAAGTTGGGAGGCTTGCTGGGGCAAGATCTTGGGTCAATGAGGATTGAGCAGGAGGGCAAAGATGACTTTCCAGGGGGACAGAACAATGGGGAACAATGGCCAGGAAGAGCTAATGCAGAATGAGGAGGACTCTGCCCCTCTGCATGAGTCTGAGGGGTTCCGGGTGTGACTCAGAGACAAGCTCCCCCAAGGGGGCCTTTGGGGTATAGCTGGCTTAAGTTCAAGAGGTAAAGAAAATGTTCAGAGGAGTTGAGGATATGGGGTAATTTGTTACACCAAAGAGGACTGGTAAAGAGGTCTGGAGCCTGGAGAGCTGGGCTCAGCCAGGAGACCTGAGACCCAGAGTGCTGGGCGGGGCAGGACACTGCCACTTCTGCTCTCTAGGGGTGGGGGGGTGAGGAGTGGGGGCAGAGGTGGCAGCTGGGAGACCACAGGGTGACCTCTGTGGCTTGGAGGGGTGAGGCCTCCAGGTTCTTGGACTTGGGCTCTTAGGCACTGCTTTGTGTTCCCCAAATTCACCCCTTCATCCCCCCTACATCATTGTGCATCATGTTGGCTCTTGCAGACTCCCTCTCCTCCCTCTGGGAGAGAGCTGGAAAGTCTTATTAATTCATCAAACTTGTAACTGAGGCTGACAGTATGCCAGGCCCAATGGAGGGAGGGAATCTGCTCCTCAAGACAGCTTTTTCCCTGAGGGTTGCTCCTCAGCTGCTATGTCCTACTGACCCACAAGCATCCACAGGCAAAGGAACGCTCTGGTGTCCTTCCTTCCTTCACCAGCCTGGCCTGTGGTAGGGACAAGGCAAGAGAAGGCAGGATGGCTGAGGGTGTATGAGAGAAAGAGTGAAGGACAGAAGAGGTAGGGGGGCTGGGGCTAGGTGGGATGTGGACAGATGGCCAGACCAGTATTTGGCTGGAAAGGTCCCCAGTGATGTGTGTTTGCTTCTGTGACCCCCTAGGTGTATCATCGGAGCAAAAGGATGGAAACTATCTGTTAAAAGTCTATGATCCTGGAGGCCCCCCAAGAATGTGACCTCCCACACCTTTATCCTCTGGGCCTTCTCCAGCGGTGCTAGAAGGTGTGAAAGTGTCGGAAACTCTACAGGGAAACACATGGACTTGGGGGCAGAGCAGATCTGAGGCTGGATTTATTGCCTCTTTCTCAAACGTAGAGGACAGACACGTTGTAAACCCTCCTCATCCTCACTCCCGGGGGGCCCAGGATAAACCCCCTTCATCTCCAGACAGAGAACAAGAGGCCCTGAGACCGTTGGAGCTTCCCCAGATGTTGTTTTGGCAGAAACATAATGCAGCTGGGCCTCCTGGGGCTGAGTGTCTGGGGCAGGCAGGAAGCTGGCATCATAGCTGTGACAAAGACCCCCCTGCCCCCTACCGCCACCGCCACCGCCTTGGGGTGGGGCCTGAAGTGTGGAAAGAGAAAGAGTCAAGAAAGAGAGACAGAAGGAAGAATGTGGAGAAGAGGCCCCAAAGCTTCCCACCTCTGGCCTCCTGGCTCTACTGCACAGTGGCTTGGTGCCAGGGGAGGCTGACCCCTGGATCCCTATGGTTCATGGGAAGGGTCCTGGTGGCCAGACCAGGAGTCACCTCCCTGAGCCTCAGTTTGCTTATCTGTGACAAGAGGGAGAGGTCAGGAGATCCACCCTGTCCCTTCCTCAATCTGTGATCTGTGCTCCATACTGCTGACTCCCTGGGGGCCCCCCGAGAATACGTGATCACCAGAGCTCCTGATTCGGTGACGGGTATCCAGGAGGCCCCCTTCCTGAGCTGATGCCCTGTATCCAGTTAGGGACCTGCCCTGTCAATCGTCCTGTGGAAAGAGCTCCCACTCAGCATCACTAAAGCTCTTTGCCATCATATCCCACCTGGACAATCACAACAGTTTCCTATGTGGTCTGTCTACCTGGAGGGGACCCCCTTCACGCCCTTGACTTAGTCTATACTCTGCTGTAAGAATCCCTTCTAAGCAAGGATTTATCTTATCTCCTTTCTGCTTAAAATCCTTTGAAGGCTCCTTAGAGGAAATTCAAATTCAAAGCCTTTATAATCTGGCTCAGTGAGCCTCTAAGCTCAGTTAACCTCATCTGCAGTGCTTCTTATTTTTTTAAAAAGATTTTGTTTATTCATTTGAGAGAGAATGAGCAAGAGAGAGAGAGCAAGAGAGCATGAGTGGGGGGAGCAGCAGAGGGAGAGGGAGAAGCAGACTCCCTGCTGAGTGGGGAGCCCAACCAGGGGCTCGATCCCAGGACTCCGAGATCATGACCTGAGCCTAAGGTAGACACCTAACCAATTGAGCCACCCAGGTGCCCTCGCAGTGCTTCTTAAACACACACTTGTACTTTGATGCCACCGTGGCTTTGCTCATATTATGTGCTCAGCCTAGAATTCTCTGTTCACATCTTTTTACCCATCAAAACACTATTCATTCCTTCAAGACCTGGCTTCTCAAATGTCACCTCCTATGTCAAGCCTTCCTGGATTCACCACAATCTCCCAACTCCCCGTTGCAATTAGCCACTTCCTCCTTTGTTTATAACTGCATAGCTCACATGCTGGTGTTACAGTTCATTATGTAGCCCCAGTGAGACTAGGGTCCTTTGAAGGTAGGGTCTGGCTTACTTCAGTGCCTGGCACATGCCTTGGCCCTCTGCACATAGTAGGGACTCGGTGACTCTGGTTAAATTCATAGCTCCATGCAAGTGATACAGTAAGGGAGAGAACATTATTCTTCCCATATTAGAGAAGAAATAGTAAGCACAGGTAGGAGGATGGATGTGACAGAAAAGGCACTAAAAGGGGCAGGGTAGGGTGGGGAGCCTGGGAAGGGGTGAGAAGGGATTCTACACCTTACCATCTCTACCCCCAGCATGAAGAATAAGGTCAGGAGGGAGGAATCTCTCTGCAGATTAAGAATGGGTGGTCTCAGCTGCTTAGTATATCAGCCCTGTTCTGATGATGACTGACCCTCATGGTTCATAATTAAACTTCTGACCTAGCTTGTAATTTATTTATTCAAGTGTGGTCGTTGGAGCACATGCCCTAGAGCCACACTGCCCAGATTCTAGCTTAAGCCAGTTATTAAATCTCTCTCTGCTTAGTTTCTTTTATTTCTTTTTTTTTCCAGTTTCTTTATCGATAATATGATGCTAACAGTAGTTCTTATCTCATAGAGCTATTGCCTTAAATGAGTTAAATTTGTGCCTGGCACTGCTGGGGATTTACCCCAAAGATGCAGATGCAATGAAACGCCGGGACACCTGCACCCCGATGTTTCTAGCAGCAATGTCCACAATAGCCAAACTGTGGAAGGAGCCTCGGTGTCCATCGAAAGATGAATGGATAAAGAAGCTGCGGTCTATGTATACAATGGAATATTCCTCAGCCATTAGAAACGACAAATACCCACCATTTGCTTCAACGTGGATGGAACTGGAGGGTATTATGCTGAGTGAAGTAAGTCAGTCGGAGAAGGACAAACATTATATGGTCTCATTCATTTGGGGAATATAAATAATAGTGAAAGGGAATAGAAGGGAAGGGAGAAGAAATGGGTAGGAAATATCAGAAAGGGAGACAGAACATGAAGACTCCTAACTCTGGGAAACAAACTAGGGGTGGTGGAAGGGGAGGAGGGTGGGGGGTGGGGGTGAATGGGTGACGGGCACTGAGGGGGGCACTTGATGGGATGAGCACTGGGTGTTATTCTGTATGTTGGCAAATTGAACACCAATAAAAAATAAATTTATTATTAAAAAAAAAGATTTGTGCCTCGCACATGAGTGTGGTCCGTCCATGTTCATTATTATTACTTATAATTTATATTTTGCTTCCTTCCAAGAACATGAAACACCTTAAAATATTGAACCACGCATATAGAAAAGGATAATTATATGTATATATTCATATTGTATTAAAGACCAGAAACCAATTAGTAGTATGAGGGAAAAAGATAAAGCTAGGTATTTGCTAATGTGTCTGAATTAGCTCCTTTACTGGCCCATTAATTATCTGTGGGATTCCAGGAAGCCAAAGCAAAAAAGCAATACATGCATTATATAGTTTTCATTGTGAAATGTAAGAAAGCATTCAAGTCAGCCTCTTACAGTAACCACCCTCCAACACACATACACAGACACACTGAATTCGAGGAGGAATTTATGGTGTGAATCCCTCTGTTGGAATATTAGAGCCCAGGGATCTAAACTTATTCTCAGTTGGCATTTAGTATCATTCTCAACTGAGCTTTAATGAGAGCCCATGATGACAGTGGGAGTAATCAGAGTCAGGATAAATGGCCAGGAAAATAGCAATCAGCATCCTTTCCATGTTTCCTTCTATGTCAGTTCATGGTTTCCTTCCCTCCCTCTCTCCCTCCCTCCCTCCCTCTTGGTTCAGGAAACTCCCTTGAGGTCAGAGGTTGGGTCTTCTGAGTCACACAAATGGCCAAGTGGCTGCAGGTGCTTTCTGCTACCTCCCCCACCCCCAGCACTGGAGTTATGTGGAAATGAGATGGGTCCCCTGGCAGCAGCTCCTGAAGTGAGTGGAGCTGGAGGAATGCTATGAGATAGGGCTAGGATCATTTGAAGAAGGGGGAGCCCCCAAATTTGAGGAGGGTGATAATCTTAGTGGGAATGCAAAAGCTCCTAGCAAGGTAACAACTCCCTGCCTCCTCCCACCCCCCAAGTTCTAAACTCAAAGAAAAATCTATGGTAAGCAAGCATCCTTATGTAAAAAATACATATAAGTCTGGAAACGCCACCCACCCCTGTCCAGCCTAGACTGGCTTAGGAGGAGAGACTCTACTTAAGAACTGAAACACACAAAGGCTTCGAACCCATCTCTGTTGAGTTCAGATAAAGGCTCAGAGGTGTAGTAAGGGGTCAGGAATGGCTGGATTACCCTGCAAAAGAAAACAGGAGGAATCTGCAAGGAAAGGGCTAAAATCCACAGCTCATAACAGCGAGAACACTTGTGGATCAGCAAGATGATTCCTAACCTGATCTGACTGCAGCAAAACAGGAGCTCAAAGCCAGAGGCAATGATGAGAAGGAAAGTCTTTCCTACTCTCCAGCCCCGCACCCAGAGGAATCTGGAATGTTCTGAGAAAGAGCATTGGATCTCTCATAGATCTTGGAATGTATCTTTGAACAACTCTTAGCCAGTATCTAAAGAGCAGGTGACCTCCACGGACACAGTTCACCCATTGGGAGCATGGCCGTGGGTGTTGTCCCCAAGTGCCTTGACTTTAATGAGAACAACCACCTCCAAAAGAGGGTTCCTCCCTGCCCACTGTGCAATCTACTTCTCAGCAACCCAGCCTGGTCCTCCTTTGCAGGGAGGAGGTTGCATGGGGATTGAGGAAGTCAAGGGGTGAGGAGGAAGAGGGGGAGGGTAAGTAAGATTCCTTCACCCTGTCTGGCTCTCACCAGGGCTCACCGCCATTTATATAGGAGTCATAGGTCAACCACTTGACTCCAGGATCTGAACACCTTTTGTCCTTTCTGTCTTAGAGCGAGCAATCAAAAGGAGGCTTGGTATCCACTTAGGACTGGAGACTGGGGGCTCTTCTGTCTGGTTTGGGAAGAAATGGTTCCTGCCCTCAGGAAACTCCAAGTTCCCAAGGAGGAGGAAGTGTGCACATGGAGGACACTGCTGCCCAAGCAGCCAGTGGACAGGGAAATGTGTGCAGAGGAACATTGTGCAAATACAGTCCGGAATTAACTGAAGGGGCTAGAGTGGAGGTGCCAGCAGACAGCTGGTGGCCAGCAAGAAATAGCTGGGAATTCTGAGCCCGAACTGGATTTGGAGGTCAGTCAGGCCAGTCCTGTACACTGTCTAGTACTATAGGAGGCGTTCGCACAACGATGACTGCTGGCCTGCTGCCTTTGGGCAATTCCGGTTTCCCTCAAACTTTAACTGGAAGGGTCATCTCCAGCATGCTCACCACTTGCTTACTAACTAACCAGAGGCTGGGAACAGCCTCTCACAGCCTTGGGAGCCAGGAGGCAAATACCAGATGACTCTGTTTACAAAGCTTCCCCTTTTCAGCAGGGGGAGGGCATTCCCAGAGCAGCTGGGTGAGACTCCGGAGAGGCAGCTTCTGGAGGCTGAGTCAGCCTGTGGGCCTTTGCTGCACCCTTACTCAGGAAGAGCACCTGAACAGGTTCTTGCGGGGCACAAAGTGACCACCCATAATTTTGCACCATGTTTCGCCGTTTACAAAGGTGTTTAGCACCAATAGGTGGAGGGCTCATCTGACCCTTAAGGCTAGTATCAGCTATACTTTATGAGTAAGGAAACTGAGGCTCGAAGGCATTAGGATGCTAAAGGTCAGCCGGCCGAGGCAAAGAGGTCCTTCCCACTACTGCACCTGGCCTCCACATCACAGCCTCGGACTTCAGGGACTCAGGGGAATTAAGGGACTAAATACATCCATTAAAGGCCAATTCCTCCTCTGCATTTCAATCCAGCTCTGCACGCCGCACCTAGAGAAGCCCTACGAGGGAGGAAGATGGGAAAGGCCGGGCCTCTCCCAAACCGGCTCACCTAAACCCCTTTTCGGGGACTGCCAGGGCGGGGGAGGCGGACAGCTGTCGCCCAGCCCCTCCGGAGTCTGCGCCCATATAAGGGCAGCGCTTCCCGTCGGCGGGGCGGGGACGCGCGGGGGCTCACGTCAGCGGGCGGCGGGGGCGGCCCCGGGCGGGGGCGGAGGCGGGGGCGGGAGGGAGGCGGGCGCGGCCCCGGGCGGGAGGGAGGCGAGCGCGGCCCCGGGCGGGGGGCGCCTGGGGGTGCGGGGGTCGCGCGGTTGCGCACTTTCCGAGCGGGCGGCGGGGGCGCGCGTGTGTGCGTCCTGGTCCCGGTACGGCAGAGGGCGTTTGGTCTCCAGGCGTCGGGGCCGGGCCGGGAGCTTTGCCCGGGGTGTTTGGAGACGATCGCGCCTCCACCCTTTCCCTCGGTGCGCGGTGCGCGGTGCGCGAGCAAAGGGACTCCCGGCCCTGCGCTCCCGGAGACGCCCCCCGCCCCAGAAAGCCTCACGAGGGGCGCTGCTGTGAGGACAGGGCTGCCTTTTTACCCAGCCGCCTCCCAGCCACCCCTGTCCCAACCAAATCGAATACAAACAGGAGAAGCCCTAAAAAGGAAGTTTTCGGGATGGTTAGTGCCAGGCGGAGGCCTGCAAACAGACGAGAAATTAAAGGAGAGAAACTCAGGCTCACGTTTCCACCTTGGAGCCTTTATGGAGCCTTGGCGGGGCGCGGCAGGGCGCGGTGTCCGTGCTCAGGTGAAGCCCCCCTCGGACTGTGGCTCTTAGAGCCCTGCCTGTGTCACCTGAAATTGTGAAGAGGCGTGGGTGGGGGCAGAGACGAATAAGGATTGTAAGGAGGGGCGGTAATGTGCTAGAGAGAGGGTGTAAGAGAAGTAGGACATAGATGGGAAGAGCCAGACACTGGAGCAGAAGCTCAGCTTGTGGTTGAGTAACTTGGCTGGCCCTGCTAGGGTGGGGCTCAGGCATAGGGGAAAGTCCCCAGGGCCTCCCAAACTGTCCCTTCACACCCACAGTGCTCACCCACCCACTCTCCTTCCCCAGTCTAAGACCTACTTCCTTTCTTTATTTCCCCCTGGCAGAGTTGCTGGTAGAGCCTCAGGGACCCCAAGTTCCCCGCACAGGGAGAGAGAACCAGAGTCCGGGGGTGGGTGGGAGGACTGGGGCCCTCCATTATGGAGGATCTGTCCAGGATTCGACCAGTTTGCCTTGACTGGGGACACCATCCTCGGGGCCTATGCTCAGAATGGTTATTTGAAAATGGTTTTATGGCTGGGGATTGCAGATCCTGCAGAACAGAGGTCTTAACTTCCTTGGGGTCTAGCATCCTGGGGTTGGACCATCACAAAGTGTCCCGCATGCTGGTGATGAGGGTGACCTTTCAAGTCTTAGCTCTGCTACTCTCCCTGAGGTTTTGGGCAAGTTCCTAAAGTCTCCGAACCTCAAGGCCAGGAGTTGTCTGAAAAATAAGAATATGGGTATCTGTCTTATTGGTTCTTTTGAGGATTAAAAGTGATTATGCCTGGGCACCCCTGGTGGCTCAGCAGGTATAGCGCCACCTTAAACCCAGAGCCTGATCCTGGAGATCCAGGATCGAGTCCCACATCTGGCTCCCTGCATGGAGCCTGCTTCTCCCTCTGCCTATGTTTCTGCCTCAGAATAAATAAATAAATCTTTCTCTTTCTTTCTCTTTCTCTCTTTCTCTTTAAAAGAATAAATAAATAAATCTTTAAAAAAATAAAAATGATTATGCCTATAAAGCATTTCATACATAGTAATCCTTACATAATATTTATGCATCTGGTACATAGAAAATAATAAATAGTAGCCATTATTACTATTAGTAGCAGCAGCGGTAACTGAAGAAGGCCTCTCTAGGATGCCTATAGGGAAAGTCAGCCCAAATTGTCAGGAGTTCAGGGGTCCCCTGCCCCTCAGCTTGTTTCTCCCTCTAGTACCTCATCACCTGGGCTGCCTCTTCCTCCATCCAGGTCTCGAAGAAAGAGCTGTGAGCCTGGGAACACCACAGGTGTTTGCACCCTGGCTCTGCCTGTTTCCTTATCCCTGAAGTAGGGAGTGTACTCTCTGGGTGGCTTCTCTTATTGTGAGAGTCCAGGGAGTAAAAGTGTGTGCACATACGTTGAAGATTGTCCCCACCTACCACTTCTCTTGGTGACTTGTCCCTCAGCCTCAGCTCCTGGTCCTGTTTCTCCAGACCAGGAGTCTCTCTCTGTTCACAGCCTCAGCCACTTGGGGCACAGCTTGATCAATGGCTCTCCCTTCAGACCTCAGACTGCTCCTGTGGATAACTTGGCAGGGCAAGAAATAGGTCTGCTTTGTTTCATTTGGTGACAGGTGCCAAGCCCTGGGGCAGAGCTTGCGGTAGGGGTTCGGTAAAGGCTAGTTTCCATTGCCTCTCAGCAAATCCTAGGGCAGGAGGCCAAGGGAGGTGGCCCCGACTGACTTTAGAGAAGCAAGCTTCTGTCCTCTGGGAAGGAGGGGTTGGGGAAGAGAGGAGGGCAGAGGACGGAAGGCACCATCTGCACTCAATAATTCCTGTCTTTGCCAAAGCCCAGGATCACCACCATCAGCACAGGGCTGCTGTGGTTCCCTGTGGTTCCTGGGCCCAGAGAAACCTCTGAAGGCCTCTAGCCGCCATGCTCCGCTCTTCTTGGGGAGGAGAGCAAACGTCAGGCTGAAAGGGAAGTGCTTGGGCAACAGGTTCCACTTCCTCACAGCTGCAGCACACACCAAGCCCCTCCCCTGGCCCGAACCCGCCCCAGCCCCGCCCCAGGCCACAGGGTTCCTCTGGTGCCCGCTGGGAAACGGAAAACAGCAGTTGTCCCGCTGATGGTTTTTTTTTTTTAACCTTTATTTATGGTAGTCACACAGAGAGAGAGGCAGGCTCCATGCACCGGGAGCCCGACGTGGGACTCAATCCCGGGTCTCCAGGATCGCGCCCTGGGCCAAAGGCAGGCGCCCAACCCAACCGCTGCGCCACCCAGGGATCCCCCGCTGACGGGTTTAAAGTGAGATTGGCTTTATCTCACCCTTACCTCTGCGCTCCCCCCCTCCCTTAGGCTAGATCCCCGCTCCTCAGGCAATTGCTCCTGGGCTAGCCGTTTCCCCACCCTTCTGGGGGGGAGGGGGTGCTCTCCCCCCCTCCCCCCCAGCTAGACTTCCTCACTGGGTAATCCGCTCCTGCCCAGCCCCTGAGTGTTCCTGGCTGCTCTGGCCACCAGCCCCCATCCGTGTGGCCCCTTGGACCCTCACTTCTGAGCACAATGACTTTGCATCTGCAGGGGGCCTGAGCTGCTTCTCTAGAAGCCAAGGTTTATGCTCACTCGGGGAGGGCTGGCCTGTAGGGGAAAGGATGTCAGAAGTTCTGCATTTACTGCCACTTAGAAGCCTCTCTGAGCCTCAGTCTCCCCCTCTGAGGGTGATGATACCTGCTTACAGAGTGGCCCATCAGATGAGATGTGGCTGTGAAGGTGCCTCGTGAACAGTGCTGGCATGTGTAGTATTTCTGTCTGTCACCCCGTCTGCCCACCCTCTCCCTTCCAAGAGCCCCCACTACCAGCTGCCATCTCTACAAGGGGCCCTCTTTCCCTCAGTCTCAAGTAAAGTCTACCTTCCTTGGGCAGTGGAGTGCCTCTCACTCTGTCTTTCAGGGCTCACTTATTGAAATCATGCCACAGACAGGTACATCTGTTGCTTGTGGGGTGTGGAAAATATCCAAGGTTTTCCATGGTTTGTGTGCTCATCTTATCTGTTCCTGCCCTGTCCTGGCACCAGAAGAATAAAAGTTTCTTCCTAAAGCTTGTTCCTTGTTGACCTGACCTACAGCTGGCTGGCACCTCTTTGTTCTCCCACAGCACTGGGTAACAATAAGTGTAGTGAATCAAAGTGTGTAGTTTGGTGAGGGCACATAGCCAGACAGCTTTTGGGGCAAAACTTTATTTCTACCACTTAGGACTTTGTAGACCTATCGCTTCTTGGCCTTTTGGCTAAGATCAAGTGTAGGACTTTGTAGACAAATCACTCTCTGGCTGTAGTGGGGTTTTGTGTATTTGCCTCATGAATTAAGCTGATTTAGGATTCACTGGGCATTCAAGAAGGCAGCTGCCTGCCTGAGGAGCCTGGAAAACCCTCTTTTTAGAGAAAGACAAAGATCTCAGGTTTTCAACTCTCAGTGGGCTGTCCTGCCCAGCTGGTCTTGCTTCTCAGAGGTGTGGCAGAGGGCAAGGGCCCCAGTGTCTCCCTGTCTGAAAGCTGTCACTGCCTGGGGTGGGCTGCCCATGTTGCGGGGACAGATGAGCCTTTGAGGTGGGAAGAAGCCCTGTATAAATAAATACCCTCTGGGGCATCTGGGTGGCTCAGCAGTTGAGCATCTGCCTTTGGCTCAGGGTGTGATCCTGGGGTCCTGGGATCCAGTCCCCCATCAGGCTCCCCGCGGCGAGCCTGCTTCTCCCTCTGCCTGTGTCTCTGCCTCTTTCTCTGTGTCTCTCATGAATAAATAAACTCTTAAAAAAAAAAAAAATCCCCTACTGCCTCAGGGAGCAGAAGGTTCTGGAAGATACAATATAGCTTTATTCCTAGCTTATCAAGCAGACCTAGAACTGGGTGGGATGGAGAGGTGTTTTGAATCTCCCTGCAAAGGTCTAGAGAAATTTCCTTGGGTTAATCATTGTGAAAAGAGTTCCCCCATCACCCAGCAGGCTCCCGGGAGTGGTGGAATTAAGTCAGAATTGTGTGATGAGGAGTCAGCAGTATGGGCTGCTGTGTCAAATTGCCTGGGTTCAAACCTTAGCTTGAACAAGTTAACTAATATTCTCTGTGCCTCAGTTTCCTCATCTGTAAGGTGGGAATTACAGAGTATCACATAGGATTACTTGTGACTAATGAGGTAATAGCGCTCAATAATACTTAGGGTTCAATAAATACCGTCATTATAGAACCTTACTCAAGAGGCCTGCTAATCTATTTCTCTGCTTTTATGAAATGAAGTTCTCTACCACTGAATCAAGCCAGCATTTATTTTTAGTTAGTTATTTATTTTAATTTATTTGAGAGCGCATGAGCCGGGGAGAGGGGTGTGCAGAGGGAGAGGGAAAAGCAGGCTCCCCACTTAGCAGGGAGCTAGCTCCCTCCCAGGACCCTGTTATCATGACCTGAGCCAAGGACAGAGGCCCTCAGGCCAGTGTTTATATGGATATTTCTTCTGGCTTCTGAACTCCAGGCTCAGCAAGAAGAGAATGCTCAGCTCCTTCCTGTGGACTGTGGAGACCAGAGGAATGTCCACCACTGGACAAGGGGTGGTAACAGCTGCCCTGGGGGACTGGGAGGTAGAAAGTCTGAGGATTTTTTCAGTGTAAGAAACCTGCCTGGCCAAGTGTCCCTAACTTGATTCATTCAGTCCCTCGCTAGCCAGGTAGTTTTCATGTTGATAGTGTTTACCTCTCAGGACTTTCATGTTTATGGTATTATATAATCTTCAGGATGATCCCACAGAATAGGCTGTAAAAGAACTTATCAGAGAGGCTGGCTGGGCCTGGATCTCCCACTCCTGACCCCTGTTCCAGCAGGCTGCTCTGGAGTGAGGAGGGGCTCAGCCAGCAGAGCCTCTGCCTCCCACCCCCACCCCCACACCCCAACCCCCCTCCCCCGCCCACTTAGGAAGCTGCGAGGTAGCTCTATGGTGGTAGAATTCAGGGTCCCCCAGTAACAGGATGACTTAATAACAGATGGAATCAGTGGGTTATTTGGGGCAAAGTGTGGGGAAAGGGCTCATCCTTTCCCTTATTCAAACACTCCCACTTAACCCCTGGCCTCCCAGAGTCCAGGAAGCACATGGTGCAGTAGCAAGAACCAAGATTGAAGAGCTGAGTATATTTTTATCCTGCAAATGAGGAATTCTGGGGGGCCCTGAGGGCCTCAGTTCTGGCCTGGACATCCAGAGAGCCTAGGCCCAGGTTTACCATGAGCTGATTATGTGAGGCCAGTAGCATCATCCCTCCAGGCACCTGGGCAAGGAACAGGGTTCTCCCCAGCTCAAAGGGATGGGTGCAGAGCCTCTTGATCCCAGGCCTGGGTCTTCAACACAGAGTCAGGAGTCAGGAGCCCAGGGAAATGTTGGGTTCTGCTATTGACTCCCTGGGCCTCAGTCCCCTCCATTATAGAGTGAGGGAGTTGGCCCATCCGAGAGCTTGGGCAGCCTGTGATGACCTTCTGTGTACAAAAGGAGCTTAGCTCCTTCCATCTTTTGTCATTTTGTTGATAAACCTTCATTTTGTTGGTCTCATTTGAATCCTTTGAGAGGTTTTTCTTTTTTCCAATTTCGTTCAACATTCTCCAAGCAACTAGTATATGGAAGACTGAACTGGCAGCTGGGAGATCACTAGTGGTCAAGATAGCTATTGTTGAGCTTCCTGTTTAGTGGGGGAAGACTGGCAAGCAAACCAGTAATGAGGCCAGGGTCACTGGAAGCCCCGAGGGCAGAAAAGGATCCCACCCAGCCAAAGAGGGTCTCCCTGAGGATACTTAAGTCTGGGAAGAAAGTCATTTCCTTCCATTAGGAAGGAGAGAGGGGACTAAGCTTTAGTAATCACTTCTCTTGGCCAAACACTGTGCTAGGTAACTCGTCTATGCTATTTCATTCCATCCTTCTAACAACCCTTAGATCAGGCATAAGCCCATTTTACAGATGAGCAAATGCAGGTTCACAGTGCTGAAAGCCATGCCATGGGATGGAGTTGAGACACACAGGTCCACTGGATACTGGAGCCAACGCTCTTTGCACCCAACTAGCTACCATAAGGGAAAGGGCAGGAACAGCTGAGTCTTGGAAACCACTCAGGGTCTGGGCCCTGCTGGCCTCTTCTGTGTCCTCCAGGTCCCTCCCTCTCTGGCCAACAGGAGAACCTCCCCTTTAAGAGACACAGAGCCCCTTAGGAAGGGGCTGGTTTCCATACATTTTTAATGGCCCAGCTGCCAGGGTCTCTCTGCCTCCCTGTGGGACTAACCTGGAGTTTCTCTGCAACTGAGCACCACACTCAGGCCTGTCAATGTTTAATTGCAGCAAGACAGCTGCTTATCTTGGTTACCTGAGTCGTTTAGATTACCCTGGCAGGGACCTGGGCATCAGGGGAGGCAGCAGATGGCAGATTCATGGGTCACCTCTCTGCCCTGCAGAGGGAGGAAGAGAGATTATTGGAGCGAGTAGGGTGAGAAGGCAGGAAACCTGAAGGGGGGTGGGTAGACACTGTAACGGGACCTGAACACCTGGTTGGATGTCTGTGTGGCTCTGGCCACGTCCTCCTCCACCCTTCCTCTTCACTACCTCCAGCAGCCAGCAGTGGGAGTCTGCCCACTGTATGCTCTCAGGGCGTTCCTGGGGGATCCAAAACATCGGGGCAGGAGTGGATGAATCCCTAGAGGCCTTAGACACAGCCTTCCTTTGAGCCCACTGTAGAGGCCCCTGAGCATCTGAATCTCTGCTTATTTTGGGGGTGGGGGGGAACACAGCAGTATTTGTCACTCTTAGGAGCTGGTAAAAATAGGGACTTTGAGGGCTCCAGGGACATCAATCAGCATGTGACAGAGGTGATGCTTACCATATCTTCAGCAGTGGCCTGCCATAAACCCATGAGCTGAGGGTCCACGTGTCCTGGGTCCTGGCTCTCCAGCACCTCCCCCAGGACCCACAGAGTGCCCTGAGCATGTAGTCAATGTCTATTTGGGTAGTGGAATGTCATGGTTCAGACACAGCCCTAGAGGCCACTCAGATGTTATTTACAGACCTTGTCTAATGACCCAGCCTCCAAACTGGGAGGGAGGGCACAGCCTGGTTGCCTTCTCCAATTTCTCCTGCCTTCTGATTTTCTCACACCCTGTCACAATCCCTCTCCCTTCCACCTTCTCTCTGGCCAGGAGCAAGTGGTGCCCTAGATCTGATGTGTGCCTCACAGCTGGGAGCCTGGAGAGAGTGCTCTCAGAACGGAGGCCGGGGTCTGAGAGCAGGGCAGAGGGCCACTGCCAGGGCCAGGCAACCGAGAGAGGTTCCTCGTCGGGGGACTGGACACGGCAAGGAGGGTGGAGAAGTCCCTCTGAGTGGTATTGACCTAGCCCTGCCCCACTACAGGAGACTTCTGTGGGGGGTGGTAGGGAATAGAGATAGGGAAGAGAGATTTCCTGATTATTTGGCTCCTAATTCAAACAAGAAGCTAACAGGTTGAATGAATTAAGAATGGTCAGCGTATCAGGCGAACATTCACAAGCCTAGATCCTTGACTCCCGGGTTGGGTTTTTGAAAACTGATCTTGTAGAGACTGGGGAACCCTGAAGGACGCTCCAGAGATCCTGTATATCAGGATCGAAGCCACAACAGAGATGGAGCAAGGTGTCTCTGCTCTGAAAAGCTCATGGGACCTCCTGTGCGTTGGTTGGGGGTTGGGGTGGAGTGTCTTCATGCTGATGGAGTCTCTCTTCCCCATCTGTTCCATGACATGCTGGGGCTCTCCCACTCCAGTTCCTAGTCTTTCCTCCCAAGATGGCACAGGCCTGGATAGGCAGGCATGTGATATGTGTAATAATAGTCCCTGCCTCAAAATGTTATGGGAATTAAATGAGATCATCCTACAGAATGCTTAGAACAGCACTTAGCACACAGTAAACACTCAGTGTTAGCTATTATTACCAGAGGTAGTAGTCAGAGGAAATAGGTGGGTGACTGAGCTCCAGCACCAAGGCATATCGCCGTGTCTTCCCTGGCTCCATCATTAATCCCCGTATGGTAGTGTGGAGGCCGAGAAAAATTAAGGCCATCCCACCTAAAGTTTAGCATTAGCACAAGTACAGCCATCTTAGGTCCCTGTGAATAAGAGCTGAACTTTAAGGGGAAAAACTGCAGAATGTCCTCAATGTCCTTGGCAGGTAATCCCATATCAGAAAGACAACAGAGCTCAGAATTGCCCTCAGCAGAGAATCCCGTATCAGAAATACAACAGAGCCCACGCCCGTGGTAGGAAGTCCCATCTTAGAATTCTTCCATCCCTTCTGGAAATCCCCTAGACCAGCCTATAAAAAACCCAGCTGTAACCCACTTCGGGGTCCAAGTCCCTGCTCCGCTGTGTCGGGTATACTTGGCCCCAAGCTCGAGCTTGCTAATAAACCCTCGTGCGCTTGCATCGGTGTTGGCTCCTTCGTGGTTTCTCGGATTCGCAATCTTGGGCACAACAGTAGACAGAGCTTTACATCAAGGAAAACCCCTTTGTGGAGCCCCCTCGGAGCCCTGGCATCCGAGGCACAGATCTGTGCTTCATGTGCTTTTCTTCCCTAAAGCCACAGACTCCTGACATACTGAGTACCTACTGTGCTAAGTTCTGGCTGATGAAGGTGAGTAAGACGGGGTCTGTGTGGTCAGCAAGCTCACAGGGAGGCCAGGAGGATGCCTGGGAGGGGCCCACTGACCATGAAGCAGGGTGCTCAGATTACAGGCCTGGCCCCCAGAGCACCTGAGAGCCAAAGGAGGGAGGAAGAAGGGGTCCAGAGCAGCCCAGGAAGGTCTGCTGGTTGGAAGTGGCCTCCAGAAGAGGTTGGAGGTGGTGAAGGCCAAAGGGAGGGAATCTCGGGAGGGGAAAAGCAGGTGGCTAGTCTCCTGCCGCATTGCTGTGCCCCACTGCTGAGGCCCATTGCTGCATATCCCTGCTCTGTGCAAAGTGGGTCGACATTCAGGTAGCAGGTAGAAGATGACTCCACCTGAGCTGACGTGGAGTTGTTGGGTCTTGCTCTGCGGGGGTGGAGGAGGTTAGGGTGGGGGGACAATCTCAGTGATCTTGTGAGGATCTCTATCTCCCTCCCAGCCCTGCCCCTCCCTCATTGTGACTTCTTATGGAGGAGGGCTCTGCATTCAGAAGCTATTTGCTGAAGCACTTACTTTGTGTTTAGGCCTGTTCTATTGGCCCTGGAGAAGGAACAATGAGTAAAGCAGACAAAATGTCCATTCAACGTGTGGGAGGTGGCGGGTGGAGCGTGGTCAGATGCTGAACAGGATCAGCTTGGGGAATATACACATGCTATATCAGATGGCAGCATGAGATGTGCTCAGGAGGAAAATGGAGCGGGGGCAGGGGGTAAGATTGGAGCAAGGGTGGCTGGAAGGGGAGGAGGGCATGGTTCCTGCCCCAGGAAGTCACCATCTGGTGGGCGGCTCTCGTTTGAATTTAATGAAGAATCTTCTAGAGGAGCTGTAGAATGCAGATTCCCTGGGCTTCACCTCCGAGACTCTGATTTAGCAAGCCTGGGGTGGGGCCCAGACATGACGCTGTGGATGGGCCCACACTGAGGAGAGTTGCTTTCTTAGGAAACCAAGTCCAAGAAGGACGACACTGGTTTTTCCTCTAGGAAGGCCCTCTGGGAACCCAAGAAAACCAGACAAGGGACAGTGACAGCAGTGCCACCCAGGCTTTTAGCCATGGAGGATCTTCACACGCCACTCCCTCTTCCTGGGGCCGGGGCCCAGTGTCAGCCCCTCTGGAGAAAAGGATGAGCTTGGAGTTCCCAGCCAAACTCTCTACCAGAATCAGCTGGGTTGAGCTGGAAGAAGGGGAAAATCCAGTCTGAGGACAAAAATACGGTTTGGGGTTCTGCCTCCTGAGTCGTTTATGACACCCCAGGACTGTGAGGAGGGGCCCCAGCCCAGCCCAGATGCCACCATCCCAGTGTTTCCCAGCTATCTCAGCTCTCATCTGTGAGGTCTCAGGGCACCAAGCTCTGGTAACAGGGAAATGGACTCTCTCAAGACTTCCTGGAATGATCTATTTATTCCACAAAGAACTTACTGAGTAGGTAAGACCTACCTGTGCCATACCCTGTTGTAGGGGCTGAGGATACAGCAGTGAGCAAAATGGGTAAAATCCCTGCTTTCTTGGAGTTTATTGGGAGGAGAGTCACTGAACAAGATAATGAGTAAAATCTATCTTTCTAGTAATGATAAAGGCTGAAGGGAGTTAGGAAGAATCAATAGCGAGCATATTGAAAGTTTAGATGGAATGGCCAACAAGGGCCACATGGAGAAGATGACTCAGGTGAAGAATCTAAGTAAACAAGGGAGTCATGAGGATTTCTGTGGGATAAAATTCCAGGCTGAGGAAATGGCAGGTGCAAAGGCACTGGAACAAGGCTGGTGGATCATGACTGAGTTAGAGCATGTCTGCCAGTGTGGCTGGAGGAAGGAGAGAAACAGGGAAAACAAGGAGACAGTATGAGAGATAGCATTGACCAATCATAAAGGGCCCTAGAGGCCCTCCTAAGGACTTGGGCTTTTACTCTCAGTGACATAGGAAAGCCAAAGGAGAATTTTGGCAGAGGACTGACATATTTAAAAAAAAAATTTTTTTTAATTTAAAGATTTGTTTAGGGCAGCCCAGGTGGCTCAGCGGTTTAGCACCGCCTTCAGCCCAGGGCCTGATCCTGGAGACCCGGGATCGAGTCCCACATGGGGCTCTCTGCAGGGAGCCTGCTTCTCCCTCTGCCTGTGTCTCTGCCTCTCTTTCTGTCTGTGTGTCTCTTGAATAAATAAGTAAAATCTTAAAAAATAAATAAATAAATAAATAAGATTTGTTTATTTATTTGAGGTGGCAAGAGGGGGAGAGGGAGCGAGAATCTTAAGCAGACCCTCTTTCCTCAGCAGGGAGCCCTAGGCTCAGCTGGATCTCAGGGAAAACCAAGTCAGCAGGGCTTAACCAACTGGGCCACCCGGGGACCCTAAAAGAGGTTTTTTAAAAATTCAATTTCATGTAGCAGTTCTGATGAATATCTTTTACTTCATGTCAATGTCTACTTTTAGGGCAGCCCAGGTGGCTCAGCGGTTTAGCGCTGCCTCCCCCCTGGGGTGTGATCCTGGGGACCCAGGATCAAGTCCCACATCCAGCTCCCTGCATGGAGCCTGCTTCTCCCTCTGCCTGTGTCTCTGCCTCTCTCTCTCCCTCTGTGCCTCTCATGAATAAATAAATAAAATCTTTAAAAAAATAAGAAATGTATACTTTTAGTAGCAATCCCAAAAGAAAGTCCTATTTTTAGGAGTATGTTTAACTGAAAAAGCTTATTTTTTCCCACTTTCATCTAGGCAATTGCTTTGATAAGAGGTAAGCCCCCAACAAGTATCTCATACTTAAGCACAGATTCCAAATCACAGTTTGTAGCTTTTTTTGAAACTTTCATCCAAAAATACATTTTATATCTTCTGTGACCTAGGAAATACTGTATCTTCCTATTAGGGTAATGGAAAGGAAACACTACGCCAGAGGCTGGACTCTACAGAGTTTGGAGCTCCATACACGGCACGTGCAGACCACCACGTTCGAGTCTGCTGTCCACTGAGCCTGCTCCAAAAGCTCATCTTTCTCCAGAGGTTCCAGAATCGGGTCAGGAGGTGGGTGGCCGCCCTGTGACTCCGTGGCTCTGAGTCAAGCCCACTTCTTGGTGACGTTGAGATGGTCGAGCTGGTCCCCCACGAACCTGTGCGGGGGGAACCTGGACATGCTGGCCGCCTGGATGGCCCCAAAGGCTGCTTCCCGCTTCCCTGAGCCCCGCCTGGTGGCCGCACTGCTCTCCCTCAGATAGGGCGGAGCTCAGCCAGGACTGGTTCTCTGCCTCCCTCCAGCCGCCCCATCACGTTCTGCTTCGCTTGGAAGGACACGGCCCGCGGCCTGCCTGGGGTGGGACCGCGGCGGAGGAGAGCGGTCAGGAACTTGGCACCCGCGGGAAGGGCAGAGCCTCACACCGACTGGTCACGCGCTCGGCCACCCGCGAGAACGCACACTGCACCCCAAAAGAAGCGGAGATCCCAAATGGGATCTACAGGGAAACGAGGGGGGACTCCCAAAACAACGAGATGTGCCAATCAACTCACTGACCCCATCCCCCAACAGACCCCACAGCCTCCACACACCAGCAGGCACGATCCCCCGGACTGACGTATTTTAAGGGATCACCTCTGGCATCTATGTTGAACATAGATGTTGTGGCACAAGAGTGGAAGCAAGACCAGGTAAGAGGCCATTGAAATATGCCCATAAGAAATGATGGTAGTTTGGATTGGATTATGAGCAATTTGAAGATAACAAGTGGTTAGATGTGTTAAAGGAAGAGCCTACTGGATTTGCTGGTAGGCAAAATGAGGGTTGTAAGAAAAACATTACTTGTGTATATATGCCAGGTGCTACATGAAACCTTTTATATGCAAATCATTCAAAGTTTGCAACAATCACATAAGTGAGGTTCTATTGTGTGTGTGTGTTAAGATTTATGTATTTTAGAGAGGGTGTGAACAGGGGGAGAGGCAGAGGGAGATGGAGAGAAGCAAACTCCCCAAAGAGCAGAGAGCCTGATGTGGGGGAGGGAGGTTCCATCCCAGGACTCTGACATCTGGACAAGAGCAGAAATCAAGAGTCCAATGCTTGAACGCTTAACTGACTGTGCCACCCAGGTGCCCCATGAGGTTCTGTTGTTCTATGCACTTTACAGATAGGGACACTAACAGAGAGGCTAAGTAACTTGAAAAATCTCTTGGCTAGCAAGAGATATAGTGGGTAAACTCAATCTTACACTGAAAGCAACCCCCTGAGCCCTTCCTTAGCAGCTCTGCCATGACAGTCTTACCCATGCTTCTACATGCACCTCTGCACATCTACTCTGCACCAGGCACTGGCAGCTGTTGGGGATGCAAAGATGAGTAAGGAACAGTTCTTGGCCTTGGAGAATGCATGGTTTCAAGGGGGAGACAGGAGGGGAAATAACCACAGTTCTAAGAGAGAAGTGTGCAGAATCCCAGGCCCTCAGAGGAGTGGGTAACTTTGCCCAGGGGGTGAGATGCCTCAGAGGAGGAGATGTGGGGCTAGAGCTCCACCTGAACAACAGGAAATGGAAAAGCATTCCTGGCTGAGGGCCCTGTGTGCCAAGGCACAGAGGTGGAGAGGAGTCTGGTGCCACCAGAGGATTGCATGTACGGTGCTCTGGTTTGGGAGGAGTGTGGGGAGGCCTGGGAAGCAGAAGCAGAGCTAGAGTAGTTAGCAAGGCCTCTGGCATGTCTGGGAAAGAGCTTCTCCTGAAAGCAAGGAGAAATCACTGCAGGTTTCCAAGGGGGGAGAGATTCAGTGAGGTCTGTTTTCCAAAGATGGCTCTTTATGTGGCGGGTAGATGCCAGGGAGAAGGACGTAGCTTTCCCTGTGTCAGGATGATGCGGCTCACCATATCTGGTAAGACCATGAGAACCAGCCAGCATTTCCAGGAAACAAAGCACTTTCCCATGCATGTGTGTCTCTGTGTGTGTGTGTCTATAAATATACAGAGTTCTTGGCTAGAGTCTCACGTGAGGTCGTGATAGCGTATTGCCACACTCACCAAGCTGCCTCTGAGGCCTCCTGTCCTCCTCCTGGCAAGGCTCAGCCCTATAAAGCACCGCATTTCATCATGCAGCAGGCAGGGCCAGGATCTGAGCTGTCTTACCATTTCCCCTCAGGACACCAAAGCCAGTGGCAGGACAAAGGATGTGAGTTTGGCCAGAAGAGGAATATGGAGACTCTTTGACTCCCCAGTGACAAGACTGAGAAGGAAAAATCTGTTTGAAAACCTAACCCAGGGATCCCTGGGTGGCGCAGCGGTTTGGCACCTGCCTTTGGCCCAGGGCGCGATCCTGGAGACCCGGATCGAGTCCCACGTCGGGCTCCCGGTGCATGGAGCCTGCTTCTCCCTCTGCCTGTGTCTCTGCCTCTCTCTCTCTCTCTCTCTCTCTCTCTCTGACTATCATAAATCAATTAAAAAAAATTGAAAACCAAAAAAAAAAAAAAAATTGAAAACCTAACCCATCTCCAGTGGTTCAAGAACTATCATGATCAGAAGTAGTAGGTGGATGAGGTGGCCCTTGTCCTATTCACGGGAAGTTCCATGACCTCAGATTAAGGAAGAGAGAAAAAAATAGAGACAGAGAAAGACAATGTATATGTGTACGTGTGTGTGTGTGTGTGTGTCTAAAGGTATATACCTGTATATGTAGATACAGTATACACAAGTATGTGTATATAAATAGACACATGTATACCTACATACCTGCATAGGTATACATATGGAGAGAGAGACAAAGAAGACACAGGAAACAGGGACAGACAGACAGAACAGAGTAATGGGGCAACTAAATGGGTTTTTTTTTTTTTAATTTTTATTTATTTATGATAGTTACAGAGAGAGAGAGAGGCAGAGACACAGGCAGAGGGAGAAGCAGGCTCCATGCGCCGGGAGCCCGATGTGGGACTCGATCCCGGCGCCCTGGGCCAAAGGCAGGCGCCAAACCGCTGCGCCACCCAGGGATCCCCCAAATGGGGTTTTAACCACAACATTCTTCAAAGCCCCAGCTAGGGCAGACCTGCTAAAATAGGGCAGAATTTATGTTACTACTATTGCAGCAGAGTCCAGCCTCGTTCTCCTATCCACATCTTCAGCTCAGAAATTTGTACCAGCTTCTCCTTCTCTTGTCAGGTCTAGAAAAAAGCAAAAAATGGGGACAGCAACACAGAGAAAACCCAGACTTACAGGAATTTGCAGAGTGAAGAAGCTCCCTCTCCAAAGGCTTACTAACTCCTGTTCCAGGCTGGCGGGGGTGGGAGGCACATGTTTGACAGCCCTCTGTGAGGCTGGACCACGTCCCAGTGGTCAGGACCTGGGTCAGGCAGGGCACTAGGCACTCGCCTCTCCTCCAGAGCACCAGGACTTGGCCTGTCTCACCAGGCAGCTAGTGGAGCCTGGTGTCGGGAAGGCTGCCCTCCTGAGCTGTCTGGTTCATTCTGGGCTGCAGGGACCTTGGGAGACTCACTTACCTGGGGACAAAGCTGAGTCTTGTTCTCCATGTGACTTTAAAGTAAGGGATGGATATGGTCCTTGCTCTCTTGGGCCTCAGTCTCCTCATCTAGAAAATGGGAAGAAAGCATTTGCTACTGTGTGATCTCACTTCTATGGGGAAACAACAATAAAACGCCAAGCTCCCAGCTACAGAGAAAAGACTGGTGGTTGCCAGAGGGGAAGGGGTGGGCGGTAGGTGAAATGGGTGAAGGGAGTCAAAAGTACTTCCAGTTATACAAGAAATAAGTTATGGAGATATAAGGTATAGCATGGGTACTACAGCTAATTACAGGATGATGCGGCTCACCATATTTGCATATTTGCATATTTGAAAGCTGCTAACAGAGTGGATCTTAAGAGCCCTCATTACAAGAAAGATAATTTCTTTGCAGCTATATATGGTGATGGATGTTAACTAGACTTATTGTGATCATTTTGCAGTAAATACAAATATCAAAATCATTATTATTTTTTTTAACCTTTCAAACATTATTTTTTTATAAATTTATTTTTTATTGGTGTTCAATTTGCCAACATATAGAATAACACCCAGTGCTCATCCCGTCAAGTGCCCACCTCAGTGCCCGTCACCCAGTCACCCCCACCCCCTGCCCTCCTCCCCTTCCACCACCCATAGTTCATTTCCCAGAGTTAGGAGTCTTTCATGTTCTGTCTCCCTTTCTGATCAAATATCAGAATCATTATGTTGTACACCTGACACTCATATGTCCATTATGCCTCAATAAAAACATTTTTTTTTTTAATTTAAAAAACTGTCCCAGGCACCTACGTGGCTCAGTGGTTGAGCGTGTGTCTTTGGCTCAGAACATGATCTCACTAGGATGGAGTCCCACATCAGCCGCCCCACGGGCAGCCTGCTTCTCCCTCTGCTTATATCTCTGCCCCTCTCTCTGTTTCTCTCATGAATAAGTAAATAAAATATTAAAAACAAAAGAACAACTCTGCTCTCCCATTTTACAGATGATGAAGCTGAGACACAAAGGGGTTAGGTAATTCCCCAGGATTTGGGCCTGGCAGTCTGGCTGTAGATCCTGTGCCTTTCACCACATTTCTTTGCTGGGTCCTTGTGGCACCAGCGTTCCTGAAGTCCTGCTTCAGCATAGTGAAAGCTTTTCTTTAAGAATGTGAGATGGATGAATGGATAAAGAAAATGTGGTCTATGTATACAATGGAATGTTACTCAGCCATTAGAAATGACAAATACCCACCATTTGCTTCGATGTGGATGGACCTGGAGGGTATTATGCTGAGTGAAATAAGTCAATCGGAAAAGGACAAACATTATATGGTCTTATTCATTTGGGGAATATAAAAATTAGTAAAGGGAATAAAGGGAAAGGAGAGAAAATGAGTGACAATATCAGCGAGGGGGACAAAACATGAGAGACACCTAACTCTGGGAAACAAACAAGGAGTAGTGGAAAGGGAGGTGGGCGGGGAGTTGGGGTGACTGGGTGACGGGCACTTGGCCGGATAAACACTGGGTGTTATGCTATATGTTGGCAAATTGAACTCCGATAAAAAAATTAAAAAATTAAAAAAAAAAGAATATGGGATGGAACTAGAGGGTATTATGCTGAGTGAAATAAGTCAATCGGAGAAAGACAATCATCATTTGGTTTCACTCATATGTGGAATATAAGAAATAGTGAAAGGGATTACAAGAAATATAAGAAAAGAGACTATAAGGGAAAGGAGGGAAACTGAGTGGGGGAAATTAGAGAGGGAGACAAACCCA
The DNA here is from genome assembly GCF_048164855.1 of Canis lupus baileyi. Taxonomy (NCBI): domain Eukaryota; kingdom Metazoa; phylum Chordata; class Mammalia; order Carnivora; family Canidae; genus Canis; species Canis lupus. Next base: position 23,925,987 of record NC_132875.1, read on the forward strand.
CAAGAGACTCCTAACTCTGGGAAACAAGGGGTTGTGGAGGGGAGGTGGGTGGGGGATGGGGTAACTGGTGACAGCACTGAGGACAGCACTTGATGGGATGAGCACGGGGTGTTACACTATATGTTGGCAAGTTGAATTTAAATAAAATATTTTTTTAAAAAAGAACGTGGGACTTCAAGATCTGAATAGGACCAACTCTAAGATCGAATTCCAGTTTCTCAAGGGCACTGACTTTGGGTTGAAAGGCGGTTGCCTCTGTGTTAAGGCTGGCGTGGGGCACATCTTTAGGTTTCCCCCCAAATGCTCATGTGCAGGGTCTCCACCACCCTAGGGACTCCCCTCCCCCTGCACCTGAGAAAACAAAAAAGGCGGTAAAACAGCCTTAGCAAACAGATTGTGGAATACCATCTAGAATTCGGCAGAATTTTAATTAAATGCTCAAGATGTAAGTGCTCACACCTTTAGCACTTAAAAAAAAAAAAACCATCTGATTCTTGCCGTTTAGGGACTATTAATAAAAGTTTCTGAAATGCAAAACAAACAACCCCCCCCCCCCAGAAAAAAAAAAACAAAAACGAAAAACGAAAAGCAAACATCTGCTTTGCCCATCCCTGCAGGACTGCTGTGAGCAGGGGATTAAGGTGGGAGCAGGGAAGGCATTTTCCAAGTTGCTGTCTGCAACTCCAGGCTGGTGCCTGAGTCCATGGCCCTAGGGATGGGGAGCCAGCTTGAGTGTGCTTAATTACAGGGTGTACCTGAATCAGGTTCCCCAGAAGGGCTTGGCTGGGGGACTGCCTGTCTCCCTCGTGGGTTTGTGTACAGAATGTGGGGGAAGGGCTAAAGAGGAAGAAAAAAGCTCTTTTTTTTTTTTTTTTTAATTTTTATTTATTCATGATAGGCACACAGTGAGAGAGAGAGGGGCAGAGACACAGGCAGAGGGAGAAGCAGGCTCCATGCACCGGGAGCCTGACGTGGGATTTGATCCCGGATCTCCAGGATCGTGCCCTGGGCCAAAGGCAGGCGCCAAACTGCTGCACCACCCAGGGATCCCGAAAAAAGCTCTTTTTTCTAGGCCTAGGTTCCCCTGTCTAACCAAGCTACCCACAGGCTCTTTCTTCCTCGGCCATCCCCAGATCTCCAGACTCCTCAGGGACCCTCAGATCTCCAGGCCAGAAGCATTCTGGGTGTGTTGGAGAGCAGCCCACTCTGCAGGATGTCCTTCTCCCTGTCACATTCCCCAGCTCCCATACCCTGAGCACCCAGGGTGGACCCTTGGAAAGGGGGATTTGAGGGAGGGCCCAGGATATCAGAGACCCAAGCACACCAGGTTTTAAGGCCTGCAGGAAGCCTCTCACAATAGTCCTGTTTGTGGCATTGGTCTTTCCCACCCATGAACTATCACAGCCATCCATTTATGAGGTCTCCTCATCATGCACCCTAGCCATGCCATAGTTCCATGAACATCTCTGAACGTGACCCTTATAAACCCCACATCACTATGATAACAAAACAGTTACCATTTATGGAGGCCTGTCTGCACACAGGGCAAGGTGTCAGACCCTTGATGGCTGGAGTCTGGTCCTCCCAGCAGTCCTGTGGGTGGGTGCGCCCCCAACTGAGAGGCCAGGAAGCTGGGGTTCCACCAGGTTAAGTCACATAGCTAGGGTCACACACAGTAACGTCACGCAGGCCCCAGATTCAGAAGCCTGTGTCCTTGGATAATGACCTCCTCAGGGATGGTATATGGTTGAGGGAAGTCATGTATTGGGTCTTCAGATATCCCCAAAAAACAGAGAGTGTCTCCATCAAGTTGAGTGGAGAGGAACAGAACATTACTAAATGAAGCCGTAGCCCAGCCAAGTGTCCAGGCGCCTGCCTGTCTGGAGAGACAGTGTGTAAGAGAAGGGCTCATGGGGGATGAGGGCGGGTGGATAGCCACAGCTGGTGAGTGGATCCAGCGGTGGTGAGTTATCAATACACCTGTGGCAGAGACAGCGCTAAGATTCCAACTCAGGTCAGCTCCAGAGCTACCTTCCACTGATGCTTCTGCCTATTGCACGTCTCTCTCCCAGTCTGACAGACCAGGAAGTCCTTCAAGCTAGCTGAGCTAGCTCCCTTGGTCCTTGTTCTGAGCTCATGGGCACCACCGGGGTGGGGTGGGGGGGCAGAAGGGGGGGCTCCAATTCCTCACACTAGCCTTCATGACAAACTTGTGCTCCCTTGTGAGTGAACACATTGGCATGCTTTTTAAAGCCCAGTCCCCTCCCATGTGTTTGGGGGATGTGAGCCAGGCCTCCAGAAGTTCACCAACTCTGGTGCCTGAAAAATAAAACAAGAACAAGTTCCAGACCTGTCGGGCTAAGTCTGGTCCTATTGTTTCTTCACCGAGTTTGTGCCTCAGGCAGTTGGGATGCTGGTAGAGGCAGGAGCTACCAAAAGAACCAGCAGAGGCTTGGGGTGTGCAATCAGAAACCTTTGTTGTGTGACCTGAGGTAAGTGACTTAACTTACCAGTGCTTCATTTTCTGATTTCCCTCAGAATAAAGGTACGTAAAATATCTCAGTGAACTAATGTGCTCTGTGGTCTCCAGGAGTCATTACTGTCACTATATGTGCCTGCCTGGCCCGCTGGTCCCAAGTCCCTCTAGGACGGGAAGGGCAGGGGGCCTTGGTCCCCTCATCTGCCTAGGCAATGTCCTATTTCCTTCAGGTTTCCTAGTAGCTGGCCCTCCCTGGGACCTTTCCTGTCAGGAGCCTTCTTCCGGGCTTGTCACTCTGTGGTGACAGACCTGCAACCACTCTGTTCTGTCAGCCTCTTGTCCCTGCCCCTAACTTGGGAAGGATGGTCACATGGTAGCCCTTCATGGGGCACTCTGAGGAGTCAGGGAGCAAAAAGAGAGCCAGCTGCTGACTGGACTGTGGGAAGAGCCTTAGCACTTTATCTACTTGGCAGGTTGAGGTCACCTTCTCTGCCCCCCGTATGACCTCAGGCCTTTCCTGATACAGCCTGACTTGTCCTTGGTAGAATATCATCCTGCAAGCTGCTCTCTCCTGCAGTGTCCTGAGGGATGGACAGCATCCCCCACTTAGGTGGGAGCTCTGGGGGCGAGGGCCATGCTTCTGCTCCTGTCCACCATCAGACCAGCTTGCCCTGGGAAGGGTCCAACCCCCGGGGCCTAGCAGGTGACAGAAGCCCAGGCTGGCTGATTTGACTTGGGCAATTATTTCCCTCTGGGTAAGGCAGTGATCTCACTGAGCTTGTTGCTTTGTGTTTTACTTTGTTTTGTTTTTGTTTGCCTTCCTTTTTTTTTTCTAAAGAATTTATTTATTTATTTATGAGAGAGAGAGAGAGAGAGAGAGAGGCAGAGACACAGGCAGAGGGAGAAGCAGCCTCCATGCAGGGAGCCTGACATGGGACACGATCCCGGGACTCCAGGATCAGGCTCTGGGCTGAAGGCGGTGCTAAACCGCTGAGCCACCCGGGGTGGGGGGTGGGGGGGCTTCTTTTGCCTTCCTGTCCAAGAACCTGGGAGCTGTTTTGCAACCATTTGACACTTTCATCTGGCCAGAGAAGCAAAGGAGACTTCCTCCATCCTGGGTCCAACTGACCAGAGAGCAGGAGCAAGGGTGGGGGGCTGGGGGTGGGAGGGGACTGCCTCCAAGGGCTTTCTCCAGAGGCCACTCAAGTGGGTGCTTCCCATTACAGGCCTACAGAGTGACTCCTTTCTGGGCTGAACATGGAGGCCAGTGGTTCTGGATCCTAATGCAGCACTAGGGAGTTCCCTCTCTGAGCATAGGAGATATGCTGCCTGGCCACTGCCTGGAAGGCAGGACACACTGACAGGAGAAGCCCCTTTCCACCGCTCAGGACAGAGCACACACAAGCATCTCCCAGTAAAGCTCTTTGCACTCAAGCTCTTCCATTCACACACACACACCCAGAGGAAGTCAGACAGTGAGAAATGCTGACTGGCTTTAAATAAACACAATCAGCTATTTTAGACCTCTGGGCACCTGGTGTCTTTTCTAGGCTGCCAGACACACTTTGCCCAGAGCAGCACCTGTTGAGACTTGCCGGGCTCCCAGTCCGGGCCGCGCAGACCAAAGCAGAAGCCTGGCGCCCCCTGCTGGTAAGTCTGGACACACACCAGGTTGGGTGAGTGCAAATACCCCAGGAAAACACCTCCGAGGGCAGGGATACAGAGACAGCAAGAGGAGTTTCCATCTTCCTCTCTCCTTTCCTTCCAAGGAACCAGATTGATTCACTTCCATTCATTCTCCCAAAGGCAGGATTCACTTCCCCGTGGTGTGGAAGGAAAGGTGGGGCTCAGAGAGTTCAAGTGACTTTCTCCAGATAACACAGCAAGTTGGAGCTTCCTATTTCCGAACGTGCAAGGAGGCAGATGTGCCCATTGAGTGTCCACTAGGCCCACTGGGCCTCGCAGGGAGACCTCACAGTGTCTTCTCATCTCCATCGACCAAGGACTCCTCCTTACCATGTTCTGTCTGGCTGAACAGTGGCTAATGCCACACCACCGACCTCTCTCTCCCCCCGCCAACCCGGGCTACCTGTCTGAATAGCAGCCCCTCCTACTCTGTGGTGGCTGTGTGACACAGAAACCTTCATGGAAGGAGGGCGAAGAGCTGTTTCTGCATTCTGGGCCCACTCAGTGAGCATATAAGCCAAAGGAATCACTGATGTTTCAACCCATATGCACTTAGTGGCAGTGGGACAAAGCATCCACCTCTGTGGAATATGTGTCTAGAAGGTAAGGGGGTCCTGGTGTAGGAATTGAGGGTCCGGGAGAAGGAGCCTGTCATGGCCCTCCCATGGGGGAGCTCTCAATCATAGGAAAGGCAGGCCGATGGAACTACCAGAAATCATATCCTCAAGCAGGGAATGGCTCTGAATTTCCACATGGAGGTGAAATTCCACCAGCTGTGGCCAGGCTGGTGTCTCTGGTGGGGAGCCAGGCCCAGATTGTTTCTTCCATGTCAGGAGTCTCCTCTATCATCCTCTCTTCTGTGCTCAGCATCTCCAAGATGATAAGGGCCACTTGCTTGTCCTAGCAAGGGGCCCCTCTTCTGTATTCTAGAGAACGTACAGGTTGAGACAGTGTCCATGTCCTGCTTTTCTTGGGTCCAGGCTGTCTTGGTTTCACTTCTCCTGGACACCCCTGGACTTCAGGCTAAAATAAATCCTAATTATGGAGTACAGCTCACAAAGGAGCCTTTTCTTTTCAGAGTTGTTGGCTAGGGATCCCAGGGGCTTTCACTCGTACCAGGTCCTGATTCTCTGCCCTTGAGGCCAGGGCAATATGAAGAATGTACGGGTGAGCCCCAAGCTGGCCCCATGCTATTAGTCATGGTATCTCTCTGGCCTCTGGGCATCTTGCTAGGTTGATTTGGTGGTAACTCCTGGGGCCAATGACCCAGAGTTCCCAAAGCTCAGTCTTCTCACTGGGAGAGGGCTTCCTTCATGGCACTCCCTCCTCACGCATTCCCCTGGGTGGCCAAGATCCCTTAGCAACAGGTTCTATTACTGGGCCGTGGGTAACCTCTACTCACAGTAGCATGACAATGATAGGACAAGGACTTGGAACCAGATATACTGGGATCCAAATCCTAGTTCAATCTGCTCTCTGTGTTACCTTGGGCAATCTGCAGAACCTCTCAGAATAATCTCAGTTTACAAATCTGTCAGCAAGGATAATAAAGTTGACCTTTGAACAATGTGGGGGCTGGGGGTACCAACCTCTCCCCAAACACACAGTCAAAAATCCAAGTATAATGTTTGACTCCTCAAATCGTAACTACTAAGAGCCTACTACTGCTGGCCAGAAGTCTTACTGCTAACCTAAACAGTCAATTCACAATTATTCTGTTCGTTGTATGTATTATATACTATATTATTACAATAAAGCAACAAAGAGAAAAGAAAATGTTATCACAAAAGTAATGAGGAAGAGAACATGCATTTACAGTACTGGATTGTATTTGTCCAAGGAAATCTGAATATGAATGGACACATGCCCTTCAAACCCATGCTGTTCAAAGGTCAACATGCCGTAGTTTGTATGGCTTGAAGTTGTGCAGGAATGGAAGGGGATAATGCAGTGACTCCAAGGAGTATGTACACTGGGCCAAGGACCGGGGAAGATAAAGGATAAACATGGAATATTTTGCTGTAGTATTAATTTTATAAGAAAAATATAGGGAATGTATTTTGAAGTAAACCAGCAAAATATAAAGTTCAAATACGTTTTAAAGAAGAAAGAGCAAACCAAAAGAAATGCTTTTACTCATGTCACTTGCTTTGGGTTATGCTGTAAACTTGGAGGTCAGAGGGTAGCTGGTTATCAGTCACTCAGGCTTTGGGATTCTTTAAAAATATTTTTTTAATATTTAATTAATTTATTTATTTGAGAGAGAGAGAGAGAGATACACAGAGAGACAGAGAGAGGGAGACAGAGAGAATGATCAGGGGCAGCAGCAGCAGAGAGAGGGAGAAGCTCCCCACCAAGCAGGGATCCCACCAATGCAGAGCTCGATCTCAGGACCCTGGGACCATGACCTGAGCCGAAAGCAGATGCCCAACCGACTTAGCCACCACGGAATCCCATTTCTGGATCTTTTGATAGAAAAGTCTGATGTATGTGAGGTCCCTGCTCGCACAAAGCTGCCTCAGCCTTTGTACAGGCTTCTGCACATCTGAGATCATCCTGGGCTTCAGCTACCAGCACCAGGATAAGAATCTGAAGCTCCAGTGAGGGGCTGGGGCAGGTGTTTTCTTGTACAAAACCACCAGCTGATTAAGAAAGGTAGGTGGGGAGAATCTCTTTCCACAGATTCCAGGATGGTAGGTGGGGAGATAAGACAAGTCCCTGTGGCTTACCTTAGACTCTGGGGCCCAACGCAGAAGCCCTGGGAAATTTCAGGCTGACTCTGGGAATTTGGTTGGGAATAGCAGTCAGAACCTGGCTTCAGTTGCTCTGGCCACATTTGAGAGGATGAGAGCTATTGGTGCACATTCCAGAATCCTGGAATCAGAAAGGAACTAAAATTTATGTTGTGTGGTGTGTTTGTTTGTTCCGGGCTCTGGGCTAGATGACTCACATGTGAGGTTTCAGTTACTACTTCAACGTGTGTACGGTAAGGCAGCATTCTCTCCATGCCCAGGGCGGTCATGAGACATGCCCAAGATCACACACCTACTGTGGTAGAAGCTATTAGTTGTTCCCCAATAAGTGTCTACTACTTTATCTTGGTTATGGAAACAGAGCTGCCTAGAAAGAAGACTACATTTCCCAACCTTCTGTGTGGTTAGGTGTCATCACATGACCGAGTTCTGACCAATGAGAAGTAAATGAAGTGTCTCAGGGCAGCCTCTAGGAACCTTCCTTAAGGCACAGCTTGTGTTTATGCACTCTCCCCCATCCTCTTTGCTCTTTCTTCTATTTTGCTGTTTGGTAGGTGAGTGCCACTTTGATCCATGAGGATGAGGGCCACCCACTAGGAACAGCAGAACAGTGAGCTGGAAGAAGACTGGGACATAGTACCAGGCCCAGACTGCTGCCTCTAGGCTTTCACATGAGAGGGAAATAAACATCTACTTGTTAAAGCCACGTTGTTGTGGGTTTTCTGTTATCTTCATTTGTACCTCATCCTAACTGAGGTACCTAGTAAGTGATGGAGTGGAGAATTTGAATCTGAGTCAATGAGATCTTCAACCCATGCTTTCCCATTACGATGTGATGTTTCTAGGGCCCCGTATATGCTCTTGCTATGCTGCCATAAGCTCTTAGTGTGAAGCATTACTTGGAACTACAATGGTGTCAACTTGGGGCCAAAACCCAGGACCCTGAGAGGATGGTGAAGGTAACACTTCCCCTAAGATCCAGGAAACTCCATCCTTCTACCTTTGGACTTGCCACACCTCTTGTGGCAGGTGAAGGCTGCATTCAGGTAGCCCTTCACCCTCACCCCAGTCTACCTTGACAGACTATGGTCACTTGGGACACCTCTAAGGAAACTTTACTAAGGAAACCCCTAAAACAGGTGATCAGTACCCCAGGAGCATCCTTTTTCCATTGGAGAATTCTACAGGAGCTTTGTGAGCCCAGCACAGCTCTACACAGACAAGGCATGGCCCCTTGCTGGTAAGAAGGTATATTGTCTCTTACTCAATCTCAGAAGTGGTAGTAGGACTGAGTTAAAAGGGCTTTAATATCCTACTGTAAACCACAAGAACCTCCACGTCACCAAGGAGATCCTGAAGTAGGACCCACAACAGCTGGCTATATGTCTGATAAGATGCTACTCACAAACAGAGAAGACATTTAACTGGCTGGGTGATCCCACACCACCCTGTGGGAGTTGGAAGAGGGGGAAGCTTGTCTAATGCAACTCTTCACATTCATTTATTCGAGGACAGCTGAAGGAACTTTGATGGATCCCAACCAGATCTTCCTTCCTGGGCTGGTGCACTCACCACCCAGCTGTGTGAGGATTGTTGCTAACAGTTCACAGCTATTCTGTTTCCAGAGAATTCCCTTGCCTGAATGGAAGCTGCCTTGCTTGGGAGCCTGCAGCCAATGACTGCCTGACACAGGGATAGGAAAGGCCAGCCCTCCTTACCTTACCATAGGATTATCTTTGGTGCAATCCATGCTCCAGAGCTCCCTGCAGGGTCAAGGTTATCAGCTGAGACCACAGCCTTTCTTGGCTCTGTTCCCCTGCCCTATCCCACTTCTTTCTCTTTCTCCTAGAAGGTTCTTCCTCAGTAGATCACATGTGCTGAAATATGCTTTTAGGAAACCTGACCCCAGTGTCCACCTCATTAAATATTTGTGAAGATAAAATGATATACTATAGAGAAAGAGGGCAGCCCCGGTGGCACAGCGGTTTAGCGCCGCCTGCAGCCCAGGGCGTGATCCTGGAGACCCTGGATCGAGTCCCACCTCAGGTTCTCTGCGTGGAGCCTGCTTCTCCCTCTGCCTGTGTCTCTGCCTCTCTCTGTGTGTGTCTCTATGAATAAATAAATAAAATCTTAAAAAAAACTATAGAGAAAGAATTTGTCCCATGCCTGATATCCAGCAAGTGTTTAATAAATGTTCGAGATTGTTATCCAGGAGACCGGAGTATCAGAAACCTCTTAGTGTGCGATGTTAAGGGGTAGAAATCTGGTGATTTGGTAAGTGGATTTAATTTCACTTGCTAAGGGAATGGGGTGTACAGAAGGAGCAGCTGAATTTTCTTGGCTATCACTGGTATCTGCTTTGGGCTCTGAGTGGTATTCCTTATGTCCCTGATGAAAAAAAAAGTTTACTCATTATATACATTTATCAACAGAAAGTGCCATTTCCACACAAATAAGTACGTTTCCTCCGCTAATCTGGACCAGGTTTCATCAACGCAGCACAAGTTGGTAGAGATAATCAGTTAGATGGCAGAGCAGACCTAGGAAAATACCTTAAGACCAGCCCAGACCACAGAGGAAAAAAACAGTGAGAAACACTGAGTTGAGATGGTGGGGAAGCTTCCTGGAAGGGGAAGCTTAAGCTGGGCATTCACCAGTGAATGGAGTGGTAGGAGATAATGTCCCCAGGGAAGCCACCAGTCTAGGCTAGGTGATCAGGGCCTGAGCAGGGCAATGGCAGCGAGGGTGGCTAAAGGAGTGTATAAAGGACCTGAAAGAGGGGCCCAGGACTGTGATTCCAGCCAATGGGTTCTAATGGACCCACTGGCCCAGGGGGCAGAAGTCAGGAAGGACATGGTTTTGGTGACACACTGACTGTGCTTTCTCTATCGGGCTTGCCTGTCCTGTTATGGTGTCTACAGTGAGCTTGCCCTACATAGTACCTTCCCGGCAAGTCATAATACTGCAGGATTCCTGCTCTGTGTAGATTCCAGAAACCAGTGCAATAATCAAACATGTTACTAGCATTAAGATTCCATTAGTTCCTTCCCTTCTGAATAGAGATGGCAAGAAACGGCCCACAGCTTTCTTGAGCCTCTGATCTAGGAGAGAAGAATCACACAGTACTTTGAACAAGGGAGGTTTGATAGAAGAAACAACTATTTTCAGGGAATTAACTACACAGTGGGAGTAGAAGGGAAGGCTAAAGAGTCTTCTGGGACTGATGAAGAGGACACAAAGAAGAAACATCTTGGAAGGGGAGGGAGCATCCAAGGCTGGGATTCAGCCCTTGTTGGAGAAAATGTGGTTGCAGTTCCCTAGATGGCAGAGAAATTGCCTGGATTGTTTCAGGACAAAGCCAGTTGATGCTCAGAGAGCCAAGGCTGGTGGGCAGAGAAGGGATGGCTATGGCTGCTGTTGGGTGTTGGGTGCCCACATAATTCCCCAGGAAATTGGTTTTGGGGGCTGCTGATGAACTCAAGGAGAAGCCACCTGGGGCTCACTCAGAACTCTTCTGGAAGCTGCCCTAGGAGAGCACTGTGTGCGGCACCTTCCAGGAATCAGGCTGGGTCACCGCTGCTCTTCTTCAGGGAGCACCCACAAGAGTGCAGTGGCATTGGGAAACCAGGTGGGACACCCGCAGAAGTAGCCATGAAGAGGCTAGCAGGAGTGATGCCCAGACTCGCTGGGAGTGAACTCCCCCAGGGTCCACAGTATTGCAAGTAGAAAGGGAAGTGCAACGGAACCAGAAACAAGTTTCCTCTCTCCATCAACCCCCCTGGCCCTCTAGCGCCCTCTACTGATGAAGTTTAACATGTACCAGCTGGCGAGGGAGAGCTGTTCCAAGCATTTTTGAAGGGTGGATTTGGAGCTGAAAGGCAATATATTGGTAACTGGTGAGGGTGTTAGTAGGTTCCACTGGTGAAGGGGGTAGAGGGGGAAGGGGGGGGGGCTCTTGCATTAAATTTTTGGATAATCTTACTTTAGGAAATATCCCTGCCAGCTGAGAAATGAGTCACAATCAACTCAAAAAATGAAGTTAGAAAAGGCAAAGAACGATTAAATCACTAGAACTAAATAAAACTACATAAACTAAGTAATTGTGATTCACATGATGACAAACTCCAGAAAAGCGAGATAAAGATAATTCTTACAATTATATATAATAAAGATGTCATCACTGTGAACTAGGGTTTTATATAACAATTTACTGTGACAAAAACTGGGAAATAGCAAAGTTAAAATTTTCATAGAGCATAGGAGATGTCAATAGCTGTGGAAGCATATGGATTTAGAGACAAGTCAAAAGCAGTTATCCAACAGGGGTACCTGGGGGGCTCAGTCAGTTGAGCTGCTGCCTTCAGCTCAGGTCATGATCTCAGGGTCCTGGGATTGAGCACTGCATCTGGCTTCTGGCTCACTGAAGAGCCTAATTCTCCCTCTGTCTCTGTCTCTGTCTCTGTCTCTCATGAATAAATAAATAAAATCTGTTTTTTTAAAAGAAGTTATCCAAAAAGAAAAAAAAAATAAAGAAGTTATCCAACAGGGGGATCCCTGAGTAGTTCAGTGGTTTAGCGCCTGCCTTTGGCCCCGGGGCGTGATCCTGGAGTCCTGGGATCGAGTCCCACATCGGGCTCCAGTCCCACATCGGGCTCCCTGCATGGAGCCTGCTTCTCCTTCTACCTGTGTCTCTGCCTCTCTCTCTCTGTGTCTCTAATGAATGAATAAATGAAATCTTAAAAAAAAAAGAAGTTATCCAACAAAACAGAATAGTGTTCTGAAATAGACCCACACACGTATGGTCAAATGATGTCCTACATAGGATATAAAAACCATCAACCAGAGAAGAAATTATTCTTCTATTGAAGTCTGAGAATTAAATATGACCTACTCAAAATTAAAGATCACTGTCCATCAAAAGGCTCAACTAAGGAAAGAAATAGACAAAACCACAAATTGGTTAAAAAAATTGTCACAATATATATCTGAAATGGACTTCTATCCAGAATATGTTAAAAACTTCCATAACTCAGGACTCCTGGGTGGCTCAGTGATTGAGCGTCTGCCTTTGGCTCAGGGCATGATCCTGGTCCGGGGATCGAGTCCCTCATTAGGCTCCCCAGAGGGAGCCTGCTTCTCCCTCTTCCTATGTCTCTGCCTCTCTCTGTGTCTTTCATGAATAAAGAAATAAAATCTTTAAACCCCCCCCCAAAAAACGTCCCACAACCCACTAACAAAAGCAAACAACTCAATAAAGATATGGATGACAGACTCAGACACTTTGCAGAGGAAGACATACAAATGGACAGTAAACACATGAAAAAGTGCTCAACATCATTAGTCAGCAGGAAAAAATAACCACAGTGAACTGTCACTACACACCCACCAGAATATTTAAAATTGTTTAAACTGGCAACAACACATGTTGGCAAGTATTTGGCATAATTGGAACTCTCACACATTGCTCTTGGATGTGTAAAATGGCACAACTATTTGAAAAGCTGTTTGGAGGTTTCTTATAAAGTTAAACACTTATCTACTCAGTGATCCCATAATTCCACACCTATGTATGTATCCTGATATTATGGACTGAATGTTTGTGTACCTTCTCCCCCCAGTTCAAGTGTTGAAATCCTAACCTCCAATATGATAGTGTCTTTGGGGGGTAATTAATAAAGCCTTTGGGAAGGAGGGTGGAGCCTCCACGAATGGAATTAGTACCTTTTTAAGAGGAGACGAGAGAGACCGCTCTCTCTGCCATGGTAGGGTACCACAAGAAGATGGTCAGATGTAAACCAGGAAGAGGACCTTCATCAAAAACTCAACTATACTGGCATCATGAGCTCGGACTCCCAGCCTCCAGAACTGTGAGAAATAAAATCTGACTGCTTCATCAGCCAGTCTATGGCATTCTATCATAGCAACCAAAACTGATCAATACATCAAGGAAAATAAAAACATTTGTTCACAAAGAAACTTATACATGAATATTCATAGAAGATTTTCATTCATAATATCCCTCAAATAGAAACAAACCGATGTCAATTAAAAGGAGAATGTATAGGGATCCCTGGGTGGCACAGCGGTTTGGCGCCTGCCTTTGGCCTAGGGCGTGATCCTGGAGACCCGGGATCGAATCCCACATCGGGCTCCCGGTGCATGGAGCCTGCTTCTCCCTCTGCCTATGTCTCTGCCTCTCTCTCTCTCTCTGTGACTATCATAAATAAATAAAAAATTAAAAAAATAAATAAAAGGAGAATGTATAAACTGTCATGTAATTATACAATGAAATACTTCTCAGAAATTAAAAGAAACAAATATTTATACACACAATACCAGATAAATATGTCAAGTACTAAAGGACTTGTACTTTGTGATTCTATTAATATGACATTCTAACACAGGGAAAAATACATTTATGGTGGTAGAATAAAAGCAGTGGTTTTGGTGTGAGGGATTGCAGATTGATTGGCAAAGGCACAAGAGAACTTTCTGGAGTGATAAAGTTGTTCTCTATTGTAATAGAAATATAGGTTATACATGTGTGCACATTATTAAAACTCATTTAACTATACATGTAAGATGTATATATTTTAGTATATGTAAGTTATACTTCAATAAAAAGAAAAAGTAAATGAGATAAACAGGTATAAAAAATAAATAAGATAAATAGGTATAAAATTCAGCCTGGCACATGAGGAGGCAAAACTACATGAATGAAAACCAGTAGAAACAATAGACAATGGGTACAGACCCAAAAAGGCTATAGATATTGGAGTTATCAGACACACATGTCAAATAACTGTGCTTACTATGTCCAAGATGATAGAAGATGAATTTTTGCAGAGAACTGGAAACTAAATAAAGTGACATAACTGATTTGAAAAAGATCCAGATATAAATTATAAAAATTAAAAAACAGAATAACTGAACATAAGTATACAAAAAAAGAATTTGACAGCAGACTAGATGCAGTTGAAGAGAGATTAGTAAACTGTAGAATAGATCAGACAGAACTATCCAGACTAAAGCATCACACAAATCTTGATGTTGTGTTTTCATTTTCATTGAGCTCAAAATATTTTTTAATTTCTAACCATCTATATATTTTGATTCATATTAATTAGACCACTCACATTCATTTTTTAAAAGATTTGTTTATTAATTCCTGGCTCAGCGGTTAAGCACCTGCCTTCAGCCCAGGGCATAATCCTGAAGTCCTGGGATCAAGTCCCACATTGGGCTCCCTGCATGGAGCCTGCTTCTCTCTCTGCCTATGTCTCTGCCTTTCTCTGTGTCTCTCACGAATAAATAAATAAAATCTTAAAAAAAAAAAAAGAACCAGCCTTGCATCCTGGGGATAAATCCCACTTGGTCATTGTGAACAATCTTCACAAAGACATGGAAAAATATTTCATGCTCATGGATTGGAAGAATTAATATTGTGAAAATGTCAATGCTACCCAGGGCAATTTACACATTTAATGCAATCCCTATCAAAATACCATGGACTTTCTTCAGAGAGTTGGAACAAATCATCTTAAGATTTGTGTGGAATCAGAAAAGAACTCGAATAGCCAGAAGAATATTGAAAAAGAAAACCAGAGCCAGGGGCATCACAATGCCGGATTTCAAGTTGTACTACAAAGCTGTGATCATCAAGACAGTGTGGTACTGGCACAACAGACACATAGATCAATGGAACAGAATAGAGAATGCAGAAGTGGACCCTCAACTCTGTGGTCAACTAATATTCGACAAAGCAGGAAAGACTATCCACTGGAAAAAGGACAGTGTCTTTGATAAGTGGTGCTGGGAAAATTGGACAGCCAGGTGCAGAAGAATGAAACTAGACCATTCTCTTACACCAGACACAAAGATAAACTCAAAATGGATGAAAGATCTAAATGTGAGACAAGAATCCATCAAAATCCTAGAGGAGAACACAGGCAACACCCTTTTTGAACTTGGCCACAGCAACTTCTTCAAAGATACATCTATGAAGGCAAGGGAAACAAAAGCAAAAATGAACTATTGGGACTTAAGATAAAAAGCTTCTGCACAGCAAAAGAAACAGTCAACGAAACTAAAAGACAACCTACAGAATGGGAGAAAATATTTGCAAATGATGTGTCAGATAAAGGGTTCGTTTCCAAGATCTATAAAGAACTTATTAACTCAACAACAAAGAAAGAAACAATCCAATCATGAAATGGGCAAAAGACATGAAGAGAAATCTCACAGAGGAAGACATAGACATGGCCAACAAGCACATGAGAAAATGCTCTGCATCACTTGCCATCAGGGAAATACAAATCAAAACCACAATGAGATACCACCTCACACCAGTGAGAATGGGGAAGATTAACAAGGCAGGAAACCACAAATGTTGGAGAGGATGTGGAGGAAGGGGAACCCTCCTGCACTGTTGGTGGGAATGTGAACTGGTAGAGCCACTCGGGAGAACTGTGTGGAGGTTCCTCAAACAGTTAAAAATAGACCTGCCCCACGACCCAGCAATTGCACTGCTGGGTATTTACCCCAATGATACAGATTCAGTGAAGCAGCAGAGGGTAAATGCACCCCAATGTTCACAGCAGCAATGTCCACAATAGCCAAACTGTGGAAGGAGCCTCGGTGTCCATCAAAAGATGAATGGATAAAGAAGATGTGGTCTATGTATACAATGGAATATTACTCAGCCATTAGAAACAACAAATACCCACCTTTTGCTTCAACGTGGATGGAACTGGAGGGTATCATGCTGAGTGAATTAAGTAAATCAGAGAAGGACAAACATTATATGGTCTCATTCATTTGGGAAATATAAAAAATAGTGAAAGGGATTATAGGGGAAAGGAGAGAAAATGAGTGGGAAATATCAAGAGGATGACAGAACATGAGAGACTCCTAACTCTGGGAAATGAACAAGGGGTAGTGAAAGGGGAGGTGGGCAGGGGGGAATGGGGTGACTGGGTGATGGGCAGTGAGGAGGACACTTGACGGGATGAGCACTGGGTGTCATGCTATATGTTGGCAAATCAAACTCCAATCAAAAATATACAAAAAAAAAAAAGACACAGGAGAGAGAATAAAATGAAAAAAAAAGAAAGAAAAGAAAAGAGAAAAAAAGAAAAAAGAAAAAATACCTAATTTTTTTAAAATAAAAGATTTATTTATTTATTTGAGAGAGAGAGAGCAAGCATGTGCATAAGTGAGTGGGGGAGGGGTAGACAGAGAAGGAGAGAGGATCCTCAAGCAGATTCCCTGCTGAGCACAGAGTCCGATGTAAGGCTCAATCCCAGGACCCTGAGGTCATGACCTGAACTGAAATCAAAAGTTGGACATTTAACTGTTGGAGCCACCCAAGTGACCCTAGACCATTCACATTTTAAGATGATTATCGATACAATTGGATTAATATCTACCATGTTTGTAACTGTTTTATACTAGTCCCACTTTTTATTAATCTTCCCCTCTTTTCTGCCTTCTCTAGTTTTATTTTTTATTTTTTAAGATTTTATTTATTTATTAATGAGAGACACACACACAGAGAGAGAGGCAGGGACAAGAGACATAGGCAGAGGGAGAATCAGGCTCCATGCAGGGAGCCTGATGTTGGACTCGATCACAGGACTCCAGGATCATGCCCTGAGCTGAAGGCAAAGGCTCAACCACTCAGTCACCCAGGCGTCTCTGCCTTCTCTAGTTTTAACGGAATATTGTAGAAGGTTGGATTTTGTCTTTTCTTTCAACATATCAGATGTACTTCAAACTTTTATTAATGGTAGTCCTAGTATTTGTAACGTACATTAACAACTAACATTAGTCCAGCTTCAATTAACTCTAAACCACTTCATGAGTAGTGCTCCACTTTGGGCTGATGGGACAGGGATACAGCTATTCCACTGGGGGCCACAGATGTCATTTGAGTTTTGGTAGTGTGAGCTTCAATTAACTTTTCTTTCAAAGCTGGTCAGTTTTCCCTGAGAGGAACTTTCTGACACCCTGCTTGGAGCTCTTGTGGAAGGAAGGGGTTGAGAGCACCCCACATGCAGACTTTCACATAATCCTCCAATTGACGGTCTCTGTCTTCAGTCTGGCACCCACAACCCCATCCCTACTCTCCTCTGTGCTCAGCAAGGTCTTCTCAAGTCTACAGTTACTCTGGTCCATAGGTATTTTATGCCTGGCTCCCCAGAAGCAGGGCAGAACTCACTTGGACAGGCAAGGCCACAAGAAGAGGATCTGAGGGGATCTAACAGTTCACCTACACTTATTGTCAGCCTCACCTCACTTCACAACATTTCACCAACTCCTGTGGCTTTCCAGGGTGCCTTGGCATGAGTCCCTTTCTTCCCATGGGCTCCATACCTGCAGTGGGAAGTCTCAGCTTCTTCAGGTCTGCTAAGCCAGTTCCACTCTTTCACTCTGTGTTCAAACATTTGTTGACATGTCTCATCAATTTTGGTCCCTTCTCTCATTTGCTTTGTTTTAGTTGATTTATATCATATTATTCCTTTAACTGCTGTTTTGGGAGTTTTCAGGAGAGTGAAGATCAATACCTTTGTCAATCTGCCATGTGCTATGGGTACACTTTGCTTTTTCCCTTAACAGTGTATTGAGGAAATCTTTCTTTCATTAAAGATTTTATTTTTAAGTAATCTGTATCCCCAACATGGGGCCCAAACTCACAACCCCGAGATCAAGAGTTTCATGTTCCAGGAACTAAGCCAGCCAGATGGCCCCTTTATATTTCTTTTTAATGGGACTTAGAATTCCAGACTCCTAGAGGCAACACCTAACCCTGTTTTAGGTTTATGTTATGGTTTTGAATGTTGCAAGGAAAGCAGTGGACATTATTGTATGTCAATAATTATGTGTAGAAATATACAAAGGAGGGAAGAAGAGAGAGAGAAAAAAAAGCAAAGAGAAGGAGAGTTTTTGGTGTCGAATATCAGGCATCTGAAGCAGACCAGTAGGTGAGGGAGAGCCTTGGGAGGGGGGTGAATAGGCTGTATTTCCCATGTTGATCCACTCTAGTTGGACCTGATCCTTTCCTCTCAGTTCTGCTACCCACTGCATGCCAACTGCCTCAGGCTCAAACCAGTTATTGGAAAGAGAAGCAGCTCCCCTGGGATATGGTTCACCAGGATCCAGAGATAACCTGACATCTGGACAAGGCAAGGCCACATTCTGCATGGCTAGAGTGAACTCAGTGTGCCCTTTATCCCCAGAGGATGCCCCGACTCCAGACATAAGTTTCAGCATGACTGAGAGTCCATGTCAGCCAGCAGCCCTGAGCTCCATCCTTGTCGGGGACCCAGGCACAATCAAAGGTGCATAATCAGATAGGGAAGGGAGGAACGCAGGAATCTCCACCCCACTCTGGTCCTCTTTTATCCAGCTTTGGGCAAGTTTGCAAATTCTCTCTCCTTCTTCCCTCACAGTTTGGGAAGAATAGCTTCTGCTAAGGCATTAAGAGGTTTTGATTTGTACATTTAGACCATATGTGTGTATTTGTACATTTAAGAGGAGGTTTGCATTTCTCACATGGAGCAGCTAGTGCCTGAGCACTTGACATGGAGTATTGAAGGATACTGAGAAATAGCATGCAATAATTAGCTTACTCGACAGCTATTTATTGAGTCCGCCCATTCTGTGTGCCAGCCCTTGGGACTGTAGGTGCATGGCAGTGGACAAACAGACATGGTCCCTTCTCTTGGAGCCTCTGGCCTAGTGAGAAACACACACATAAATGCACAAACTCACAAAAGCAGTATATAGTTGCAAATTAGGATAGGGGCTTAGAAGGGAAAGAGCATGCTGCTTCAGGAGAGAGAATCAGGAATGAGGTAGGCAGGGGAGGCCTCTTGAATGAGTGACAGTGGAGATAACACCTGGAGGATGAGAAGAGGAAAGAAAGCACATTCCAGGCAGAGGGAACTGGACATGCCAAGGCTCTGAGGTGTGCAAGAGCTTGTCATGTTCATGTTCATGAAGACCAGAGCACTTGGGGTGTGGTGACCAATGTGAGGCTGAAAGATGGGGCCAGATCATGCAGAGTCTTGGAGGCCATATTCTCTCTCTCTCTCTCAATTTCTTTCTCTCTCTTTCTCTTTCTTCTCCTTCTCTCCCTCCTTCTCATCCTTTCTTCACCCCCCCCCTTTTTTGTAAGAGAGTGAGCATAGTGGAGCCCGGCACAAGGCTCCATCTCATGACCCTGAGATCATGACCTGAGCTGAAACCAAGAGTTGGACACTTAACCAGCTAAGCCACCTGGGTGCTCCTCTTTCTTTTTTTTTCAATAGACAAGGTAAGCACATGGGGATCCCTGGGTGGCTCAGCGGTTTAGCCCCTGCCTTCGGCCCAGGGCGTGACTCTGGAGTCTCGGGATTGAGTCCTGTATCAGGCTCCCTGGTATGGAGCCTGCTTCTCCCTTTGTCTGTGTCTCTGCCTCTCTCTCTCTCTGTCTCTCATGAATAAATAAATAAAATATTTTTTTAAAAAGACAAGGGAAGCACCTACTATGTGCTAGGAAGTGTTCTAGGCACTTGAGTTCAAGGAATAAACAGGAAGAAGTCCCTTTTTTCACAAAACCTGTACTCTGATGGTAGGAAACAGACCATACATGTGGAAAGTTAGATAACTGGTGATAGATTCAGCTTCTGGAAGTACTTACGAGAAAAGAAATCAGCAGAATAGAACAAAGAGTGACTTGAGGGGCAGGCACTACTCCATATGGATGTTCAGGCAAAGCCTGATGGGGTCAAGGAGCCATCACAGGGAAGATCAATGGCAGAAACAATGGCAGGAGCAAAGGTCTTAATGAAAGAACAGACTTGAAATTTTCAAGAAATAAAGTTAAGGAGGTCATATTTTATTCTGAGTTCAATGGGTAACCCCAGAAGGGTCTTAGCAGGAGAGTAACAGGATCAGATTGAAGTTTCTCAAAGCCTGCCCTGGTTGCTGTGCGGAGAATGGAGGGCAGGGAACAAGAGAAGGCAGGAGAAAACACAGTGATGAGGCTCCCCCAATAGACAGGGCAAAAGCTGATGGGGGTCGGGGGTGGTGGAGGAGATGGAACAGGAAGGAAGACATCTCATAGCACCTAATGTGAGGGTGGGGAAGAGGTGGAGATCAGGGACACTGTCTGGGTGACTGGAAGAACTGGTTGGAATGTGGGAAAAAGCAGTTAACGGACCTACATGAAGGCTCACCACAAGCTCAGAGGCCCGGGCTGCCTGGCTGTGGATGGTGCAGCTCCAGAGATAGAATGACGGTGGCCAGCAAGGACACAGGATCATGATGCTAGCCATTGGGATCGTGGTTTTATGACAAGATCTGGTTGGTTGTCTGTCACTTACAAGCCCTTCCACACACTGTCGACTTGATTCACTTCATGAGGAAGATAGTTAGTGTCATGTCCATTTGCAGATGAGGAAGCAGAGGCTTGGAGAGGTTGTAACTCACCCCCTGCTCAGACAGCCAGGATGTGTGTGAACCTGAGTGGGCTCCAGAATTTCTGTATAGGGTCTTCTCTAGGGTGGGGTGGGCTGGGGGCTTATCTTAAAGTTGCATTGTGTATCAAGTACACTGGTCTTACTTGAATTTGGTTTTTGCTGGGGTTGGGGGGAGATCCACACCCAGATCTGTTGGTCTCCAAGTGGAGGGCTTTCATGTTCTGGATGGAAGGAATTGCCCTCAGATGGCAGGAGTTGGTGTGGACTAGCATGACTGGGGACAAAGCAATGCTTGACTTGGATGGATCCCTGTAAGGTGTGAGGGGCTGGGAAGGCTGCCCCAGAAGGGAGAAGGTCAAGGAGCAAAGGCATGATGTGCTGTTGATTAGAGCTTGCTGAAGGCACCAGGGATCTTTCAGTGTAGACATGGGCTGCCTGCACTAAAGGCCAAGATTTGCTTACTTGAGTTAGAAATTCAGTGCTGAGTGTTCTGGGTCAGTCCCTGGGGAAGTTCCCTCCCCAGCTTCACAGGACATGGGCCTGCCTTCTGCTCCCTGGGCCTCAACCTCCAGGCTATTCCTTGATATATTGCAGTTTAGATCAAGCTACCAGGTCAGCCTTGAATGCACCCTACCTAGCCCGAGACATAATTGTAGAAGAAATCCATGTTGGTAAAGCAACACACCCCTCTGCTCCCCTGCTGGCATGTCCAGTGCCCTCACCCAGAGCCCGGCCCCTTAGCAAAGATCACCCCAGCCTGCTCTTCACAATCAGTAGTTCTAAACTGATGAAATGTAGGGTTTTTAACTGTCTCACTATCCCTGTGGTATGATGGGCAGTTTTACCTGAGACCACCTGTCAGTGAATAGCTCGTATGCTTGCCAGAACCATCCTGCCTTTCTTTGCCAACAATACTACTAGTTCTCAAAGCTCCACTGAAGCACCACTTCCCCTGGTCTCTCCTTTCCCTCTCTGGCTGGGTTCTGGCCAGAGCACTTTTACTTTTGGGGCACCCCTTCATCCCATCCCTGTCTTATTTGATATAAATGGTGTTCAGGGCCCAACCTTGATTCTTTCCATTTCTGTAGACAGTTAAGTCATTGATGTCTATGAAACACTTTTCCTGATCAATTGAAACATTGCCTTTAGGATCCCTGGGTGGCGCAGCGGTTTAGCGCCTGCCTTTGGCTCAGGGCGCGATCCTGGAGACCCGGGATCGAATCCCACGTCGGGTTCCTGGTGCATGGAGCCTGCTTCTCCCTCTGCCTGTGTCTCTGCCTCTCTCTCTCTCTCTCTGTGACTATCATAAATAAATAAAAATTAAAAAAAAAAGAAACATTGCCTTTGTTGGACATATTTTCCATATGTGCTCAGATCTACATTTGTTTGTTCTGGTGCCAATCCCACGCTTTGATCCCAATGGATTTATAGTAAATTTTGTATTTACTGCACATGTCCTTCATCCTCATTACCTTTTTTTTAACCTGAGGAGGATTGACATTTTAAAAAAAGACTTAATTAGTTACTTTATTTATTTGAGAGAGTGAAGGGAGAGCACACAAGATGGAAGAAGGGGCAGAGGGAGGAGAAGGAGAAGCAGACTCCCCACTGAGCAGGGAGGGAGCTTATGACCTATGGTACAGGGCTGGATCTCAGGACCTCAAGATCATGACCTTAGCCAAAGGCAGATGCTTAACTGACTGAGCCACCCAGGCACCCCAAAGAGAACTGATGTATTTTTATGACATGTCCTTGTGCAAGAACATGTTTGGATCTTGTTTATGCCCTACAATAAGTTTTGTAGACTTTATTATCAAATTTATTGTTATTTAATTTATTCCTAAGGATTTTATAGCTTTAGACACTTCTATAGATCACATATTTGCTCCCATTTCTATTTCTAATTAGTTTCTACTAACATAAAGAAAGGCTTTAGTTTTTGTATGTTCACTTTAAATACAGCATATTTTTTTTTAGAGTCTAGAAAACTGGAGAGTTTTATAGATATCCAAACATATCTACAACTATTGGTAATTATAACATTAATATACTATATATATTTTCCCCTTTTCTTAATTTAATAGCCAATTTTTTTATTTTTTAAAATTATTTAAATTTTTTATTGGTGTTCAATTTGCCACCATATAGAATAACATCCAGTGCTCATCCCATCAAATGCCCCCCTCAAGCCCTTCACCCAGTCACCCCCATTCCCCGCCCACCTCCCTTTCTACAACCCCTTGTTCGTTTCCCAGAGTTAGGAGTCTCTCATGTTCTGTCTCCCTTTCTGATATTTCCCACTCATTTTTTCTCCTTTCCCTTTATTCCCTTTCACTATTTTTTATATTCCCCAAATGAATGAGACCATATAATGTTTGTTGAAATTGACCTATTTCACTCAGCATAATACCTCCAGTTCCACCCACATTGAAGCAAATGGTGGGTATTTGTTGTTTCTAATAGCTGAGTAATATTCCATTGTATACATAAGCCACATCTTCTTTATCTATTTATCTTACGATGGACACCAAGGCTTCTTCCACAGTTTGGCTATTGTGGACATTGCTGCTATAAACATCGGGGTGCAGGTGTCCTGGCATTTCACTGCATCTGTATCTTTGGGGTAAGTCCCCAGCAGTGCAATTGCTGGGTCGTAGGGCAGGTCTATTTTTAACTCTTTGAGGAACTTCCACACAGTTTTCCAGAGTGGCTGCACCAGTTCACATTCCCACCAACAGTGCAAGAGAGTTCCCCTTTCTCCACATCTTCAACATTTGTTGTTTCCTGCCTTGTTAATTTTCCCCATTCTCACTAGTGTTAGGTGGTATCTCATTGTGGTTTTGATTTGTATTTCCCTGATGGCAAGTGATGTGGAGCATTTTCTCATGTGCTTGTTGGCCAAGTCTATGTCTTCCTATGTGAGATTTCTGTTCATGTCTTTTGCCCATTTCATGATTGGATTGTTTGTTTCTTTGGTGTTGAGTTAATAAGTTCTTTATAGATCTTGGATACTAGTCCTTTATCTGTTATGTCATTTGCAAATATCTTCTCCCATTCTGTAGGTTGTCTTTTAGTTTTGTTGACTGTTTCTTTTGCTGTGCAAAAGCTTCTTATCTTGATGAAGTTCCAATAGTTCATTTTTGCTTTTGTTTCTCTTGCCTTTATGGATGTATCTTGGAAGAAGTTACTGTGGCCAAGTTCAAAAAGAGTGCTGCCTGTGTTCTTCTCTAGGATTTTGATGGAATCTTGTCTCACATTTAGATATTTCATCCATTTGGAGTTTATCTTTGTGTATGGTGTAAGAGAATGGTCTAGTTTTTAAAAATTTATTTGAGAGAGGGAGACAGAGCCTGAAAAGGAGGAAGGGGAGACAGGGTGGGGGGGGAATAATCAAAGCAGACTCCCCACCAAGTGCAGAGCCTGACACAGGGTTCATTCTCATGACCCTGAGATCATGACTTGAGCCAAAATCGGATCGAATCGAAAAGAATCGAATCGGAAAGAATTGAATCGAAGAGAATCTAATCGAAACGAAAAGAATCGAATCAAATCGAATAAAAAAGAATCGAATCGAAACGACAAGAGTCGAATTGAATCGAATCGAAAAGAATCAAACTGAAAAGAATCGAATCGAAACAGTCGAATGGAAAAGAATCAAATTGAATTGAATCGAACCGAAAAGAATCGAATTGAATCATATCGAATTGAAAAGAATCGAATTGAATTGAAAAGAATCGAATTGAATGGAATCGAATCGAATCGAATTGAATCGAAAAGAATCAATCAAATCGAATTGAATCAAAAAGAATCGAATAGATTCGAATCGAAACGAATCGAAAAAAATCGAAACGAATCATATCGAATTGAAAAGAATCGAATCGAATCGAAAAGAATCGAATCAAAGTGAATCGAAAAGAATGGAATCGAACAGAACCGAAAAGAATCGAATCAAAAAGAATCGTATCGAATTGAATCAAATTGAATCGAAAAGAATCGAATCGATTACAATTGAATTGAATCGAAAAGAATCGAATTGAACAGTATCGAATCTAATTGAAACGAATCGAATCAAATAAAATAGAAAAGAATCAAATTGAAACGAAAAGAATCGAATCGAATTGAATTGAAAAGAATCGAATTGAATCGAAAAACAACGAATCGAAAAGAATCAAATCAAAACGGAAAGAATCGAATCAAATGGAAAAGATCGAATTGAAAAGAATCAAACTGAATTGAACTGAATCAAAAAGAATCGAATCGTATCGAATCGAAAATAATCAAATCGAATCGAATTGAAAAGAATAGAATTGTATTGAAAAGAATCGAATCAAATAGAAAAGAATCGAATCGAATCAAATAGAAAAGAATTGAATCGAATGCAATCAAATCAAAAAGATTCGATTCGAATTGAAAAGAATCAAATCGAATTGATTGAATCGAAAAGAATCAAATCGAATCGAATCACATCGAATAGAAAATAATTGAATCGAATTGAATAAAAAATAATCGAATCAAATAGAATTGAATCGAGAATAATTGGAATTGAATGGAATCGATAATCGAATCAAATCGAGTCAAATCAAAAATAATCGAATCGAATCAAACCGATTCAAAAAATCGAATCAAATTTCATCGAATCAAAAGTAATCGAATCGTATTGAATCGATTCGAATTGAAAAGAATCGAATCGAATCGAAAAGAATCAAATCGAATCGAATCAAAAAGAATCGAATCCAAAGAATCGAATTGTAGAGAATCTAATCGAATTGAAAATATTCAAATCGAATCAAAACGAATCAAAAAGAATCGAATCTAAACGAAAAAAATCGAATCGAATAGATCGAAAAGATCGAATTGAATCGAATCAAATCGAAAAGAATCGAATCGAATCGTATCGAATCGAAAAGAATCAAATTGAATCGAATCGAAAAGAATAGAATCGTATTTAATTGAATCGAAAAGAATCAAATCGAATCAAAATGAATCGAATTGAATCGAAAAGAATCATGTCGAATTGAATTGAATCGAAAAGAATCCAATCGAACATAATCGAATCGAATTGAAACGAACCGAATCGAAAAGTATCGAATCGAAACGAAAAGAAAGGAATTCAATCAAATCGAAAAGAATTGAATGGTATCATTGAATCGAAAAGAATCGAATCATATCGAATTGAATTGAAAAGAATCAAATCGAATAGAGCCCAAAAGAATCAAATTGAATCGAATCGAAAAGAATCGAATTGTATCTAATCGAATAGAAAAGAATCGAATCGAATATATCGAAAAGAATCGAAACGAATCGAAAAGAATCAAATCGAATCGAAAAGAATCAAATTGAATAGCATCGAAACGAATCGAATCGAATCGAAAAGAATCGAATTGTAGCATCGAAACGAATCGAATCAAAATGAAAAGAATCGAATCGAATCGAAAAGAATCAAATCGTATCGAATGGAATTGAAAAGAATCGAATCATATCGAATTGAATCGAAAAGAATCGAATCGAATCGAATAAAAAAGAATCGAATCGAATACAATCGAAAAGAATCGTATCGAATCAAATCGAGTTGAATCAAAAAGAATCGAATTGAATCTTATATACTCGAATCAAAAAGAATCGAGTTGATTCAAATCGAAAATATCAAACCGAATCGAAAAGAATCGAATCGAAAAGAATCGATTCAAATCGAAAATAATCGAATTGAATCAAAACGATTTGAATCAATACGAAACGAATCGAATCAAAAATAATAGAATCGAATCGAACCGAATCGAAATGAAAATAATCAAATTGAATCGAATTGAAAATAATCGAATTGAATTGAATTGAAAATAATGAAATCGAATCGAAAATAATCAAATCAAAAGTAATCTTATCGAATCGAAAATAATCGAATTGAATCGAATCAAATTGAAAATAATTGAACCAAATCGATCGAATTGAATTGAAAATAATTGAATCGAATCGAACCGAATTGAATCGAAAATAATCGAATCGAATCGAATTGAAAATAATCGAATCGAATTGAGAAGAATCGATCGAATGAAAAATAATCGGATCGAATGAAAATAATCGAATCGAATCCAATCAAATCGAATCGAAAATAATCAAATTGAATTGAATTGAATCGAAAATAATCGAGTCAAATCGAAATTAATCGAATCGATTCAAATCGAATCGAATCGAAAATAAATCGAGGGGGGAGAAGCAAGATGGCGGAAGAGTAGGGTCTCCAAATCACCTGTCTCCACCAAATTACCTAGAAAACCTTCCAATCATCCTGAAAATCTATGAATTCGGCCTGAGAATTAAAGAGAGAACACCTGGAATGCAACAGTGAGAAGAGTTCGCGCTTCTATCAAGGTAGGAAGACGGGGAAAAAGAAGTAAAGAAACAAAGCCCTCCAAGGGGGAGGGGCCCCGCGAGGAGCCGGGCTGAGGCCGGGGCGGAGTGTCCCCAGGACAGGAGAGCCCCGTCCCGGAGGAGCAGGAGCTGCACCGACCTTCCCGGGCGGAAAGGGGCTCGTGGGGAGTTGGAGCAGGACCCAGGAGGGCGAGGATGCCTTCGGGCTCCCCGGGACAGTAACAGCAACTGCGCGCCCAGGAGAGTGCGCCGAGCTCCCTAAGGGCTGCAGCGCGCACGGCGGGACCCGGCGGGACCTGAAGCAGCCCGGAGGGGCTCAGGCGGCGGCTCCGCGGAGAGGGCTGCGCGGCCCCGGGAGCAGCTCGGGGGGCTCGGGCAGAGGAAGAGGCTCCGTGCGGAGGGGGCTGCGCGGTTCCAGGAGCAGCTCGGAGGGGCTCGGGCGGCAGCTCCGCGGAGGGGGCTGCGAGGCGGCGGCCCGGGAGCGCGAATCCACCAGCGCAGGCTCCGGAGCACAGGGCGCCGGGACACAGCCCAGGATCCGGCCTCCCCCGGGGACAGGCAGAGGCCGGGAGGGCCCAGGACAGCGAGGAAGCTCCTGCCCCAGCTGAGCAGATCAGCGGCCCCGCCCCAGAGCCTCCAGGCCCTGCAGACGGAGTTCCTGCCGGAGCTGAATCCAGGTTTCCAGAGCTGGCCCTGCCACTGGGGCTGTTCCTCCTGCGGCCTCAGGGGGTAAACAACCCCCACTGAGCCCTGCACCAGGCAGGGGCACAGCAGCTCCCCCAACTGCTAACACCTGAAAATCAGCACAACAGGCCCCTCCCCCAGAACACCAGCTAGGCTGACAACTTCCAGAAGAAGCCAAGGGACTTAAAGTATACAGAATCAGAAGATACTCCCTGGTGGTTCTTTTTTTTTGTTTTGTTTTGTTTGGTTTGGTTTTGTTTTGTTTTGTTTTGCTTTTTGATTTGTTTCCTTCCCCCACCCCCTTTTTTTTCTCCTTTCTTTTTCTTTCTCTTTTTCTTCTTTTTTTTCTTTTTTTTCTTCCCTTTTTTTTCTCTTTCTCTTTTCTTTCCTTCTTTCTCTCCTCTCTTTTTCTCTTTTTCCCAATACAACTTGCTTTTGGCCACTCTGCACTGAGCAAAATGACTAGAAAGAAAACCTCACCTCAAAAGAAAGAATCAGAAACAGTCCTCTCTCCCACAGAGTTACAAAATCTGGATTACAATTCAATGTCAGAAAGCCAATTCAGAAGCACTATTATACAGCTACTGGTGGCTCTAGAAAAAAGTATAAAGGACTCAAGAGACTTCATGACTGCAGAATTTAGAGCTAATCAGGCAGAAATTAAAAATCAATTGAATGAGATGCAATCCAAACTAGAAGTCCTAACGACGAGGGTTAACGAGGTGGAAGAACGAGTGAGTGACATAGAAGACAAGTTGATAGCAAAGAGGGAAACTGAGGAAAAAAGAGACAAACAATTAAAAGACCATGAAGATAGATTAAGGGAAATAAACGACAGCCTGAGAAAGAAAAACCTACGTTTAATTGGGGTTCCCGAGGGCGCCGAAAAGGACAGAGGGCCAGAATATGTATTTGAACAAATTCTAGCTGAAAACTTTCCTAATCTGGGAAGGGAAACAGGCATTCAGATCCAGGAAATAGAGAGATCCCCCCCTAAAATCAATAAAAACCGTTCAACACCTCGACATTTAATAGTGAAGCTGGCAAATTCCAAAGATAAAGAGAAGATCCTTAAAGCAGCAAGAGACAAGAAATCCCTGACTTTTATGAGGAGGAGTATTAGGGTAACAGCAGACCTCTCCACAGAGACCTGGCAGGCCAGAAAGGGCTGGCAGGATATATTCAGGGTCCTAAATGAGAAGAACATGCAACCAAGAATACTTTATCCAGCAAGGATCTCATTCAAAATGGAAGGAGAGATAAAGAGCTTCCAAGACAGGCAGCAACTAAAAGAATATGTGACCTCCAAACCAGCTCTGCAAGAAATTTTAAGGGGGCCTCTTAAAATTCCCCTTTAAGAAGAAGTTCAGTGGAACAGTCCACAAATACAAGGACTGAATAGATATCATGATGACACTAAACTCATATCTCTCAATAGTAACTCTGAATGTGAACAGGCTTAATGACCCCATCAAAAGGCGCAGGGTTTCAGACTGGATAAAAAAGCAGGACCCATCTATTTGCTGTCTACAAGAGACTCATTTTAGACAGAAGGACACCTACAGCCTGAAAATAAAAGGTTGGAGAACCATTTACCATTCGAATGGTCCTCAAAAGAAAGCAGGAGTAGCCATCCTTATATCAGATAAACTAAAATTTACCCCAAAGACTGTAGTGAGAGATGAAGAGGGACACTATATCATACTTAAAGGATCTATTCAACAAGAGGACTTAACAATCCTCAATATATATGCCCCGAATGTGGGAGCTGCCAAATATATCAATCAATTATTAACCAAAGTGAAGAAATACTTAGATAATAATACACTTATACTTGGTGACTTCAATCTAGCTCTTTCTATACTCGATAGGTCTTCTAAGCACAACATCTCCAAAGAAACGAGAGCTTTAAATGATACACTGGACCAGATGGATTTCACAGATATCTACAGAACTTTACATCCAAACTCAACTGAATACACATTCTTCTCAAGCGCACATGGAACTTTCTCCAGAATAGACCACATACTGGGTCACAAATCGGGTCTGAACCGATACCAAAAGATTGGGATCGTCCCCTGCATATTCTCAGACCATAATGCCTTGAAATTAGAACTAAATCACAACAAGAAGTTTGGAAGGACCTCAAACACGTGGAGGTTAAGGACCATCCTGCTAAAAGATGAAAGGGTCAACCAGGAAATTAAGGAAGAATTAAAAAGATTCATGGAAACTAATGAGAATGAAGATACAACCGTTCAAAATCTTTGGGATGCAGCAAAAGCAGTCCTAAGGGGGAAATACATCGCAATACAAGCATCCATTCAAAAACTGGAAAGAACTCAAATACAAAAGCTAACCTTACACATAAAGGAGCTAGAGAAAAAACAGCAAATAGATCCTAGACCCAAGAGAAGAAGGGAGTTAATAAAGATTCGAGCAGAACTCAACGAAATCGAGACCAGAAGAACTGTGGAACAGATCAACAGAACCAGGAGTTGGTTCTTTGAAAGAATTAATAAGATAGATAAACCATTAGCCAGCCTTATTAAAAAGAAGAGAGAGAAGACTCAAATTAATAAAATCATGAATGAGAAAGGAGAGATCACTACCAACACCAAGGAAATACAAACGATTTTAAAAACATATTATGAACAGCTATATTCCAATAAATTAGGCAATCTAGAAGAAATGGACGCATTCCTGGAAAGCCACAAACTACCAAAACTGGAACAGGAAGAAATAGAAAACCTGAACAGGCCAATAACCAGGGAGGAAATTGAAGCAGTCATCAAAAACCTCCCAAGACACAAGAGTCCAGGGCCAGATGGCTTCCCAGGGGAATTTTATCAAACGTTTAAAGAAGAAATCATACCTATTCTCCTAAAGCTGTTTGGAAAGATAGAAAGAGATGGAGTACTTCCAAATTCGTTCTATGAAGCCAGCATCACCTTAATTCCAAAACCAGACAAAGACCCCACCAAAAAGGAGAATTACAGACCAATATCCCTGATGAACATGGATGCAAAAATTCTCAACAAGATACTGGCCAATAGGATCCAACAGTACATTAAGAAAATTATTCACCATGAACAAGTAGGATTTATCCCTGGGACACAAGACTGGTTCAACACCCGTAAAAGAATCAATGTGATTCATCATATCAGCAAGAGAAAAACCAAGAACCATATGATCCTCTCATTGGATGCAGAGAAAGCATTTGACAAAATACAGCATCCATTCCTGATCAAAACTCTTCAGAGTGTAGGAATAGAGGGAACATTCCTCGACATCTTAAAAGCCATCTATGAAAAGCCCACAGCAAATATCATTCTCAATGGGGAAGCACTAGGAGCCTTTCCCCTAAGATCAGGAACAAGACAGGGATGTCCACTCTCACCACTGCTGTTCAACATAGTACTGGAAGTCCTAGCCTCAGCAATCAGACAACAAAAAGACATTAAAGGCATTCAAATTGGCAAAGAAGAAGTCAAACTCTCCCTCTTCGCCGATGACATGATACTCTACATAGAAAACCCAAAAGTCTCCACCCCAAGATTGCTAGAACTCATACAGCAATTCGGTAGCGTGGCAGGATACAAAATCAATGCCCAGTAGTCAGTGGCATTTCTATACACTAACAATGAGACTGAAGAAAGAGAAATTAAGGAGTCAATCCCATTTACAATTGCACCCAAAAGCATAAGATACCTAGGAATAAACCTAACCAAAGATGTAAAGGATCTATACCCTCAAAACTATAGAACACTTCTGAAAGAAATTGAGGAAGACTCAAAGAGATGGAAAAATATTCCATGCTCATGGATTGGCAGAATTAATATTGTGAAAATGTCAATGTTACCCAGGGCAATATACACGTTTAATGCAATCCCTATCAAAATACCATGGACTTTCTTCAGAGAGTTAGAACAAATTATTTTAAGATTTGTGTGGAATCAGAAAAGACCCCGAATAGCCAGGGGAATTTTAAAAAAGAAAACCATATCTGGGGGCATCACAATGCCAGATTTCAGGTTGTACTACAAAGCTGTGGTCATCAAGACAGTGTGGTACTGGCACAAACAGACACATAGATCAATGGAACAGAATAGAGAACCCAGAAGTGGACCCTGAACTTTATGGTCAACTAATATTCGATAATGGAGGAAAGACTATCCATTGGAAGAAAGACAGTCTCTTCAATAAATGGTGCTGGGAAAATTGGACATCCACATGCAGAAGAATGAAACTAGACCACTCTCTTTCACCATACACAAAGATAAACTCAAAATGGATGAAAGATCTAAATGTGAGACAAGATTCCCTCAAAATCCTAGAGAAGAACACAGGCAACACCCTTTTTGAACTCGGCCATAGTAACTTCTTGCAAGATACATCCACGAAGACAAAAGAAACAAAAGCAAAAATGAACTATTGGGACTTCATCAAGATAAGAAGCTTTTGCACAGCAAAGGATACAGTCAACAAAACTCAAAGACAACCTACAGAATGGGAGAAGATATTTGCAAATGACATATCAGATAAAGGGCTAGTTTCCAAGATCTATAAAGAACTTATTAAACTCAACACCAAAGAAACAAACAATCCAATCATGAAATGGGCAAAAGACATGAACAGAAATCTCACAGAGGAAGACATAGACATGGCCAACATGCATATGAGAAAATGTTCTGCATCACTTGCCATCAGGGAAATACAAATCAAAACTACAATGAGATACCACCTCACACCAGTGAGAATGGGGAAAATTAACAAGGCAGGAAACAACAAATGTTGGAGAGGATGCGGAGAAAAGGGAACCCTCTTACACTGTTGGTGGGAATGTGAACTGGTGCAGCCACTCTGGAAAACTGTGTGGAGGTTCCTCAAACAGTTAAAAATATACCTTCCCTACGACCCAGCAATTGCACTGTTGGAGATTTACCCCAAAGATACAAATGCAATGAAACGCCGGGACACCTGCACCCCGATGTTTATAGCAGCAATGGCCACGATAGCCAAACTGTGGAAGGAGCCTCGGTGTCCAACGAAAGATGAATGGATAAAGAAGATGTGGTTTATGTATACAATGGAATATTACTCAGCTATTAGAAATGACAAATACCCACCATTTGCTTCAACGTGGATGGAACTGGAGGGTATTATGCTGAGTGAAGTAAGTCAGTTGGAGAAGGACAAACATTATATGTTCTCATTCATTTGGGGAATATAAATAATAGTGAAAGGGAATATAAGGGAAGGGAGAAGAAATGTGTGGGAAATATCAGAAAGGGAGACAGAACGTAAAGACTGCTAACTCTGGGAAACGAACTAGGGGTGGTGGAAGGGGAGGAGGGCGGGGGGTGGGAGTGAATGGGTGATGGGCACTGGGTGTTATTCTGTATGTTAGTAAATTGAACACCAATAAAAAATAAATTAAAAAAAATAAAAATAAAAAAAAATAAAAATAATCGAATTGAATCGTATTGAATCGATTCGAATTGAAAAGAATCGAATCGAAGTGAAAAGAATCGAATGAAATCAAAGAGAATCTAATTGAAATGAAAAGAATCAAATCGAATAGAAAAGAATCGAATCGAAAAGAATCGAATCGAATCAAAAAGATCGAATTGAAAAGAATCGAATTGAATTGAATCGAATCGAATCGAAAAGAATTGAATCGAATCATATCGAATTGAAAAGAATCAAATCGAATCAAATCGAGAAGAATCGAATTGAATTGAATCGAATCGAATCGAAAAGAATCGAATCGAATCAAATCGAAAACAATTGAATCGAATGCAATCAAATCGAAAAGAATCAAATCGAATCGAATTGAAAAGAATCAAATTGAATTGATTGAATCGAAAAGAATCGAATCGAATCGCATCAAATCGAAAATAATTGAATCGAATTGAATAAATAATGGAATCGAATCGAATCGGAAATAATTTGAATTGAATTGAATCGAGAATCGAATCGAATAGAAAATAATCGAATCGAATCAAATCGATTCGAAAAAAATCGAATCAAATTACATCGAATTAAAAATAATCGAATTGAATCGTATTGAATCGATTCGAATTGAATTGAATCGAATGGAATCGAAGTGAAAAGAATCGAATGAAATAGAAAAGAATCGAATCGAATCGAAAAGATTGAATAGAATCGAATCGAAAAGAATCGAACTGAATCGAATCGAATTGAAAAGAGTCGAATCGAATCGAATCGAAAAGAATCGAAATGAATCGAATCGAAAAGAATAGAATCACATAGAATCTAATCGAAAAGAATCGAATCGAATTGATTCGAAAAGAATCAAATCGAATTGAATCAAATAGAATCGAATCAAATCAAAGAATCAAATCGACTCGACTTGAAAGGAATCGAATCGAATAAAAAATTATCTAAAAGAATCCAATTGAATCCAAAAGAATTGAATCGAATCAAATTGAATCGAAAAGAATCGAATGGAACATTATTGAATCGAATCCAAAAGAATTGAATCGAGTCAAATTGTAAAGACTCGAATCGAATAGAATCGAATCGAAAAGAATCGAATCGAGTGAAAAGAATCTTATAGAAGCGAATCGAAAAGAATCGAATCGAATAGAAAAGAATAGAATCGAAGAGAATCGAATCGAAATGAAAAGAATCGATTCGAATCGAATCAAAAAGAATTGAATCGAAACAAGAGTCAAATCGAATCGAATCGAAAAGAATCAAATTGAAAAGAATCGAATCGAATTGAAAAGAATCAAATCGAAAAAATCTAATCGAAAAGAATCGAATTGAATTGAATTGAATCGAAAAGAATCGAATTGAATCGTATCGAATCGAAAAGAATCTAATTGAATTGAAACGAGAAGAATCGAATCGAATTGCATCGAATCGAAAATAATTGAATCGAATTGAATAAAAAATAATCGAATAGAATCGAATCGAAAATAATTGGAATTGAATCGAATCAATAATCGAATCGAATCAAATCAAGTCGAATCGAAAATCATCGAATCGAGTCAAATAGATTCAAAAACAATCGAAACGAATCGAACAGAAAAGAATTGAATTGAATCGAAAAGAATCAAACCGAATCGAAAAGAATCGAAAAGAATCGAATCAAAAAGAATCGAGGGATCCCTGGGTGGTGCAGTGGTTTGGCGCCTGCCTTTGGCCCAGGGTGTGATCCTGGAGACCCGGGATCGAATCCCACGCCGGGCTCCCGGTGCATGGAGCCTGCATCTCCCTCTGCCTGTGTCTCTGCCTCTCTCTCTCTCTGTGTGACTATCATAAATAAAAAAAAAGAATCGAAATGAATCGAATTGAAAAGAATCGAATCGAATCGAATCGAAAAGAATCAAATTGAATCGAAAAGAATCGAATAGAAAAGAATCAAATCGAATCGAAAAGAATTGAATCAAAAGAATCGTATCGAATCAAATCGATTGAAAAGATCGAATCAAAAAAATCAAAGAGAATCGAAACGAATCAAAACGAATCGAATTGAAAAGAATCATATCGAATCAAATCTAAAAGAATCGAATCGAATCAAAAAGAATCGAATTGAATTGATTCGCATCGAAAAGAATCCAATTGAATCATATCGAATCGAAAAGAATCGAATCGAATCGAAAAGAATCGAATCGAATGGAATTGAATCAAAAAGAATAGAATCGAATCGAATTGAACCGAAAAGAATCGAATAGATTCGAATTGAAATGAATCAAAAAAATTCAAAACGAATTGAATCAGATGGAGTGGAAAAGAATCGAATCGAATCGAACTGAATCAAAAAGAATCGAATAGATCGAATCAAAAAGAATCGAATCGATTCGAAATGAATCGAGTAGAATCGAATCGAAGCGAAAAGAATCGAATCGAATTGAAAAGAATCGAATCGAATCGATCGAAAAGATCGAATTGAAAAGAATCGAATCGAATCGATCGAAAAGATCGAATTGAAAAGAATCGAATTGAATCGAATCAAATTGAAAAGAATCGAATCTAATCAAATCAAATCGAAAAGAATCTAATCTAATCGAAAAGAATAGAATCGTATAGAATCTAACTGAAAAGAACCGAATCGTATTGAATTGAATCGAAAAGAATCGAATCAAATTGAATCGAAAATAATCGAATCGAAAAGAATCGAAACGAATAGAATCGTAAAGAATCTAATTGAAAAGAATCGCATCGAAACAAAAACATTCGAATCAAATCGACTCGAAAAGAATCGAATCGAATAAAAAAGAATCGAATCGAATCGAAAAGAATCGAAACGAATCGATTCGTAAAAAATCGAATTGAATGAAATCGAATCGAAAAGAATTGAATCAATTCGAATTGAAAAGAATCAAATCGAATTGAATCGAAATGAAAAGAATCGAATCAAATTGCAACGAATCGAAAATAATTGAATCGAATTGAATAAAAAATAATCGAATGGAATCGAATCGAAAATGATTGGAATTGAATCGAATCGATAATCGAATCGAATCAAATCAAATCGAGTCAAATCGAAAAGAATCGAATCGAATCAAATAGATTCAAAAACATTCAAAACAAATCGAATCGAAATAAAAATAATCGAATCGAATCGTATCGAATCGAATCGAAAAGAATCGAATTGAATCGAAAAGAATCGAACCGAAATGAAAAGAATCAAATAGAATCGAATTGAAAATAATCGAATCGAATCGAATCGAATAGAATAGAATCGAACAGGGATCCCTGGGTGGCGCAGCGGTTTGGCGCCTGCCTTTGGCCCAGGGCACGATGCTGGAGACCCGGGATCGAATCACACATCAGGCTCCCGGTGCATGGAGCCTGCTTCTCTCTCTGCCTGTGTCTCTGCCTCTCTCTCTCTGTAACTATCATAAATAAAAAATAAAAAATTTAAAAAAATCCATATTTAAAAAAAGAATCGAACAGAATTGAATCGAACGAAAAGAATCTTATCGAATCGAATCGAAAAGAATCGAATCAAATTGAATGGAGAAGAATCAAATCGAATCGAATCGAATCGAAAAGAATTGAATCGAAAAGAATCGAATCGAAGAGAATCTAATCGAAACGAAAAGAATCAAATCGAATAGAAAAGAATCGAATCGAAACGAAAAGAGTCGAGTCAAATCGAATCGAAAAGAATCAAATTGAATCGAATCGAAAAGAATCAAATAGAAAAAAATATAATCGAATTGAATCGAAAAGAATCGAATTGAAAAGAATAGAATCGAAAAATTCGAATCGAATCGAATCAAAATGAATCGAATCAAATCGATTGAAAAGATCGAATCAAAAAACATCAAAGAGAATCGAAACGAATCGAAAAGAATCAGATCGAATCGAATTGAAAAGAATCGTATCAAATCAAATATTAAAGAATCGAATCGAAAAGAATCGAATCAAAATGTAACAAATCGAATCCAAATGATCGAATCAAATCAAATTGAAAAGAATCGAATCGAAAAGAATTGAATCAAAATGAAAAGAATCGAATAGAATTGAATTGAAAAGAATCAAATCGAATAGAATCGAATCGAATAGAATAGAACAAAATTGAATCGAACGAAAAGAATCTTATCAATCGAATTGAAAATAATCGAACCGAATCAACTCGAAAAGATTCAAATCAAATCGAATCGAAAAGAATTGAATCAAAAAGAACCGAATCGAAGAGAATCTAATCGAAATGAAAAGAATCAAATCGAATCGAATCGAAATAAATCGAATAGAAAAAAATCGAATCGAATCGAATAGAATCGAAAAGAATCGAATTGAAAATAATAGAATCAAAAAATTCGAATCGAATCGAATCGAAATGAATTGAATTGAATCGAATCAAATCGATTGAAAAGATCGAATCAAAAAACATCAAAGAGAATCGAATCGAATCCAATTGAAAAGAATCTTATCAAATCAAATCTAAAAAAATCGAATCGAATCGAATCAAAAAGAATGGAATCGAATTGATTCGCAACGAATCAAATCGAATCATATCGAATCGAAAAGAATAGAATTGAATCGAATCGACAAGAATCGAATCGAAAAGTATCGAATCGAAGAGAATCTAATTGAAACGAAAAGAATCGAATCGAATCGAATCAAAAAGAATCGAATCGAAATGACAAGAGTCAAATCGAATCGAATCGAAAAAAATCAAATGGAAAAGAATCGAATCAAATTGAAAAGAAATCGAAAAAATCGAATCGAAAAAAATTGAATTGAATTGAGTCAATTCAAAAAGAATCGAATCGAATCATATCGAGTTAAAAAGAATCGAATCGAATAGAAAAGAGTCATATCGA
This sequence comes from Canis lupus baileyi, assembly GCF_048164855.1. Taxonomy (NCBI): domain Eukaryota; kingdom Metazoa; phylum Chordata; class Mammalia; order Carnivora; family Canidae; genus Canis; species Canis lupus. The sequence goes on from NC_132875.1 coordinate 23,963,725, forward strand.
ACGGAATCGAATCGAATCGAAATGAATTGAAAAAGAATCAATCGAATCGAATTGAATCGAAAAGAATCAAATAGATTCGAATCGAAACGAATCGAAAAAAATCGAAATGAATCGAATCATATCAAATCGAAAAGAATCGAATCGAAAAGAAAAGAATCGAATTGAACTGAATCGAAAAGAATTGAATCGAACAGAACCGAAAAGAATCGAATCGAAAAGAATCGTATCGATTCCAATGGAATTGAATCGAAAAGAATCGAATTGAATCGAAAATAATCGAATTGAATCAAAAAGAATCGAATTGAATAGCATCGAAACGAATTGAATCGAAAAGAATTGAATCGTATCGAATGGAATCGAAAAGAATCGAATCATATCAATTTGAATCCAAAAGAATCGAATCTAATAGAACCGAAAAGAATCGAATTGAATACAATCGAAAATCGTATCAAAAAAACAAAAAAAGAAAATCGTATCAAATCGAATCAAACTGAATCAAAAAGAATCGATTCCAATCGAATTGAATTGAAAAGAATCGAATCGAACAGTACCGAATAGAATTGAAAAGAATCGAATCAAATAAAATTGAAAAGAATCTAATTGAAACGAACAGAATCGAATCGAATCGAATTGAAAAGAATCGAATCGAATTGAAACGAAAAGAATCAAATCGAAAAGAATTGAATCGAATTGAAAAGAATCGAATCGAAAAAATCGAATCGAAAAGAATCGAGTTGAGTTGAATCGAATAGAAAAGAATCGGATTGAATCGAATGGAAAAGAATCGAATCGAATTGTATCAAATCAAAAAGAATCGAATTGAATCGAAAAGAATCGAATCGAATGGAATCGAATTGAATTGAAAAGAATCAATCGAATCGAATTGAATCGAAAAGAATCGAATAGATTTGAATCGAAACGAATCGAAAAAAATTCGAAATGAATCAAATCATATCGAATGGAAAAGAATTGAATAGAATCGAAAAGAATCGAATCGAACAGAATCGAAAAGAATCGAATCGAACAGAATCGAAAAGAATCGAATCGAAATGTAACAAATCGAATCCAAATGATCAAATCGAATCAAATTGAAAAGAATCGAATCGAAATAATCGAATCGAAATGAAAAGAATCGAATAGAATCGAATTGAAAAGAATCGAATCGAATCAAATCGAATAGAATAGAATCGAACAGAATTAAATCGAACGAAAAGAATCTTATTGAATCAAATCGAAAAGAATCGAATCGAATCTAATGGAGAAGAATCAAATCGAACCGAAAAGAAAAGAATTGAATCGAAAAGAATCGAATCGAAGAGAATGTAATCGAAACGAAAAGAATCAAATCGAATCGAAAAGAATCAAATCGAAACGAACAGAGTTGAATCAAATCGAATCGAAAAGAATCGAATAGAAAAAACTCGAATCGAATCGAATCGAAATGAATCGAACCGAATCAAATCGAATGAAAAGATCGAATCAAAAAACATCAAAGAGAATCGAAACGAATCGAAATGAATCGAATCGAATCGAATTGAAAAGAATCGTATCAAATCAAATCTAAAAGAATCGAATCGAAAAGAATCGAATCGAAATGTAACAAGTCGAATCCAAATGATCGAATCAAATCAAATCGAAAAGAATTGAATTGAAAAGAATCAAATCGAAACGAAAAGAATCGAATAGAATTGAATTGAAAAGAATCGAATAGAATAGAATCGAACAGAATTGAATCGAACGAAAGAATCTTATCAATCGAATCGAAAAAATCGAACCGAATCGACTTGAAAAGAATCAAATCGAATCGAATCGAAAAGAATTGAATCGAAAAGAATCGAATCGAAGAGAATCTAATCGAAACGAAAAGAATCAAATCGAATACAAAAGAATCGAATCGAAATGAAAAGAGTCGAGTCGAATCGAATCGAATCGAAAAGAATCAAATTGAATTGAATCGAAAAGAATCGAATAGAAAAAAATCGAATCGAATCGAATCAAAAAGAATCGAAAAGAATAGAATCTAAAAATTCGAATCGAATCGAATCGAAATGAATCAAATCAAATCAAATTGATTGAAAAGATCGAATCAAAAAACAAAGAGAATCGAAACGAATCGAAACAAATTGAATTGAATCGAATCGAATTGAAAAGAATCGTATCAAATCAAATCTAAAAGAATCGAATCAAAAAGAATGGAATCGAATTGATTCACATAGAAAAGAATTGAAACGAATCATATTGAATCAAAAAGAATTGAATCGAATCGAATCGAATGGAATCGAATCGAATGGAATCGAATCAAATTTAATCGAAAAGATTCGAATCGAATCGAATTGAATCGAAAATAATCGAATAGATTCAAATCGAAACAAATCGGAAAAAATAGAATAGAATTGAATCAGATCGAATGGAAAAGAATCTAATCGAATCAAAAAGAATCAAATCGAATCGAACTGAATCGAAAAGAATCGAATAGATCGAATCAAAAAGAATCTAATCGATTCGAAATGAATCGAGTAGAATCGAATTGAAGCGAAGCGAATCGAATCGAATCGAAAAGAATCGAATTGAAGCGAAAAGAATCGAATCGAATCGAAAAGAATTGAATCGTATCGAATTGAAAAGAATCAAATCGAATAGAAAATAATCGAAAAGAATCAAATTGAATCGAATCGAAAACAATTGAATTGAATCGAATCGAATCGAATTGAAAATAAAAGAATCGAACCGAATCGAATCAAAAATAATTGATTCGGGGGATCCCTGGGTGGCGCAGCGGTTTGGCGCCTGCCTTTGGCCCAGGGCGCGATCCTGGAGACCCGGGATCGAGTCCCACATCGGGCTCCCGGTGCATGGAGCCTGCTTCTCCCTCTGCCTGTGTCTCTCTCTCTCTCTCTCTCTGTGACTATCATGAATAAATAAATAAAATCTTTAAAAAAAAAAAAATAATTGATTCGCATCGTATCGAATCGAAAATAATCGAATCGAACCGAAAATAATCAAATTGAAAAGAATAGAATCGATTCAAAAAGAATCGAATCGAAAAGAATCGAATCAAATCGAAAGGAATCGAATCAAATCCATTCGAATCGAATCGAATCGAAAATAATTGAATCGAATCGAATAGAAAATAATCGAATCAAATCCAAAATTATCGAATCAAATCGAAAATAATCGAATTGAAACGAAAATAAAGGACTTGAAAAGAAGCGAATGGATTCGAATCGAAATGAATCAAATCGAATTGAAAAGAATCGAATCGAATCTAATCGAAAATAATCGAATAATATGGAATCGAATTGATTCGAAAATAATCGAATCGAATGGAATTGAATCAAATTGTAAAGAATTGAATCGAAAAAATGGATTCGAATCAAATAGAATAGAATAGAATCAAAAATAATAGAATCGAAAATAATCAAATCGAATTGAAAAAAATCAAATCAAATCGAAAATAATCGAATCGAATCAAATCCAAAATTATCGAATCGAATCGAAAAGAATTAAATCGAAAAGAATCGAATAGATTCAAATCGAAAATAATGAAATACAATCGAAAAGAATCAAATCGAATAGAAAATAATCGAATCGAATAGAAAATAATCGAATCGACTCAAATCGAATAGAAAATAATCGAATCGAATGGAATCGAATCGAATCGAAAGAATCAAATTGAATTGAATAGAAAATAATGAAATCGAATCGAATATAATCAAATCGAATCGAAAATAATCAAATCAAAAAGAATCGAATCGAATAGAAAATCAAATCGAAACGATTTGAATAGAAAATAATCGAATCGAAAAGAATCGAATTGAATCCATTTCAATTGAATCGAATCCATTTCAATTGAATTGAATCTAATAGAATCGAACAGAATCCATTCGAATTGAATCGAAAAAAATTGAATCGATTCGAATCGAATCGAAAATAATCGATCGAATCGAAAATAAACGAATCGACTCGAACCGAATTGAAAATAATAGAACCATATCGAGTTGAATCGAAAATAATTGAATCAAATCGAATTGAATCAATTGAATTGAAAATAATCGAATCGAATCGAATTGAATCGAAAATACTCATTTGTATCGAATCGAATCGAAAACAATAGAATCGAATTGAATCAAAAATAAATGAATCGAAAATAATCGAATTGAATCGAAAACAATTGAATAGAAAAGATTCGAATCGATTCGAAAAATTTCAAATCGAATCAAAAAGAATCGAATCAATTCGAAAAGATTCGAATCGAATCTAAAAGAATCAAATCGAATCAAAAAGAATCGAATCGAATCCATTCAAATCGAATCGAAAATAATCGAATCGTATCGTATTGAATCGAATCGAAAATAATAGATCGAATCGAATCAAAAACAATCGAATCGGGTCGAAAATAATCAAATTGAAAAGAATAGAATCGACTTGAAAAGAATCGAGTCGAATCAAAAAGAATCGAATCAAATCCATTTGATTCGAATCGAAAATATTCGAATTGAATCGAATAGAATAATTGAAAATAATCAAATCGAATCGAAAATAATCAAATCGAATCAAATCCAAAATTATCGAATCGAATAGAAAATAATCATATCGAATCGAAAATAATGGAATCGAAAAGCGAATCGATTCGAATAGAAAATAATCGAATCGAATCAAAAAGAATTAAATCGAATCGAAAATAATCGAATCGAACTGAATTGAATTGAATTGAAAACATCAAATCGAATTGAAAATAATCGAATTGAATCGAAAATAATCGAATCGAAAATAATCAAATCGATTCAAATCGAAAATAATCGAATCGAATCGAAAATTATCGAATCGAATCAAAAATGATCGAATCAAATAGAAAATAATCGAATCGAATCCAATTGAATCGAATCAAAATGAATAGAAAATAATTGAACCAAATAAAAAATAATCAAATGGAATCAAATTGTATCGAAAATAATTGAATCGAATCGAAACGAATTGAATAAAAAATAATTGAATCGCATCGAACTGAAAATAATCAAATCGAATCAAATCGAAAATGATCCAATAGAATCGAATCGAATCGAACCAAATAAAAAATAATCGAATCGAATAGAACCGAATTGAATAAAAAATAATCAAATCGCATCGTAGCGAAAATAATCAAATCGAATTGAAAAAATAGAAAATAATCGAATAAAATCGAATCGATTCGAAAATAATTGAATCGAATGGAAAATAATCGATTCAAAATGAAAATAACCGAATTGAAAATAGAATCAATTTGAAAAGAATTGAAAAGAATCGAATCGAATCCATTCAAATCGAATCGAAAATAATCGAATCAATCAAAAATAATCGAACTGAAAAGAAGTGAATCTATTCGAATTGAAAATAATTGAATATAATTGAAAAGAATCAAATCGAATAAAAAATAATCGAATGAAATTGAATCTAATCAAATAAAAAATAATTGAATCGAATCGAATCGAATTGAGAATAATCAATCGAATCGAATAGAATCAAAAATAATCAATTCGCATCAAATTGAAACAAAAAATAGAATCGAATTGAATCGAAAATAATCAAATCGAATCGAAAATAATCGAATCGGGGATCCCTGGGTGGCGCAGTGGTTTAGCGCCTGCCTTTGGCCCAGGGCGCGATCCTGGAGACCCGGGATCGAATCCCACATCGGGCTCCTGGCGCATGGAGCCTGCTTCTCCCTCTGCCTGTGTCTCTGCCTCTCTCTCTCTCTCTCTCTCTGTGACTATCATAAATAAATAAAAATTTAAAAAAAAAAAGAAAAGAAAATAATCGAATCGAATAGAAAATAATCGAATCGAACAGAATAGAATCGATACGTAAAGAATTGAATCGAATCGAAAAGAATCGAATTGAGTAGAATCCATTAGACTCTAATAAAAAATGATCGAACCAAATAGAATCGATCGAATATAATCGATTGAAACAAAAATAATTGAATTGAATTGAATCGAACATAAATGAATCGAATCAAAAATAATCGAATAGAATCGAATCGAAAATAAACGAATCAAATTGAATCAAATCGAATCGAATTGAAAATAATTGAAATGAATCGAACCGAATCGAAAATAATCGAATCGAATCAAATCAAATAAAAAATAATCGATTCGAATCTAATCTAATCAAAAATTATCGAACCAAATCAAAAATAATCGAATAGAATAGAATTGTATCAAAAATAATCAAAACAAATCGAACCGAATTGAATCAAAAATAATTGAATCGTATAGAAGCAAAAATAATCAAATCAAATCGAATAAAATAGAAAATAATCGAATCGAATCAAATCGAAAATAATCTAATCGAATTGGATTATTTTTGATTCGATTAATTTCATTTTGATTATTTTCGATTCGACTCGATTCGATTAGATTATTTTAAATTCAATCGATTCTTTTCGAGTCGATTCGAATCAATTCGATTCGATTATTTTCGATAAGATTCGAATGGATTCGAATCAATTCGTTTCAATTCGATGCGATTCTTTTCGAATCGATTCGATTCAAATTCGAAAATAATAGAATCAATTCGAAAAGAATCGAATCGAATCGAAAAGAATCGAATCGAATTGAATCGAACCGAAAAGAATCGAATCAACAAAAAGAAATGATTCGAATCAAACTGAATCGAAAAGATTTGAATGGAATCGAATTGAAATGAATCAATTCGAATAGAAAAGAATCGAATCGAAATGAATCGAATCGAATCTATACGAAAAAAATCAAATCGAATAGAAAAGAATCGAATTGACTCGAAGAGAATCAAATCAAATCGAATCGAATAGAAAAGCATGTATACAAATCAAATTGAATTGAATAGAAAAGAATGGATTCGAATCGAATAGAATAGAAAAGAATAGAATCAAATCAAACAGAATCGCATATAGAATAATCCATTCAAAAAGAATCAAATCAAATCGAATTGATTAGAATAGAATAAAATCGAAAAGAATTAAATCGAATCTATATCTAATTGAAAAGAATTGAATCGAACCAAATCAAAAAAAATTGAATCGAATTGAAAAGAATCGAATCGAAACAAAAAGAATTGAATCGAATCAAATCAAATAGAAAAAAAATCGAATCGAATCAAACTGAATCGAATCGAAAAGAATCAAATCGAATCGAACTGAATTGAATTGAATCCCATAGAAAAGAATCAAATCAAATCAAATCGAAAAGAATCGAATCGAATTGAAAAGAATCGAATAGATTTGGAAAGAATCAAATCAAACTGAAAAGAATAGAATCGAATGGAAAGAATCAAAAGAATCGAATCGAATCGAAAAGAATCTAATCGAAATGAATTAAAAGAATTGATTCAATTCGAAAGGAATAAAAAATAATCGAATCGAATCGAATCGAAAATAATCAAATTGAAAAGAATCGAATCAAAATGAATCGAAAAGAATCGAATCGAATAAAAAATAATCGAATCGAATCGTAGAGTATCGAATCGAATCAAATAAAAAAGAATCAAAATGAAATGAATTGAAAAGAATCGAATCGTATAGAAAAGAATCGATCGAATAGAAAAGAATCAAAGCCAATTGAATCGAATCAAAAAGAATTGAATCAAATTGAATCAAAAAGAATCGAATCAAATAAAATCAAATCGAATTGAAAAAATCGTATCAACTCAAAAAGAATCGAATCGAGTCGAATTGAAATGAATCGTATCGAATTGAAAAGAATCGATCAATTCGAATCGAATCGAAGACTATCGAATCGAATTGAAAAGAATCGAATTGAATTGAATCGAAAAGACTTGAATCGAAACGAATTGAAAAGAATCGAATAGAAAAGAATCGAGGCGAATCAAATCGAAAAGAATCAAATCAAATCGAATCGAATCAAAAAGAATCGAATCGAATCGAAAAGAATTGAATCTAATCGAATAGAATAGAATGGAATCGAATCGAAAAGAATCAAATCGAATCGAAAAGAATCTAATCGAATCGAATCAAAATGAATCGAATCGAATCGAATTGAAAAGTTAGAATCGAATCGAAAATAATCGAACCGAATTGAATCGAATTGAACAAATCGAATTGAATAAAATCGAATCAAATTGAAAAATCCAATCGAATCATAAAGAATCGTATCGAATTGAATTGAATCGAAAATAATCAAATTGAAATGAAAAAAATCGAAATGGAATGTATCGAATCAAATCGATCGAATCGAAAGGAATCAAATCGATTCATATAGAATCAGAGTATCGAATTGAATCGAAAAGAATTGAATCAAATCGAAAAGAATCGAATTGAAACGAATTGAAAAGAATCGAATCGAATCGTATCGAAAAGAATCAATCAAATAGAAATGAATCGAAGTGAATCGAATCGAATCAAAAAGAATCGAATCGAATAACATCGAATAAAATTGAAAAAATCGAATCAACTCAAAAAGAATCGAATCGAGTCGAATCGAAATGAATCGAATCGAATCGAAAAGAATCGAATCAAACTGAATCGAATCGAAAAGAATCGAATCGAATCAAATCGAAAAGAATTGAATCGATTTGAATCGAATCGAAGAGTATCAAATCGAATCGAAAAGAATCGAATCGAATCAAATCGAAAAGAATCGAATCGAAATGAATTGAAAAGAATCGAAACGAGTAGAAAAGAATCGAGGCGAATCGAATCGAATCGAATCAAAAAGAATCGAATCAAATCGAATCGAATCAAAAAGAATGGAATCGAATAAAATCGAATCAAATTGAAAAAATCAAATCAACTCTAAAAGAATCAAATCGAAAAGAATCGAATCTAATCAAATAGAAAAAAATCGAATCGAATCGAATCGAAAAGAATCGAATTGAATCGAAAAGAATCAAATAAAAAAGAATTGACTCGAATCTAATTGAAAAGAATCAAATCGAATCGAAAATAATAGAACCGAATTGAATCGAATTGAACGAATCGAATCGAATAAAATTGAATTGAATTGAAAAAATCGAATCGAATCAAAAAGAATCTAATCGAATCGAAAAGAATCTAATCGAAACGAATAGAAGAGAATCGAATCAGATCAAAAAGAACCGAATCGAATAAAAAGGAATCGAATTGATTGGAATCGAAAAGTGTCAAATCGAATCAAAAAGAATCGAATCGAATCAAAAAGAATCGAATCGAATCGAAAAGAATCGAAAAAAATCGAATCAAAATGACGAAAGAAACGAGTCAAATCAAAAAGAATCGAATCAAGTCAAAAAGAATAGAATCGAATCGAATCAAAAAGAATCAAAAATAATCTATTCAAAATGAATTGAAACAATCGAATCAAATCGAAAAGAATCAATTTGAATTGGAAACAATCAAATCAAATCAAAAAGAATTGAATCGAAATGAAAAGAATCAAATCGAATACAACAGAATCGAATCGAATCAAAAAGAATCGAATCGAATCAAATAGAATCAAATCGAAAAGAATCAAATCGAATCGAAAAGTATCGAAAAGAATCGAATTGAATCAAAAAGAATCAAATCAAATCATATGGAAAAGAATAGAATCGATTCGAAAAGAATCGAATGGAATCGAATCTAAAAGAATCGAATCGAATCAAATCGAATTGAAAGAATCGAATTGAATCTAAAAGAATTGAATCAAATCGAAAAGAATCATAAAGAATCGAATTGAAAGAATTGAATCCATTCGAATTGACTGAATGAAATCAAATCGAATCGAATAGAATTGAATTGAATCGAATCAAAAAGAATCGAATTGAAAAGAATCAAATCAAATCAAATCCGATTGAAAAGAATCGAATTAAACTGAATCTAATCGAAAAGAATCGAGTCAAATGGAAAAGAATCGAATCGAATTGAATCGATTAGAAAAGAATCGAATGGAATCGATTCAAAAAGAAACAAATCGAATACAATAGAATCGAATCGACTCGAAGAGAATCAAATCAAATCGAATCGAATACAAAAGCATGGATACGAATAGAATTGAATAGAATAGAAAAGAATTGATTCGAATCGAATAGAATACAAAAGAACCAAATCAAATTGAACAGAATCGTGTATAGAAGAATCGATTCAAAAAGAATCGAATCGAATCAAATTGATTAGAATCGAATCGAATCGAAAAGAATTAAATCTAATCGAAAAGAATCGAACCGAATCAAAAAGAATCAAATCGAATAAAATCAAATCAAAAAGAATCAAATCGAATCAAATCAAATGGAAAAAATCGAATCGAATCGAACTGAATCAAATGGAATGGAATTGAAAAGAATCGAATCGAATCAAAAAAATCGAATCTAATCGATATCTAATCAAAAAGAATCGAATTGAATCGAATCAAATCCCATCGAAAAGAAATCAAATCGAATCAAATCGAAAAGAATCGAATCGAATCGAATAAAAAGAATCAAATCGAATTCAAAAGAATAGAATCGAATCAAAAGAATCAAAAGAATCGAATCGAAAAAAATCTAATCGAAAAGAATTGAATCGAATCGAAAAGAATCAAATCGAATCAAAAAGAAGTGAATCAGGGATCCCTGGGTGGCGCAGCAGTTTGGCGCCTGCCTTTGGCCCAGGGCGCGATCCTGGAGACCCGGGATCGAATCCCACGTAGGGCTCCTGGTGCATGGAGCCTGCTTCTCCCTCTGCCTGTGTCTCTGCCTCTCTCTCTCTCTCTCTCTCTCTGTGACTATCATAAATAAATAAAAAATTAAAAAAAACACTCCTTTAAAAAAAAAAAAAGAAGTGAATCAGGATCCCTGGGTGGCGCAGCAGTTTAGCGCCTGCCTTTGGCCCAGGGCGCGATCCTGGAGACCCGGGATCAAATCCCACGTCAGGCTCCTGGTGCATGGAGCCTGCATGGAGCCTGCTTCTCTTTCTGCCTATGTCTCTGCCTCTCTCTCTCTCTCTGTGTGTGACTATCATAAATAGATAAGAATTTTAAAAAATGTTTAGAAAAAGAAGTGAATCGAATCGAATCGAAAAGAATCGAAAAAATCGAATAGAAATGACGAAAGGATTGAATCGAATCGAAAAGAATCAAATCGAACAGAATAGAATCGATATGTAAAGAATCGAATCGAATCGAGAAGAATCGAATAGAATAGAATCCATTCGAATCGAATCAAATAGAATCCATTCAAATCGAGAAGAATCGAATCGAATCGAATCCATTTGAATCGAGTCGAATATAATCGATCGAATCGAAAATAATCGAATCAAATCGAATCGAAAATAATCGAATCAAATTGAATCAAATCGAATCAAATCGAAAATAATTGAAATGAATCGAATCAAATCGAAAATAATCGAATTGAATCGAATCAAATCAAAAATAATCGAATCGAATCTAATCTAAACGAAAATAATTGAACCAAATAAAAAATAATTGAATCGAACCGAATTGAATAAAAAATAATCGAATTGCATCGAAGCGAAAATAATCTAATCGAATCGGATTATTTTCAATCTGATTCATTTCATTTCAATATTTTTGATTCGATTCGATTCGATTATTTTTGATTCGATTCGAATGGATTCGATTCTATTCTTTTCAATTCGATTCGATTCTTTTCTATTCAAATCGATTCTTTTCGAATCAACTCGATCCTTCTCAGTTCGATTATTTTCGATTCGATTCGATTATTTTCGAATCGATTCTATTATTTTCGAATTCGAATCGAATCGAATCGGAAAGAATCGAATCGAATCTAAAAGAAAAGAATCGAATCGAATCGAAAGAACTGAATCGATTCGAAAAGAATCGAATCAAATTGAATTGAAAAGAATGTAGTCGATTTGAAAACAAAGGAATCGAATCGGAAAGAATCGAATCGAATTGAAAAGAATAGAATCGAATAGAAAAGAATCGAATCGAATCAAATCTAATCGAAAGAATCGAATCGAATATAATCGAAAAGAATCTAATCGAATTGAAAAGAATTGAATCGAATCAAATCGAAAAGAATCGAATCAAATCAAAAAGAATCCAGTAGAATCAAACGAATCGAATCGAAACAGAAAGAATCGAATCGAATCGAAAGAATTGAATTGAATCGAACTGAAAAGAATCGAAAGGATTGAATCAAATCGAATGAATCGAATCGAATCGAAAAGAATTGAATTGAATCGAAGTGAAAAGAAAGATTTGATTCGAAAAGAATCAAATCGAATCAAAAAAAAAAAAAAAAAAAAAAAAAAAAAAGAATCAAATCGAATCAAATAGAAAATAATCGAATCAAGTTGAATCGAAACGAAAGAATCGAATGGAATCAAAAAGAATCGACTCAAATTGAATCGAAAAGAATCGAAAAGATTTGAATCGGATCAAAAGAATCAAATCGAATTGAAAACAATCGAATCAAATCGAATTGAAAAGAATCGAATCGAAACGAAAAGAATCGAATCGAATCGAATTAAATCGAAAGAATCAAATCGAATCGAAAAGAATCAAATCGAATCGAATTGAAACGAATCGAATCAAATCAAAAGAATCGAACCGAATTGAATCGAGAAGAATCGAATCGAATCGAATCGAAAATAATCAGATCGAATCGAATCGAATCAAAAGAATCGATTCGAATAAAATCGAATCGAATTGGAAAAATTGAATCAAATAAAAAAGAATCGAATCGAATCGAATTGAATCGAAAAAATTGAATCCAATCAAATAGAAAAGAATAGATTCGAATCACATTGAATCGAAAAGAATCGAATTGAATAGAAAAGAATCGAATCGAATCGAAGATAATTCGAATTGAATCAAAAAGAATTGAATCGAATCGAAAAGAATCTAAAAAAATCGAATCGAAATGATGAAAGAATCCAATCGAAAGGAATCGAATAGAATTGAATTGAAAAGAATCAAATCAAATAAAAAAGAACCGAATCAGATCGAATCGAAAAGAATCGATTCGAATCAAATCGAAAGAATGGAATCGAATTGAAAAGAATGAATCAATTCTAATTGAAAACAATAGAATCGAATTGAAAAGAATCGAATGGAAGCTAAAAGAATCGAATCGAATACAAAAAAATCGAATCTAAAAGAATTGAATCGAATCAAAAAGAATCAAATAGAATCAAATCGAAAAGAATCAAATCGAAATGAAAAGTATCAAAAAGAATCGAATCGAATCAAAAAGAATTGAATCGAATCGAATTGAAAAGAACCGAATCGATTCGAAAAGAATCGAATCAAATCAAAAAGAAATGAATTGATTCAAATCGAATCGAAGGAATCGAATCGAATCGAAAAGAATCGAATCGAATCGAATTTAAAAGAATCAAATCGAATTGAAAAGAATCGAATCGAATCTAAAAGAATCGAATGAATCGAATCGAAAAGAATTCGAAATGAATCGAAACGACTCGAATCTAATCGAATCGAAATGAATCAAATCAAATCGAATCAAAATGAATCGAATTGAATCGAAAAGAATCGAATCAAATTGAAAAGAATCAAATCGAATCGAAAAGAATCGAATCAAATCGAATTGAAAATAATCGTTCGATTCAAAAAGAATTGAATCGAATCGAATGGGAAATAATCGAATCGAATTGAATCGAAACGAAAGAATTGAATTGAATCAAAAAGAATCGACTCGGGATCCCTGGGTGGCGCAGCGGTTTGGCGCCTGCCTTTGGCCCAGGGCGCGATCCTGGAGACCCGGGATCGAATCCCACATCGGGCTCCCGGTGCATGGAGCCTGCTTCTCCCTCTGCCTGTGTCTCTGCCTCTCTCTCTCTCTCTATGTGACTATCATAAATAAATAAAATTTAAAAAAAAAAAAAAAAAAAAAAAGAATCGACTCAAATTAAATCGAAAAGAATCGAAAAGAATTGAATCGAATCGAAAGAATCAAATCGAATTGAAAAGAATCTAATCAAATCGAATTGAAAAGAATCAAATCGAATCGAAAAGAATCGAATCGAATCGAATCGAATTAATTCGAAAGAATGGAATCGACTCGAAAAGAATCAAATCGAATCAAATTGAAAAGAATCGAATCGAATCAAAAGAATCGAATCGAATTGAATCGAATCGAAAATAATCAAATCGAATCGAATCGAATCAAAAGAATCGATTTGAGGGATCCCTGGGTGGCGCAGCGGTTTGGCGCCTGCCTTTGGCCCAGGGCGTGATCCTGGAGACCCGGGATCGAGTCCCACGTTGGGCTCCCGGTGCATGGAGCCTGCTTCTCCCTCTGCCTGTGTCTCTGCCTCTCTCTCTCTCTCTCTGTGTGTGACTATCGTAAATAAATAAAAATTTAAAAAAAAAGAATCGATTTGAATAAAATCGAATCGAATTGAAAAAATCGAATCAAATAAAAAAGAATCGAATCAAATCGAATCGAATTGAATCGAAAAAAATCGAATCCAATCGAATTGAAAAGAATAGATTCGAATCAAATTGAATCGAAAAGTTTCGAATCTAAAAGAATCGAATCGAATAGAAAAGAATCGAATCGAATCGAAAATAATTCGAATCGAATCAAAAAGAATCGAAAAAAATCGAATCAAATGACGAAAGAATCGAATCGAAAAGAATTGAATAGAATTGAATTGGAAAGAATCGAATTGAATCAAAAAGAATCGAATCAAATCGAATCAAATTGAAACAAAAATAATAGAATCAAATCGAATCTAATATAATAGAATCGAATAGAATCGAATTTAATCGAAATAATCGAATCGAATCGAATTGAATGGAAAAGAATAGAATCAAATTGAATCGAAAATAACCAAATCGAATGGAATCGAATCAAATAGAAAAGAATCAAATCGAATCGAATCGAATTTAAATGATAATAATCGAATATAATCAAATCGAATCGAATTGAATAGAAAATAATGGATCGAAACGAATTGAATAAAATAGAATAGAAAAGAATCGAATTGAAAATACTCTTTTTTTAATTTTTTTTTGAATTGAAAATACTCTAATCGAATCGAAAAGACTCAATTGAATTGAAAATAATCGAATCGAATCAATAATAATCGAATCGAAAATAATCGAATCGAATAGAAAATAATCGAATCAATTCGAATTGAATTGAATCGAAAATAATAGAATCTAATCGAAACGAACATAACTGAATTGAATCGAATCGAATCCAATCGAAAATGAGCGAATTGAATTGAATCAAAAATAAGCGAATAGAATCGAATAGATTAGAATAGAATCGAAAATAAACGAATTGAAAATAATATCAAATAGAAAATAATCGAATCGAATAGAAAATAATCGAATCGAATAGAAAAGAATCGAATCGAATCGAAAAGAATCGAATCGAAAAGAATCGAATCGATTCAAATGAAAATAATCGAACGAATTGAAAAGAATCCAATTGAATAGAAAATAATCGATTCAAATCGAAAATTATCGAATCGACTCAAATCGAATCGAATCGAATGGAATCAAATCGAATCGAAAAGAATCGAAATGAATTGATTAGAAAATAATGGAATAGAATTGAATCGAATAGAATAGAATCGAAAATAATCGAATCGAATCAAAAATAATCGAATAGAATCGAATTGAAATGAAAATAATCGAATCAAATCGAATCGAATCGCAAATAATCGAATCAATTCGAATCAAATTGAATCGAAAATAATCGAATCGAATGGAATCGAATCGAATCGAAAATAATCGATTCTAATCGAAAAGAATCGAATCAAATAAAAAATAATCAAATCAAATTGAATGAATCAAATATATTCGAACCGAATCGAATTGAAACTAATCGAATCGAATCAAATAGAAAATATCGATTCGTATCGAATCGAATGGAATCGAAAATAATCGAAACGAATTGAACGAAAAATGATCAAATCAAATCTAAAATAATCGAATCGAATCTAAAATAATCGAATAGAAAAGAATGGAATGGATTCGAATCAAAAATAATCGAAACGAATCAAAAAGAATCAAATCGGAGGGGAGGGGCAAGACGGCAGAAGAGTAGGGTCTCCAAATCACATGTCTCCACCAAATTACCTAGAAAACCTTCAAATTATCCTGAAAATCTATGAATTCGGCCTGAGAATTAAAGAGAGAACACCTGGAATGCAACAGTGAGAAGAGTTCGCGCTTCTATCAAGGTAGGAAGACGGGAAAAAAGAAATAAAGAAATAAAGGCCTCCAAGGGGGAGGGGCCCCGCGAGGAGCCGGGCTGAGGCCCGGGCGAGTGTCCCCAGGACAGGAGAGCCCCGTCCCGGAGGAGCAGGAGCTGCACCAACCTTCCCGAGCGGAAAGGGGCTCGCAGGGAGTTGGAGCAGGACCCAGGAGGGCGAGGATGCCCTCGGGCTCCCCGGGACAGTAACAGCAACAGCAACTGCGCGCCCAGGAGAGTGCGCGGAGCTCCCTAAGGGCTGCAGCGCGCAAGGCGAGACCCGGAGCAGCTCGGAGGGGCTCGGGAAGAGGAAGAGGCTCCGTGCGGAGGGGGCTCCGAGGTTCCAGGAGCAGCTCGGGGAGGCTCTGGCGGCGGCTCCGCGGAGGGGGCTGCGCGGCGGGAGCGCGAATCCACCAGCGCAGGCTCCGGAGCACAGGGCGCCGGGACACAGCCCAGGATCCGGCCTCCCCCCGGGACAGGCAGAGGCCAGGAGGGCCCAGGACAGCAAGGACGCTCCTGCCCCAGCTGAGCAGTTCAGCGGCCCCGGCCCCGGCCCCGAGCCTCCAGGCCCTGCAGACGGAGAGCTCCGGAGTTCCTGCTGGAACTGAATCCAGGTTTCCAGAGCTGGCCCCGCCACTAGGGCTGTTCCTCCTGGGGCCTCACGGGGTAAACAACCCCCACTGAGCCCTGCACCAGGCAGGGGCACAGCAACTCCCCCAACTGCTAACACCTGAAAATCAGCACAGCAGGCCCCTCCCCCAGAAGACCAGCTAGACTGACTGACAACTTCCAGGGGAAGCCAAGGGACTTAAAGTACACAGAATCAGAAGATACTCCCCCGTGGTTCTTTTTTTTCTTTCTTTTTTTTTGTTTTGCTTTTTGATTTGTTTCCTTCCCCCACCCCCTTTTTTTCTCCTTTCTTTCTTTTTCTTTCTCTTTTTATTCTTTTTTTTTTCTTCCTTTTTTTTCTCTTTCTCTTTTCTTTCCTTCTTTCTCTCTTCTTTTTCTCCTTTTCCCAGTACAACTTGCTTTTGGCCACTCTGCACTGAGCAAAATGACTAGAAGGAAAACGTCACCTCAAAACAAAGAATCAGAAACAGTCCTCTCTCCCAAAGAGTTACAAAATCTGGATTACAATTCAATGTCAGAAAGCCAATTCAGAAGCACTATTATACAGCTACTGGTGGCTCTAGAAAAAAGCATAAAGGACTCAAAAGACTTCATGACTGCAGAATTTAGAGCTAATCAGGCAGAAATTAAAAATCAATTGAATGAGATGCAATCCAAACTAGAAGTCCTAATGACGAGGGTTAACGAGGTGGAAGAACAAGTGAGTGACATAGAAGACAAGTTGATAGCAAAGAGGGAAACTGAGGAAAAAAGAGACAAACAATTAAAAGACCATGAAGATAGAATAAGGGAAATAAACGACAGCCTGAGGAAGAAAAACCTACGTTTAATTGGTGTTCCCGAGGGTGCCGAAAGGGACAGAGGGCCAGAATATGTATTTGAACATATCATAGCTGAAAACTTTCCTAATCTGGGAAGGAAAACAGGCATTCAGATCCAGGAAATAGAGAGATCCCCCCTAAAATCAATAAAAACCGTCCAACACCTCGACATTTAATAGTGAAGCTTGCAAATTCCAAAGATAAAGAGAAGATCCTTAAAGCAGCAAGAGACAAGAAATCCCTGACTTTTATGGGGAGGAGTATTAGGGTAACAGCAGACCTCTCCACAGAGACCTGGCAGGCCAGAAAGGGCTGGCAGGATATATTCAGGGTCCTAAATAAGAAGAACATGCAACCAAGAATACTTTATCCAGCAAGGCTCTCATTCAAAATGGAAGAAGAGATAAAGAGCTTCCAAGACAGGCAGCAACTAAAAGAATATGTGACCTCCAAACCAGCTCTGCAAGAAATTTTAAGGGGGACTCTTAAAATTCCCCTTTAAGAAGAAGTTCAGTGGAACATTCCACAAAAACAAGGACTGAATAGTTATCATGATGACACTAAATTCATATCTCTCAATAGTAACTCTGAATGTGAACGGGCTTAATGACACCATCAAAAGGCGCAGGGTTTCAGACTGGATAAAAAAGCAGGACCCATCTATTTGCTGTCTACAAGAGACTCATTTTAGACAGAAGGACACCTACAGCCTGAAAATAAAAGGTTGGAGAACCATTTACCATTCGAATGGTCCTCAAAAGAAAGCAGGAGTAGCCATCCTTATATCAGATAAACTAAAATTTACCCCAAAGACTGTAGTGAGAGATGAAGAGGGACACTATATCATACTTAAAGGATCTATTCAACAAGAGGACTTAACAATCCTCAATATATATGCCCCGAATGTGGGAGCTGCCAAATATATCAATCAATTATTAACCAAAGTGAAGAAATACTTAGATAATAATACACTTATACTTGGTGACTTCAATCTAGCTCTTTCTATACTTGATAGGTCTTCTAAGCACAACATCTCCAAAGAAACAAGAGCTTTAAATGATACACTGGACCAGATGGATTTCACAGATATCTACAGAACTTTACATCCAACTCAACTGAATACACATTCTTCTCAAGTGCACATGGAACTTTCTCCAGAATAGACCACATATTGGGTCACAAATCGGGTCTGAACCGATACCAAAAGATTGGGATCGTCCCCTGCATATTCTCAGACCATAATGCCTTGAAATTAGAACTAAATCACAACAAGAAGTTTGGAAGGACCTCAAACACGTGGAGGTTAAGGACCATCCTGCTAAAAGATGAAAGGGTCAACCAAGAAATTAAGGAAGAATTGAAAAGATTCATGGAAACTAATGAGAATGAAGATACAACAATCCAAAATTTTGGGATGCAGCAAAAGCAGTCCTAAGGGGGAAATACATCGCAATAAAGCATCCATTCAAAAACTGGAAAGAACTCAAATACAGGGATCCCTGGGTGGCGCAGCAGTTTAGCGCCTGCCTTTGGCCCGGGGCGCGATCCTGGAGACCCGGGATCGAATCCCACGTCGGGCTCCCGGTGCATGGAGCCTGCTTCTCCCTCTGCCTATGTCTCTGCCTCTCTCTCTCTCTCTCTCTCTCTCTCTCTCTCTCTCTCTCTGTGACTATCATAAATAAAAAACAAAAAAACTTAAAAAAAAAAGAACTCAAATACAAAAGCTAACCTTACACATAAAGGAGCTAGAGGAAAAACAGCAAATAGATCCTACACCCAAGAGAAGAAGGGAGTTAATAAAGACTCGAGCAGAACTCAACGAAATCGAGACCAGAAGAACTGTGGAACAGATCAACAGAACCAGGAGTTGGTTCTTTGAAAGAATTAATAAGATAGAAAAACCATTAGCCAGCCTTATTAAAAAGAAGAGAGAGAAGACTCAAATTAATAAAATCATGAATGAGAAAGGAGAGATCACTACCAACACCAAGGAAATACAAACGATTTTAAAAACATATTATGAACAGCTATATGCCAATAAATTAGGCAATCTAGGAGAAATGGACGCATTCCTGGAAAGCCACAAACTACCAAAACTGGAACAGGAAGAAATAGAAAACCTTAACAGGCCAATAACCAGGGAGGAAATTGAAGCAGTCATCAAAAACCTCCCAAGACACAAGAGTCCAGGACCAGATGGCTTCCCGGGGGAATTCTATCAAACGTTTAAAAGAGAAACCATATCTATTCTCCTAAAGCTGTTTGGAAAGATAGAAAGAGATGGAGTACTTCCAAATTCGTTCTATGAGGTCAGCATCACCTTAATTCCAAAACCAGACAAAGACCCCACCAAAAAGGAGAATTACAGACCAATATCCCTGATGAACATGGATGCAAAAATTCTCAACAAGATACTGGCCAATAGGATCCAACAGTACATTAAGAAAATTATTCACCATGACCAAGTAGGATTTATCCCTGGGACACAAGGCTGGTTCAACACCCGTAAAACAATCAATGTGATTCATCATATCAGCAAGAGAAAAACCAAGAACCATATGATCCTCTCATTAGATGCAGAGAAAGCATTTGACAAAATACAGCATCCATTCCTGATCAAAACTCTTCAGAGTGTAGGGATAGAGGGAACATTCCTCGACATCTTAAAAGCCATCTATGAAAAGCCCACAGCAAATATCATTCTCAATGGGGAAGCACTGGGAGCCTTTCCCCTAAGATCAGGAACAAGACAGGGATGTCCACTCTCACCACTGCTGTTCAACATAGTACTGGAAGTCCTAGCCTCAGCAATCAGACAACAAAAAGACATTAAAGGCATTCAAATTGGCAAAGAAGAAGTCAAACTCTCCCTCTTCGCCAATGACATGATACTCTACATAGAAAACCCAAAATTCTCCAACTGAAGATTGCTAGAACTCATACAGCAATTCGGTAGCATGGCAGGATGCAAAATCAATGCCCAGAAATCAATGGCATTTCTATACACTAACAATTAGACTGAAGAAAGAGAAATTAAGGAGTCAATCCCATTTACAATTGCACCCAAAAGCATAAGATACCTAGGAATAAACCTAACCAAAGATGTAAAGGATCTATACCCTCAAAACTATAGAACACTTCTGAAAGAAATTGAGGAAGACACAAAGAGATGGAAAAATATTCCATGCTCATGGATTGGCAGAATTAATATTGTGAAAATGTCAATGTTACCCAGGGCAATATACACGTTTAACGCAATCCCCACCAAAATACCATGGACTTTCTTCAGAGAGTTAGAACAAATTATTTTAAGATTTGTGTGGAATCAGAAAAGACCCCGAATAGCCAGGGGAATTTTAAAAAAGAAAACCATATCTGGGGGCATCACAATGCCAGATTTCAGGTTGTACTACAAAGCTGTGGTCATCAAGACAGTGTGGTACTGGCACAAAAACAGACACATAGATCAATGGAACAGAATAGAGAACCCAGAAGTGGACCCTGAACTTTATGGTCAACTAATATTCGATAAAGGAGGAAAGACTATCCATTGGAAGAAAGACAGTCTCTTCAATAAATGGTGCTGGGAAAATTGGACATCCACATGCAGAAGAATGAAACTAGACCACTCTCTTTCACCATACACAAAGATAAACTCAAAATGGATGAAAGATCTAAATGTGAGACAAGATTCCATCAAAATCCTAGAGAAGAACACAGGCAACACCCTTTTTGAACTCGGGCATAGTAACTTCTTGCAAGATACATCCACGAAGGCAAAAGAAACAAAAGCAAAAATGAACTATTGTGACTTCATCAAGATAAGAAGCTTTTGCACAGCAAAGGATACAGTCAACAAAACTAAAAGACAACCTACAGAATGGGAGAAGATATTTGCAAATGACATATCAGATAAAGGGCTAGTTTCCAAGATCTATAAAGAATTTATTAAACTCAACACCAAAGAAACAAACAATCCAATCATGAAATGGGCAAAAGACATGAACAGAAATCTCACAGAGGAAGACATAGACATGGCCAACATGCATATGAGAAAATGCTCTGCATCACTTGCCATCAGGGAAATACAAATCAAAACCACAATGAGATACCACCTCACACCGGTGAGAATGGTGCAAATTAACAAGGCAGGAAACAACCAATGTTGGAGAGGATGCGGAGAAAAGGGAACCCTCTTACACTGTTGGTGGGAATGTGAACTGGTGCAGCCACTCTGGAAAACTGTGTGGAGGTTCCTCAAAGAGTTAAAAATATACCTGCCCTACGACCCAGCAATTGCACTGTTGGGGATTTACCCCAAAGATACAAATGCAATGAAACGCCGGGACACCTGCACCCCGATGTTTATAGCAGCAATGGCCACGATAGCCAAACTGTGGAAGGAGCCTCGGTGTCCAACGAAAGATGAATGGATAAAGAAGATGTGGTTTATGTATACAATGGAATATTACTCAGCTATTAGAAATGACAAATACCCACCATTTGCTTCAACATGGATGGAACTGGAGGGTATTATGCTGATTATGCTGAGTGAAGTAAGTCAGTCATTGAAGGACAAACATTATATGTTCTCATTCATTTGGGGAATATAAATAATAGTGAAAGGGAATATAAGGGAAGGGAGAAAAAATATGTGGGAAATATCAGAAAGGGAGACAGAACGTAAAGACTGCTAACTCTGGGAAACGAACTAGGGGTGGTAGAAGGGGAGAAGGGCGGGGGGTGGGAGTGAATGGGTGACGGTCATGGGGGTTATTCTGTATGTTAGTAAATTGAACACCAATAAAAAATAAATTAAAAAAAAGTATCAAATCGAATCGAAAATTAACGAATCGAATCGAAAATAATCGAATCGAATTGAATGGAATCGAATAGAAAATAATCGAATCGAATTGAATCGAATCGAATCGATTCGAAACGAATCGATTAGAAAATAATCGATTCACTTCGAATCGAATAGAAAATAATGGAAACAAATAGAATCGAGTCGATTCGAATAAAAAATATTGAATCGAAAAGAAAAGCATCGATTCGAATCGAAAAAAATCGAATCGAATCGAAAAGATTCTAATCGAATTGAAAAGAATTGAATCGAAACTAATCGAATCAAAAATAAAGGAATTGAATCGAATCTAATCGAATCAAAAATAATAGGTTTGCATCGAATTGAATCGGAAATAATCGAATTGAATTGAATTGAAAATAATCGAATTGAATTGAAAAGAATCGAATCGAATCTAAAATAATCTATATGAATCCAATCGAATCGAATCGAAAATAATCGATTCAAATCGAATCAAATCGAAAATAATCGAACCGAATCGAACCAAATTGTATCTAAAATAATCGAATCGAATCAAACCGAATTGAATCGAAAATAATCGAATCGAATTGAACCGAATTGATTCGAATATAATCGAATCGAATCGAAAATACTCGAATCGAATCGAATCGAATTGAAAATAATCGAATTGAATCGAAAAAAATCGAATCGAATCGAAGAGAATCGAATCGAATCAAATATAATCTAATTGAATAGAAAATAATCGAATTGAAAAGTATCCAATTGATTTGAATCGAAAATAATAGAATCGAATTGAAAAGAATCAAATCGAATAAAAAATAATCAAATCGAATCGAAAATAATTGAATCGAATCGAATTGAATTGAAAATAATTGAACCGAATCGAAAATAATCGAATCGATTCGAATTGAATTGAATCGAAAATAATCGAATCGAGTGGAATTGATTGGAATCGAAAAGACTCGATCGAATCGAGAATAATCGAATCGAATCGAAAATTATCGATTCAACTCGAATCGAATAAAAAACAATCGAATCGAATCAAATCGAATCTAAAATAATGGAACTAAAAAAATTAACGGAACTGAATTGAAAATAATCGAATCGAATCAAATTGATTGAAATCGAAAATAACCGAATCGAATCGAATTGAATCGAATCAAAAATAATCAAATCGAATCAAATCGAAACTACTCGAATCTAATCAAATCGAATCGAAAATAATCGAACTGAATCGAATTGAATAAAAAATAATCGAATCGAATCGAAATTAATCTAATCGAATCGAATGGAAAATCATCAAATCGAATTGAAAAACATCGAATCAAATCGAATTGAATTGAAACGAATAGATTCAAAAATAATCGATTCACATTGAATCGAATCGAAAATAATGGAAAAGAATAGAATAGAAAATAATCGAATCGAATCGAAAAGAATCAAATTGAATCTAAAATAATCGAATCGAAAAGAATCGAGGCAATACGAATAGAAAAGAATCTAATCGAATAGAATAGAATAAAAAAGAAACTAATCGAATCGAATCGAAAATAATCGAATCGAAAAAATAGAATCGAATCAAAAATAATTGAATCGAATCGAATTAAAAGTAATCGAATCGAATCAGAAAGAATTCATTATAATCGAATCGAATCAAATTGAAACGAAGATAATCGAATAGAATCGAATTGAAAATAACCAAATTGAATTGAAAATAATCGAATCGAATCATATCAAAAAAATCAAATCGAATCGAATCGAATCGAATCTAAAATAATCCAATCGAATCCTTAGAATCGAAAACAATCAAATAGAATGGAAATGAAAACAATCGAATCGAATCAAAAAGTATCAAATCGAATCGAAAATATAGAATCAAATCGAATCGAGTCAAAAATAATCGAACCAAATCGAATCGAAAATAATCGAATT
The DNA here is from genome assembly GCF_048164855.1 of Canis lupus baileyi. Taxonomy (NCBI): domain Eukaryota; kingdom Metazoa; phylum Chordata; class Mammalia; order Carnivora; family Canidae; genus Canis; species Canis lupus. The sequence goes on from NC_132875.1 coordinate 23,988,052, forward strand.
GAATCGAATCGAATCGAAAATATCGATTCGTATCGAATAGAATCGATCGAAAATAATCGAATCGAATTGAATCCAAAATAATCAAATCGAATCAAAAATAACGAATCGATTCTAAAATAATCGAATCGAAAAGAATGGAATCGATTGGAATCGAAAATAATTGAAACGAATCGAAAGGAATCGAATCGAATTGAAAATAATCGAATCGAATTGAAAATACTCGAATTCAATCGAATTGAATCAAAAAGAATTGAATCGAATCAAATCGAATCGAAAATAATCGAATCAAATCGAAAATAATCGAATCGAATTGAATCGAATAGAATCGAATTAAGACGAATCGATTCGAAAATAATCGATTCACATCGAATCGAATCAAAAATAATGGAAACAAATAGAATAGAAAATAATCGAATCAAATTGAATAAAAATAATCAAATCGAATCTAAATCGAATCAAAAAGAATCGAGTCGATTCGAATAAAAAATATTGAATCGAAGCGAAAAGATTTGAATCGAAAAGGAAAGAATCTATTCGAATTGAAAATAATCGAATCGAATCGAAAGGATTCGAATCGAATTGAAAAGAATTGAATCAAATCCAAAAGAATCGAATTGAATCGAATCGAATAAAAAATCGAAAATAATCGATTCGCATCGAATCGAATCGGAATTAATTGAATTGAATTGAAAATGAAAATAATCGAATCAAATTGAAAAGAATCGAATCGAATCGAAAATAATCTAAACGAATCCAATCGAATCAAATCGAAATTAATCGAATCGAAATGAATCAAATCGAAAATAATTGAACCGAATCGAACCAAATTGAATCTAAATTAATCAAATCAAATCGAACCGAATTGAATCGAAAATAATCGAATCACATCGAGCCGAATTGATTCGAAAATAATCGAGTCGAATCGAATCAAAAATAATCGAATCGAATTGAATCGAATCGAAAAGAATCAAATCGAATAAAAAATAATCGCATCGAATCGAAATTAATCGAATCAAATCAAATCGAATTGAATCAAAAATAATTGCATCGAATCAAATTGAATTGAAAACAATCGATTCAAATAGAATTGAATCGAAAATAATCCAATCGAATTGAATCAAAAATAATCAAATCGAATCGAAAATAATCAAATCAAATCGAAAATAATACAAACGAAAAGAATTGAATCGATTCGAATCGAAAATAATTGAATCGAATCAAAAAGAATCGAATCGAATAGAATCAAAAAGAATTGAATCGAATCAAATCCCTAACCTTAACCCCTAACCCCTAACACAAAACCTATCCTAACCCTAACCCTTAACCCTAACCCTAACCCTAACCGTAACCCTAACCCTAACCCCTAACCCCTACCCTCACCCTAACCCTACCCAAACCCTAACCCTAACCCTAACCCCTAACACTAACATTAACCCCTAACCATAACCATATCCCTAACACTAACCCCAACCTCTAAACCCTAACCCTAAACCTAACCCTAACTCCTAACCGTAACCCTAACCCTAGACACTCACCCTAACCCTAAACCTAAAGTTAACCCTAACCCTAACCCCTAACCAGTAACCCTAAACCCTAGCCCTAACCCTTAACCCTAACCCTAATACTAACACTAACCCAAACCGTAACCCTAACCCCTAACCCTACCTTAACCCCTAACCTTAACCCTAACACTAACTCTTTTTTTTTTTTTTTTTTTTTTTTTTTTTTTTTTTTTTTATTGGTGTTCAATTTACTAACATACAGAATAACACCCAGTGCCCGTCACCCATTCACTCCCACCCCCCGCCCTCCTCCCCTTCTACCACCCCTAGTTCGTTTCCCAGAGTTAGCAGTCTTTATGTTCTGTCTCCCTTTCTGATATTTCCCACACATTTCTTCTCCCTTCCCTTATTTTCCCTTTCACTATTATTTATATTCCCCAAATGAATGAGAACATATAATGTTTGTCCTTCTCCGACTGACTTACTTCACTCAGCATAATACCCTCCAGTTCCATCCACGTTGAAGCAAATGGTGGGTATTTGTCATTTCTAATAGCTGAGTAATATTCCATTGTATACATAAACCACATCTTCTTTATCCATTCATCTTTCGTTGGACACCGAGGCTCCTTCCACAGTTTGGCTATCGTGGCCATTGCTGCTAGAAACATCGGGGTGCAGGTGTCCCAGCGTTTCATTGCATTTGTATCTTTGGGGTAAATCCCCAACAGTGCAATTGCTGGGTCGTAGGGCAGGTATATTTTTAACTGTTTGAGGAACCTCCACACAGTTTTCCAGAGTGGCTGCACCAGTTCACATTCCCACCAACAGTGTAAGAGGGTTCCCTTTTCTCCACATCCTCTCCAACATTTGTTGTTTCCTGCCTTGTTAATTTTCCCCATTCTCACTGGTGTGAGGTGGTATCTCATTGTGGTTTTGATTTGTATTTCCCTGATGGCAAGTGATGCAGAGCATTTTCTCATGTGCATGTTGGCCATGTCTATGTCTTCTTCTGTGAGATTTCTGTTCATGTCTTTTGCCCATTTCATGATTGGATTGTTGGTTTCTTTGGTGTTGAGTTTAATAAGTTCTTTATAGATCTTGGAAACTAGCCCTTTATCTGATAGGTCATTTGCAAATATCTTCTCCCATTCTGTAGGTTGTCTTTGAGTTTTGTTGACTGTATCCTTTGCTGTGCAAAAGCTTCTTATCTTGATGAAGTCCCAATAGTTCATTTTTGCTTTTGTTTCTTTTGCCTTCGTGGATGTATCTTGCAAGAAGTTACTATGGCCGAGTTCAAAAAGGGTGTTGCCTGTGTTCTTCTCTAGGATTTTGATGGAATCTTGTCTCACATTTAGATCTTTCATCCATTTTGAGTTTATCTTTGTGTATGGTGAAAGAGAGTGGTCTAGTTTCATTCTTCTGCATGTGGATGTCCAATTTTCCCAGCACCATTTATTGAAGAGACTGTCTTTCTTCCAATGGATAGTCTTTCCTCCTTTATCGAATATTAGTTGCCCATAAAGTTCAGGGTCCACTTCTGGATTCTCTATTCTGTTCCACTGATCTATGTGTCTGTTTTTGTGCCAGTACCACACTGTCTTGATGACCACAGCTTTGTAGTACAACCTGAAATCTGGCATTGTGATGCCCCCAGATATGGTTTTCTTTTTTAAAATTCCCCTGGCTATTCGGGGTCTTTTCTGATTCCACACAAATCTTAAAATAATTTGTTCTAACTCTCTGAAGAAAGTCCATGGTATTTTGATAGGGATTGCATTAAACGTGTATATTGCCCTGGGTAACATTGACATTTTCACAATATTAATTCTGCCAATCCATGAGCATGGAATATTTTTCCATCTCTTTGTGTCTTCCTCAATTTCTTTCAGAAGTGTTCTATAGTTTTGAGGGTATAGATCCTTTACATCTTTGGTGAGGTTTATTCCTAGGTATCTTATGCTTTTGGGTGCAATTGTAAATGGGATTGACTCCTTAATTTCTCTTTCTTCAGTGTCATTGTTAGTGTATAGAAATGCCACTGACTTCTGGGCATTGATTTTGTATCCTGCCACGCTACCGAATTGCTGTATGAGTTCTAGCAATCTTGGGGTGGAGACTTTTGGGTTTTCTATGTAGAGTATCATGTCATCGGCGAAGAGGGAGAGTTTGACTTCTTCTTTGCCAATTTGAATGCCTTTAATGTCTTTTTGTTGTCTGATTGCTGAGGCTAGGACTTCCAGTACTATGTTGAATAGCAGTGGTGAGAGTGGACATCCCTGTCTTGTTCCTGATCTTAGGGGAAAGGCTCCCAGTGCTTCCCCATTGAGAATGATATTTGCTGTGGGCTTTTCATAGATGGCTTTTAAGATGTCGAGGAATGTTCCCTCTATCCCTACACTCTGAAGAGTTTTGATCAGGAATGGATGCTGTATTTTGTCAAATGCTTTCTCTGCATCCAATGAGAGGATCATATGGTTCTTGGTTTTTCTCTTGCTGATATGATGAATCACATTGATTGTTTTACGGGTGTTGAACCAGCCTTGTGTCCCAGGGATAAATCCTACTTGGTCATGGTGAATAATTTTCTTAATGTACTGTTGGATCCTATTGGCCAGTATCTTGTTGAAAATTTTTGCATCCATGTTCATCAGGGATATTGGTCTGTAATTCTCCTTTTTGGCGGGGTCTTTGTCTGGCTTTGGAATTAAGGTGATGCTGGCTTCATAGAACGAATTTGGAAGTACTCCATCTCTTTCTATCTTTCCAAACAGCTTTAGGAGAATAGGTATGATTTCTTCTTTAAACGTTTGATAAAATTCTCCTGGGAAGCCATCTGGCCCTGGACTCTTGTGTCTTGGGAGGTTTTTGATGACTGCTTCAATTTCCTCCCTGGTTATTGGCCTGTTCAGGTTTTCTATTTCTTCCTGTTCCAGTTTTGGTAGTTTGTGGCTTTCCAGGAATGCGTCCATTTCTTCTAGATTGCCTAATTTATTGGCGTATAGCTGTTCATAATATGTTTTTAAAATCGTTTGTATTTCCTTGGTGTTGGTAGTGATCTCTCCTTTCTCATTCATGATTTTATTAATTTGAGTCTTCTCTCTCTTCTTTTTAATAAGGCTGGCTAATGGTTTATCTATCTTATTAATTCTTTCAAAGAACCAACTCCTGGTTCTGTTGATCTGTTCCACAGTTCTTCTGGTCTCGATTTCGTTGAGTTCTGCTCGAATCTTTATTAGCTCCCTTCTTCTCTTGGGTGTAGGATCTATTTGCTGTTTTTTCTCTAGCTCCTTTATGTGTAAGGTTAGCTTTTGTATTTGAGTTCTTTCCAGTTTTTGAATGGATGCTTGTATTGCGATGTATTTCCCCCTTAGGACAGCTTTCGCTGCATCCCAAAGATTTTGAACGGTTGTATCTTCATTCTCATTAGTTTCCATGAATCTTTTTAATTCTTCCTTAATTTCCTGGTTGACCCTTTTATCTTTTAGCAGGATGGTCCTTAACCTCCATGTGTTTGAGGTCCTTCCAAACTTCTTGTTGTGATTTAGTTCTAATTTCAAGGCATTATGGTCCGAGAATATGCAGGGGACAATCCCAATCTTTTGGTATCGGTTCAGACCCGATTTGTGACCCAATATGTGGTCTATTCTGGAGAAAGTTCCATGTGCGCTTGAGAAGAATGTGTATTCAGTTGAGTTTGGATGTAAAGTTCTGTAGATATCTGTGAAATCCATCTGGTCCAGTGTATCATTTAAAGTTCTCGTTTCTTTGGAGATGTTTTGCTTAGAAGACCTATCGAGTATAGAAAGAGCTAGATTGAAGTCACCAAGTATAAGTGTATTATTATCTAAGTATTTCTTCACTTTGGTTAATAATTGATTTATATATTTGGCAGCTCCCACATTCGGAGCATATATATTGAGGATTGTTAAGTCCTCTTGTTGAATAGATCCTTTAAGTATGATATAGTGTCCCTCTTCATCTCTCACTACAGTCTTTGGGGTAAATTTTAGTTTATCTGATATAAGGATGGCTACCCCTGCTTTCTTTTGAGGACCATTCGAATGGTAAATGGTTCTCCAACCTTTTATTTTCAGGCTGTAGGTGTCCTTCTGTCTAAAATGAGTCTCTTGTAGACAGCAAATAGATGGGTCCTGCTTTTTTATCCAGTCTGAAACCCTGCGCCTTTTGATGGGGTCATTAAGCCCGTTCACATTCAGAGTTACTATTGAGAGATATGAGTTTAGTGTCATCATGATATCTATTCAGTCTTTGTTTTTGTGGACTGTTCCACTGAACTTCTTCTTAAAGGGGAATTTTAAGAGGCCCCCTTAAAATTTCTTGCAGAGCTGGTTTGGAGGTCACATATTCTTTTAGTTGCTGCCTGTCTTGGAAGCTCTTTATCTCTCCTTCCATTTTGAATGAGAGCCTTGCTGGATAAAGTATTCTTGGTTGCATGTTTTTCTCATTTAGGACCCTGAATATATCCTGCCAGCCCTTTCTGGCCTGCCAGGTCTCTGTGGAGAGGTCTGCTGTTACCCTAATACTCCTCCCCATAAAAGTCAGGGATTTCTTGTCTCTTGCTGCTTTAAGGATCTTCTCCTTATCTTTGGAATTTGCAAGCTTCACAATTAAATGTCGAGGTGTTGAACGGTTTTTATTGATTTTAGGGGGGGATCTCTCTATTTCCTGGATCTGAATGCCTGTTTCCCTTCCCAGATTAGGAAAGTTTTCAGCTAGAATTTGTTCAAATACATATTCTGGCCCTCTGTCCCTTTCGGCGCCCTCGGGAACCCCAATTAAACGTAGGTTTTTCTTCCTCAGGCTGTCGTTTATTTCCCTTAATCTATCTTCATGGTCTTTTAATTGTTTGTCTCTTTTTTCCTCAGTTTCCCTCTTTGCTGTCAACTTGTCTTCTAGGTCACTCACTCGTTCTTCCACCTCGTTAACCCTCGTCGTTAGGACTTCTAGTTTGGATTGCATCTCATTCAATTGGTTTTTAATTTCTGCCTGATTAGCTCTAAATTCTGCAGTCATGAAGTCTCTTGAGTCCTTTATACTTTTTTCTAGAGCCACCAGTAGCTGTATAATAGTGCTTCTGAATTGGCTTTCTGACATTGAATTGTAATCCAGATTTTGTAACTCTGTGGGAGAGAGGACTGTTTCTGATTCTTTCTTTTGAGGTGAGGTTTTCCTTCTAGTCATTTTGCTCAGTGCAGAGTGGCCAAAAGCAAGTTGTATTGGGAAAAAGAGAAAAAGAGAGGGGAGAAAGAAGGAAAGAAAAGAGAAAGAGAAAAAAAAAGGGAAGAAAAAGAAAAAAAAAAAAAAAAACGAAAAGAAAAAAAAAAAAAAAAAAAAGAAGAAGAAAAAGAGAAAGAAAAAGAAAGGAGAAAAAAAGGGGGTGGGGGAAGGAAACAAATCAAAAAGCAAAACAAAACAAAAACAAAAACAAAAACAAAAACAAAAACAAAAACAAACAAACAAAAAAAGAACCACCGGGGAGTATCTTCTGATTCTGTGTTCTTTAAGTCCCTTGGCTTCTCCTGGAAGTTGTCAGTCTAGCTGGTGTTCTGGGGGAGGGGCCTGTTGTGCTGATTTTCAGGTGTTAGCAGTTGGGGGAGCTGCTGTGCCCCTGCCTGGTGCAGGGCTCGGTGGGGGTTGTTTACCCCGTGAGGCCGCAGGAGGAACAGCCCCAGTGGCGGGGCAGCTCTGGAAACCTGGATTCAGCTCCGGCAGGAACTCCGTCTGCAGGGCCTGGAGGCTCCGGGGCGGGGCCGCTGCTCTGCTCAGCTGGGGCAGGAGCGTCCTCGCTGTCCTGGGCCCTCCCGGCCTCTGCCTGTCCCGGGGGAGGCGGGATCCTGGGCTGTGTCCCGGCGCCCTGTGCTCCGGAGCCTGCGCTGGTGGATTCGCGCTCCCGGGCCGCGCAACCCCCTCCGCGGAGCTGCCGCCCGAGCCCCTCCGAGCTGCTCCTGGAACCGCGCAGCCCCCTCCGCACGGAGCCTCTTCTTCTGCCCGAGCCCCTCCGAGCTGCTCCCGGGGCCCCGCAGCCCCCTCCGCGGAGCCGCCCCCGAGCCCCTTCAGCTGCTCCGGGTCCCGCCGGGTCCCGCCGTGCGCGCTGCAGCCCTTAGGGAGCTCGGCGCACTCTCCTGGGCGCGCAGTTGCTCTGTCAGTGTCCCCGGGAACCCGAGGGCATCCTCGCCCTCCTGGGTCCTGCTCCACCTCCCTGCGAGCCCCTTTCCGCCCGGGAAGGTCGGTGCAGCTCCTGCGTCTCCGGGACGGGGCTCTCCTGTCCTGGGGACACTCGCCCCGGCCTCAGCCCGGCTCCTCGCGGGGCCCCTCCCCCTTGGAGGCCTTTGTTCCTTTATTTCTTTTTCCCCGTCTTCCTACCTTGATAGCTGCGCGAACTCTTCTCACTGTAGCATTCCAGCTGGTCTCTCTTTGAATCTCAGCCCGAATTCATAGATTTTCAGGATAATTTGAAGGTTTTCTAGGTAGTTTGGTGGAGACAGGTGATTTGGAGACCCTACTCCTCCGCCATCTTGCTCCTCCCCCCCCTAACACTAACTCTAACACCTAACCCCTAACCTTAACTCTAACCCTTAACACTAACACTTAACCCTAACCCTACCCCTAACCCTAACCCTATCCCTAACCCTTAAACCTAACACTTAGCCCTAACCCTAACCCTAACCCTAAACCTAACCCTAACCCTAACCCCTAACCCTAAACCTAACCCTAACCCTAAACCCTCACCCTAACCCTAACACTAACACTAACACTAACACTAACCCTAACGCCTAACTCTAAACCTAACCCAAAACCTAACCCGAAACCTAACCCATACCCTAAACCTAACACTCACCCGTAACCTAACCCTAACCCTAACCTGTACCCTAACCCTAACCCGTATCCTAAACCTAACCCTAACCCTAACCCGTAACCTAACCGGTACCCTAACCGTAACCCTATCCCATACAGTAACCCTAACACTAACCCTTACACTAACCCTAACACGTACCCTAACCCTAAACCGTACCCGTACCTGAAACATAACCCTAAGCCGTACCCTAACCCTAACTCGTACCTTAACCCTAATCTTACCCGTACCCTAACATTAACCTGTACCCTAACCCTAACCCGTACCCTAACCCTAAACCATACCCTAATCCTAACCCATACCCTAAGCCGTACACTAACCACTACCCTGACCTTAACACGTACCCTAACCCTAACTGTAACCCGTACCCTAACCCTAACCCGTACCCTTACCCTAACCCTATCCCGTACCCTAACCCTAACCTGTACCTTAACCCTAATCTTACTGATACCCTAACCCTAACCTGTACCCTAACCCTAACCAGTACCCTAACACTAAACCATACCCTAACCCTAACCCGTACCCTAACCCTAACCCGTTCCCTAACCCTAACGGTAACCCGTACCCTAACCCTAACCTGTACCCTAACCGTAACCCATATCCTAACCCTTAAACCTAACCCTAACCCTTACCCAACCATAAACATAACCCTAACCCTAACCCCTAAATCTAACCCTAACCATAACCCCTTACCCTAACCTGAACCCTAACCCTAACCCCTAACCCTAAACCTAATCCTAACCCTAGCCCGAAACCTAACCCATACACTATCCTGTACCCTAAACCTAACATTCACCCGTAACCTAACCCTAACCCAAACCTGTACCCTAACCCTAACCGAACCCTAACCGTAACCCGTACCCTAACCCTAACCCTTACCCTAAACCTAACCCATAACCTAACCTGTACCCTAACCCTAACCCTAACCCATGCCCTAACCCTAACAGAACCCTAACCGTAACCCGTACCCTAACCCTAACCCGTACCCTAGCCTTAAACCAGACTAACCCCAACCTAACCCGTACACTACCCTAACCCGTATCCTAACCCTAACCCATACCCTAACCCTAAACCGTGCCCTAAACCGTACCCACACCCATCCCATAACCATCCCCTAACCCTAACCCATACCCTAACCCTAACCCGTAACCTAAACCTAACCCATACCCTAAACCTAACCCGTACACTAACACTAAACTTAACCCGTACCTTAACCCTAACCCATACCCTAACCATAACCCGTACCCTAAAACTAACCTGTACCCAATTCTAACTCATACACTAAACCGTACCTTAAACCGTACCCTAACCCATACCCTAACACTAACCTGTACCCTAACCCATACACTAACCCGTCCCCTAACCCTAACCCTAACCCTAAAGAGTACCCAAACCCTAACCCTAACCCCTAACCCTAAACCTAATCCTAACCCTAACCTGAAACCTAACCCATACACTTTCCCGTACCCTAAACCTAACACTCACCCGTAACCTAACCCTAACCCAAACCTGTACCCTAACCCTAACCGAACCCTAACCGTAACCCGTACCCTAACCGTAACCCTTACCCTAAACCTAACTCATAACCTAACCTGTACCCTAACCCTAACCCTAACCCATGCCCTAACCCTAACCGAACCCTAACCGTAACCCGTACCCTAACCCTAACCCTTACCCTAAACCTAACCCATAACCTAACCTGTACCCTAACCCAACCCTAACCCATGCCCTAACCCTAACCGAACCCTAACCGTAACCAGTACCCTAACCCTAACCCGTACCCTAGCCCTAAACCAGACTAACCCCAACCCTAACCCGTACACTACCCTAACCCGTATCCTAACCCTAACACATACCATAACCCTAAACCGTACCCTAAACATAAACCGTACCCACACCCATATCCTAACCGTCCCCTAACCCTAACCCATACCCTAAACCTAACCCGTAACCTAAACCTAACCCATACCCTAAACCTAACCCATACACTAACACTAAACTTAACCTGTACCTTAACCCTAACCCATACCCTAACCATAACCCATACCCTAAAACTAACCTGTACCCCAATTCTAACTCATACACTAAACCGTACCTTAAACCGTACCCTAACCCATACCCTAACACTAACCTGTACCCTAACCCATACAATAACCCGTCCCCTAACCCTAAAGGGTACCCTTACCCTAACCCGTACCCTAACCCATATCCTAACACAAACCCATACCCTAACCATAACCCTAACCCTAACCCAAACCCCATCCCTAACCCTAACCCATAATTCTAACCCTAACCCTAACCGTAAACCCAACCCCAACTCCAACACCAACCGTAAACCTAACCCTACCCGCTAAATCCTAACCCTAACCCTAAACCAAAACCTAACCCTAACCCCTAACCCTAACCTTAACCCCTAACTCTAACCCTAACCCGAACCCCTAACCCCTAACCCTAACCCTAACCCTTAACCCTAACCCTTAACCCTAACCCTAACCCCTAACCCTAAACCTAAACCCTAACTTCTAACCCTAACCCTAACCCCTAACCCCAAACCCTAAACCCTAACTTCTAACCCTAACCCTAACCCATAACCCATAAACCCTATCCCTAACCCGTAAACCTAACCCTTAACTCTAACCCTAACCTTAACCCAAACTCTAACCCTATCCCCTAATCCTAACCCGAACCCTTAACCCCTAACCCTAACCCTAACCCTAACCCTTAACCCTAACCCTAACCCTAAACCAAACCCTAACCCTAAACCCTAACCCTAACCTTAACCCAAACCCTGACCCTATCCCCTAATCCTAACCCGAACCCTTAACCCCTAACCCTAACCCTAACCCCAAACCTTAACCCTAACCCTAACCCTAAACCAAACCCTAACCCTAACCCCTAACCCTAACCTTAACCCCTAACCTTAACTTTAACCCTAACCCTAACATTACCCCTAACCCCTAACCCCAAACCCCTAATCCTAACCCCTAACCATATTAGTAACACTTAACCCCAACACTTAACACTAACCCTAACCCTAACCCCAACCCTAACCCGTACACTAACCCTAACCTGTATCTGAATCCTAACCTGTACCCTAAACCTAACATGTAACCTAAATCTAACCCTGACCCTAACCCAAACAATACCCTAACCCTAACCCTAACCCGTTCCCTCACCCTTACCCTAACCCCAACCCTAAGGCAAACCCATACACTAACCCTAAATGATACCCTGACACAAAACCTAACCCGTACCCTAACCCTAAACCGTACCCTTCCCTAACCCTAACCATAACCCGTACCCTAACACAAAAACTACTCCTAAACCTAACCCTAACTCTAATCATAACCCTAAACCTATCTCTAAACCTAACCCTAACCCTAACCCTAACCTAACCCTAACCCTCACCCTAACCCTATCCCTAACACGTAAACTAACACTAACCCTAACCCTAACATGTAAACTAAACCTAACCCTAACCCTAACCCTAAACAGTAACCTAACCCTAACCCTAATGTGTACCTCAACCCTAACCCTAACCCTAAACCTAACCGTAAATCGTTGGATTGGGCTAGGAGACACTTGCCTCTCACAAAACTTGCTTCCCGTATCGAACGACGTCCTTTCGAAGTGAAAGGTACAGGCGGTCAGCATGTGGGAGGAACAAGCCATAAGCTCATCCAAAGGAGTGTGCATCACTTGGAGGCAGGTGTCCGGTAGTCGCGCAATTGACAATGCAGACACTTGGTTCTCACTCCGCTACTGTCCCGCATAGAACGGAATGCTGTGGAAGCGATCCGTACAGGCCATCATTGTGGGAGGTACAGGCCATAAGCTCAACTCTGAGAAGCCTGTATGCTTTGCAGGCAGATGTCTGCTAGCCACTCTTTTATGGGAGTTAGAACCTAGCTACACTTTAATTGAACAAGGCTGTTGGAAATCGCTGTATTGAACTCAGTTACACGTGACTACAAGCCTGAAACGTCTACATGCTTTTCACAACCTCTTCCAGCACCTAACATAAGGATGTTAGGACCTATGTCTACAGGCAGTCAGGTTGGGGGAGGGTCCTGCCCTCACCTCAACTCTCACAAGGAAGCATGTCTAGAAGCCAGCTTTCAACTAGCTGCATTCTGATGGCCCTGAGAACGCAGCTGTATTCTAACTCAGGAGGTTCCAAGAATACCACTCTACTCCACCTGGAGACAACTTCCAGGCCTGCATTATTCCACTTGAGTCTCACAAGCTTCTGACAAGCGTCTCTGGTGAAGACGTTGGAAAGACATTCTGCAGGCAGTGTGGAACTGTGAGGGACTGCGTGTGAGCCCAACTCTCGGATGTAAGTTGCCGTTGGACGCAGGGTTCAACTAGCTAGTATGGAACTTAAAATGTAGCACCAGTCTAAGACAGGAATTACTAGGAAATCGCGGGATTGACCTAGGAGGCACTACTCTTGTGGGCCTCACCTGGACAAGGTGACTGGTTCCCACAGGGACCTCACCTGGACCTGGTGAATCTGGTCCTCATATGGGCATCATGGGACCTGGTTACTCAGTTCCATATCAGGGCCTCACATGGACCTAGTGACTCTCATCCCCCTCTGGGCCTCACCCGGAGCTGGGGACTCTGGTCCTCAACTGGGCCTCAACAGGACGTGGTGTATCTACTCCTCACTTAGTCACTTAGGCCTCGTCTGGACCTTGTGACTGTGGTCCCACATGGGCATCAATGGGACATGGTTACTCTGTTCCCCACCTGGGACTCACCTGGACCTGATAACTTTGATCCACACTTTGGCCTCACCTCGCCCTGATGACTCTGGGCCACCCACCTAGGACTCAATCTGGACCTGGAGACTGTGGTCCCCACCTGGGTCTCACCTGGACCTGGTGACTCTCGTTCCCACATGAACCACACCTGGACCTGGTGACTGTGGTGTCCTTCTAGCCTCACATTTACCTGGTGACTCTGGTCCCCACCAGGGCCTCACCTGGATCTGGTGACTCTGGCCTGCTGGTTGGCCTCACCTGGACCTGGTGAGTGGGGTTGCCACCTGCGCCTCACCCATACCTGGTGATTCTGGTCCCCACCTGGGCCTCACCGGGACCTAGTGAGTGTGGTTGCCACCTGCACCTCATCTGCACCTGGTGATTCTGGTCCCCACCGGAGCTTCACCCATACCTGGTGACTTAGGTCCCCACGTGGACCTCACTTGGACCTGGTGAATCTGGTCCTTGCCTGGTCCTCACCCAGACCTGGTGACTCTGCCCGGGTGTTGGGCTCCATTTCAGTGAGACATTTCCGAAGCTCACAGGCCTCAGTGGAGCCTGGAAGGAGGCAGTTCGGCCCCAGGGATGGGGACGCCTCCTACTGCATGGCCTCCTGCAGTGCGGAAGCGTTCTGAAGATGGCGCCCGACCCCAGTCCCCGCCCAAGGTGCACGCATGCGCAGTAAGCCTCCTCCGCCTGCACTAACAGGAGTCTGCCTGTGCTTGGGAGGCCTGAGGAGGATGTGGGGTCACGTCCACGCTGATGACCCCAGCCTCCTCAGGACCCGCGGTGAGGCTTCAGGAGAACATTGGGCCGCGTTCACGCTGTCAGGAGCCCCGGTCTCCTTAGGACCCGCGGTGAGGCTTCAGGAAGCTGTGGGCCCGCATCCATGCAGACAGGAGTCCCTGGGCCTCCTCAGGTCCTGCATAAGGCTTCAGGAAGATGTGGGCCCGCATCCACGCTGACAGGAGCCCCTGGGCCTCCTCAGGACCTGCGGGGAGGCTTCAGGAAGATGTGGCGTCGTGTCCACTCTGGCAGGAGCTCCCGGGCTCTTCACGACCCAAGTTGAGGCTTCTGGAAGATGGGGGCCACATCCATGTTGACAGGAGCCCCGGCCTCCTCAGAACCCGCGGTGAGGCTTCGGGAGGATGTGGGGCCACGTCCACACTGACAGGACGCTGACCTCCTCAGGACCCCCGGTGTAGACTTCGGGAAATATGGGGATGTGTCCATGCGGACAGAAGACCCCAGCCTTGTCAGGGCCCGTGGTGAGGCCTAAGAAAGATGTGGGGACCGCATCCACACTGACAGGTCTCCGGCCTCCTCAGAACCCACTCTGAAGTTTTGGGAAGATTTGGGGCCACGTTCATGCTGACAGGATTCCCCAACCTCCTCAGGTCTTATGATGAGGCTTGAGGAAAATATGGGGCCACGTCAACACTGACAGGACCCCCGTCCTCCTCAGGACATGCACTTGGCTTCGGGACATATGGGGCTGCGTCTATGCTGACAGGAGCCCACAGCCTCCTCAGGACCCGCAGTGAGTTTTCGGGGGGACGGGGGGCCATGTCCAGGCTGACAGAAGCCCCCGGCCTCCTGAGGACCTGCTGAGAGGCTTCCAGAGGATGTGAGTCATAGTCTACAGTGACAGGAGCCCCGTCGTCCTCAGGACCCGCTGACTATGACTCAGGAGTACATGGGGCCGCGTCCGCACTCACAGGAGCCCGGCTTCCTCAGGACCCTCTGGAGGACTCTGGAGGTGCTGTTGGGGGCCACGTGCACATCAGAAGGGACTACTCAGAACCACAGGGTAAGTGAATGGGTAGAATGTATGGTAGGGTCAGTGGAGGGGAGGCAGTTAGTGGTTAGGGTTAAGTTAGATATTAGGGGTTAGTGATTAGGCTTATGGTTACAGATTAGAGGTTAGGGTGAGGGATAAGGGTAAGGGTCAGTGGTTAGGAGTTAGGATGGGGTTTAGAGATTAGGGAAAGGGGTTAGGGTTAGGGACAGGATTTAGAGTTAGGGTTAGGGTTTAGGCTTTAGGGATTAGAGCAGGAGGTTAGGAGTTGGGGTTAGTGTTATGGTTAGATTTAGGGTTGGGCTTAGGTTTGCAGTTAGGGTTAGGGGTAGAGACAGGCTCCCCAAAGGGAGGGCGATGTGGGACTCGATCCTGGGATCCCAGGATCACACCCTGAGCCAAAGGCAGATGCTCAACCACTGAGCCACCAGGTGTCCCCCAGGGTTTGTTTCAAATCTAGTTTGTCTGATATAAGTATGGGTCCTCCAGCTTTCTTTTGCTGTCCATTAGCGTGATAGATGATTTTCCATCCCCTGACTTTCAATCTGCTGGTGTCTATCGGTCTAAGGTGAGCATCTTGTAGGCAGCATACAGATGGATCTTGTTTTTTAAATAAAGATTTTATTTGAGAGAGAGAGAGAGAGAGAGAGAGAGAGAGGCAGAAAATTAGGGAGAGAGAGAAACAGGCTCCCCACCAGGAGCCCAATATGGGACTCAATCCCAGACTCCAGGATCACACCCTGAGTCAAAGGCAGAGGCTCAACCCCTGAGCTACCCAGGCATCCTGGATCATGTTTTTTAAGCCACTCTGATACCCTATATCTTTTGATTGGAGCATTTAGTCTATCAGCATTCAGAGTGATTATTGAAAGATATGAACTTAGTGCCTTTGGGTTACCTGTAGAGTTGGTGTTTCTTGTGATGTTCTCTGGTCCTTTGTAGTTTTTTGCTTTTGGTCTCTTTTTTTCCCCCACTAGAAGAGTCCCTCTTAAAATTCCTTACTGGACTGGTTTAGTGGTCATGAACTCCTTTATTTTTTGCCTGTCTAAGAAATTCTTTATCTCTCCTTCTATGCTGAATGACAGCCTTGCTGAAGAGAGAATTCTTACAAATTGAACTCCAATTAAAAAAAATTTAAAAACATAAAATAAATTTTTGCTATTATGATTGAGGAAAATGGCATTTTATG
Organism: Canis lupus baileyi; assembly: GCF_048164855.1. Classification (NCBI taxonomy): domain Eukaryota; kingdom Metazoa; phylum Chordata; class Mammalia; order Carnivora; family Canidae; genus Canis; species Canis lupus. Next base: position 24,004,187 of record NC_132875.1, read on the forward strand.
TTCAGAAATTTTTAGTTTCTTCCTAGGGAGATTAAATAAATTTTGATGATTATTCTTAAAAAAAAACAAAAGAAAGAATTCTTGGCTGCATACTTTTCCCATTCAGCATATTGAATATTTCCTCCCACTTCCTTCTGGCTTGCCAAGTTTGTGGACAGATCTGCTGCAAACTGATTCATCTTCCCTTGTAGGTTAAGGACTACCCCCCCCAAGCCCCACCTCCAATGCTTTCAGGATTCTTTTCTTGTCTGTGTATTTTGTGACTTTGACTCTGAGGTGCCTGGGTGATGGTCAGCTTCTGTTGAATTTATTGGGAGTTCTCTGTCTCTCGATTTCAGTGTCTGTGTCCTTCCTCAGGTTATAGAAGTTTATATAATTCATTCAAATAAAACTTCTACCCCCTTTTCTCTCTCTTCATCTTCTGAGTCTCCTATGATATGAATGTTATTGTTTTAATAAGTGGCTGAGTTCCCTCAGTCTGCCTCTGTGGTCCATAACCTTTCTTGTTTTTAAGGCTTCCCCTTGGGACTGCATCTCAGTTATAGCATTTTTAACATTTGCCCGACTAGATTTTAGTTCTTTTATTTCAACAACAAGGGATTCTCTAATTTTCTTCTGTGCTCTTTTTCCAGCCCAGCTGCTATCTTTCTAATCATTGTTTTAAACTGTAGTTAGACATCATATATGTGTATTGATAAACTTCCTGGCTGTGAGTACTAACTCATGTTATTTTATGGAGGTGAATTTCTCCATCTCATTATTTTTTCCAGAAAAGAAAGAAGGAAGAAAAAGAAAAACCAAGAAAAACAATAACAACTGCCCTCCCCAAAAAAACACCAGATTATTTTGGCCTGGTTGTTAAAAGATTCTAAATCCCAAAATAAGAAACACAATTAAAGTACCATGAAAGTGAAAATAAGAAATATATAAGGTACATACATAAAAATTAAAATAAGGCAATTAATAAAAAAGAATCAAAGAAAATAAATGAAAATAAAGCACAAAGTACAAAGGAAGCTAGACCCTACTTTCCATGCAGAGCTGAAGCTCTGCAGCCTCTGTGGTCCAACAACTTGGTGGCAGCGAGTGGTCTGTGCGGGGTCTGGGGATGGGCCTTGGCGCTGATTCTCAGGTGCACATCTGCGGGGTCAGAGGCCGGGTGGGCGTCAGCGCCTCTGGCCTCCAGCGGGCAGTACTGTGCTGCTCCCTGAGACTTAGCGCTGATGGGCGGGATGCGGGTGGGGACGCTGGGTCCTCTGGCTCTGGGGCTGAGCATCCCGACCCCCAGTCTTCAGGGGCCTCCACAGAAGAGCCCCCAAGCCCCCGGGTCTCCGCTGCTTCTCTCAGAACCCTGCGTTCACTCTGTCTGCGTCCGAGCTTCTTTTGGTTTTGTTTTTTTATCTCAGACTGTTGTGCCCAAGATTGCGAATCCAAGAAACCACTGAGAAGCCAACACCGATGCAAACGCACGAGGGTTTATTTACAAACTGGAGCTTGCGTCCAAGTACACCCGACACAGCGCAGCAGGGACTTGGACCCCGAAGTGGGTTTTAGCTTAGTTTTAAGGGCTGGTCTCAGGGACCTCCAGAAGGGCTGGAGCAATTCCTCAAGTTCTGTTTACAGTTTGATATGGGGCCTTCAAGGGCATTTTCCTGCCCTAGGCCTGGGCTCAGTTCATATGCTAATGTGGGGCTTTTAAAGATATTAAGCTGTAAACTTTTGTTTTTTTGCTGTAACTGAAGTAATGGAAATTTCAGCTCTTCTTTGCAGGAGACTGGGATGGCTGGACATGTGCTAACACTGGACTTAAAGTGGAATGGCCTTAATTTTCTTGGCCTCCAGGCATCCCGTCTTCCTATCTAGCTCCTTCCCCTTCCCCAGAGTTCCTAAGAGAGCAATTGCAAATGACCTCTGGTGGCAGCCTGTGTTGGGGGACAGGCCCAGGGATTTGGGATCAGGAAGACCTGGAGAGCGGGTGTCCCTGCTGTGCAGCCAGATTCAATGCTGCAGACTCTTATTCCAAAAGGCTATCTTGACAACTGACTTTGTACATAGAAAAGCTCTCCTTTGTCTTTAAAAGATGGAAAGCAAGTCAAAGCGGTTTTTCTCTGCCCATCTGATTGCTCAGATTCCAAACTGAGACGTATTTCCTGTTAATAAGGATAATTTACTATCCGTAGTACTATGGTTAAAATATTCTGACACAAGTAATTCAGAGGGATGAGGGTTTCTCATCTCTTTCTTCACAGCTCAGTCACTATCAGGAAATGCATCTATGGATTTGGAAAGAACTGAGAGACATTATTACCAATGGTCATATTATTAGGTTAAGGATTCTTCTCTGAGGGGATCCCTGTGTGGTGCAGTGGTTTAGCGCTTGCCTTTGGCCCAGGGCCCGATCCTGGAGACTCGGGATCGAATCCCACGTCAGGCTCCCGGTGCATGGAGCCTGCTTCTCCCTCTGCCTATGTCTCTGCCTCTCTCTCTCTCTCTCTGTGACTATCATAAATAAATAAAAATTAAAGAAAAAAAAAGAAAATTAATTAAAAAAAAAAAGGATTCTTCTCTGAGATCCCATCATTGGGACCTGGATACTCTATTCCACACCTGGGCCTCACTTTGACCAGGGACCTCTGGTCCCACTTTGGGCCTCAAACTAAACTGGTTACTCTGGTTCCCCCTCTGGTCCCTCCGCTGGGCTTCACTTGGACCTGGTGAATCTGGTCCTTATCTGGTCCTCACCTGGAGGACCTACTTCTACAGTGGGTCCCACCTGGACTTGGTGAATCTTGTTGCCACCTGGGCCTCACCTGGACCTTATGACTGTGGTCCCCACCTGGACCTCATCTGGATCTGGTGGCTCTGGTTCCCATATGGGGCTCTCCTGGACCTGGTTCCTGTGGTCTCCTTCTAGCCTCACCTGCAACAAAACGACTCTGATCCATACTTGGGCCTCACCTGGACCTGGTGACTCTGGTCCTTACCTGGGCATCACTGGGACCTGGTTACTCTCTTCTCTATCTGGGCCTCACCTGGGGCTGGTGACTCTGGTCACCCTCTGGACCTCACCCTGACCTGGAGACTGTGGTCCCACCTGGGACTCACCTCAGCGAGGTGACTGGTCTGGTTCTCACAGGGACCTCACCTGGACCTGGTGAATCTGGTCCTCACATGGGCATCATGGGACCTGTTACTCAGTTCCACATCAGGGCCTCACCTGGACCTAGTGACTCTTGTCCCACTCTGGGCCTCACCCTGACATGGTGACTCAGGTCCCCACCTGGATATCACCTGGACCAGGTGACTCTGGTCCCCCTCTGGGCCTCACCTGGAGCTGGGGACTCTGGTCCTCAACTGGGCCTCAACATGACCTGGTGAATTTCTCCTCACTTAGGCCTCGTCTGGATCTTGTGACTCTTGTCCCACCTGGGCATCAATGGGACATGGTTACTCTGTTCCCCACCTGGGACTCACCTAGACTTGATAACTTGCTCCACACTTTGGCGTCACCTGGCCCTGATGACTCTGGGCCCCCCACCTAGGCCTCAATCTGGACCTGGTGACTGTGGTCCTCACCTGGGTCTCACCTTGACCTGGTGACACTCGTTCCCACATAAACCACTCCTGGACTGGTGACTGTGGTGTCCTTCTAGCCTCACATTTACCTGGTGACTCCGGTCCCCAACAGGGCCTCACCTGGATCTGGTGACTCTGGCCTGCAGGTTGGCCTCACATGGACCTGGTCAGTGGGGTTGCCACCTGGGGCTCAACCACACCTGGTAACTCAGGTACCTACGTGGGCCTCACTTGGACCTGGTAAAACTGGTCCTTACCTTGTCCTCATCCAGACCCGGTGACTCTGGTCACCACCTGGGACTCACATGGACCTGGTGAATCTGGACCCCATCTGGGCCTCACCCAGTCCTGGTGACTTTGTTCCCCACCTGGACCTGATTGCTGTGGACTCTTTCTTGGCCTCACCTGGAACTGGTGACTCTGATCCTATCTGGGCCTCACCCAGATCTGGTGACTCTGGTCCTCACCTGGGCATCATTGGGACCTGGTTACTCTGTTCCACACCTGAGCCTCACCTGGACATGATGACTCTGGAACCCCTCTGGGCCTCACCCTGACCTGGTGACTCTGGTCCCCATCTGGATGTCACCAGGACCAGGTGATTCTGGTACCCTTCTAGGCCTCAACCCGACCGGGTGACTCTGGTCCTCAACTGGGCCTCACCTGGACCTAGTGAATATGCTCCCCACCTGGGCCTCATCTTCACCTGGTGACTCTGGTCCCTACCTGGGCATCATCGGGACATGGTTACTCTATTCCCCACTAGGACTCACCTGGACCTGGTAACTCTTATCCTCACTTTGGCCTCTTCTGTACCAGGTGACTCTGGCCCCACCTGGGCCTAACCTGGAACGGGTGACTCTGATCCTCAGCAGCATGCCTCGAATGCACCTTTCCACTAGCTGCGTTATGGCCGTGAGAATGTATCTACAATGTAAGTCAGGAGGTTCCATGTATACCGCTCTACTGCACCTAGAGACACAAGCATTGAAGCCTGCAGCTAGCTCCTTTTGTCCTATGAGCTTCTGACAAACATGTCTAGTGAGGATGTTCAAAATTTCATCTGAAGGCTGTGTGGAACTGTGAGGGACTGGGGGTGAGCTCAAGTCTCAGAAGCAAGTACCCTTTGGACACTACATTCCACTAGCTTCTCATGTATGGAACTTAGTATGTACCACCAATCTAAGAGAGCAATTCCTCACATATCTCTGGATTGGATTGGAGACACTAGTTGTGTGGGCCGGCACCTTCCACTAACCTCTCACAACCCTTCTGTCACGCATCGAGCCTAGGTCTGATAGGAGCGAAGTGTACCTGCAGTCAGCATGTGGGAGGTACAGGGCATAAGCTCAACTCTCAGAAGTTTGTATGCCTGGGTCGCAGATGTCTGCCACCCACTTGGACATGGGAGTTAGAACCTAGCTACAATCTGATTGAAGAAGGCCATTGGAAATCGCTGTATTGAACTGAGATACAGGTGAGTTCAGGTCCGGCGCTTCCACATGCTTTTCTCACAACCTCTCCCAGGACCTAACATAAGGATGTTAGCAGCTATGTCTACAGGCAGTCAGGATGCCGGATGGTCCTGTCTTGAGCTCAACTCTCAAATGGAAACAAGCCTCAAAGGCACCATTCCACGAGGTGCATTCTTATGGCCGTGAGAACATAGTACGTTGTACGTCAGGACGTTCTGTCAATACCACTCTACCGCACCTGGAGACACAACCATTGAAGCCTGCAGCTTGCTCCTTGCATCCCATGAGCTTCTGACAAACATGTCTAGTGAGGATGTTCGTAACTCCATATGCTGGCAGTGTGGAACTGGGAAGGACTGCGTGTCAGCTCATCTCGCAGAAGGATGTCCAACAGACAGACAGCATTCAACTAGGTACTCAGGTTTCGAAGTTAGTATGTAGCTCCCTTCTGAGGGAAGAATTCCACAGAAGTCGCTGGATTGAGCTAAGAGACACTTGCCTCTCACAAAACTTGCGTCCCGTATCGAACGACATCCTTTAGAAGCGAAGCGTTCAGGCGGTCATCATGTGGTCGGTACAAGCCATAAGCTCAATCCAAAGGCGTGTGCATGCCTTGCAGGCAGCTGTCCATTAGGAGCAAAATTGACAAGACAGACGATTGGTTCTCATTCCGCTACTGTCCCACATAGAACGAAATGCTGTTGAAGCGAACCACACGGGCAGTCAGGATGTGGGAGATATAGGCCATAAGCTCAACTCTCAGAAGTGTGTATGCTTTGCAGGCAGATGTCTGCTAGACACTTATTGACGGGAGGTAGAACCGAGCTACACTCTAATTGAACAAGGATGTTGGCAATCGCTGTATTGAACTTAGATACACGTGAGTTCAAGCCTGTCACTTCCACATGCTTTTCACACAACCTCTTCCAGCACCTAACATAAGTTTGCTAGGACCTATGTCTACAGGCAGTCAGGATGCGGGAGGGTACTGCCCTGACCTCAGCTCTCAAAGGAAGCATGCCTACAAGCCAGTTTTCAACTAGCTGCGTTCTCCTTGGCAGTGAGAACGTAGCAGTATTCTAAGTCAGGAGGTTCCAAGATTACCCCTCTAATGCACCTGGAGATACCATACAGGTCTGCAGTGTTCCACTTGAATCTCAGTAGTCTCCGACAAACATCTCTGGTGAGGACGTTCGAAACTCACTCTGCAGGCAGTGTGGAACTGGGAGAGACTGAGTGTGAGCTCAACTCTCAGAAGGAAGATACTTTTGGACAAGGCGTTCAGCTACATTCTCACGTATGGAACTTAGTATGAACCACGAATCTACCACAGGCATTACTAGGAAATTGCTGGATTGAGCTTGGAGGCACTATTCTTGTTGCCAGGACTTTCCACATACCACTCACAACACTTCAGTCACGCATCGAGCCTAGGCTTGTTAGTAGCGACATGTACATGCAGGCAGGATGTGGGAGGTACAGGCCATAAGCTCAACACTCAGAAGAGTGCATGCCTGGGAGGCAGATGTCTGCTACCCCCTCGTACATGGGAGTAAGAACCTAGCTACACTCTAATTGAAGAAGCAGTTGGATATCGCTCTATTCAACTCGGATACACGTGAGTACAGGCCTCATGCTTCCACATGCATTCTCACAACCTCTCCCAGCACCTAACATAAGGATGTTAGCAGCTACGTCTACAGGCAGTCAGGATGCCGGACGGTCCTGTCTTCCACTCAACTCTCAAAAGGAAGCATGCCTCGAAGGCACCTTTCCACTAGCTGCGTTCTTATGGCCGTGAGAACGTAGCTACATTGTAAGTCAGGAGGTTCCATGTATACCGCTCTACTGCACTTGGAGAGACAAGCATTGAAGCCTGCTGCTAGCTCCTTGTGTCCTATGAGCTTCTGACAAACATGTCTAGTGAGGATGTTCGTAACTCCATGTGCAGGCAGTGTGGAACTGGGAAGGACCGCGTGTCAGCTCATTTCGCAGAAGGAAGTTCCCCAGAGAGACAGCTTTCAACTAGGTACTCCGGCTTGGAAGTTTGTATGTAGTCCCTTCTGAGGGAGGAATTCCTCAGAAATCGCTGGATTGAGCTAAGAGACACTTGCCTCTCACAAAACTTGCGTCCCTTATCGAACGAAATCCTTTGGAAGCAAAGCATACAGGCGTTCATCATGTGGTTGGTACAAGCCATAAGCTCAATCCAAAGGAGTGTACATGCCTTGTAGGCAGTTGTCCACTAGGTGTGAATTTGACAACACAGACACTTGGTTCTCACTCTGCTACTGTCCTGCATAGAACGAAATGTTGTGGAGGTGAATCGCACAGGCAGTCAGGATGTGAGAGATACAGGCCATAAACTCAACTCTCAGAAGTGTGTATGATTTGCAGGCAGATGTCTGCTAGACACTTATTGACGGGACCTAGAATTGAGCTACACTCTAATTGAACAAGGATGTTGGCAATCGCTGTATTGAACTCAGATACACGTGAGTTCAAGCCTGTCACTTCCACTTGCTTTTCACACAATCTCTTCCAGCACCTAAGGATGCTAGGACCTATATCTACAGGCAGTCAGGATGAGGGAGGGTCCTGCCCTGACCTCATCTCTCACAAGGAAGCATGCCTAGAAGCCAGCTTTCAACCAGCTGCGTTCTAATGGCAGTGAGAACGTAGCAGTATTCTAAGTCAGGAGGTTCCAAGATTACCACTCTACTGCACCTGGACATACCGTCCAGTTCTGCATTGTTCCACTTGCATCTCAGTAGTCTCTGAAACGTCTCTGGTGAAGACGTTCGAAACTCACTCTGCAGGCAGTGTGGAACTGTGAAGGACTGAGTTTGAGCTCAACTCTCAGAAGTAAGATGCTTTTGGACAAGGCGTTCAGCTACATTCTCACGTATGGAACTTAGTACGTAGCACCAGTCTAACACAGGAATTAAGAAGAAATCGCTGGATTGAGCTTGGAGGCATAAGTCTTGTGTGCCAGGACTTTCCACATACCACTCACAACACTTCAGTCCTTCATCGAGCCTAGGCCTGTTAGGAGCGACGTGTACCTGCAGGCAGGATGTGGGAGTTACACGCAATAAGCTCAACACTCAGAAGTGTGTATGCCTGGAAGGCAGATGTCTGCTACCCACTCGTACATGGGAGTAGGAAACTACCTCCACTCTAATTGAAGAAGCAGTTGGATATCGCTGTTTCAACTTGGATACTCGTGAGAACAGGCCTCATGCTTCCACATGCATTTCTCACAACCTCTCCCAGCACCTAACATAAGGATGTTAGCAGCTACATCTACAGGCAGTCAGGATGCCGGAGGGTGCTTTCTTGAGCTCACCTCTCAAAAGGAAGCATGCTTCGAAGGCACCTTTCCACTAGCTGCGATCTTATGGCCGTGAGAAGGTAGCTACATTGTAAGTCAGGAGGTTCCACGTATACCGCTCTACTGCACCTGGAGACACAAGCATTGCATCCTGCAGCTAGCTCCTTGTGTCCTATGAGCTTCTGACAAACATGTCTAGTGAGGATGTTCGAAATTCCATCTGAATGCCGTGTAAAAATGTGAGGGACTGGGGGTGAGCTCAAGTCTCAGAAGCAAGTTCCGTTTGGACACTGCGTTCAACTAGCTTCTCATGTATGGAACTTAGTTTGTAGCACTAATCTATGAGAGCTGTTCCTCACATATCTCTGGATGGGCTTGAAGACACTAGTCATGTGGGCCGGCACCTTCCACTATCCTCTCACAACCCTTCTGTCATGCATCGAGCCGAGGCCTGATAGGAGCGAAGTGTAACTGCAGTCAGTACGTGGGAGGTACAGGCCATAAGCTCAACTCTCAGAAGTGTGTATGCTTTGCAGGCAGATGTCTGCTAGACACTTATTGATGGGAGCTAGAAACGAGATACACTGTAATTGAACAAGGACGTTGGCAATCGCTGTATTGAACTCAGATACACGTGAGTAGAGGCCTGGTCACTTCCACATGGTTTTCACACAACCTCTTCCAGCACCTAACATAAGTTTGCTAGGACCTATGTCTACAGGCAGTCAGGATACGGGAGGGTCCTGCCCTGACCTCAGATCTCACAAGGAAACATGCCTAGAAGCCAGCTTTCAACTAGCTTCATTCTTATGGCAGTGAGAACGTAGCAGTATTATAAGTCAGGAGGTTCCAAGATGACCACTCTACTGCACCTGGAGATACCGTCCAGGTCTGCATTGTTCCACTTGTGTCTCAGAAGCCTCTGACAAACGTCTTTGGTGAAGACGTTTAAAACTCACTCTGCAGGCAGTGTGGAATGGTGAGGGACTGAGTGTGAGCTCAAATCTCAGAAGGAAGATACTTTTGGACAAGGCGTTCAGTTACCTTCTCACGTATGGAACTTAGTATGTACCACCAGTCTAAGACAGGAATTATGAGGAAATCGCTGGGTGAGCCTGGAGGCACTAGTCTTGTGTGCCAGGACTTTCCACATACCACTCACAACACTTTAGTCACGCTTCGAGCCTAAGCCTGTTAGGAGCGATGTGTACCTGCAGGCAAGATATGGGAGGTACAGGCCATAAGCTCAACTCTCAGAAGTGTGTATGCCTGGGAGGCAGATGTCTGCAACAAACTCGTACATGGGAGTTAGAACCTACCTACACTCTAACTGAACAAGCAGTTGCATATCTCTGTATTGAACTCAGATACACGTGAGTACAGGCCCGACGCATCCACTTGAATTCCTCCAACCTCTCCCAACAACTAACATATGGATGTTAAGAGCTACGACTATGGGCAGGCAGGATGCGGGAGGGTCCTGCCCTGAGCTCAGCTTTTAAAAGGAGCCATGCCTCGAAGCCAGCTTTTACTAACTGCGTTCCAATGGCCATGAGAACGTGGCAGCATTGTAATTCAGGATGTTCCATGAATACCGCTTTACTGCACCTAGAGACACTACGTTGAGCCTGCAGCTTGCCCCTTGCATCCCATGAGCTTATACAAACATGTCTAGTGAGGATGTTCCTAACTGTATCTGCAGGCAGTGTGGAACTGGGAAGGACCATGTTTCAGTTCATCTCCTAGAGGGATGTTCCCCAGAGACAGAGCTTTCAGCTAGGTACTTAGGTTTGGAAGTTAGTATGTAGCTCCCATCTGAGGGAGGAATTCCTCAGAAGTTGCTGGATTGAATTAAGACACATTTGCCTCTCGCAAAACTTGCGTCCCGTAACGAGCGAAATCCTTTGGAAGCGAAGCGTACAGGCGGTCAGCATGTGGAAGGTTCAAATCCTAAGCTCAATCCAAAGGAGTGTGCATGCCTTGGAGGCAGCTGTCTGCTAGGCGCGAAATTGACAAGGCAGACACTTGGTTCTCACTCCGCTACTCTCCCACATACAACGAAATGCTGTGGAAGCGGAACGTACAGGCAGTCAGGATGGGGGAGGTTCACACCATAAGCTCAACTCTCAGAAGTGTGTATGCTTTGCAGGCCGATGTCTGCTAGACACTTATCGAGGCGCGGTATACCCGAGCTACACTCTAATTGAACAAGGACGTTGGCATCGCTGTAATAACTCAGATACACGTGAGTACAGTTCTGACACTTCCACTCGCATTTCTCCAACCTCTCCCAGCACCTCAATTAAGGATGTTAGCAGCTATGACTATGGGCAGGCAGGATGCGGCAGGGTCCTGCCCTGAGCTCTGCTCTCACAAGAGACCATGCCTAGAAGCCAGCTTTCAACTAGCTGTGTTCCAATGGCTGTGAGACCATAGCAGTCTTCTAACTCAGGAGGTTCGAAGAATACCGGTCTACTGCACCTGGAGACACCTTCCAGGCCTGCATTATTCCACTTGCGTCTCACAAGCTTCTGACAAACTCTCTGGTGAAGATGTTCAAAACTCATTCTGTAGGCAGTGTGGAACTCTGAGGGACTGGGTATGAGCTCAACTCTCGGAAGAGAAATGCTTTTGAACTCGGGGTTCAGCTAGCTTCTCACGTATGGAACTTAGTATGTAGCACCTGTCTAAGACAGGAATTACTAGGAAATCGCTGGATTGAGCTTGGAGGCAATAGTCTTGTGTGCCAGGACTATCCACTTACCTCTCACAACTCTTCAGTCACGCATCGAGCCTAGGCCTGTTAGCACCGAAGTGTACCTGCAGGTAGGATGTGGGAAGTACAGGCCATAAGCTCAACTCTCATAAGTGTGTATGCCTGGGAGGCAGATGTCTGCTACCCATACTTATATGGGAGTTAGAAACTAGCTACACTCTTTGAAGAAGGCCGTTTGAAATCACTGTATTTAACTCAGATAACGTGGGTACAAGCCTGACACTTCCACATGCATTTCGCCGCCCTCTCCCAGCACCTAACATAAGGGTATTAGCAGGATATGTTTACGGGCAGGCAGGATACGGGAGGGTCCTTCCCAGAGCTCAGCTCTCAAAAGGAGGCATGCCTAGAAGCCAGCTTTCTACTAGCTCGTTCTGGTGGCCATGAGAACGTAGCAGCATTGTAAGGTGGGACGTTCCATGAATACCGCTCTACTGCACCTGGAAACACAACTTTTGAGCCTGCAGCTGGCTCTCGCGTCCCATGAGTTTCTGACAAACATGTCTAGTGAGGATGTTCGTAACTGCATCTGCAGGCAGTGTGGACCTGGGAAGGAACGCGTGTCTGCTCATCTCGTAGAAGGAAATTCCCCAGAGAGAGAGCCTTCAGCTAGGTACTCAGGTTTGGAAGTAAGTATGTAGCTCCCATCTGAGGGAGGAATTCCTCAGAAGTCGCTGGATAGAACTAAGAGACACTTGCCTCTCGCAAAACTTGCGTCCCGTATCAAACGAAATCCTTTGGAAGTGAATTTACTGGTGGTCAGCATGTGGGAGGTACAAGCTATCAGCTGAAGCCAAATGAGTGTGCATGCCTTGCAGGTAGCTGATGGCTAGGTGCGAAATTGACAAGGCAGACACTCCCCTATTGTCCAGCATACAACGAAATGTTGTGGAAGTGGAAGGTACAGGCAGTCAGGATGGGGGAGGTACAGGCCATAAGCTCAACTCTCAGAAGTGTGTATGCTTTGCAGGCCGATGTCTGCTAAACACTTATCGAGGCGAGGTATACCCGAGCTACACTCTAATTGAACAAGGACGCTGGCAATCGCTGTATTGAACTCAGCTACACGTGAGTACAGTCCTGACACTTCCACTTGCATTTCTCCAAGCTCTCACAGCACCTAACATAAGGATGTTAGCCACTACGACTATGGGCAGGCAGGATGCGGGAGGGTCCTGCCCTGAGCTCAGCTTTCAAAAGGAGGCATCCCTCAAAGGCAACTTTCTACTAACTGCGTTCTGGTGGCCATGAGAATGTGGCAGCATTGTAATTCAGGATGTTCCATGAATATTGCTTTACTGCACCTGGAGACACAACCTTGAAGCCTGCAGCTTGCCCCTGGCATCCCATGAGCTTCTGACAAACATGTCTAGTGAGGATGTTCGTAACTGTATCTGCAGGTAGTGTGGAACTGGGAAGGACCACGTTTCAGCTCAGCTCCAAGAGGGATGTTCCCCAGAGAGAGAGCTTTCAGCTAGGTACTCAGGTTTGGAAGTTAGTATGTAGCTCCCATCTGAGGGAGGATTTCCTCAGAAGTTGCTGGATTGAAAAGAAAGAAAGAAAGAAAGAAAGAAAGAAAGAAAGAAAGAAAGAAAGAAAGAAAGAAAGAAAGAAAGAAAGAGTGGCACCTGGGTGGCTCTGTCAGTTAAGCTTCTGCCTTATGCTCAGATCATGATCCAGGTCCAAAGCACGCTCCCAGTTCAGCAGGGAACCTGCTTCTCCCTCTCCCTCTGCCCCTCTCGCTCATGCTTTATCTCTCCTCTCTCTCAAATAAATAAAAAAACATCTTTGAAAAAGAACAAACAAACAAACCCACAAGGAAGAGAAATCGCCCACGAAGAAGAATTTCAAACAATTTTTGAAGACATTCCACCCTCAAGTTCATGAGCATAGCTTACCACTCTTAACTGTGGAATACACATAGTAACTTCCATCTACAAAATATAATTTGAAAAACTTAAAATCATATTGATAATATAATAATAATAATTAATAATAATAATAAAGAATCAGTTTACTACGGAGAAAGCTGACAAACACTACCTCAAAAGATGATCAGATCGATACCAAGACTGATAAATCATGTTGATAGTATCTATCCTTTATATGATATAATGAAAATGGCAGTATATCTCTGTATATAATCCACAAAAGCAGTTCAGTCATGAGATAAACAACAGACATGTCCCAACTGACGGAAATTTTACAAAATACTCTACTTCTCAAAGTGTTCAGTTCAACAACAACAAGGAAAGGCAGAAAGACTATCACAATCCAGAGGAGCCTAAGGAAACAGGAGGACAAATGGAATATGATATGAGGGATGGTAACGTAGCAAAAACTAAGGAAATCTGAATAAACTATGGTCTTTGTTTTTTTTTTTTTGGTCTTTGTTTAATGCGAATTTTTTAATATTGATTCATTAGCCAATATTTGTACTGTACTAATATAAGGTATCAATAATTGGAGAAATTGAGTGCAAGTGCATGCGAATGCTCTGTACTATCTTCTCAATTTCCCTATAAATCTTTGTTTTTTTTTCATAATAAATAAGATTTATTTTGAAAATTGACTTAAATGAATCAGGCTCCAAGTGTGAAGACATTTTAAGAATAGTTGAATTAACTTTTGCCTTATTCTTAAAGAGTTCCTTTGATGGAAACCAAGTAAAAATTTTAGATCAGAAGGAAATAAAAACACTTATGAACACGTATAATGCCTCCCCAACCTGAAAAGCAGGAACGGATAATAAATAGCAAAAATCAGATAAAAATACTTTTAGTAAAATAGACACCATATTGCAAGTGCATTTAAAATTAGCAATGCATAACATTTATTTCCTTGACATTTGTCTTCCAAAGATTTCAAAGTGTTTCAGTGTCAGTTGAAACAGGGGAAGAATCTCAGGGAAGGATCCTTCACATAAATAATAGGACCATTGGTAATAATGTCTCTCAGTTCTTTCCAAATCCATAAAGATGCATTTCCTGATGAGTGACTGAGCTGTGAAGAAAGAGATGAGAAACCCTCATCCCTCTGAATTACTTGTGTCAGAATATTTTAACCATAGTACCACGGATAGTAAATTATCCTTATTAACAGGAAATACGTCTCAGTTTGGAATCTGAGCAATCAGATGGGCAGAGAAAAAATGCTTTGACTCGCTCTTCATCTTTTAAAGACAAAGGAGAGCTTTTCTATGTACAAAGTCAGTTGTCAAGATAGCCTTTTGGAATAAGAGTCTGCAGCATCGAATCCCCTGCACTGGCCCGCGCCCCAGGTCTTCCTGATCCCAAATCCCTGGGCCTGTCCCCCAACACAGGCTGCCACCCTGAGGTCATTTTCAATTGTTCTCTTAGGAGCTCTGGGGAAGTGGGAAGGAGCTAGATAGGATGTGACTGGAAGCGTGGAGGCCAAGAAAATTAAGGCCATTCCAATTTATTTTTTTTTTTCATTTCTAAGAGAATTTATTTATTTATTTATTTATTTTTTAATTAATTTATTTATTTTATTGGTGTTCAATTTACTAACATACAGAATAACACCCAGTGCCCGTCACCCATTCACTCCCACCCCCCGCCCTCCTCCCCTTCTACCACCCCTAGTTCGTTTCCCAGTGTTAGCAGTCTTTACGTTCTGTCTCCCTTTCTGATATTTCCCACACATTTCTTCTCCCTTCCCTTATTTTCCCTTTCACTATTATTTATAATCCCCAAATGAATGAGAACATATAATGTTTGTCCTTCTCCGACTGACTTACTTCACTCAGCATAATACCCTCCAGTTCCATCCACGTTGAAGCAAATGGTGGGTATTTGTCATTTCTAATAGCTGAGTAATATTCCATTGTATACATAAACCACATCTTCTTTATCCATTCATCTTTCGTTGGACACCGAGGCTCCTTCCACAGTTTGGCTATAGTGGCCATTGCTGCTAGATTCAGTGTTAGCACAAGTCCAGCCATCCCAGGTCCCTGTGAAGAACAGCTGAAATTTACATTACTTCAGTTACAGGAAAAAAACAAAAGTTTACAGCTTAATGACCTAGAAAGCCCCACAATAGAATCAAAACTGAGCCCAGGCCAAGGACAGGAAGCCTCTATTAGAATGAGAACAGAGCTCAATGCCATTGAATGTCCCATATCAAAATGTAAACAGAACTTGAGGAATTGCTCCAGCCCTTCTGGAGGTCCCTGAGACCAGTCCTTAAAACTAAGCTAAAACCCACCTTGGGGTCCAAGTCCCTGCTCCACTCTGTCGGGTATACTTGGACACAAGCTCGAGCTTGTAAATAAACCCTCGTGTGTTTGCATCAGTGTAGGCTTCTCGGTGGTTTCTCGGATTCGCAATCTTGGGCACAACACTCTGAGATAAAAAAACAAAACCAAAAGAAGCTTGGACGCAGGTAGAGTAAACGCAGGGTTCTGAGAATCGGCGGAGACCCGGGGGCTTGGGGGCTCTTCTGTGGAGGCCCATGCAGACTGGGGGGCAGGATGCTCAGCCCCAGAGCCAGAGGACCCAGAGACCCCACCGGCATCCCGCCCATCAGGGGGTCTCAGGGAGCAGCACTGCGCCGCCCACTGGAGGCCAGATGTGCTGATGCCCACCCCGCTTCTGACCCCACATGTGCACCTGATAATCAGCACCAGAGCCCATCCCCAGACCCTGCACAGACCACTCACTGCCACCAAGTTGTCGGGCCGCAGAGGATGCAGAGATTCAGTTCTGCCTTGAAAGTAGGATCTAGCTTCCTTTGTACTTTGTGCTTTATTATCATTTATTTTCTTTGATTTTTTTATTAATTGCCTTATTTTAATTTTTATGTATGTACCTTATATATTTCTTATTTTTGCTTTCATGGTACTTTAATTGTGTTTCATATTTTGGGATTTAGAATCTTTTAAAATGCAGGCCAAAATAATCTGGTGTTTTTTTTTTTTTGGAGGGCAGTTGTTATTGTTTTCCTTGGTTTTTCTTTTTCTTCCCTCTTTCTTTTCTGGAAAAGGTAATGAGATGGAGAAATTCACCTCCATAAAATAACATGAGGTAGTACTCACAGCCAGGAAGTCCATCAATACACATATATGATGTCTAACTACAGTTTAAAACAATGATTATAAAGATAGCAGCTGGGCTGGATAAAGAGCACAGAAGAAAACTAGAGAATCCCTTACTGTAGAAATAAAAGAACTAAAATCTAGTCAGGCCAATGTTAAAAATGCTATAACTGAGATGCAGTCCCATGTGGAATCCATAAAAACAAGAAAGGTTATGGACCACAGAGACAGACGTAGGGAAGTCAGCCACTTATTAAAACAATAACATTCATATTTTAGGAGACTCAGAAGACGAAGAGAGAGACAGGTAGGCCTTGCTCAGGCATCATAAATGACAAATACCCACCATTTGCTTCAACGTGAATGGAACTGGAAGGTATTATGCTGAGTGAAGTAAGTCAATCGGAGAAGGACAAACATTGTATGTTCTCATTCATTTGGGGAATATAGATAATAGTGAAAGGGAATATAAGGGACCGGAGAAGAAATGTGTGGGAAATATCAGAAAGGGAGACAGAACATAAAGACTCCATACTCAGGGAAATGAACTAGGGGTGATGGAAGGGGAGGAGGGCAGACGGTGGGGGTGAATGGGAGATGGGCACTGAGGGGGGCACTTGACGGGATGAGCAGTGGGTGTTATTCTGTATGCTGGGAAATTGAACACCAATAAAAAATAAAATTATTATTAAAATAAAATAAAGAAAAAAAGAAAGAAGAAAGATGAAAGAAAGAAAGAAAGAAAGAAAGAAAGAAAGAAAGAAAGAAAGAAAAAGAAAGAAAGAGTGGCACCTGAGTGGCTCAGTCAGTTAAGCTTCTGCCTTAGGCTCAGATCATGATTCAGGTCCCAAGGCAGGCTCCCTTTTTAGCAGGGAACCTGCTTCTCCCTCTCTGTCTGCCCCTCTCGCTCATGCTTTTTCTCCTCTCTCTCTCTCTCATATAAATAAATAACATCTTTGAAAAAGAAACAAAGAAACTCAGAAGGAAGAGAATTCTCCCATGCAGAATTTCAAACAATTCGTGCAGACATACCACCCTCAAGTTCATGAGCATAGCTTCACACTTTTATGTGTGCAATACACATAGTAACTTCCTTCTGCAAAATATATTATGAAAAACCTAAAATAATGATAATATAATAAATAAAAATAATAAGAATAAGAATAAGAATAAAGAATCACTTTACTATGGAGAAAGCTGACAAACACTACCTCAAAAGATGATCAGATCAATACCAAGACTGATAAATCATGTTGATAGTATCTATATAATAAAAATAGCAGTATATCTCTGTATATAATCCACAAAAACAGTTCAATCATGAGATAAACAACAGACATGTCCCAACTGAGGGAAATTTTACAAAATACTCTACTTCTCAAAGTGTTCAGTTCAACAACAACAAGGAAAGGCTGAAAGACTGTTACAATCGAGAGAAGCCTAAGAAAACAGGAGGACAAATGGAATGTGATATGAGGGATGGTAACGTAGCAAAAACTAAGGAAATCTGAATAAAGTATGGTCTTTGGTTAATACGAATATTTTAATGTTGATTCATTAGCTCATATTTGTACTGTACTAATATAAGATATCAATAATTGGAGAAATTGAGTGCAAGTGCATGCAAATCCTCTGTATTATCTTCTCAATTTCCCTATAAATCTTTGTTTTTTTCCTAATAAATAAGATTCATTTTGAAAATTGACTTAAATGAATCAGGCTCCAAGTGTGAAGACATTTTAAGAATTGTTGAATTAACTTTTGCCTTATTCTTATAGAGTTCCTTTGGTGGGAACAAAGAAATAATTTTATATCAGAAGGAAAGAACAACACTTATGAACACGTATAATGCCTCCTCAACCTGAAAAGCAGGAAAGGATAATAAATGCAAAAATCAGATAAAAATACTTCTATTATAATAGACACCATATTGCAAGTGCATTTAAAATTAGCAATGCATAATATTTATTTCCTTGACATTTGTCTTCCAAAGAGTTCACAGTGTTTCAGTGTCAGTTGAAATAGGGGAAGAATCTCAGGGAAGAATCCTTCACATAATAATAGGACCATTGTAATAATGTCTCTCAGTTCTTTCCAAATCCATAAAGATGCATTTCCTGATGAGTGACTGAGCTGTGAAGAAAGAGATGAGAAACCCTCTTCCCTCTGAACTACTTGTGTCAGAATATTTTAAGCATAGTACTACGGATAGTAAATTATCCTTATTAACAGGAAATACGTCTCAGTTGGAATCCCAGCAATTAGATGGGCGAGAAAAAAAACTTTGACTCGCTCCTCATCTTTTAAAGATAAAGGAGAGCTTTTCTATGTACAAAGTCAGTTGTCAAGATAGCCTTAGGGAAAAAGAGTCTGCAGCATGGAATCCTGCTGCACAGCTGGGACGCCCATGCCTTAGGTCTTCCTGATCCCAAATCCCTGGGCCTGTCTCCCAACACACGCTGCCAAGCTGAGGTCATTTGCAATTGCTCTCTTAGGAGCTCCAGGGAAGGGGAAAGATCTAGATAGGATGGGACTGGATGCAAGGAGGCAGAGAAAATGAAGGCCTTTCTACTTTAAGTTCAGTGTTCGAACAAGTCCAGCCATCCCAGGCCCCTGTGAAGAAGAGCTGAAATTTACATTACTTCAGTTACAGGAAAAAAAAAAACAAAAGTTTACAGCTTAATGTCCTAGAAAGCCCCACAATAGGATGAAACTGAGCCCATCCCAAGGGCTGGAAGCATCTATTAGAATGAGAGCAGAGCTCAATACCCTTGAAGGCCCCATATCAAAATGTAAACATAACTTGAGGAATTGCTCCAGCCCTTCTGGAGGACCCCCAAGACAAGCCCTTAAACCTAAGCTAAAACCCACCTTGGGGTCCAAGTCCCTGCTCCGCTGTGTTGGGTGTACTTGGACACAAGCTCGAGTTTGGAAATCAACCCTTGTGTGTTTGCATTGGTGTCAGTTCCTTAGTGGTTTCTCGGATTCGCAAACTTGGGCACCACACCATGTCCCCTCCCACCTTGGCTGAACCCCTATCCCCTCCCACCCAGGGTGACACTCAGTCACCTCCCTGCCTACAACAGCTGGGCACAGGTCGTCACACAGGTCTCATGGGAATGGTGGGCACTCCTGCCGTCCCTGGCCTCCCAGAGGAAGGAAGGAGGTTTTGGCAGTACACACTCCCATGGTGGCCCCAGGGCTCCCTGCCCAGACAGACAGGTGGAGGTCTGTGTCCCTGACGCCAGCTCCTCCTCCCCAGTTTTCCCACAGAAAATGAAGGAGGAGGCCCTGGTCTCCTCTAGGGACATCACGCTGGAGGATCTGGACGTCAACAGGATGTTCAGCAGTCACGTCATGTTTTGGGACTACTATGGGGTAGGGTGAGGCTGAGGGGCTGGGGGATCGGGACCCGGGAGGACTGGGGGCTTTTGGTTAGGGAACACGGGGCTTCAGAGCCTGGGGGAAGAACAGCAGCCAACAACACACGGCTGCATGGTAGGGTGTTGGGGATGAACACCGTGCCCCCACCCTCGGGGTCTCAGGGATGAGGAGGCCACTAGGACGGGGCCTCCAGGGATTGCCATGTGAGCTGAACCCCAAAGGGGTGAGGGACGGCCCCCTGAAAAGCAGGGGGCTGGGGTGGGGGCTGTGGGGCCAGTAAGGGGACCTGGGGGCAGGGTGCATGGCTGTGACTGGAGGAGGACACACATCGATCTGAAGAGGGTCGGACGGGTCAGGGTGATACCCACCTTTAGGACTTCATATATTTCTAAATTCTATGCATTCAATTTGAGACAATTTGCAATTTGTAAACATACATAGTATGATGGCCCCCAGATAATGCCCCTGGTCCAGCCAGGGCCCTGCACTCACCACACGGGGCCCCAGGGGCAGGTGTCACAGCATACCCAAGACTGGGGTCGCCTTTATCTGTAGATGTCTCCGTGTGCATCTTAGAGAAAGGGGATGCCCTGTGTCCACCGGCCCCCCACACCATCCTCCCATTCCCCAGACCCACACCATCCCCTAATATCATCATCCCCAATGGCATAGCCCCTACACAATCCCCCTCACACACACACAGCCTCACACAATCCCCACCCACACTATACCCCAACACCATCCCCCCTACACCATCCCCCACACCCCTCCACCATCATACCCATGCTCCCACACCATCGGCCCCGAGCAAGGACTCTGTGCAGCTGCACCCTGTGGGACATGCTCAGACTCCCCGGGGTTCTCTGGATACCCTGCTCCCATCAGAAGTCCGGGTGTCCCATTGAGTATCCAGGGGTTGCAGGGAGGAGGAAAGTCAGGGAGCCCCAGACAGTGTGTGTGCAGGAGAGTGGTGCAGAGGACACACTGTGCCCTGCCTCCAGCCACTGTCCCTCCTGGAGGGTGAGACACCATGCACAGGACACCAGCCTCTAACCCAGAGGGACCTAGGCTGACTTGGGCTCAGGCTCTGTGGGGGCTGGGTTGATTTGAGTCCCCACCAGTCCCTACTCAAAGACTAATGGAATCAGGCCCCCATGGACCTGGCCAACCCTGGATTCTGGCCATGGGCTGAGCCAGCCCTCTCAAAGCTGGATGTGGCCTACTGGGCCCTGGGCATGCCCCACAGATACAGGTCGCTTATCTAGGGCAGCCCTGGGGATCCCGGGACACATCAGTGTGGGGAGTGGAGGGGTAAGCCGGTGCGCCACACCTGCACCCACACAATGAGGCAGGCTCCTCCAGGTGCTGGGGCCCCAGAGGGCCCGAGGCCGGGGTCCAGCTGCCCTGCGGGGACCCAGCGCAGGAGCCCATGAGCTGCAGGTCCAGGTCAGCTCTGCTGTCCTGAGAACCATCACTCAGGCTGAAACCTCAGGACACACGCCCCCACCCAGAGTCCACACATGCTCCCAGGTGGGGGACTCCAGCACCCGCCCACCCACCCTGTGTGATTCTTGCCCCCACTTAAAGGACAGAAAGGTCTCCTTCCCTAGGGGAAGGCACGCACCCACGGCTCTGAGCCCGTTTGCTGTAGAAAGTTAATAAAGTGATGTGGTGCAAAAATGCACAGCGAGCCCATTTCTGTGTCTCCCAGAACTCTGTGCACGGGGCATGGAGAGACCCCCAGAGAGGAGGAGGGGGCACCACCTAGGCCCCAACCAGCCCCTGCAGGGGTGCCGCCAGGTAAACACAGCTGACGTCCCCACGTGCCTTCCCGGGGCGGCCGGACTCACTGCCGGACATGGGAATGTGACAGAGACGGAACTTACAGCTCAGCTGACCCTCCAGCTGAAAGTTCCTGCATGAGTGAGCCCCGGCATAGCCAGGAGAGCCCAGCTAGCCTCCCAGCGCCAGCACCAGAAATGATATTCTGCCAACCATTTTGGGGTTTTGGATGACCCAGCCAGAGGATCCGATAGCTGCATGGGATAGCTGCATGTGATAGACACACACGCACCTCAAAACCAACAAAAGTCGGAATCCCCCCAATGTTGTCAAACAGCAGCCAGATGGTTACATACACTACGCTGTGGTCCCCAATAGGATACATGGAAAACGCCATAAGCCGTGACTGCAGAGGTGCTGGAGGAATGGAGATGTGCCTGCTGTGTTCCAACAAGGAGGGCAGAGGGGCAGGAAGCATCCTCCGGAGGGGTGGCCCTCCTAGGAAAGGACACCAGGTCCCTGTGAAGGCTACGGAGGGTGAAATCTGTCCTCCTCTCTTTCTGCTTCTGGTTTTCCTCCTAAAAGCCATTTTCTTCAATCATATTAGCAAGAATTTATTTTTTGTTTTTAAATTTCTTTTTATTGGAGTTCAATTTGTATGAATTCTTTCTTCAGCAAGTGTGTCATTAAGGAGAGAAGGAGAGATAAAGATTTTCCAGACAGGCAACATATAAAGGAGTTCAGGACCACTTAACCAGTCTCGTAAGGAATTTTAAGAGGTACTCTTCTAGTGGGGGAAAAAAAGAGACCAAAAGCAACAAAGACTAGAAAGGCCCAGAGAACATCACCAGAAACACCAACTCTTCCGGTAACACAAATGCACAAAGTTCATATCTTTGAATAATCACTCTGACTGCTGATAGACTAAATGCTTCAATCAAAAGATATAGGGTATCAGAGTGGCTTAAAAAACATGATCCAGGATGCCTGGGTAGCTCAGGGGTTGAGCCTCTGCCTTTGACTCAGGGTGTGATCCTGGAGTCTGGGATCGAGTCCCATATTGGGCTCCTGGTGGGGAGTCTGTTTCTCTCTCTGCCTAATTTTCTGTCTCTCTCTCTCTCTCTCTCTCTCTCTCTCTTGCTCTATCTCACACTATCATAATTAATATTATTATTAAAAAACAACATCCAAAAAAAAAAAACAACATCCATCTGTATGCTGCCTACAAGATGCTCACCTTAGACCTATAGACACCAACAGATTGAAAGTCAGGGGATGGAAAATCATCTATCATGCTAATGGATATTAAAAGAAAGCTGAAAAAAAATAAAAGAAAGCTGGAGGACCCATACTTATATCAGACAAACGAGATTTGAAACCAAACCCTGGGGGACACATGGTGGCTCAGTGGTTGAGCATCTGCCTTCGGCTCATGGTGTGATCCAGGGATCCCAGGATCGAGTCCCACATCAGCCTCCCTTTGGGGAGCCTGCCTCTCACTCTGCTATGTTCCTTCCTCTGCTTCTCTGTGTATCTCTCATGAATAAGTAAATAAATAATTTAAATTTCAAAAAACAAAGAACAAATACTGTAAGAAGAGATGAAGAAGAACATTATTTCATAATTAAAAAGACTCTCTATCAAGATCAAACAACTAAATATTTATGCTGCCAACATGGGAGTACCTAAATATAGAAACCACTGTTGATGGGAATGTGAACTGGTGCAGCCACTCTGGAAAACTCTGTGGAGGTTCTTCAATGAGATAAAAATAGACCTGCACAACGACCCAGAAATTGCACTGTTGGGGATTTACCTCAAAGATTTAGATGCAATGAAATGCCGGGACACCTGCATCCTGATCTTTATATTAGGAATGTCCACAATAGCCAAACTGTGGAAGGAGCCTCGCTATCCATCCAAAGTGGAATGGATAAAGAAGATATGGTTTATGTATACAATGGAATATTACTCAGCCATTAGAAATGACAGATACCCACCATTTGCTTAAACGTGGATGGAACTGGAGGGTATAATGCTGAGTGAAGTAAGTCAATCAGAGAAGGACAAACAGTGTGTGTTCTCATCCATTTGGGGAATATAAATAATACTGAAAGGGAATATAAGGGAATGGAGAAGAATTGTGTAGGAAATATCAGAAAGAGAGACAGAACATAAAGACTCCTAACTCTGGGAAATGAACTAGGGTTGCTGGAAGGGGAGGAGGGCAGAAGTGTGGGTGAATGGGTGATGGGCACTGAGGGGGACACTTGATGGGATGAGCACTGGGTGTTATTTGGAATGTTGGTCAATTCCACACCAATAAAAAATAAATTTATTTTAAAAAAAGATCCAACAACTAAATATTTATGCTGCCAACATGGGAGTACCGAAATATAGAAACCAATTAACAACAAACGTAAAGGAACTCACTGATAATAATACAATGATGGGATTTTAACACCCACTTACGGCAATGGACTGATCATCTATGCATTAAATCAAAGGGGAACAATAGCCTTGACACACTGGACCACAGGGACTCAACAGATATAGTCTGAACATTTCTTCCTAAAGCAGAATACACATTCCTTTCAAGTGCACATGGGACATTCTCCAGAACAGATCATATCATGGGCCACAAATCAGCCCTCAACAGGTACAACAGGTACAAGAAGGTTGATATCACACGCTGTACATTTTCGGAACACGATGCTGTGAAACTCGAAGTCGACAGTAAGAAAAAAAATTGGACAGACCGAAAATACGTGGAGATTATGAACATCCTACTAGAGAATGAATGGAGCAACCAGTAAATTAAAGAGGAAATTGAAAACAAATGAAAATGAAAACACGTTTCTCCAAACCTCTGGGATGTAGCAAAGGCAGTCCCGAGGGAAGTATATAGCAATACAGGTCTACCTCAAGAAACAAGAAGTCTCCAATACACAACCTAACCCTACACCTAAAGGAGATGGAAAAGGAATAAGAAACAAAGCCTAAAGCCTACAGAAGAAAGGAAAAAATAAAGATGAGAACAGAAATAAACAATGCAGAAAAAACAAAACAGTAGAATGGAATAACGAAAATAAGAGCTGGTTCTTCAAATAATTAATAAAATGGATCAAGCCCTAGCCAGCCTTATCAATGAGAAAAGAGAAAACCTAAATAAATAAAATCACAAAAGAGAGGAGAGAGATCACAATCAACACCAGAAAAATAAGACAATTATAAGGGAATACTATGCAAGATTATACGCTAAAAAACTGGGAGACCTGGAAGAAATGGACAAATGCCTAGAAATGTGCAAACAAGCAAAACTGAAATAGGAAGAAATAGAAAATGTGAACAGACCCATGAGTAGCAAAGGAATTGAATCAGCAAGGCACCTGGGTGCCTCAGTGGTTGAGCATCTGCTTTGGCTCAGGTCATGATCCCGGGGAAGTGGCGGATCACATTCCATATCAGGCTCCCCGCATGGAGCCTCATTTTCCCTCTGCCTCTAACTCTGCCTCTCTGTGTCTCTCAAGAATACATAAATAAAATCTTTAAAAAAGAAAAAAGATAAAAAGATGAGAAAGGTCCCAAATAAAATCACAAATGAGAAAAGAGAAATAACAACCAACTATAGAGAAATACAAACAATTATAAGAGAACATTATGAAAAATTATATGCCAGCAACCTGGAAGAAATAGATCAATTCCTGGAAATATATAACATAGCAAAAATGATAAAGGAAGAAATAAGAAACTTGAACAGACATATAACCAGCAAAGAAATTGAATCAGCAATCAAGAATCTCCCAACAGGAGACGCTTGGATCAATAGAATAGAATGGAATGCCAAAACAAGATACAAACCTGTAACTATATGATCCATTAATTGACAACAAGGCAGCAAGGAATATCCAAAGGCACAAAGACAGTCTCTTCAACAAACCTTAACCCTGACCCCAGGATAAGAACAAATGGAAAAAAAAAAAAAGAACAAAGGGTGTTGGGAAAACCAGGCAGCCACATGCAGAAGAATGAAACTGGACCACTTTCTTACACCATATATATAAAAAATAAATTCAAAATGGATGAAAGACCTAAATGTGAGACCTGAAACCATACAAAGAAGAAAAGATAGGCAGCAATGTTTGACATTGGCCATTGGATGTTCTTTCTAGATATGCCTCTGAGGTGAGGGAAACAAAAGCAAAAATACTATTGGGACATCATCAAATTGAAAAGCTTCCGCACAATGAAGGAAACAACCAAAGCTAAAAGGCAACATACAGGAGGAGGGGAAAGATGGTGGAAGTGTAGTGTCCCCAAATCACCTTCCCCACGAAATTACCTAGATAACCTTCAAATCATCCTGAAAATCTACGAATTCGGCCTGAAAATTAAACAGAGCCCAGATCGAATGCTACAGTGGAAAAGTTTGTGATTCTATCAAGGTAGGAAGCCGGGAAAAAGAAATAAAGAAACAAAAGGCATCCAAGGGTGAGGGTCCCTGTGAGGAGCCTGGCTAAGGCCGGGGCGAGTGCCCACAGGACAGAAGAGCTCTGTCCTGGGAGAAGGAGGAGCTTCACCAATCTTCAAGGGCAGAATAGCACCTTCAAGGAGTCAGAGCAGGACCCCAGGAGGGCGGGGATGCCCTAGGGCTCCCTGGGACACTGATAGACACCTGCACTCCCAGGAGATTGCAGCGAGCTCCCTAAGGGCTGCTGGGCACATGCATTGACCGGGGAGCAGCTCTGAGGGGCTCGGGTGGCGGCTCTGCACAGAGGGGTTTGCACGGCCCTGGGAGCAGTTGGCAGCGGCGCCTCCTGCAGAGGAAGAGGCTCCATTGGGAGGGGGATGTGAAGCACTGGGAGCAACTTGGAGGGGCTCGGGCGGTGGCTCCGCAGTGAGGTGGCTGTGCGGCCGGGAGCGAGAATCCAACAGCGCAGGCCCCAGAGCACAGGGCGCCGGGACACAGCCCGGGATTCGGCCTCCCCCGGGACAGGCAGAGGCCCGGAGGGCCCAGGACAGCAAGGACGCTCCTGTCCAGAGATGAGCAGATCAGCGGCCCCGCCCCAGAGCCTCCAGGCCCTGCAGATGGACTGCTCCCGAGTTACTGCAGGGGCTGAATACAGTTTCCAGAGCTGGCCGCTGACACTGGGGTTGTTCCTCCTGGGGCCTCATGGGGTGAACTACCCCAACTGAGCCCTGCACCATCAGGGGACAGAGCAGCTCCCCCAAGTGCTAACACCTGAAAATCAGCACAACAGACCCCTCCCCCAGAAGACCGGCTAGAAGGACAAGTTCCAGGGGAAGTCAAGGGACTTAAAGTATACAGAATCAGAAGATACTCCCCCATGTTTTTTTTTATTTCTGATTGCTTTGCCCTCCACTTTTCCCCCCTTTCTTTCTTTTTCTTTCTCTTTTATTTCTCTTTTTTCCTTCTTTCTTCCTCTGTTCTTTTTCGTTTTTCTCTTTTCTTTCCTTCTTTCTCTCATCTCTTTTTCTCCTTTTCCAAATACAATTTGTTTTTGGCCACTCTGCACTCAGCAAAATGATTAGAAGGAAAACCTCACCTCAAAAGAAAGAATCAGAAACAGGCCTCTCTCCCACAGAGTTACAAAATCTGGATTACAATTCAATGTTAGAAAGCAAATTCAGAAGCACTATTATACAGCTACTGGTGGCTCTAGAAAAAAGCACAAAGGACTCAGGAGACTTCATGACGGCAGAATTTAGATCCAATCAGGCCGAAATTTAAAAGTCAATTGAATGAGATGCAATCCAAACTAGAAGTCCTAACGATGAGGGTTAACGAGGTGGAAGAACGAGTGAGTGACATAAAAGACAAGTTGATGGCAAAGAGGGAAACTGAGGAAAAAAGAGACAGACAATTAAAAGACCAGGAAGACAGAAAAGTCTGAGGACAGTCTGAGGAAGAAAAACCTATGTGTAAATGCGGTTCCTGAGGGCGCCAAAAGGGACCAGAATATGTATTTGAACAAATCCTAGCTGAAAACTCTCCTAATCTGGGAAGGGAAACAGGCATACAGATCCAGGAAATAGAGAGATCCCCCCTAAAATCAATAAAAACCGTCCAACACCTCGACATTTAATAGTGAAGCTTGCAAATTCCAAGGATAAAGAGAAGATCCTTAAAGCAGCAAGAGACAAGAAAATCCTGACATTTATGGGGAGGAGCATTAGGGTAACAGCAGATGTCTCCACAGCAACCTGGCAGGCCAGAAAGGGCTGGCCAGATATATTCAGGGTCCTCCATGAGAAGAACATGAAACCAAGAATATTTTATCCAGCAAGGCTCTCATTCAAAATGGAAGGAGAGATAAAGATCTTCCAACACAGGCAGGAACTGAAAGAATATGTGACCTCCAAACCAGCTCTTCAAGAAATTTTAAGGGGGACTCTTAAAATTCCCCTTTAAAAAGAAGTTCAGTGGAACATCCACAAAAACAAGGACTGAATAGATATCATGATGACACTGAACTCATATCTCTTGATAGTAACTCTGAACGTGAACGGGCTTAATAACCCCCTCAAAGGCGCAGGGTTTCAGACTGGATAAAAAAGCAGGACCCAACTATTTCCTGCCTACAAGAGACTCATTTTAGACAGAAGGACACCTACAATCTGAAAATAATGGGTTGGACAACCATTTACCATTCAAATGGTCCTCAAAAGAAAGCAGGGGTAGCCAACCTTATATCAGATAAGACTGATAGACTATAGTGAGAGATGAAGACGGACACTAAATCATACTTAAAGGATCTATCCAAAAAGAGGACTTAACAATCCTCAATATATACTTCCCGAATATCTGAGCTGCCAAATATTTAAACCAATTAAAAACGAAAGTGAAGAAATACTGGTGACTTCAATCTAGGTCTTTCTATACTCGATAGGTCTTCTAAGCACATCTCCAAAGAAACGAGAGCTTTAAATGATACACTGGAGCAGATAGATTTCACAGATATCTACAGAACTTTATATCCAAACTGAACTGAATAAACATTCTTCTCAAGTGCACATGGAACTTTCTCCAGAATAGACCACATACTGGGTCACAAAAAGGGTCTGAACCGATACCAAAAGATTGGGATCGTCCCCTGCATATTCTCAGACCATAATGCCTTAAAATTAGAACTAAATCACAAAAAGAAGTTTGGAAGGACTTCAAACACATGGAGGTTAAGGACCATCCTGCTAAAAGATGAAAGGGTCAACCAGGAAATTGAGGAAGAATTAAAAAGATTCATGGAAACTAATTGGAATGAAGATACAAACGTTCAAAATCTTTTGCATGCAGCAAAAGCAGTCCTAAGGGGGAAATACATCGCAATACAAGCATCCATTCAAAAACTGGAAAGAACTCAAATACAAAAGCTAACCTTACTCATAAAGGAGCTAGAGAAAAAAACAGCAGCTAGATCCTACGCTCAAGAGAATAAGAGATTTAATTAAAATTTGAGCAGACCTCAAGGAAATTGAGACCACAAGAAATGTGGAACAGATCAACAAAACCAGGAGTTGGTTCTTTGAAAGAATTAATAACATACCTAAACCAGTAGCCAGTCTTATTAAAAAGAAGAGAGAGAAAACTCAAATTAATAAAATCATGAATGAAAAAAATAAAATAAAATCATGAATGAGAAAGGAGAGATCACTACCAACACCAAGGAAATACAAACGATTTTAAAAACATATTATGAACAGCTATACGGAAATAAGTTAGGCAATCTAGAAGAAATGGAGGCATTCCTGGAAAGCCACAAACTACCAAAACTGGAACAGGAAGATATAGAAAACCTAAACAGGCCAATACCCAGAGAGGAAATTGAAGCAGTCATCAAAAACCTCCCAAGTCACAAAAGACCAGGGCCAGATGGCTTCCCAGGGGAAATCTATCAAACGTTTAAAGAAGAAACCATACCTATCCTACTAAAGCTGTTTGGAAAGATAGAAAGAGATGGAGTACTTCCAAATTCGTTCTATGAAGCCAGCATCACCTTAATTCCAAAACCAGACAAAGACCCCACCAAAAAGGAGAATACAGACCAATATCCCTGATGAACATGGATGCAAAAATTCTCAACAAGATAAAGCCAATAGGATCCAACAATACATTAAGAATATTATTCACCATGACCAAGTAGGATTTATCCCCGGGACACAAGGATGGTTCAACACTCGTAAAATAATCAATGTGATTCATCATATAAGCAAGAGAAAAACCAAGAACCATATGATCCTCTCATTAGATGCAGAAAGC
This sequence comes from Canis lupus baileyi, assembly GCF_048164855.1. Lineage (NCBI taxonomy): Eukaryota > Metazoa > Chordata > Mammalia > Carnivora > Canidae > Canis > Canis lupus. The sequence goes on from NC_132875.1 coordinate 24,033,851, forward strand.
ATTTGACAAAATAGAGCATTCATTGCTGATCAAAACACTTCAGAGGGTAGGGATAGAGGGAACAATCCTCGACATCTTAAAAGCCATCTAGGAAAAGCCCACAGCAAATATCATTCTCAATGGGGCAGCACTGGGAGCCTTTCCCCTAAGATCAGGAACAAGACAGGGATGTCCACTCTCACCACTGCTATTCAACATAGTCTGGAAGTCCTAGCCTTAGCAGTCAGACAGCAAAAAGACATTAAAGGCATTCAAATTGGCAAAGAAGTCAAACTCTCCCTCTTCGCCAATGACATGATACTCTACCTAGAAAACCCAAAACCCTCCCCGTGAAGATTGCTAGAACTCATACAGCAATTCGGTAGCATGGCAGGATACAAAATCAATGCCCAGAAATCAATGACATTTCTATACACTAACAATGAGACTGAAGAAAGAGAAATTAAGGAGTCAATCTCATTTACAACTGCACCCAAAAGCATAAGATACCTAGGAATAAACCTAACCAAGGAGGTAAATGATCTATACCTAAAAACTATAGAAAACTTCTGAAAGAAATTGAGGAAGACACAAAGAGATGGAAAAATATTACATGCTCATGGATTGGCAGAATTAATACTGTGAAAATGTCAATGTTACCCAGGCAATGTACACGTTTAATGCAATCCCTATCAAAGTACCATGGACTTTCTTCAGAGAGTTAGAACAAATTATTTAAAGATTTGTGTGGAATCAGAAAAGACCCCGAAAAGCCAGGGGAATTTTATTTTATTTTATTTTATTTTTAATTTTTATTTATTTATGATAGTCACACACACAGAGAGAGAGAGGCAAAGACACAGGCAGAGAGAGAAGCAGGCTCCATGCACAGGGAGCCCTACGTGGTACTCGAACCCGGGTCTCCAGGATCGCGCCCTGGGGCAAAGGCAGGCGCCAAACCGCTGCGCCACCCAGGGATCCCAAGCCAGGGGAATTTTAAAAAAGAAAACCATATCTGGGGACATCACAATGCCAGATTTCAGGTTGTACTACAAAGCTGTGGTCATCAAGACAGTGTGGTACTGGCACAAAAACAGACACATAGATCAATGGAACAGAATAGAGAACCCAGAAGTGGACCTTGAACTTTATGGTCAACTAATATTCGATAAAGGAGGAAAGACTATCCATTGGAAGAAAGACAGTCTCTTCAATAGATGGTGCTGGGAAAATTGGACATCCACATGCAGAAGAATGAAACTAGACCACTCTCTTTCACCATACACAAAGATAAACTCAAAATGGATGAAAGATCTAAATGTGAGACAAGAGTCCATCAAAATCCTAGAGGAGAACACAGGCAACACCCATTTTAAACTTGGTCACAGCAACTTCTTGCAAGGTACATCCATGAAAGCAAAAGAAACAAAAGCAAAAATGAACTATTGTGACTTCATCAAGATAAGAAGCTTTTGCACAGCAAAGGATACAGTCAACAAAACTAAAAGACAATCTACAGCATGGGAGAAGATATATGCAAAAGACGTTTCAGATAAAGGGCTAGTTTCCAAGATCTATAAAGAACTTCTTAAAATCAACACCAAAGAGACAAACAATCCAATCATGAAATGGGCAAAAGACATGAAGAGAAATCTCACAGAGGAAGACATTGACATGGCCAACATGCACATGAAAAAATGCTCTGCATCACTTGCCCTTAGGGATATACAAATCAAAACCACAATGAGATACCACCTCACACCAGCGAGAAGGGGGAAAATTAACAAGGCAGGAAACAACCAATGTTGGAGAGGATGCGGAGAAAAGGGAACCCTCTTACACTGTTGGTGGGAATGTGAACTGGTGCAGCCACTCTGGAAAACTGTGTGGAGGTTCCTCAAAGAGTTAAAAATAGACCTGCCTGACAACTCAGCAATTGCACTATTGGGGATTTACCCCCAAGATTCAGATGCAATGAAACGCCGGGACACCTGCACGCCGATGTTTATAGCAGAATGTCCACAATAGCCAAACTGTGGCAGGAACCTCGGTGTCCATTGAAAGATGAAGGGATAAAGATGTGGTTTATGTATACAATGGAATATTACTCAGCCATTAGAAACGACAAATACCCACCATTTGCTTCAACGTGGATGGAACTGGAGGGTATTATGCTGAGTGAAGTAAGTCAATCGGAGAAGGACAAACAGTGTATGTTCTCATTCCTTTGGGGAATATAAATAATAGTGAAAGGGAATATAAGGGAATGGAGAAGAAACTTTTGGAAATATCAAAAAGGGAGAGAGATCATAAAGACTCCTAACTCTGGGAAAAGAACTAGGGGTGCTGGAAGGGGAGGAGGACGGGGGATGGGGGTGAATGGGTGATGGGCATTGAGGGGGACACTTGACGGGATGAGCGCTGCGTGTTATTCTGTATGTTGGTCAATTGAACACCAATAAAAAATAAATTTATTTTAAAAAAAAGATCAGGGATCCCTGGGTGGCGCAGCGGTTTGGCGCCTGCCTTTGGCCCAGGGCGTGATCCTGGAGACCCGGGATCGAATCCCACGTCGGGCTCCTGGTGCATGGAGCCTGCTTCTCCCTCTGCCTGTGTCTCTGCCTGTGTCTCTGCCTCTCTCTCTCTCTGTATGACTATCATAAAAAAATAAATAAATAAATAAAATAAAATAAAAAAAAGATCAAACAACTGCATATTTATGCTGCCAACATGGGAGTACCGAAATATAGAAACCAATTAACAACAATCGTACAGGAACACACTGATAATAATACAATGACAGGGGATTTTAACACCCACTTATGACAATGGACCATTCGTCTATGAAGAAAATGAATAGGGGAACAATAGCCTTGACACACTGGACCACAGGCACTCAACAGATAAAGTCTGAACATTTCTTCCTAAAGCAGAATACACATTCCTTTCAAGTGCACATGGGACATTCTCCAGAACAGATCATATCATGGGCCACAAATCAGCCCTCAACAGGTACAACATGTACAAGAAGGATGGTATCACACCATGTACAGTGTACATGACCACGACACTATGAAACTCAAAGTCGACAGTAAGAAAAAATTTGGACAGACCAAAAATTCGTGGAGATTATAATCATCCTACTAGAGAAGGAATGGAGCAAACAGGAAATTAAAGAAGAAATTTAAAACAAATAAAAATGAAAACATGTTTCTTCAAACCTCTAGGATGTAGCAAAGACAGTCCTTAGAGGGAAGTAGATAGCAATACAGGCCTACCTCAAGAAACAAGAAGTCTCCAATACACAACCCAACACTACACCTAAAGGAGCTGGAAAAGGAATAGGAAACAAAGCCTAAAGCCTACAGAAGAAGGGAAAAATAAAGATGAGAGCAGAACTAAACAATACAGAAACAACAAAACAGTAGAATGGAATAATGAAACTAAGAACTGGTTCTTCAAAATAACTAAAAAAATGGATCAAGCCCTAGCCAGCCTTATCAACAAGAAAACAGAAAAGAACTAAATAAATAAAATCACAAAAGAGACAAGAGAGATCACAATCAACACCAGAAAATAAGACAATTATAAGGGAATACTATGAAAGATTATACGCTAACAACCTGGGAGACCAGGAAAAATTGGAGAGATCCCTAGAAATGTGCAAACGACCAAAACTGAAAGAGGAAGAAATAGAAAATGTGACTAGACCCATAACTAGCAAAGGAATTGAATCAGCAAGGCACCTGGGTGCCTCAGTGGTTGAGCATCTGCTTTGGCTCACGTCATGATCCCGTGGTCCTGGGGAATCATGTCCCACATCAGGCTCCCTGCATGGAGCCTCATTTTCCCCCTGCCTATACCCCTGCCTCTCTGTGTCTTGCATGAATACATAAATAAAATCTTTAAAAAAGAAAAAAGATAAAAAGATGAGAAAGGACCCAAATAAAATCACAAATGAGATAAGAGAAATAACAACCAACACTAGAGAAATACAAACGTTTATAAGAGAACATTACGAAAACTTATATGCCAGCAACCTAGAACCTGGAAGAAATAGATCAATTCCTGGAAATATATAACATAGCAAAAATGAAAAAGGAAGAAATAAGAAACTTGAACAGACAGATAACCAATAACGAAATTGAATCAGCAATCAAGAATCTCCCAACAGGAGACGCTTAGATCAATAGAATAGAATGGAATGCCAAAACAAGATACAAACCTGTAACTCTATGATCCATTAATCGACAACAAGGCAGCAAGGAATATCCAATGGCACAAAGACAGTCTCTTCAACAAACCCTAACCCTGACCCCAGGATAAGAACAAATGGTGTTGGGAAAACCAGGCAGCCACATGCAGAAGAATGAAACGGGACCACTTTCTTACACCATATATATAAAAAATAAATTCAAAATGGATGAAAGACCTAAATGTGAGACCTGAAACCATACAAAGAAGAAAAGATAGGCAGCAACGTCTTTGACGTTGGCCATTGGATGTTCTTTCTAGATATGCCTCTGAGTTGAGGGAAACAAAAGCAAAAATACTATTGGGACTTCATCAAATTCAAAAGCTTCTGCAAAGTGAAAGAAACAACCAATGCTAAAAGGCAACATACAAAATGAAAGGAGATATTTGTAAACAACACATCCAATAAACAGTATGCAAAATACGTAAAGCAAATATAAATCTCAGCATCCTAAACACAAATTATCCAACTGCAGATGGGCAGAAGACATGAATGGACTTTGTCTCTCACAAGACATCCAGATGGCCACCAGACACCGAAAGACACTCAGCGTCACCCATCGTCAGGGAAATGCAAATGAAAACCACAATAAGATGTCACCTGACAGCCGACAGAATGGCTAAAATTAACAACAGAAGAAACAACAGGTGTTGTTGAGTCTATAGAGAACAGGGAACCCCCTTACACTCCTGGTGGGCATGCGAACAGGTGCAGCCACTGTGGAAAACACTGTGGGGGGTCCTCGAGACGTTAAAAATAGGGGATCCCTGGGTGGTGCAGCGGTTTGGCACCTGTCTTTGGCCCATATCACGATCCTGGCAACCCGGGATCGAATCCCACGTCGGACTCACAGTGCACGGAGCCTGCTTCTCCCTCTGCCTGTGTCTGCCTCTCTCTCTGTGACTATCATAAAAAAATTAAAAAAAGAAGTTAAAAATAGACCTACCCTACGATTCCAAAATTGTAGAGCTAGGTATTTACCCCGAGGATAGAAAAGTCGTTTAGTAGATTCCAAGTGGGACACGCAGCCCAGTGTTTGTAGCAGCGTTATCAACAACAGCCAAACTGTGGATACAGCCCAGATGTCCATTGACTGATGAATGGGCAGAGACGATGTGGTAAATATACCCACTGCGACATCACTCGGTCATCAGAAGCGATGAAATGAAGCCATTTACAATGACGTGGGAGAAGTGGAAAGGACTTATGCTCAATGAACTCAGTCAGTCAGAGAAAGATAGATACCAAATACCATACAATTGCATTCACATGTGAATTTTAAGAAACCAGACAAACTGGTAAAGGGGCAGAGGGGGGGATGAGAGAAGCAAACAAAAAAACACACTCTTAACCACAGAGAATCAACTAATAAATACCAGAGGAAGGTGAGGGGGATGGGGAATCAGGCGATGGGGATAGTGGAGGTCACCTGTGACCAGTACCAGGCGTTGTATCCAAGGGTTGAATCACTATGTGGTAAACCTGAAACTATATCATTCTGTGTATACAAAGAGGAATTCAAGTAAAACTTTAAAATAATAATAGGTAGTATTGATGAAACATGTACGCACTAGAGAAAAAATCAGAAAGGCAACTGACAATCCAAATAAAGAATCTTTAGAGCCATAAATCCCCTCCTTAGCTCAGCTCGGGAGAAGCCTGCCATGTCTATTCTGACCCCAGCAGAAGCCTGGATTTTGATTTTCTGGGGAGGCCACTGACTTGGTGGAGTCAGGCTATCTTTGAACCCAAAACCTAAATAGAGTGCAAAAAACTAAATGGCCCAAGATGCTAGGATTCCCAGTGCAGGCACAGGCCAAGACCCAAACTCTAACCATACACAGACATAACCCTAAACCTACACTTAATCCTAATGTTAACCTAACCATTAAACAAGACCCAACACTAATCGAAAACCAAACACAAACCCCAAGACCAAAACACATTCACTGAACCTTCCTGCCAACCCTCACCCTAACTCCTAAACATAGGTTCACCTAAACTTAGGTTTCCTTAACCCTGACCCCTAGCTTAAATCTAACCCAAACCCTAACCTCTAACCCTAACCTTAAAATAAGTTATTCAAATCCTATTCCTAACCCTAACCTGTACCCTAACCCTAACCCTCTAATACTAATCCTATCTCATACCCCAAACTGTACCCTAACCCGTACCCTAAAACCAACCCCTAACCCACTCCCTAACCCTATATCTTACTCTTTTCCAAAACCGTACCCTGACTCTGACCTGACCCTAACCCTAACCCCTAACCAAACACTAACCCTAACCCTAGCCCTAACCCCTATCTTAATCCTAACCCTTGCCCTAACCCTAAACCTAGCCCTAACTTTAACTCTAACCCTTAACTCTAACCCCTAACTCTAACCCTTAACCATAACTCACACCCTAACCCCTAACCCTAACTGCAAACCTAAGACCAACCCTAACTCTAACCATAACCCTAACCCCAACTCCTAACCTCCTGCCCTAATCCCTAGAGCCTAAACCCTAACCCTAACACTAAATCCTGTCCCTTACCCTAACCCCATCCTAACTCTTCACACTGACCAATACCCTTATGCCTCACCTAACCTCTAATTTGTAACCATAAGCATAATCACTAACCCCTAACATCTAACCTAAGGCTAACCACCAACTTCCTCCCCTCCCCTAACCCTACCATTCATTCTACACTTTCACTTACCCTGTGGTTAAGAGGAATCCTATCTGATGTGGACGTGACCCCAACAGCTCCTCCAGATTCCTCCAAGAGGTCCTGAGGAAGCCGGGCTCCTGTGAGTGCGGACGTTGTCCCACGTGTTCCTGAGGCATAGTCAGCGGGTCCTGAGGACGCTGGGTCTCCTGTCACTGTGGACTATGCCTCACATCCTCTGGAAGCCTCACAGCAGGTCCTCAGGAGGCCGGGGGCTCCTGTCAGCCTGGAGATGGCCCCACGTCCCCCAGAAAACTCACCGCAGGTCCTGAGGAGGCTGTGGGCTCCTCTCAGCATACACGCAGCCCCATATGTCCTGAAGCCAAAGTGCAGGTCCTGAGGAAGACAGGGTTCCTGTCAGCATTGACGTGGCCCCACATTTTCCTCAAGCCTCACCATAAGACCTGAGGAGGCTGGGGGCTCCTGTCAGCATGGATGTGGCCCCAAATCTTCCCAAAACTTCACAGTGGGTCCTGAGGAGGCTGGAGACTCCTGTCACTGTGGATGCGGCACCCACATTTTTCTTAGGCCTCACTACAGGCTCTGACAAGGCTGGGGTCTTCTGTCCACATGGACGTATCCACATATTTCCCCAAGTCTACACCAGGGGTCCTGAGGAAGTCAGCGTCCTGTTGTGTCCATGTGGCCCCAAGTCCTCCCAAAGTGTCACCGAGGGTTCTTAGGAGGCCGGGGTTCCGGTAACCATGAATGCGGCCCCCAGCTTCCAGAAGCCTCAACTTATGTCCTGAGGGGCCCGGGAGCTCCTGCCAGAGTGAACGCATCGCCGCATCTTCCTGAAGCCTCCCCGCGGGTCCTGAGGCGGCTCAGAGGCTCCTGTCAGCGTGGGTTCGGGCCCATATCTCCTGAAGTTTCCCCGCGGGTCATGAGGCTGCTCAGGGGCACCTGTCAGCATGGATGCGGGCCCACAATTTCCTGAAACCTCCCCACGGGTCCTGAGGTGCTAAGGGCTCCTGTCAGCGTAAATGTGGGCCCACTTCTTCCTGAAGCCTCCCCGCGGGTCCTGAGGAGGCTGCAGCTCATCAGCATAGATGCGTCCCCATGTCTTCCACAGGCCTCCCCAGCACAGGCTGGCTCCTGTTAGTGCAGGCAGAGGAGGCCTACTGCACATGCACGTGCCATGGGCGGGGCCTGGGCTCGGGCGCCCCCTGCAGGATGCTCAGGCGCTACAGGAGACTGTGCAGGAGGCAGCAGGTGCTCTAGGGGCCGCACCTGCCTCCTTTCAGGCTCCAGCTGGGGCCTGTTAGCTTCGGAAACATCTCACTGAAAAGGAGCCCAACACCCGGCTTCCCAGAAATACTTAAGGACAAGGAATTGGAGCCCACAGGACGTGAAATTAAATGTGGATCAGACTTTTACCACGTCCTGCAAAACTCACTCAACCCTCTTCCACTGTGTGCGGGACCGCGTGTTGGTCCAGCCGCCCTGGAAACAGTGTGGAGGCCCCTCAGGAAGTTACAAATAGAGCCGCCCTGCGACCAGCAGGTGAACGGCCTGGAGCTCACTCCGAAGATACAGATGCAGTGAAACTCGGGACACCTGCACCCCAATGTCCACAGCAGCCGGGTCCACAGTAGCCACACTGTGGGAGGAGCCTCGGTGCCCTCTGCCAGATGATGGATAAAGAGGATGGGAGATAGATGATGGTCATAGAGAGTGGAATGGTACTCAGCTATCAAAGAGAAGGAAATCTTGCCATTTGCAATGATGTGGATAGAACTAAAGGGATCATGTTAAGTGAAGTAAGTCACTCGGGAAAGAGAATGACCGTGTGGTTTCATTCATAGGTGGAATTAAAGAAGCAAAGCAGATGAACAACTGTGAAGGGAAGGAAAAACAAATAAGATGAAAACAGATACAGGAAATAGAGACTGTTAATGATAGGAAATAAACTGAGGGTAGCTGGAGGTGGCGGATAACAGGGGACCGGCATGAAGGAGGTCATGTGATGTCACGAGCACTGCTGTTGTCTCCAACTGGTGAATCTCTGAATTCTTCCTCTGAAAGTATAATACACTATACATTAATTAATTGGGTTTAAATTAAGTTAAAAAATCAGTTCTATCAGAGCACATTTCCTTCTGGACTCTCTGTTTTGCTCATTCAGCTTATGCCGGGACCACCCCCCGTGGGTCTGGATTGTCTAAGTAGGCTCCACGCCTCGTCCATGGCCTAGCACAGGGCTAGAACTCACAATCCCTGAGATCAGGACCGGAGGTGAGGTCAGGAGTTGGATGTTTAACCGACGGAGCCAGCGGGGGACCCGAGAACCACACTGCTTTATCCTGTGTCTCTGTGACATCTTTTGAAATAGGAAAGTGCTGCGTCCCATTCTGTCATGCTTCTCCAATACTGATTTGCTGTCCGGGGTCATTTGTTGTGGGGGTTGGATGTTCTGCGTTTTTTTTTTCCTATTTCTAAGATCTGCCACCATGATTTTGATAGGAATGACATTGAAACTGAGGGTGGCTTCAGGAACTGCGCACATTTTCACAAGATGAGGCTCCCACCCCACGAGCCCAGGACGGCCTCCCAGAGCCTGGTATGTCTCAGTACACAAGTCTTGTGCTCCTTTGGTTCAGTCTCATTATTTATTGTCCTTGATGCTCCTGAGAAGGGTGTCATGTCCTTCATTTCCTTCCTGACTGCTCATTGTCATGACACACCAAGGCTACTCTGATCTGTAGGGTCAGTTTGTGTCCCGTGACTTTACTGAACTCACTCCTTAATTCTAACAGGTTTTGGTGGAACGTATTGTTCAATATGTTGGCAATCGCTGTATTGTACTCAGATACACGTGAGTATAGTCCTGAAACTTCCACTTGCATTTCTCCAACCTCTGCCAGCACCTAACATAAGGAAGTTAGCAGCAACGACTACGGGCAGGCAGGATGTGGTAGGGTCCTGCCCTGAGCTCAGTTTTCAAAAGGAGGCATGCTTCGAAGCCAGCTTTCTACTAACTGCGTTCTGATGGCCATGAGAACATGGCAGCATTGTAATTCAGGATGTTCCATGAATACCGCTTTACTGCACCTGGAGACACAACCTTGAAGCCTGCAGCTTGCCCCTTGCGTCCCATGAGCTTCTGACAAACATGTCTAGTGAGGATGTTCATAACCGTATCTGCAGGCAGTGTGGAACAGGGGAGGACCACGTTTGAGCTCATCTCTGAGAGGGAAGTTCCCCAGTTCCCTGTTTCTAGTACCGTGTCTTCAGCAAATAGGGACAGTGTGACGTCCCCCTTCCAGGTGTGTAACCTTTGCTGTTTACAGCTTAATGTCCTAGAAAGACCCACAATTGAATCAAAACTGAGCCCAGGCCAAGGTCAGGAAGCCCCTATTAGAATGAGAACAGGGATCAATGCCCTTGAAGGCCCCATATCAAAATGTAAACAGAACTTGAGGAATTGCTCCAGCCCTTCTGGAGGTCCCCAGACCAGCCCTTAAAACTAAGCTAAAACCCACCTCGGGGTCCAAGTCCCTGCTCTGCTGTGTTGGGTATACTTGGACACAAGATCAAGCTTGTAAATAATCCCTCGTGTGTTTGCATCGGAATCAGCTTCTTGGTGGTATCTCATATTCGCTATCTTGGGCACAACAGTCTGAGATAAAAAACAAAACCAAAAGAAACTCGGACACGGGCAGAGTGAAAGCAGGGTTCTGAGAGAAGCGGCAGAGACCCGGGGGCTTGGCGGCTCTTCTGTGATGAGCGTGCAGACTAGGGGGCGGAATCCTCAGCACCAGAGCCAGAGGACCCAGCGTCCCCACCGGGCTCCCCCCGTCAGCCCCGAGTCTCAGGGAGCAGCACAGTACTGCCCACTGGAGGCCAGAGGTGCTGACGCCCACCCCGTCTCTGATCCCCGCAGGTGCACTTACCACGCAGATGTGCACCTGACAATCAACGCCACATCCCATTCCCAGACCTCACACAGACCACTCGCTGCCACCAATTTGTCAGACCACAGAGGCCCGGAGAGGAGGCCCGGAGACACATTTGCCTCTCGCAAAACTTGCGTCCCGTATCGAATGAAATCCTTTTCAAGCAAAGCGTACAGGCGGTCAGCATGTGGGATGTTCAAGTCCTAAGCTCAATCCAAAGGAGTGTGCATGCTTTGGAGGCAGCTGTCCGCTAGGAGCGAAATTGACAAGGCAGACACTTGGTTCTCACTCCGCTACACTCCCACATACAACGAAATGCTGTGGAAGCGGAAGGTACAGGCAGTCAGGACGGGGGAGGTACAGGCCGTAAGCTCAACTCTCAGAAGTGTGTGCTTTGCAGGCCGATGTCTGCTAGACACGTATCGAGGCTAGGTATACACAGCTACACTCTAAATGAACAAGGAAATTGACAATCGCTGTATTGTACTCAGACACACGTGAGTACAGTCCTGAAACTTCTACTTGCATTTCTCCAACCTTCCCAACACCTAACATAAGGATGATAGCAGCAACGACTATGGGCAGGCAGGATGCGGGAGGGTCCTGCCCTGAGCTCAGATTTCAAAAGGAGGCATACTTCGAAGCCAGCTTTCTACTAACTGCGTTCTGATGGTCATGAGAACGTGGCAGCATTGTAATTCAGGATGTTCCATGAATACCACTTTACTGCACCTGGAGACATAACTTTGAAGCCTGCAGCTGGCCCTTGCGTCCCATGTGCTTCTGACAAACATGTCTAGTGAGGGTGTTTGTAAATGCGTCTGCAGTCAGTGTGAAACTGGGAAGGACCGCGTGTCAGCTCATCTCTGAGAGGGAAGTTCCCCAGAGAGAGAGCTTTCAGCTAGGTACTCAGGTTTGGAAGTTAGTATGGAGATCCCATCTGAGGGAGAAATTCCTCAGAGATTGATGGATTGAACTAGGACACATTTGCCTCTCGCAAAACATGCGTCCCATATCGAATGAAATCCTCTGGAAGCGAAGTGTACAGGCGGTCAGCATGTGGGAGGTTCAAGTCCTAAGCTCAATCCAAAGGAGTGTGCATGCCTTCGAGGTAGCTGTCCACTAGGCACGAAATTGACAAGGCAGACACTTGGTTCTCTCTCCGCTACTGTCCCGCATACAACGAAATGCTGTGGAAGCGGAACGTAAAGGCAGTCAGGATGGGGGAGGTACAGGCCATAAACTCAACTCTCAGAAGTGTGTATGCTTTGCAGGCCGATGTCTGCTAGACACTTATCGAGGCGAGGTATACCTGCAGGATAGAAAAGAATTGAAAAGAATCTTCAAGAATCAAATAGAAAAGAATCGAATCTAATAGAATTGAATTGAATCGAAAAGAATCGAATCGAAAAGAATTGAATCGCATCAAAAAGAAACGAATCGAACCAAATCAAAAAGAAAACAATCGAATCGAATCAAATACAAAAGAATCGCTTTCAATAGCATAGAATTGAAAAGAATTGAATCAATCGAATTGAAAAGAATCGAATCGAAAAGAATCGAATCAAAAAAGTCTAATCGAAACGAAAACAATCGAATCGAATCAAATCTAAAAGAATCGTATTGAATTGAATCGAGTCGAAAAGACTCGAAATGAAGACTCGAATCGAATTGAATCAAATTGAAAAGAATATAATAGAAACGACTCGAAAAGAATCAAATAGAAAAGATTCAAAATGAATCGAATAGAATAGAATTGAAAAAAATCGAATAGAATCGAATAGATTCGAAAAGAATCAAAACGAATTGAATCGAAGAAAATTGATTAGAATCGAAATGAAAAGAATCGTATTGAATCGAATCGAAAAGAATCAAATCAAATCGAATCGAAAGAATTGAATCAAATCGAAAAGAATCCAATCGAATCGAAAAGAATCGAATCAAATTTAATGGAATCGAAAAGAATCGAATTGAATAGAAAAGAATCGAAATGAAACAAATCAGATCAAATGGAAAAGAATCAAATCGAATTGAAAAGAATCGAATCGAATCGAAATGAATCGAATCAAAAAGAATCGAATTGAAAAGAATCGAATTGAAATGAAAAGAATCAAATCGAATAGAAAAGACTCAAATCGAATTAAAAAATCGAATCGAATCGAAAAGAATCGAATTGAAAAGACTCGATTTGAAACGAATCAATTTGAAACGAAAACAATCGAATCGAATCGAATTGAATTGAAAGAATTGAATTGAATAGAAAAAAATCGAATAGAAAAGAATCGAACTGAAAAGAAAAGAATCAAATTGAATCAGTCGATTAAATTCTAATCGAGGGATCCCTGGGTGGCGCAGCGGTTTGGCGCCTGCCTTTGGCCCAGGGCACGATCCTGGAGACCCGGGATCGAATCCCACGTCGGGCTCCCGGTGCATGGAGCCTGCTTCTCCCTCTGCCTGTGTCTCTGTCTCATTCTCTCTCTCTCTCTCTATGACTATCATAAATAAAAATAAAAAAAAAAATAAAAAAAATAAATTCTAATCGAATCGAATCAAAAAGAATGAAATCGAGTCGATTCGAATCGAAAAGAATCGAATCGAATCGAAAAGATACGAATTGTATCTAATCAAAAAGAATCGAATCGTATCGAATCAAATCGAAAAGAATCCAATTGTATCATCGAAGGGAAAATAATCGAATTGAATAGAATAGAAAAGAATCGAATCGAATCAAATCGAAAACAATCAAATTGAATTGATCGAAAAGAATCGAATTGAATCAAATCGAATCGAAATGTAAAGAATCGAATCGAAAAGAATCAAATCGACATGAAAAGAATCGAATCGAATCAAAAAGAATCGAATTGATTCGAAAACATTCGAATCGAAAAGAATCGAATCGAAATGAATCGAATTGAAATGAAAAGAATCTACTCAATTCGAATCAAAAAGAATCGAATCGAAAAGAATCGAATCCAAAAGAATCGAATCGAATCAAAAAGAAATGAATTGAATTGAATCAAAAAGAATTGAATTGAATCGAAAAGAAACTAATCGAATCAAATAAAAAAATCGAATAGAATCAAATCGAATAAAAAAAAACGAATAGATTCAAATAAAAAAGAATCGAGTTGAGGGATCCCTGGGTGGCGCAGCGGTTTAGCGCCTGCCTTTGGCCCAGGGAGCGATCCTGGAGACCTGGGATCGAATCCCACATCGGGCTCCCGGTGCATGGAGCCTGCTTCTCCCTCTGCCTGTGTCTCTGCCTCTCTCTCTCTCTCTCTGTGACTATCATAAGAAAAAAGAATCGAATTGAATCGAATTGAAAAAAATCATAAAAAAAAGAAAAAAATCATAAAGAATCAAATCGAAAAGAATCGAATTGAAACAAAAAGAATCAAATTCCATGTAATGAAAAGATTCGAATTGAAAAGAATCGAATCGAAACAAAAGAATCGGATCGAATCGACATGAATCAAAAAGAATCGAAAAGAAACAAATCAATAGAATCTAAAAGAATCGAATCGAATCAAATTGAAAAAATCGAATAGAATTGAACAGAATCGAAAAGAATCAAAATGAATCGAACTGAAGAGAATCGATTCGAATCAAAATAAAAAGAATCGTATCAAATCGAATCGAAAAGAATCAAATCAAATAGAATCGAAAGAATTGAATCAAATCTAAAACAATCGAATCGAATCGAAAAGAATCGAATTGAAAGGAATCGAATAGAAAAGAATAGAATAGAATAGAATCGAAAGAAATCGAATAGAATCAAATCAAATCAAAAAGAATCGAATCGAATTGATCCTAACCAAAATAATCTAATTGAATCGACTCGAATCGAAAAAAATCAAATCGAAAAGAATCTAATCTAAACGAAAATAATCGAAATGAATAGAATCGAAAAGAATCGAATTGAATCAATTCGAAAAGAATCGAATGGAATCCAATCGAAAAGAATCAAATTGATTCGAATCGAAAAAAATTGAATCTAATCGAAGAGAATCTAATTGAATCGAATCGAAAACAATCGAATTGAATCAAAACGAATCGATTCGAATGGAATAGAAAAGAATAGAATAGAATCGAAAAGAATCCAATCGAATCGAAAAGAATCGAATCGAAAAGAATCGAATCGAAATGAAAAACAGCGAATCGAATTGATCGCAAAGAATACAATCGAATCAAATCGAAAAGACTCAAATCCAATCGAATCGAAAAGAATCGAATCGAAACAAAAAGAATCGAATCAAATCAAATTGAAAAGAATCGATTGGAATTGAATCGAAAAGAATCGAATTGAATCGAAGACAATCGAATCTAATCGAATTGAAAAGAATCGAATTAAAACGAATCGATTTGAAATGAAAAGAATCGAATCGAATTGAATTGAAGGGAAAGAATCGAATCGATTCAAAAAGAATTTAATCGATAAGAATCGAACTGAAACAAAAAGAATCGAATCAAATCAAAAAGAATCGAATTGAATCGAATCGAAAAAAATGGAATCATATCGAATCGAATCGAAAAGGGTCTAATCGTATTAAATCGAATCGAAAAGAATCTAATTGAATAGAATAGTAAAGAATCGAATCGAATCGAAAACAATTGCATCGAGTCGAATCAAATTGAGAAGAATCGAATTGAAAAGAATTGAAACGAAATGAAAAGAATTGAATCGAATCGAAAAGAATCGAATGGAATCGAAAAGAATCGAATCGAATTGAAACGAAAAGAATCGAATCGAACTGAAAAGAATTGAAATGAATCGAATGAGATCGAATGGAAAAGAATTGAATCGAATCAAAAAGAATCGAATCGAATCGAATTGAAGAGAATCGATTTGAGTCGAAATGAAAAGAATCATATCGAATCGAATCGAATAGAAAGGAATCGAATCGAAACAAAACAATCGAATCGAATCGAAAAGAATCTAATTGAAAGGAATCGAATCGAAAAGAATCGAATCTAATCGACTAGAAAGCAATCAAATCGAATCGAATTGAATCGAAAAGAATCGAATCGAAAAGAATCGAAGCAAATCGAATAGAAAACAATCGAATCGAATCAAAAGAATTGAACAGATTTGAATCAAAAAGAATCGAATAGATTCGAATCAAAAAGAATCAAATCGAATCCAATTGAAAAGAATCATAAAGAATCGAATCGAAAAAAAAGAATCAAATCGAAAGAGTCGAATCAAAAAGAATCAAAACGAATCGAATCAGGGAGGAGGGGCAAGATGGCGGAAGAGTAGGGTCTCCAAATCACTTGTCTCCACCAAATTACCTAGAAAACCTTCGAATCATCCTGAAAATCTATGAATTCGGCCTGAGAATTAAAGAGAGAACACCTGGAATGCAACAGTGAGAAGAGTTCGCGCTTCTATCAAGGTAGGAAGACGGGAAAAATAAATAAAGAAACAAAGGCCTCCAAGGGGGAGGGGCCCCGCGAGGAGCTGGGGTGAGGCCGGGGCGAGTGTCCCCAGGACAGGAGAGCCCCGTCCCGGAGGAGCAGGAGCTGCACCAACCTTCCCGGGGAAAAGGGGCTCGCAGGGAGTTGGAGCAGGACCCAGGAGGGCGAGGATGCCCTCGGGCTCCCGGGGACACTAACAGACACCTGCGCCACGGGAGAGTGCGCCGAGCTCCCTAAGGGCTGCAGCGCGCACGGCGGGACCCTGCGGGACCCGGAGCAGCTTGGAGCGGATCAGGCGGCGGCTCCGCGGAGGGGGCTGCGGGGCGGGAGCAGCTCGGAGGTGCTCGGGCAGAGGAAGAGGCTCCGTGCGGAGGGGGCTGCGCAGTTCCAGGAGCAGCTCGGGGTGCTCGGTCGGCGGCTCCACGGAGGGGGTTGCGCGGCCCGGGAGCGCGAATCCACCAGCGCAGGCTCCGGAGCACAGGGCACCGGGACACAGCCCAGGACCCGCCGTCCCCCGGAACAGGCAGAGGCCGGGAGGGCCCAGGACAGCAAGGACGCTCCTGCCCCGAGCTGAGCAGATCAGCGGCCCCGCCCCGGAGCCTCCAGGCCCTGCAGGCGGAGACGTCCGGAGTTCCTGCTGGAACTGAATCCAGGTTTCCAGAGCTGGCCCCGCCACTGGGGCTGTTCCTCCTGCGGCCTCACGGGGTAAACAACCCCCCACTGAGCCCTGCACCAGGCAGGGGCACAGCAACTCCCCCAAGTGCTAACACCTGAAAATCAGCACAGCAGGCCCCTCCCCCAGAAGACCAGCTAGACTGACTGACAACTTCCAGAGGAAGTCAAGGGACTTAAAGTACACAGAATCAGAAAATACTCCCCCGTGGTTCTTTTTTTTTTTTGTTCTGTTTTGTTTTGCTTTTTGATTTGTTTCCTTCCCCCACCCCCCCTTTTTTCTCCTTTCTTTTTCTTTCTCTTCTTCTTCCCCTTTTTTTTCTTTTTCGTTTCTTTTCTTCCTTTTTTTCCTCTTTCTCTTTTCTTTCCTTCTTTCTCTCCTCTCTTTTTCTCCTTTTCCCAATACAACTTGTTTGTGGCCACTCTGCACTGAGCAAAATGACTAGAAGGAAAACCTCACCTCAAAAGAAAGAATCAGAAACAGTCCTCTGTCCCACAGAGTTACAAAATCTGGATTACAATTCAATGTCAGAAAGCTAATTCAGAAGCACTACTATACAGCTACTGGTGGCTCTAGAAAAAAGTATAAAGGACTCAAGAGACTTCATGACTGCAGAATTTAGAGCTAATCAGGCAGAAATTAAAAATCAATTGAATGAGATGCAATTCAAACTAGAAGTCCTAACGACGAGGGTTAACGAGGTGGAAGAACGAGTGAGTGACATAGAAGACAAGTTGATAGCAAAGAGGGAAACTGAGGAAAAAAGAGACAAACAATTAAAAGAACATGAAGATAGATTAAGGGAAATAAACGACAACCTGAGGAAGAAAAACCTACGTTTAATTGGGGTTCCCGAGGGTGCCGAAAGGGACAGAGGGTCAGAATATGTATTTGAACAAATTCTAGTTGAAAACTTTCCTAATCTGGGAAGGGAAACAGGCATTCAGATCCAGGAAATAGAGAGATCCCCCCTAAAATCAATAAAAACCGTTCAACACCTCGACATTTAATAGTGAAGCTTGCAAATTCCAAAGATAAGGAGAAGATCCTTAAAGCAGCAAGAGACAAGAAATCCCTGACTTTTATGGGGAGGAGTATTAGGGTAACAGCAGACCTCTCCACAGAGACCTGGCAGGCCAGAAAGCGCTGGCAGGATATATTCAGGGTCCTAAATGAGAAGAACATGCAACCAAGAATACTTTATCCAGCAAGGCTCTCATTCAAAATGGAAGAAGAGATAAAGAGCTTCCAAGACAGGCAGCAACAAAAAGAATATGTGACCTCCAAACCAGCTCTGCAAGAAATTTTAAGGGGGACTCTTAAAATTCCCCTTTAAAAAGAAGTTCAGTGGAACATTCCACAAAAACAAGGAGTGAATAGATATCATGATGACACTAAACTCATATCTATCGATAGTAACTCTGAATGTGAACGGGCTTAATGACCCCATCAAAAGGCGCAGGGTTTCAGACTGGATAAAAAAACAGGACCCATCTATTTGCTGTCTACAATAGACTCATTTTAGACAGAAGGACACCTACAGCCTGAAAATAAAAGGTTGGAGAACCATTTACCATTCGAATGGTCCTCAAAAGAAAGCAGGGGTAGCCATCCTTATATCAGATAATCTAAAATTTACCCCAAAGACTGTAGTGAGAGATGAAGAGGGACACTATATCATACTTAAAGGATCTATTCAACAAGAGGACTTAACAATCCTCAATATATATGCCCCGAATGTGGGAGCTGCCAAATATATAAATCAATTATTAACTAAAGTGAAGAAATACTTAGATAATAATACACTTATACTTGGTGACTTCAATAGCTCTTTCTATACTCGATAGATCTTCTAAGCACAACATCACCAAAGAAACGAGAGCTTTAAATGATACACTGGACCAGATGGATTTCACAGATATCTACAGAACTTTACATCCAAACTCAACTGAATACACATTCTTCTCAAGTGCACATGGAACTTTCTCCAGAATAGGCCACATATTGGGTCACAAATCGGGTCTGAACCGATACCAAAAATTGGGATCCTCCCTTGCATATTCTCAGACCATAATGCCTTGAAATTAGAACTAAATCACAACAAGAAGTTTGGAAGGACCTCAAACACGTGGAGGTTAAGGACCATCCTGCTAAAAGATGAAAGGGTCAACCAGGAAATTAAGGAAGAATTAAAAAGATTCATGGAAACTAATGAGAATGAAGATACAACAATCCAAAATTTTGGGATGCAGCAAAAGCAGTCCTAAGGGGGAAATACATCGCAATACAAGCATCCATTCAAAAACTGGAAAGAACTCAAATACAAAAGCTAACCTTACACATAAAGGAGCTAGAGAAAAAACAGCAAATAGATCCTACACCCAAGAGAAGAAGGGAGTTAATAAAGATTCGAGCAGAACTCAACGAAATCGAGACCAGAAGAACTGTGGAACAGATCAACAGAACCAGGAGTTGGTTCTTTGAAAGAATTATTAAGATAGATAAACCATTAGCCAGCCTTATTAAAAAGAAGAGAGAGAAGACTCAAATTAATAAAATCATGAATGAGAAAGGAGAGATCACTACCAACACCAAGGAAATACAAACGATTTTAAAAACATATTATGAACAGCTATACGCCAATAAATTAGGCAATCTAGAAGAAATGGATGCATTCCTGAAAAGTCACAAACTACCAAGACTGGAACAGGAAGAAATAGAAAACCTGAACAGGCCAATAACCAGGGAGGAAATTGAAGCAATCATCAAAAACCTCCCAAGACACAAGAGTCCAGGGCCAGATGGCTTCCCAGGGGAATTCTATCAAACGTTTAAAGAAGAAACCATACCTATTCTCCTAAAGCTGTTTGGAAAGATAGAAAGAGATGGAGTACTTCCAAATTCGTTCTATGAGGCCAACATCACCTTAATTCCAAAACCAGACAAAGACCCCACCAAAAAGGAGAATTACAGACCAATATCCCTGATGAACATGGATGCAAAAATTCTCAACAAGATACTGGCCAGTAGGATCCAACAGTACATTAAGAAAATTATTCACCATGACCAAGTAGGATTTATCCCTGGGACACAAGGCTGGTTCAACACCCGTAAAACAATCAATGTGATTCATCATATCAGCAAGAGAAAAACCAAGAACCATATGATCCTCTCATTGGTGCAGAGAAAGCATTTGACAAAATACAGCATCCATTCCTGATCAAAACTCTTCAGAGTGTAGGGATAGAGGGAACATTCCTCGACATCTTAAAAGCCATCTATGAAAAGCCCACAGCAAATATCATTCTCAATGGGGAAGCACTGGGAGCCTTTCCCCTAAGATCAGGAACAAGACAGGGATGTCCACTCTCACCACTGCCGTTCAACATAGTACTGGAAGTCCTAGCCTCAGCAATCAGACAACAAAAAGACATTAAAGGCATTCAAATTGTCAAAGAAGAAGTCAAACACTCCCTCTTCGCCGATGACATGATACTCCACATAGAAAACCCAAAAGTCTCCACCCCAAGATTGCTAGAACTCATACAGCAATTTGGTAGCATGGCAGGATACAAAATCAATGCCCAGAAATCAGTGGCATTTCTATACACTAACAATGAGACTGAAGAAAGAGAAATTAAGGAGTCAATCCCATTTACAATTGCACCCAAAAGCATAAGATACCTAGGAATAAACCTAACCAAAGATGTAAAGGATCTATACCCTCAAAACTATAGAACACTTCTGAAAGAAATTGAGGAAGACACAAAGAGATGGAAAAATATTCCATTCTCATGGATTGGCAGAATTAATATTGTGAAAATGTCAATGTTACCCAGGGCAATATACGCGTTTAATGCAATCCCTATCAAAATACCATGGACTTTCTTCAGAGAGTTAGAACAAATTATTTTAAGATTTGTGTGGAATCAGAAAAGACCCCGAATAGCCAGGGGAATTTTATTTTATTTTATTTTATTTTTTATTTTTTTTATATATATTTTTTAATTTTTATTTATTTATGATAGTCACACAGAGAGAGGGAGAGAGAGGCAGAGACACAGGCAGAGGGAGAAGCAGGCTCCATGCACCAGGAGCCCGACGTGAGATTCGATCCCGGGTCTCCTGGATCGTGCCCTGGGCCAAAGGCAGGCGCCAAACCGCTGCGCCATCCAGGGTTCCCGCCAGGGGAATTTTAAAAAAGAAAGCCATATCTGGGGGCATCACAATGCCAGATTTCAGGTTGTACTACAAAGCTGTGGCCATCAAGACAGTGTGGTACAGGCACAAAAACAGACACATAGATCAGTGGAACAGAATAGAGAATCCAGAAGTTGTCCCTGAACTTTATGGTCAACTAATATTCGATAAAGGAGGAAATAGTATGCATTGGAAGAAAGACAGTCTCTTCAATAAATGGTGCTGGGAAAATTGGACATCCACAGTCAGAAGAATGAAACTAGACCACTCTCTTTCACCATACACAAAGACAAACTCAAAATGGATGAAAGATCTAAATGTGAGACAAGATTCCATCAAAATCCTAGAGAAGAACACAGGCAACACCCTTTTTGAACTCGGCCACAGTAACTTCTTGCAAGATACATCCACGAAGGCAAAAGAAACAAAAGCAAAAATGAACTATTGGGACTTCATCAAGATAAGAAGCTTTTGCACAGCAAAGGATACAGTCAACAAAACTAAAAGATAACCTACAGAATGGGAGAAGATATTTGCAAATGACATATCAGATAAAGGGCTAGTTTCCAAGATCTATAAAGAACTTATTAAACTCAACACCAAAGAAACAAACAATCCAATCATGAAATGGGCAAAAGACATGAACAGAAATCTCACAGAGGAAGACATAGACATGGCCAACATGCATATGAGAAAATGCTCTGCATCACTTGCCATCAGGGAAATACAAATCAAAACCACAATGAGATACCACCTCACACCGGTGAGAATGGGGCAAATTAACAAGGCAGGAAACAACCAATGTTGGAGAGGATGCAGAGAAAAGGGAACCCTCTTACACTGTTGGTGGGAATGTGAACTGGTGCAGCCACTCTGGAAAACTGTGTGGAGGTTCCTCAAACAGTTAAAAATAGACCTGCCCTTCAACCCAGGAATTGCACTGTTGGGGATTTACCCCAAAGATACAAATGCAATGAAACGCCGGGACACCTGCACCCCGATGTTTATAGCAGCAATGGCCACGATAGCCAAACTGTGGAAGGAGCCTCGGTGTCCAACGAAAGATGAATGGATAAAGAAGATGTGGTTTATGTATACAATGAAATATTCCTCAGCTATTAGAAATGACAAATACCCACCATTTGCTTCAACGTGGATGGAACTGGAGGGTATTATGCTGAGTGAAGTAAGTCAGTCGGAGAAGGACAAACATTATATGTTCTCATTCATTTGGGGAATATAAATAATAGTGAAAGGGAATATAAGGAAGGGAGAAGAAATGTGTGGGAAATATCAGAAAGGGAGACAGAACGTAAAGACTGCTAACTCTGGGAAATGAACTAGGGGTGGTAGAAGGGGAGGAGGGCGGGGGTTGGGAGTGAATGTGTGACGGGCACTGGGGGTTATTCTGTATGTTAGTAAATTGAACACCAAGAAAAATTAAATTAAAAAAATAATCGAACGAATAGAATAGAAAAGAATCGAATTAAATTGAGTGGAATCGAATTGAAAAGAATCAAAACGAAAAATTGAATCGACTGTAATCAAATCTAAAAGAATTGAATCGAAAAGAATTGAATCGAAACGAAAGGAATCAAATCAAATCGAATCAAATAAAAAAGAATCTAATCGATTCTAATCGAATCGAAAAGAATTGAATTAAAAAAATCGAATAGAATCGAATCGCTTCGAATCAAAAGAATCTAATCGAATGGAATTGAAAAAAATCGAATGAATCAAATCAAATCAAATCGAAAAGAATCGAATCGAATTGAAAAGAATCGAATCGAATTGAATCACAAACAATCGAATCGATGAAAAGAATGGAATGGAATCGAATCTAAAATAATCGAATAGAATCAAATCAAATCGATTCGAAAAGAATAAAAAAGAATCAAACCTAATCGAATCGAATAAAAAAGAATCGAATCTAATTGAATCTTCTTGAAAGGAATAGAATCGAAAGAATCGAATCCAATCAAAAAAATCGAATCGAATTGAACTGAATCGAATATAATCAAATCAAATCGAATCGAATCGAAGAGAATCGAAAATAGTCTAATCGAATTGAAACGAAAATAATTGAATGAAATCGAATCGAAAGAATCTAATCAAATTGAATAAAAAAGAATTGAATCGAATCGAAAAGAATGAAATAGATTCGAATAGAATCGAAAAGAATCAATCGAATCGAATGGAATCGCATTGAAAAGAATCGATTTGAATCGAATATTTTCGAATGGAAAAGAATCAAATTGAATCAAATTGAAAAGAATCGAAAAGAATCGAATCTATTCGAATCAAAAATAATCGAATCTAATCGAAAAGAATCATATCGAAGAATATCGAAAAGAATCAAATCGAATCGAAATGAAAATAATCGATTTGAATCGAATCGAAAGAATCGAATGGAATTGAATCAAAAAGAATGGAATCGAATCGAAAAGAATCGAATCGAATAGAATAGAATCGAATTGAATGGAATCGAATGGGAAAGAATCGATTTGAATCGAATAGATTCGAATCGAAAACAATCATATCGAAAGAATCGAATCGAATCAAATCGAAAAGAATCGAATCATTTTGAAAAAAATCGAATCGAATCAAATCAAAAGAATCGAATTAAATGGAAGTGAAAAGAATTGAATCTAATCGCACCAGATCAAAAGAATTGAATTAAATGGAAGTGAAAGGAATCGAAACGAATCGCACCAAATCAAAAGAATCAAATTAAATGGAAGTGAAAAGAATCGAATCGAAAAAAATTGAATCGAATCAAATTGAAAAAAATTGAATCGAATAGCACCGAATCAAAAGATCAAATCGAATGCAATTGAAAAGAATTGAAATCAATCGAATATAATCGAATCGAAAAGAATTGAATTGAATCAAATCTAATCAAAAGGATCGAATCATATTTAAAAGAATTAAATCAAATAGAATTGAAAAGAATCGAATCGAATAAAATCGAATAGAAAAGAATGGAATTTAATCGAATCGAAAAAAATCGAATAGAATCGAATAGAATTGAAAAGCGAATCACATCGAATCAAAAAGAATCGATTCGAATCGAAATGAAAAGAACCATATTGAATCAAATCGAAAAGAATCAAATCGAATAGAAAAGAATCGAATCGAAGTGACAAGAATCAAATCGAATAGAATCGAAAAGAATCGAATCGAATTGAAAAGAATCGAATTGCATGGAATCTAATCGAAAAGAATCGATTAGAATAGAAAAGTATCGAATCACATTTAATGGAATCGAAAGAATCGAATCGAATTGAAAAAATTCGAATCGAAAAGAATTGAAATGAATCGAATCAGGTCGAATGGAAAAGAATAGAATCGAATCAAAAAGATTCGAGTTGAATCGAATCGAAAGAATCGAATTGAATCGAAAAGAATCAAATTGAAAAGAGTGGAATCGAAATGAAAAGAATGAATCGAATCGAAAAGAATCGAATTGAATTGAATCAAAAAGAATCAAATCAAATAGAATAAAAAAAATCGAATCGAATCGAATCGAAAAATATCGAAATGAATCGAATTGAAAAAACCAAATAGATTCAAAAAGAATCGAAACGAATCCAATCGAAATAATCGAATTGAATCGAAAAGAATCGAATCGAAAAGAGTGGAATCGAAATGAAAAGAATGAATCGAATCTAAAAGAATCGAATTGAATCGAAAAGAATCGTAACAAATTGAATCAAATCGAATTGAATCGAATAGAAAAGAATTGAAGCGAATAAAATTGATAAGAATTGAATCAAATCGAATTGAAAAGAATCGAATCGAATAGAAAAGAATCGAATTGAAATGAAAAGAATCGAATTGAATCGAATAAAAAAATCGAATTGAATCGTATAAGAAGAATTAAATCAAATAGAATTGAAAAGAATCGAATCGAATAAAATCGAATAGAAATGAATGAAACTGAATCGAATCGAAAAAAATCGAATAGAATCGAAAAGCGAATCGAATCGAATCAAAAAGAATCGATTCGAATCAAATTGAAAAGAATCATATTGAATCAAATAGAAAAGATTCGAAAAGAATCAAATCAAATAGAATTGAAAAGAATCGAATCGAATTAAGTCGAATGGAATAGAATGGAATTGAATCAAATCGAAAAAATTCGAATAGAATCGAAAAGAAGTGAATCGAATCAAATCGAAAAGAATCGACTCGAATCGAAATGAAAGGAATCATATTGAATCAAATCGAAAAGAATCGAAAAAATCGAATGGAATCAAAAAGAATCGAATCGAATCAAAGCGAATCAAAAGAATTGAATCGAATCGAAAAGAATCGAATCGAAATAAAAGAATGGAATCGAATCGAAAAGAATAGAATAGAATCGATTCGAATTGAAAAGAATCGAATCGAAGAAAATAGAATAGAATAGAATCAAAAAGAATCGAATCGAATCGAGTAGAATAAAATCGATTCGAATTGAAAGTGTTAAATTGAATCGAAAAGAATCTAATCGAATCGAATCAAAAAGAATCAAATCGAATCAAATCAAAAAGAATCGAATCGAACAGAATCGAATCAAAACAAAAGAATCGAATCGAATCGCAAAGAATTGAAACGATTAGAATCAAATCGAATATAAAAGAATCAAATCGAATAAATTCGAAAAGAATCGAAGCGATTCAAAAAAAATCGAATTGAATCGAATCGAAAAGAATCGAATCGAATCTAAAGAATCGATTCAAATCGAAATGAAATGAATCATATTGAATCGAATAAAAAGGAACCAAATCGAATTGAAGAGAAAAGAATCGAAAAGAAATGAATCGAAAAGAATCGAATTGAATGGAATCAAATGGAAAATAAATGAATCGATTTGAATCAAATCGAATAAAAAAGAATCAAATCAAACCGAATAAAAAGCATTCGACTAATATAATCAGATTGAATGGAAAAGAATCTAATCGAATTGAAAACAATCAACCGAATCGAACTGAATCGAAAAGAATCAAATAGAATCAAATCGAATCGAATCGAAAGGAATCGAATCGAATCAAATCGAAAAGAATCGAATCAAAAGGAATAGAATCAAACCGAAATGAATCGAATCGAAAAGAATCAAATCAAATCGAAAAGAATCGAAATGATAAGATTGAATTGAATCGAAATGATTCTAATCGAATCGAATCGAAATGAATCAAATCATCAAAAGATTCGAATCGAATCGAATTGAAAAGAATCGAATCGAATCGGAAAGAATCGAATCGAATTGAAGATTAGAATCAAATTTAATGGAAATGAAAAGAATCCACACGAATCGAAAAGAATCATATCGAATCGAAAAGAATTGAATTGAAACGAAAAGAATCAATTTGCCTCAAAACGAAAATAATCGAATCGAATAGAATTGAAAAGACTTGAATCTAAACGAAAAGAATCGAATCGAATCGAATCAAGGGAATCGAAAAGAATCGAATTGTTACGAAAAGATTCGAATTGATTTGAAAAGAATCGAATTGAATCGAATAGAAAAGAATTGAATCGATAAGAATCGTACTGAAATGAAAAGAATAGAATCGAATACAAAAGAATTGAATCGAAAAGAATCGTATTGAATCGAATCGAATCGAATTGTATGGAAAAGAATCGAATCTAAACAAAAATAATCGAATTGAATCGTATCGAAAAGAATCGAATCGAATCGAACTGAAAAGAATCAAATCGAATAGACAAGAATCGAATCGAAAAAATCAAATAGAATCGAATAGAATGGAAATGAATCGAATTGCATCGAATCGATAAGAATCGAATTGAAAAGAATCGAATCTAAACGAAAAGAATCGAATTGAATCGAATTGAAAAGAATCAAATCGTATAGAAACAAAAAGAATCGAATTGAATTGAACCGAAAAATATCAAATTGAATCGAATAGAAAAAAACGAATAGAATCGAAAAGACTCCAAACGAATCGAAAAGAATCGACTTGAATCGAAAGGAAAAGAATCGGATCGAATCAAAGAGAAAAGAATCAAATGGAATCGAATCGAAAAAGAACGAATCGAATCAAAACAAAATGAATCAAATCGAATTGAAAAGATTCGAATTGCATGGAATCGAATTGAAAAGAATCGAATCGAATAGAAAAGAATCAAATCAAATTTAATGGAATCGAAAGAATCGAGTCGAAAAAAATCAAATCGAAAATAATCGAAACGAATCAAATCAGGTCGAATGGAAAACAATCAAATCGAATAGAAAAGAATCGAGTTGAATTGAATAGAAAAGAATTGAATCGAATAAAATCGATAAGAATTGAATCAAATCGAATAGAATCGAAAAGATTCGAATCGAATTGAAAAGAAACGAATCGAATTGAAAAGAATCGAATCGAATCAAAAAGAATCAAATCGAAAAAAATCGAATCGAAATTAAAAGAATCGAATCGAATCAAAGCATAAAGAATCGAATCTAATTGAATCGAAAAGAATCGAATTGAATCGAATAGAGAAGAATCTAATGGTAAGGAATCGAATCGAAAAGAATCCAATTGTATCGAATCGAATCGAAAAGAATCGAATTGAATAGAATATAAAAGATTCGAATCGAAAGGAATCGAATCAAAACGAAAAGAATCGAATCGAATCGAAAACAATCGAATCAAAAACAATTGAATTGAAACAAAAGAATCGAAT
This sequence comes from Canis lupus baileyi, assembly GCF_048164855.1. Classification (NCBI taxonomy): domain Eukaryota; kingdom Metazoa; phylum Chordata; class Mammalia; order Carnivora; family Canidae; genus Canis; species Canis lupus. The sequence goes on from NC_132875.1 coordinate 24,061,657, forward strand.
CGTATTGAATCGAATCAAAAAAATCTAATTGAATCGAATCGAAAAGAATAGATTTGAAATGAAAAGAATCTAATCGAATTGATAGAAAATTGAATCGAATCGAAAACAATCTAATTGAATCGAATCGAAAAGTATCGAATTGAATGGAAACGAATCGAAAAGAATCTAATTGAGTCGAAAAGAATCAAATCAAATTTAATGGAATCGAAAAGAACCGAATAGAATCGAATTGAATCGAAAAGAATCGAATCGAAAAGAATCAAAATGAATTGAATCGAAAAGAATTGAATCGAAATGAATCGAATCGAAATGAAAAGATTCGAATCGTTTCGAATTGAAAAGAATCAAATCGAAAAGAATCGAAAGGATCCCTGGGTGGCGCAGCAGTTTAGCGCCTGCCTTTGGCCCAGGGCGCGATCCTAGAGACCCAGGATCTAGTCCCACATCGGGCACCCGGTGCATGGAGCCTGCTTCTCTCTCTGCCTGTGTCTCTGCCTCTCTCTCTGTGTGTGACTATCATAAATAAATTTAAAAAATTAAAAAAAAGAAAAGAATCGAATCGACACGAAAAGAATCAAATCGAATCGAAAGAATCGAATCGATTCAAAAAGAATCGAATCGAAATGAATCAAATCGAAATGAAAAGAATCGAATCGATTCGAATCGAAAAGAATCTAATTGAAACAAAAGAATCGAATCGAATCGAATCAAAAAGAATCGAATCGAATCGAATCCAAAAGAATTGAATCTAATGGAATCGAAAAGAAACACATTGAATTGAATCGAAAAGAATCGAATCGAATCGAAAAGAAACGGATCGAATCAAATCGGAAAAAATCGAATAGAATCGAATCGAATCAAAAAGAATTGAATAGATTCGAATCGAAAAGAATCGAATAGAATCGAATTGAAAAGAATCGTAACGAATTAAATCGAAAAGAATTGAATCGAAATGAATCGAATCGAATAGAATAGAATAGAATCGATCAATTGAAAAGAATCGAATCAAATTGAAAAGAATCGAATCGAAAGGAATCGAATCGAAACGAAAACAATTGAATCGAATCGAATAGAAAAGAATCAAATCGAAAAGAATAGAATCGAATCGATTCGAATTGAATCGAAAATAATCAAATCAAATAGAATCCAAAAGAATCGACATAAATCGAATCAAAAAGAATCGAATTGAATCGAAATGAAAAGAATCGAATCGAAAACAATCGAATTGAAACGAAAAGAATCGAATCGAATGTAACTAAAAAATCGAATCGAAAAGAATCGAATCAAAACAAAAGAATCGAATTGAATCGAATCAAATCGAAAAGAATCCATTCGAAACGAACTGAAAAGAATCAAAGTGAAACGAATTGAAAAGAATCAAGTAAAATCGAATCGAATCGAAAAGAATCGAATTGAATCAAATCGAATCGAAAAGATTCAAATAAAATAGAATAGAAAAGAATCGAATCGAATCGAAAAGAATCGAATTGAATCGAATCGAAAAAAATCGAATAGAATCGAATAGAATCGAAAAGAATCGAAACTAATCAAATCGAAGAGAATCGATTCAAATAGAAATGAAAAAATCGTATCGAATCGAAATGAAAAGAATCAAATCGAATCGAAAAGAATTGAATCGAATTGAAAACAACTGAATCGAATCGAAAAGAATAGAATTGAATGGAATCAAATCGAACAGAAAAAAATCGAATTGAAAATCGAATCAAATTTAATGGAATCGAAAAGAATCGAGTCGAATCAAATTGAATAGAAAAGAGTCGAATCGAAGAGAATCAAAACGAATCCAATCAGATCGAATTTAAAAGAATCGAATTGAAAAGAATCGAATCGTATCGAATTGAAGATTCGAATTGAAATGAAAAGAATTGAATCGAATCGAATCAAAAGTATGCTAATCGAAAAGTATCGTATTGAAGCGATAAGAATCAATTCGAATTGAAAAGAATCGAATCGAATCGAAAAGAATCGAATCAAATCGAATCGATTTGAAATGAAAAGAATCGAATTAATCAAGTTAAATTGAATGAAAAGAATCGAATCGAATCGAAATGTATCAAATAGAAAAGAATCAAACAAAAATGAAAGAATCGATCGAATCAGTCAAATAAATTCTAATCGAATCAAATAAAAAACAATCAAATCGAACCGAATCGAAAAGAATCGAATTGATTCGAAACGAATCGAAAAGAAACAAATCAAATAGAATTGTAAAGAATCGAAATAAATAGAAAAGAATCGAATAGAAAAGAATCGAATCGAATCCAATCGAAAAGAATAGTATTGAACCAAATCGAACCGATAAGAATCGAATCGAAAAAAATCAAATAGAATCGAATAGAATTAAAAAGAGTCAAATCAAATCGAATCGAATCTAAACGAAAATAATCGAATTGAATCGAATCGCATCGATAAGAAATGAATCGAAAAAAATCGAATAGAATTGAATCAAATCCAAAAGAATTGAATTGATTCGAAAGAAATCGAATAGAATCGAATCGAATAAAAAATCGAATCGAATCGAATCTAAACGAAAATAATCGAATTGAATCGACTCAAATCGATAAAAATCGAATCGAAAAGAATCGAATCTAAATGAAAATAATCAAATTGAATCGAATCGAAAAGAATCGAATTGAATCAAATCGAAAAGAATTGAATCCAATCGAAAAGAATCGAATTGAATTGAATCAAAAAATCGAATCCAATCGAAAAGAATCTAATTGAATCGAATTGAAAATAAATGAATCGAATTGAAAAGAATCGAATAGAAAATAATCAAATCGAAACAAATTGAAAAGAATCGAAAAGAATCAAATCGAATTGAAAAGAATCGAATCGAATAAAAAAGAATCGTATCAAATCGAATCAAAAAGAATCGAATCGAATCAAATTGAAAAGAATCGAGTCGAAAAGAATAGTATAGAATCAATAGAATCGAATCAAATTGAAAAATCGAGTCGAATTGAGTCAAAAAGAAATGAATCAATAAGAATCGAATCGAATCGAAAAGACTTGAACCGAATCAAATAGAAAAGAATCGAATCGAATCAAAAACATTCGAATCGAATTGAATCAAAAATAATCGAATTGAAGCGAATCGAAGCGAATCGAAAGGATCAAATCGAAAAGAATCCAATCAAAAAGAATTGAAACGAATAGAATCAAGTCGAATCGCAAAGAATCAAATAAAATCATATCGAAAAGAATCGAATTGAATCGAAAAGAATCTATTTGAATTGAATCGAACCGAATGGAATCGAATCCCATTGAAAAGAATCGAATCAAATCGAATCGAAAGAATCAAATCGAATCGATTCGAATCGAAAAGAATCAAATCGAATCAAAGAATCGAATTGAATCAAATCAAAAAGAATCGAATCGAATCAAAGGGGTCGATCGAAAAGAATTGAATAGATTCAAAAAACGATTCGAATCGAATTGAATCGAATTTAAAAGAATCGAAAGAATCGATTCGAATTGAAACGAATCGAAAATAATCAAGAAGAATCGAATCGAATCGAAATGCAAAGAATCAAATCGAATCGAATCGAAAAGAATCGAATCAAAAAGAATCGAATCGAGTTGAAAAAATCAAATGGAATCGAATCGAAAAGAATCAAATCGAAAAAATCGAAACAAATCGAAAAGAATCAAATCGATTCGAAAAGAATCGAAGCGAAACGAATCGAAAACAATCGAATCGAATCGAAAAGAATCGAATACAAAAGAATCGAATCGATGAATCGAAAAGAATCGAATCGAAAAGAATCGAATCGCAAGAATTTGAATAGAATAGAATAGAATAAAAAATAATCGAAGCAAATCGAATCAAAACGAATCGAATTGAAAATAATCTAATCGAATCTAATCAAAACGAATCAAATCGAAAATAATCGAATCGAAACGAATTGAGTCGAAAATAATTGAATCAAATCGAATCAAATCGATAGAAATTAATTGAATCGAAAAGAATCGAATCGAAATTAAATAAAAAAGAATCGAAAAGAATCGAATCGAATAGATTCGAAAAATAAGCGAATCGAAAACTATCGAATCAAATCGAATTAAATCGAGAAAAACGAATCGATTCGAAAAGAATCAAATCGAATCGAAAAAGATCGAATCAAATCGAATCAAATAACAAAATCGATTTGAAAGGAATTGAATCAAATGGAATCAAAAAGAATCGAAACGAATCAAATAAAGAAGAATCGAATGGCAAAAAATCGAATCGAATCGAATTGAATCGAAAAGAATCGAATCGAATTGAATAAAAAATAATCGAATGGAATCAAATCGAAATGAATCGAATCGAAAATAATCAAATCGAAACGAATCGACTCGAAAATGATTGAATCAAACGAATCGACTCGAAAATAATTGAATCGAATCGAATCGAATTGAATAGAAATTAATCGAATCGAATTGAATCAAAACGAATTGAAAATAATCGAATCAAAATGAATCGAATCAAAAATAATCGAATTGAATTGAATCGAAACGAATCGAATCGAAAATAATAAAATCGAAATGAATCGAATCGAATCGAAATGAATCGAATCGAAAATAATAGACTCGAAACTAATTGAATCGAAAAAAATCGAATCGTATCGAATCGAATCGAAATTAATCGAATCGAATCAAATCGAATCGAAAAGAATCGAATCAAATTGAATAAAAAAGATTCGAAACGGGATCCCTGGGTGGCGCAGCGGTTTGGCGCCTGCCTTTGGCCCAGGGCGCGATCCTGGAGATCCAGGATCGAATCCCATGTGGGCTCCCGGTGCATGGAGCCTGCATCTCCCTCTGCCTGTGTCTCTGCCTCTCTCTCTCTCTCTGTGACTATCATAAATAAACAAAAATTTAAAAAAAGATTTGAAAAGAATCGAATCGAATCGAATCGAAAATAAACGAATCGAATAGAATCGAAAAGCAACGAATCAAAAACTTTCGAATTGAAATGAAAAATATCAAATCGAATCGAATCCAAGAAATCGAATCGATTGAATCGAATCAAAAAGACAGAATCAATCGAAAAAATGAAATCAAATCGAATCGAGTCGAAAAGAATCGAATAGATTCAAAAAGAATCTAATCAAATCGAATCGAATAGAATCAAAACAAATCAAATAAAGAAGAATCGAATCGAAAAAGTCGAATCAAATCGAATCGAATCAAAAAGAATCGAATCAAATTGAATCGAAAAGAATCGAATCGAAAGGAATTGAATCGAATCGAATCGAAAATAGTCGAATCGAAAAGAATTGAATCGAATAGATTCAAATTGAATCGAATCGAATGAAAAGAATCGAATCGAATCGAAAATAATCGATTCGAATCGAATCGAATCGAAGTGAATATAATCGAATCAAATGGAATGGAAATGCATCAAATCGAAAATAATCAAATCGAATCGAATTGAAATTAATCGAATCGAATTGAATATAATCGAATCGAATCGAATGGAAATGCATCGAATCGAAAATAATCAAATCGAATCGAATTGAAATTAATCAAATCGAATTGAATCTAATCGAAACGAATCGAATCGAAAATATTTGAATCGAATCGAATCGAATAAAAATAATCAAATCGAAGTGAATCGAATAGAAAATAATCGAATAGAATCGAATAGAAAATCGGTTTGAATCGATTCAAAATGAATAGAATCGAAAATAATCGAATCGAATCAAATCGAAAACAATCGAATCGAATCGAAATTAATCGAATCGAAAATAATTGAATTGAAACGAAACGAATCGAAATGAATCGAATCAAATAAAAAATAATCGAACCGAAACGAATTGAATCGAAGATTATTGAATTGAATCAAAACTAATCGAACCGAAAATAATCGAATTGAAAGGAATTGAATCGAAAATAATTGAATCGAATCGAATCGAATCAAATAGAAATTAATAGAATCAAATTGAATCGAAACGAATCAAAACAAAAACAATCGAATCGATTCAAAAAGAAAGAAATTCGAATCAAAAAGACTCGAATCGAAAAGAATCAAACCGAATCGAATAAAAAAAAATCGAATCGAATTGGACCGAATCAAAACAATCGAATCAAATGGAATTAAAAGAATTGAATCGAATTGAATCGAATAGAATAAAAAATAATCGAATCGAAATGAAACAGATCGAAAAAAATCGAATAGAAATGAATCGAATAGAAAATAATCGAATCGAGTTGAAATTAATCAAATCGAATCGAATGGAAACGAATTGAGTCGAAAATAATCGAATCAATTCGAATCGAATCGAATCAAATCAAAAATAATCGAATCGAATCGAATCGAACCAAATTGAATCGAATATAATCGAATTGAAATTAATCGAATCGAAATGAATCGAATCAAATCGAAAAAAATCGAATCGAAACAAATGGAATCGAAGATAATCTAATCGAATCGAAAATGAATCGAATCGAATCAAATTGAATCGAAACTAATCGAATCCAATTGAAAGTAATCGAAACGAAATGAATTGAATCAAAAATAATCGAATCGAACCAAATAGAAATTAAACAAATTGAATCAAAACGAAACGAATCGAATAGAATCGAATTGAAAATAATAGAATCGAATAGATTCAAATCAAATCGAATTGAATCAAAAAGAATCGAATCAAGTTGAATCGAAAAGAATCGAATCGAATCAAATCGAATCAAATAGATTCGAATTAAATCAAATCGAATGAAAAGAATCAAATTGAATCGTAAGGAATTTAATCGAATTGAAAAGAATCGAATTGAATCGAAAAGAATCGAATCGAAAAATATCGAATCGAATCGAAAAGGATCGAATTGACGAATGAAAAGAAAGGAATCGAAAAGAATCGAATGGGGTATCCCTGGGTGGCTCAGCGGTATGGCGCCTGCCTTTGGCCCAGGGCTCGATCGAGTCCCACGTCGGGCTCCCGGTGCATGGAGCCTGCTTCTCCCTCTGCCTGTGTCTCTGCGCCTCTCTCTCGCTGTGTGACTATCATAAATAAATAAAAATTAAAAAAAAGAAAAGAATCGAATGGAATTGAAACAAAAACAATTGAATCCAATGAAAGAATTGAATTGAAAAGAATGCAAATGAAAGGAATCGAATTGTATCAATGAGAATAGAAACGAAGAGAATCTAGTTGTATCGAAAAGAATCGAATGTAATGGAATCGAAAAAAATCGAATCGAAGACAATTGAAAAGAATCGAATGTAATTGAAATGAAAAGAATTGAATGGAATTGAATAAAAAAGAATCGAATCTAATCGAAAAAATCGAATTGAATCGAATCGAATTGAAAAGAATCGAACTGAATGGAATCGAATCCAATCAAAAAGAATTGAATCGAATCGAATCGAAAAGAATCGAATCGAATTGATTTGAATCGAAAAGAATCGAATTGACTCAAATCGAAAAGAATCGAATCGAATTGAAAAAATCGAATCGAATCAAAATGATTCGAATTGACTCGAAAGAAACGAATCGAATGGAAAAGATTCGAATCGAATCAAATCGAAAAAAATCGAATAGATAAGAATCGAATCAAATATTCAAATTGAATCGAATCGAAAAGAATCGATCGAATCAAATCGAATCGAAAAGAATCGAATTGAATCGAAAAGAATCGAATCGAAAAGAATTGAATCGAATTGTATCAAATCGAAAAGGATCCAATCTAATAAAAAAAATCGAATCAAATCGAATTGAATCGAAAAGAATCGAATCGAAACCAATCGAATCGAATATAAACGAATCGAAAAGAATTGAATCGAATAGTTTCGAATCGAATTGAATCAAAAAGAATCGAATCGAATCGAATCGAAAAGAATCAAATCGATCGAATCGAAAATGATCGAATCGAATCAAAAAGAATCAAAACAAAAAGAATCGAATCTAATCAAATCGAAAATAATCGATCGAAAAGAATTGAATCGAATAGTTTCGAATCAAATCGAATTGAATTGAAAAGAATTGAATCGAATCGAAACAAATCGAATCAAAAAGAACCGAATCGAAAAGAATCGAATTGAAAAGAATTGAATCGAATAGTTTTGAATCGAATAGAAACAAATACAAAAGAATCGAATTGAATCATATCAAATCGAATTAAAAGAATCGAATCGATAGAATCAAAAAGAATCAAATCGAATCGAAAAGAATCGAATCAAAAAGAATCAAATCGATTTGATTTGAATTGAAAAGTATCGAATCAAATCGAATTGAAAAGATTTGAATGGAATCGACAAGAAACGAATCGAAAAGAATCGAATCGAATCGAAAAGAATCGAATATAAGTGAATCGAAAAGAATCGTATCAAATCGAACAAAATTGATTCGAATTGAATCAATTTGAAATGAATCAAACCGAATGGAATCGAATCCAAATGAAAAGAATCGAATTGAAAAGAATCGAATCGATTCAAATCAAAAAGTATTTCATCAAACCAAATCGAAAAGAATCTAATCAAATCAAAAAAATCAAATTGAATTGAAAAGAATAGAATCAAATCAAAAAGAATTGAATTGAACCGGGATCCCTGAGTGGCACAGAAGTTTGGCACTTGCCTTTGGCCCGGGGCATGATCCTGGAGACCGGGGATCGAATACCACATCGGGCTCCCGGTGCATGGAGCCTGCTTCTCCCTCTGCCTGTGTCTCTGCCTCTCTCTCTCTCTCTTTGACTATCATAAATAAATAAAAATTAAAAAATAATCGAATCGCACCGAATCGAAAAGAATTGAATCGAATCAAATAAAAAAGAATCGAATTGAAAAGAATCAAATCGAATAGATTCAAATAGAATCTAATCGAATCGAAAAGAATCATATCGAATAGAATCAAATTGAATTGAATCAAAAAGAATCGAATTGAATCGAAAAAATCGAATAAAATCGAAAAGAATCGAATAAAAAAGATCGAATCGAATTGAAAAGAATTGAATTAAATCGAAAAGAATTGATTCCAATAGAAAAGAATCGAATCGAAAAAAGTCGAATAGAATCAAATCTAAAAGAACAGAATCGAATTGAAAAGATTCAAATCCAAAACAATCGAACTGAACAGTCGAATCGGAAAGAAACAAATCGATTCGAGTGAGGTGAGGCTCAGGTGTGGAACAAGTAACCAGGTCCCAATGATGCGAGGTGAGGACCAGAGTCACCAGATCTGGGTGAGGCCCAGATAGAATCAGAGACACCAGTTCCAGGTGAGGCCAAGAAGGAGTCCACAGCAATCAGGTCCAGGTGGGGAACAAAGACACCAGGACTGGGTGAGGCCTAAGTGGGCACCAGATTCACCAGCTCCAGGTGAGGCCCAGGTAGTGACCAGAGTCACCAGGTCCGGGTGAGGACCAGGTAAGGACCAGATTCACCAGGTCCAAGTGAGTTCCACGTGGGGACCTGAGTCACCAGGTATGGATTAGGCCCAGGTGGCAACCCCACTCACCAGGTCCAGGTGAGGCCAACATGCAGGCCAGAGTCACCAGATCCATGTGAAGCCCTGGTGGGGACCGGAGTCACCAGGTAAATGTGAGGCTAGAAGGACACCACAGTCATCAGGTCCAGGTGTGGTTCATGTGGGAACGAGAGTCACCACGTCCAGGTGAGACCCAGGTGGGGACCACAGTCACCAGGTCCAGATTGAGGCCTTGGTGGGGCCCAGAGTCATCAGGGCCAGGTGAGGCCAATGTGTGGATCAAAGTTATCAGGGCCAGGGGAGTCCCAGGTGGGGAACAGAGTAACCATGTCCCATTGATGCCAGGTGGGACACGAGTCACAAGGTCCAGACGAGGCCTAAGTGAGGAGTAGATTCACCAGGTCCTGTTGAGACCCAGTTGAGGACCAGAGTCCCCAGCTCCGGATGAGGCCCAGAGGGGGACCAAAGTGACCCGGTCCAGGTGATATCCAGGTGGGGACCAGAGTCACCACATCAGGGTGAGGCCCAGAGGGGGACGAGAGTCACTAGGTCCAGGTGAGGCTCTGATGTGGAACTGAGTAAGCAGGTCCCATGATGCCCATGTGAGGACAAGATTCACCAGGTCCAGGTGAGGTCCCTGTGGGAAGCAGTGACCTCATCTAGGTGAGGCCCAGATGGGACCACAGTCACCAGGTCAGGGTGAGGTCCAGAGGGTGACCAAAGTCACCAGGTCCAGGTGAGGCCCAGGTATAGAAGAGAGTAACCAGGTCCCAATGATTCCCAGGTAAGGACCAGAGTCACCAGGTCCATATGAGGCCCAGGTGGGGAGTACATTCACTAGGTCCAGGTGAGGTCCAGTTGAGGACCAGATTCTCCAGGTCTGGCTGAGACCTAGAGGAGTACCAGTCTCACCTGGTCCAGGTGACATTCAGATGGGGATGAGAGTCACCAGGTCAGGGTGAGACCAAGATGGTTTCCAGAGTCATCATGTCCAGGTGAGACTCACTTGTGGAACAGAGTAACCAGGTCATAATGATGCCCATGTGAGGACCAGAGTCACCAGATCTGGGTGAGGCCCAGATAGGATCAGTGACACCAGTTCCAGGTGAAGCCAAGAAGTAGTCCACAGCAATCAGGTCCAGGTGGGGAACAAAGTCACCAGGACTGGGTGAGGCCCAGATGGGGACCAGATTCAGCAGGTCCAGGTGAGGACCAGGTGGTGACCAGAGTCACCAGGTCCGGGTGAGGACTAGGTAAGGACCAGATTCACCAGGTCCAAGTGAGGCCCACGTGGGGACCTGAGTCACCAGGTATGGGTGAGACCCAGGTGGCAACCCCACTCACCAGCTCCAGGTGAGGCCAACTTGCAGGCCAGAGCCACCAGATCCAGGTGAGGCCCTTGTGGGCACCAGAGTCACCAGGTAAATGTGAGGTTAGAAGGACACCACAGACCCCAGGTACAGGTGTGGCTCTTGTGGGAACGAGAGTCACCATGTCCAGGTGAGACCCAGGTGGGGACCACAGTCACTAGGTCCAGATTGAGGCCTAGGTGGGGGGCCCAGAGTCATCAGGGCCAGGTGAGGCCAAAGTGTGGAGCAAAGTTATCAGGGCCAGGTGAGTCCCAGGTGGGGAACAGAGTACATGTCCAATTATGCCCAGGTGGGACCCGTGTCAGAAGGTCCAGACGAGGCCTAAGTGAGGATTATATTCACCAGGTCCTGTTGAGGCCCAGTTGAGGACCAGAGTCCCCAGCTCCGGATGAGGCCCAAAGAGGGACCAGAGTCACCCGGTGCAGGTTATATCCAGGTGGGGACCAGAGTCACCACGTCAGGGTGAGGCCCAGAGGGGGATAAGAGTTACTAGGTCCAGGTGAGGTCCCGAAGTAGAACTGAGTAACCAGGTTTCATGATGCCCATGTGAGGACCAGATTTACCAGGTCCAGGTGAGGTCCCTGTGGGAAGCAGTGACCTCCTCCAGGTGAGGACCAGGTGGGACCACAGTCACCAAGACAGGGTGAGATTCCGAGGGTGACCAGAGTCACCAGGTCCAGAAGAGGCCCAGGTAGAGAAGAGAGTAACCAGTAACCAGTACCAGAAACCAATGATGCCCAGGTAAGGACCAGAGTCACCAGGTCCAGGTGAGGCCCAAATATAGATCATAGTCATTTGGTTCCAGGTGAGGCCAGAAGGAGACCACAGGATCCAGGTCCAGGAGAGCCCCATATGGGAACCAGAGCCACCAGAAACAGGTGAGGGCCAGGTGGGGATCACAGTCACAAGGTCCAGGTGAGGCCCAGGTGGCAACAAGTTTCGCCAAGTCCAGGTGAGACCCAGGTGTTGACCAGAGTCACCAGGTCCAGGTGAGGAACAGGTAAGGACAAGATTCACCAGGTCCAAGTGAAGCCCAGGGGGGGACCAGAGTCACCATGTAAGGGTGAGGCCCAGAGGGGGAACCAGAGTATCCAGTTTCGATTGAGGCCCAGAGTGGGACCAGAGGTCCCCAGTCAAAGTTAGGCCCAGGTGTGGAATAAAGTATCCAGGTCACAATGATGCCTAGCTGGAGACCAGAGTCACTAGGGCCATGCAAGGCCCAGATGGGGATCAGAATCACCAGGTCCCAGTGAGGCATAGAAGGAGACCACAGTCACCAGTATCAGGTGAGCCCCATGTGGGAACCAGAGCCACTATATCCAGCTGAGTCCCAGGTCCATGAGAGGCCCACATGAGGACCAGATTCATGAGGTCGAATTGATGCATAGCTGAGGACAAGAGTCACCAGGTCTGGTTGAGTCTTAGGTGGGGACAAGATTCACCAGGTCTGAGTTAGGTCAAAGTCGGGACGAGAGTCACCAGGTCCAGTGAGGCCAAACTGAGGACCAGAGTCACCAGATCCAGGGGAGGTCCATGTTGGAAAGAGAGTCAGCAGGTCCAGGAGAGGTCCGGGTGGGAACCAGAGTCACCAGATCCAGGTGGAGCCCAGGTGCGGACCAGAGTCACCAGGTCCAGATGAGGCCAAGTTGTGGACCAGAGATACCAGGTACACGTGAGGCTCAGGGGGAACCAGAGGCAACAGGTCCATGTGAGGCCGGCTGGGGACCATGGTCAACAGGTCTACGTGAGACCCAGGTGTGGAACACAGTAACAAGGTCCAGGTGAGTCCCAGATCGTGACAAGAGTCTCCAGGTCCAGGTGAGACCCAGATGGAAACCAGGATCACCAGGTACAGGGGAGGCACTTGAAAGAACCGGAGTCAACAGTTCGAGGGGAGGCGCAGGTGGCAACCAGAGTCAGCATGACAAATTCAGGCCAAAGTGGGGTTCACAGTCACCCGGGCAGGGTGAAACCCAGAGGGGGACCAGAGTCACCTCGTCCAGGTGAGGTCCAGTTGTGGAACACAGTAACTGGGTCCCAATTATGCCCAGTTGAGGACCATGGTCAACAGGGCCAGGTGAGACCCAGGTGGGGACCACAGTCACCAGGTCCAGATTGAGGCCTCAGTGAGGCCCAGAGTCATCAGGGCCAGGTGAGGCCAAAGTGTGGAGCAAAGTTATCAGGTCCAGGGGAGTCCTACGTGGGAACCAGTCACCTCGTCCAGGTGAGGTCCACAAGAGTAGTGCCTCCAAGCTCAATCCTGCGAATTCCTAGTAATTCCTGTCTTAAACTGGTGCTACATACTAAGTTCCATACCAGCTAATTGAACCCTGCATCCAATGGCAACTTACATCCGAGAGTTGGGCTCACACGCAGTCCCTCACAGTTCCACACTGCCTGCAGAATGTCTTTCCAACGTCTTCACCAGAGACGCTTGTCAGAAGCTTGTGAGACGCAAGTGGAATAATGCAGGCCTGGAAGGTGTCTCCAGGTGGAGTAGAGTGGTATTCTTGGAACCTCCTGAGTTAGAATACAGCTGCGTTCTCAGGGCCATCAGAATGCAGCTAGTTGAAAGCTGGCTTCTAGACATGCTTCCTTGTGAGAGTTGAGGTGAGGGCAGGACCCTCCCCCAACCTGACTGCCTGTAGACATAGGTCCTAACATCCTTATGTTAGGTCCTGGAAGACGTTGTGAAAAGCATGTAGACGTTTCAGGCTTGTAGTCACGTGTAACTGAGTTCAATACAATGATTTCCAACAGCCTTGTTCAATTAAAGTGTAGCTAGGTTCTAACTCCCATAGAAGAGTGGCTAGCAGACATCTGCCTGCAAAGCATACAGGCTTCTCAGAGTTGAGCTTATGGCCTGTACCTCCCACAATCTGACGGCCTGTACGGGTCGCTTCCACAGCATTCCGTTCTATGCGGGACAGTAGCGGAGTGAGAACCAAGAGTCTGCATTGTCAATTGCGTGACTACCGGACACCTGCCTCCAAGTGATGCACACTCCTTTGGATGAGCTTATGGCTTGTTCCTCCCACATGCTGACCGCCTGTACCTTTCACTTCGAAAGGACGTCGTTCGATCCGGGACACAAGTTTTGTGAGAGGCAAGTGTCTCCTAGCCCAATCCAACGACTTCTGATTAATTCCTCCCTCAGAAGGGAGCTACATACTGACTTCCAAACCTGAGTACCTTGTTGAAAGCTGTCTCTCTGGGGAACTTCCTTCTGCGAGGTGAGCTGACACGCGGTCCTTCCCAGTTCCACACTGCCTGCAGATGGAGTTACGAACATCTTCACTAGACATGTTTGTCAGAAGCTCATGGGACCCAAGGGGCAAGCTGCAGGCTTCAACGGTTGTGTCTCCAGGTGCAGTAGAGCTTTATTCATGGAAGGACCTGACTTCCGATGCTGTAAAGTTTGGGTTAGGTTACGGGTTAGGGTTAGGGTTAGGGTCCTGTTTAAGCTTAGAGTTGTTAGGGTTAGGGTTAGGGCTAGGGTTAGGGTTCAGGTTAGGGTTAGGGTTAGGTTCAGGGTTAGGGGTAGACTACGGGTTAGGGTTAGGTTTAGGGTTAGGTTACGGATTAGGGTATGGGTTAGTGTTAGTGTTAGGGTTAGGGTAGGGCTTAGGTTTCGGTTTCGGTTTATGGTTAAGGTTAGGGTTAGGGTATGGGTTAGGGTTAATGTTAGGGTACTGTTTAGGTTTAGGGTTAGGTTTAGGGATAGATTACGGGTTAGGTTTAGGGATAGGGTAAGGGTTAAGGTTAGGATTAGGTTAGGGTTAGGGTTAGGATTAGGGATTGGGTTTCGTTAGGTTTAGGGTTGGGGTAAGTTTAGGTTTAGGGTACAGGTTCGAGTTTGGGTTAGGGTACAATTGAGGGTTAGGGTAAGTGTTAGGGTTTGGGTTAGGAATAGGGTACGGGTTAAGGTTAGGTTTAGGGTTAGGTTAAGGGTTAGGTTAAGGGTTAGGGTATGGGATAGGGTTAGGTTTAGGGTACTGTTTAGCGTGAGGGTTAGGGTTAGGGTTAGGTTACAGGTTAGAGTTACGGTTAGGGTTAGGGTACAGGTTAGGGTTAGAGTTAGAGTTCGGGTTATGTTTAGGGTTCGGGTTACGGTTAGGCTACGGGTTAGGGTTAGTGTTATGATTAGGGTTCAGTTTAGGCTTAGGTTTAGGGTACAGATTTGGGTTAGGTTACGGATTAGGGTGAGGGTACGGTTTAGAGATATGGTATGGATTACGGTACGGGTTAATGTATGGGTTAGGGTACTAGTAACGGTTAGGGTTTGGGTTAGGGTACAGGATAGGGTTAGGTTTAGGGTTAGTGTTAGGGTTTGGATTAGGTTACGGATAGGGTTAGGTTTAGGGTACTGTTTAGGGTTAGGGTTAGGGTTAGGTTTAGGTTATGGGTTAGGGTTAGGATTAGGGTAGGTTAAGGTTAGGGTTAGTGTTAGGGTTAGGTTTCAGTTAGGGTTGGGGTTAGGGTTAGGGTTAGGGTTTAGGGTTAGGGTATGGGATACATTTAGGATTAGGGGTAGGGAAAGGGTTAGGGTTAGGGTTGGGGTTAGGGTTAGGTTTAGGGTACGGGTTCAGGTTAGGATTAGGGTTAGGGTATGGGTTTGTTTATGGGTTAAGGTACGGGTACGGTTAAGGGTTAGTGTACGGGTTAGTGTTAGGGTTCGGGTTAGGGAACGGGATAGGATTAGGGTTTTGGTACGGGTTAAGGTACAGGTTAGGGTTCAGGTGAGGTTACAGTTTAGGGTTAGGGTACGGGTTAGAGTTAGGGTTCAGGTTAGGTTTGGGTTTATGGTTAGGTTTAGGGTATGGGTTAGGTTTAGGGTTACGGTACGGGTTAGGGTACGGATTAGGGTTAGGGTTAGGGTACGGGTTAGGGTTAGGGTACGGGAGATTTAGTGTTAGAGGTAGGGTACGGGTTTGGGTTAGGGTTAGGGTTAGGGTACAGCTTAGGGTTAGGTTTAGGGTTAGGGTTAGGGTTAAGGTACATGTTAGGGTTAGGTTTAAGGTACTGTTTAGGGTTAGTTTATGGGTTAGGGTTAGGGTTAGGGTTAGTTTACGTGTTAGGGATAGGGTTAGGGTGAGGTTGAGGGTTTGGTTAGGGTTAGGGTTAGGGTTAGGGTTAGGGTTAGGGTTCGGTTTAGAGATAGGGTTAGGGTTATGATTAGTGTTAGGGTTAGGTTAGGGGTAGTTTTAGTTGAGGGTACGGGTAATGGTTAGGGTTAGGGTAGGGTACGGAGTAGGGTTAGGGTATGGGTTAGGGTAGTGTTAGGGTTAGGAGTTAGGGTTAGGGTTTTGGTTAGGGTTAGGGTTAGGTTTATGGTTAAGGGTTAGGGTTAAGGGTTAGGGTTAGGGTTAGGGGTTAGGGGTTCGGGTTCAGGTTAGGGTTAGGGGTTAGTGGTTAGGGTTAGTTTTAGGGTTAGGGTTACGGATAGGGTTAGGAGTTAGCGTTAGGGTTTGGGTTAGGTTTGGGGGGTTAGGGTACAGCTTAGGGTTAGTTTTAGGGTTAGGGTTAAGGTACACGTTAGGTTTAGGGTTACAGTACTGTTTAGGGTAGTGTTAGGATTAGGTTTAGTTTATGGGTTAGGGTTAGGGTTAGGGTTAGTTTACGTGTTAGGGATACGGTTAGGGTGAGGTTTAGGGTTAGGGTAGGGTCAGGTTTAGAGATAGGGTTAGGTTTATGATTAGATTTAGGGTTAGGTTTAGGGGTAGTTTTAGTGTTAGAGTACGGGATATGGTTAGGGTTTGGGTAGGGTACGGTATAGGGTAGGGTACGGGTTAGGGTTAGTTTTAGGGTTAGGATTAGGGTACGGGTTAGGGTTAGTGTTAGGGTACCATTTAGGGTTAGTGTACGGGTTACGTTAAGGTTGGGGTTAGCGTAAGGTTTAGGGCACGGGTTAGGATTAGGGTTAGGGTATTATTTGAGTTAGGGTCAGGGTTAGATTTAGGTTCCGTGTTAGGGTTAGGGTAAGGGGTTAGGGTTAGGATACGGGTTAGGGTTAGTGTACGGGTAGGGTTGGGTTTAGGGTATGGTTAGGGTTAGGGTACCAGTTAGGGTTAGGGTACAGGTTACGGTTAGGGTTCGGTTAGGGTTAGGGTATGGGTTAGGGTTAGGGTTAGGTTTAGGGTTAAGTGTTGAGGTTAAGGTTATGGATAGAGTTAGGGGTTAGGGGTTAGAGTTTAGAGGTATTGTTAGGGTTAGGGTTAGGGTTAAGTTTTGGGGTTATGGTTAGGGTTAGCGGTTATCGTTAGGGTTAGGGTATTTTTTAATTTTTTTTATTTATTTATGTTAGTCACACACACAGAGAGAGAGAGAGGCAGAGACACAGGCAGAGGGAGAAGCTGGCTCCATGCAACGGGAGCCTGATGTGGGATTCGATCCCAGGTCTCCAGGATCGTGCCCCGGGCCAAAGGTAGGCGCCAAACCGCTGTGCCACCCAGGGATCCCTAGGGTTAGGGTTAAGGGTAGGGATAAGGTTTAGGGTTTGGGTTAGGGTTAGGTTTAAGGGTAGGGTTAAGGGTTAGGGTTAGGGTGAGGGTTAGGGGTTAGGGGTTTGGCTTAGGGTTAAGGGTTAGGTTTTGGGTTAGGGTTAGGGATAGGGTTAAGGGTTAGGGTTAGGTTTAGGGGTTATGGGTTAGGGGTTAGGGTTAGGGTTAGGGGTTAGGGTTAGGAATTAGGTTTAGGTTTTGGGTTAGGGTTAGGGTTAGCATTAGTGATAAGGGTTAGCGTTAAGGGTTAGGGTTAAGGGTAAGGGGTTTGGGTTATGGTTAGGGTTAGGGTTACGAGTTAGGGGTAAGGGTTATGTTTATGGTTGGAGTTGGGTTTGGTGTTGGGGTTGGTTTTAGGGTTAGGGTTAGGGTTAGAGTTAGGGGTTAGGGTTAGGTTTAGGGATAGGGGTTTGGGTTAGTGCTAGGGTTAGGGGTTAGGGGTTAGCGTTAGGGTTAGGGTTATGGTTAGGGTACGGGTGAGGTTTATGGTTAGGATACGGGTTAGGGTACGGGTTAGGGTACGGGTACGGTTTACGGTTAGGGTAGGGGTTAGGGTTAGGGTATGGGTTAGGGTTAGGGTGCAGGTTAGCTTTAGGGTGCGTGTAAGATTAGGTTTAAGGTACAGGTTAGGGTTAGGGTATGGGTTAGGGTATGGGTTAGGGTTAGTGTTAGGGTTAGGCTACAGGTTAGGGTTAGGGTTAGGGTTAGGGTACAGGATAGGGTTAGGGTTAGGGTACGGGTTAGGGTTAGGTTTAAGGTATAGTTTAGGGTTAGGGTATGGGTCAGGTTTAGGTTACAGGTTAAGGTTAGTGTATGGGTTAGGGTTAGGGTTAGGTTACAGGTTAGTGTGTGGGTTAGGTTTCGGGTTAGGTTTCGGGTTAAGGTTAGGGTTAGTGTTACGGTTAGTTTTAGGGTTAGTGTTAGGGTGAGGGGTTAGGGTTAGGGTTAGTGTTAGAGGTTAGGGTTAGGGTTAGGTTCAGGTTTAGGGTTAGGGTTAGGGTTAGGGTATGGGTTACGGTTAGAATACGGGTTGCTGTTAGAGTTAGGGAAAGGGTTAGGTTTAGGGTTAGGGTACTGGTTAGTGTACAGGTTAGGGTGTGTGTACGGGTTAGGGTACAGGTAGGGTTTGGGTATGGTTTAGGGTTAGGGTACGGGTTAGGGTTAGGGTGTTGGTACGGGTTAGGGTTAGGGTACGGGTTAGAGTTAGGGTACAGGTTAGGGTTCGGTTTAGGTTACGGGTGAGTGTTAGGGTTAGGGTACGGGTTAGTGTATGGGTTAGGTTTCAGGTTAGGTTTAGGGTTAGGTTTAGAGTTAGGGGTTAGGGTTAGTTTTAGGGTTAGTGTTAGGGTTAGGGTTAGGTTGAGGGGTTAGAGTTAGGGTTAGGTTTAGGTGTAAGGGTTTGATTTAGGGTTAGGGTTAGGGTTAAGTGTTAGGTTTAAGGGTTAGGGATAGGGTTAGGGTTAGGGTTAAGGGTTAGGGCTTAGGGGTAGGATTAGGGTTAAGGGTTACTGTTAAGGGTTAGGTGTTAGGTGTTAGGAGTTAGGGCTAGGGTTAGGGATTAGTGTTAGGGTTAGTGTAAGTGTTAGTGTTAAGTTTAGGGGTTAAGGTTAGTGTTAGGGTTAGGGTTAGGGTTTGGGTTAGTGTTAGGATTAGGGTTAGTGTTAGGGTTAAGCGTTAGGGTTAAGGGTTAGGGTTAGGTTTAGGGTTAGTGGTTAGGGGTTCAGGTTAGGATTAGGGTTAGGGGTAGGGGTTAAGGTTAGGTTTAGGGGTTAGGGTTAGGTTTTGGTTTAGGGTTAAGGGTTAGGGTTTAGGGTTAGCGTTAGGTGTTAGGGTTAGGTTTCGGGTTAGGGGTGAGTATTAGGTTTATGGATAGGTACATGTTAGGGTTAGGGTTAGAATACGGGTTAGGGTACGGGTTAGGGTACGTGTTAGGGTACCAGTTTGTGTTAGAGTACTGGTTAGGTTTAGGGTTAGAGGACGCTTTAGTGTATGGGTTAGGGTACAGGCTTAGGGTTAGGGTACAGGTTAGGATACGGGTTAGTGTACTGGTTAGATTTGGGGTACAGGTTAGTGTTAGGGTAACTGTTAGGGTACGGGTTAGGGTTAGGGTATGGTTTAACTTTAGGGTTAGTGTTCGGGTTAGGGTTAAGGGTTAGGGTTAGGATAGGTTTAGTGTTAGGGTTAGGGGTTAGGGTTAGGGATTTGATTCGATTCGTTTCTTTTCGATTTGAATCAATTCGATTCTATTCTTTCAATTCGATTCTTATCTATTCGATTCTTTTCGATTTGATAGATTCTTTTCTATTCGATTCAATTTGATTCGATTCGATTCTTTTCGATTCGATCGATTCGAGTCTTTTTGATTTGATTCGATTCAATTCGATTCTATTCTATTCTTTTCGATTTGATTCTCTTCGATTCTATTTTATTCTTTTCGATTCGATTCGATTTTTTCGATTCGATTCGATTCCTTTCGATTTGATTCAATTCGATTCACATCTTTCATTTCGATTCTATTCCTTTCGATTCGATTCGATTTTTTCGATTAGATTCGATTATTTTCGATTTGATTCAATTCGATACGAATCTTTTCGAATCGATTCTATTCTTTTCGATTCGATTCGATTCGATTCTTTTCGATTCGATTCGATTCGATTCGATTCTTTTCGATTTGATACGATTCGATTCGATTCTTTTCGATTCGATTCAACTCAACTCGATTCTTTTCGATTCGATTTTTTCGATTTGATTCTTTTCAATTCGATTCGATTCTTTTCGATTTGATTCTTTTCGTTTCAATTCAATTCGATTCTTTTTAATGTGATTCGATTTGATTCTTTTCATTTCAATTAGATTCTTTTCGATTTTATTTGATTCTATTCTTTTCAATTCGATTCGGTACTGTCGATTCGATTCTTTTCAATTCAATTCGATTGGAATCGATTCTTTTCTATTCAATTCGATTTGATTCGATACGATTCTTTTCGGTTGTGTTCGATTAAATTCTTTTCGGTTCGATTCGATATGATTCGATTCTTTTCGATTCCATTGATGCGATTTGATTCTTTTCAATTCAATTCGATTGGATTCTTTTCATTTTGATTCGATTCATTTCTATACTATTCAATTTGATTCTTTTCAATTCGTTTGATTCGTTTCGATGCTATTCAATTTGATTCTTTTCGATTCGATTCGATTCGTTTTGATTTGATACTTTTTGATTCGATTCGAATCGATTATTTTCGATTCGTTTTGATTCTTTTCGATGTATTTGATTCGATTCTTTTCGATTCAATTCGATACGATTCGATTCTTTTCGATTCGATTCGATTCGATTCTTTTCGGTTTTTTCTATTTGATTCTTTTCAATTCAATTCGATATGATGCGATTCTTTTCGATTCAATGATACCATCCGATTCTTTTCGATTCGATTCGATTCGATTCCTTTCTTTTCGTTTCCATTTGATTTTTTTTGATTCGATTCTTTTCAATTTGATTCGATTATGTTCGATTGGATTCTTTTCGATTCAGTTCGATTCGATTCTTTTCGATTCAATTAAATACGATTCTATTCTTTTCGATTCAATTCGATTTGATTGTTTTTGATTCGAAACGATTTGATTCGATTCTTTTCGTTTTGATTCGATTCAATTCGATTCTTTTCAATTTGATCTTTTCGATCGATTAGATTCGATTCTTTTCGTTTCGATTCGATTCTTTTCAATTCGTCAATTCTTTTCACTTCGATTCTACTCGATTCATTTCGAATCGATTCGGTTCTTTTTGATTTGATCTATTCGAGTCTTTTCGATTCAGCTCGAATCGATTTGATTCTTTTCGATTTGATTCGATTCTTTTCCACTCGATGTGATTCGATTCGTTTTTATTTTTTTGATTTGTTTCAATTCGAATCTATTCGATTCTTTTCAATTCAACTCGATTCAATTCGATTCTTTTTGATTCAATTCCACTCGATTCGATTCGATTCTTTTCGATTCGATACACTTCGACTCGATTCTTTTTGATGCGAATCAATACGATTCTTTTTGATTCGATTCGATTCTATTCTTTTAGATTTGATTCGATACGATTCTTTTCAATTCGATTCAATTCGATTCTTTTTGATTCAATTCTTTTCGATTCGATTTGATTCTTTTCTATTCGATTCTTTTCGATTCGATTTGATTCTTTTCAATTTGATTCGATTCCATTCTTTTCGTTTAGATTCGATTCGATTCGAATCTTTTCATTTCTATTAGATTCTCTACAATTCGATTCTGTGGATTCGATTCTTTTTGATTCGATTTGATTTGATTCTTTTCGATTCGATTCGATTCTTTTCAATTCAAATCAATTCAATACGATTCGATTCGATTACTTTTGATTCAATGCAATCTGATTTGATTTTTTTCGAATCGATTTGATTCGATTCGATTATTTTCAATTCGACTCGATTTGATACAATTCGATTACCTTTTCAATTCAATTCCAATTATTCTTGATTTGATTCGATTTGATTCGATTATTTTTTATTCAATTCGATTGAATTATTTTCGATTCGATGCGATTCGATTTGATTCTTTTCGATTCAATCAATTCGATATGATTCTTTTCTATTCGATTCAATTCTTTTCGATATAATTGCATTCGATTCAATTCTTTTCGATTCGATTCGATTCTTTTCAATTCAATTTGATTCTTTTCAATACAATTCTATTCTTTTCGATTCGATTCGATTTGATTCTTTTCGATTCGATATGATTCGATTTTTTTCAATTCGATTCTATTCAATACCATTCTTTGCACTTTGATCTTTTCGATTCGATTCAATTCTTTCTGTTTCGATTCGATTCTTTTCGATTCGATTCAATTCGATTCTTTTCAATTCAATTCGATTCGATTCTTCGTTTTGATTTGATTCTTTTCTATTTTATTTCATTCGATTCATTTCAATTAGATTCGATACTGTTTGATTCGATTCTTTTCGACTCAAGTCGATTGGAATCGATTTGATTATTTTCGATTCATTCGATTCTATTAGATACGATTCTTTTCAATTCGATTTTTTCGGTTGTGTTCGATTCGATTCTTTTCGATTCAGTTCGATTCGATTCTTTTTGATTCGATTCGATTCTTTTCGATTCGATATGATTCGATTCGTTTCGATTTTTTCAATTTGTTTCGATTTGAATCTATTCGATTCTTTTCTATTCAATTTGATTCGATTGATTCTTTTCGATACAATTCGATTCGATTCGATTCGATTCCATCGATTCTTTTTGATTCTATTTGATTCTTTTAGATTTGAATCGATACAATTTTTTTCAATTCGATTCGATTCGATTCGTTTTGATTCGTTTCTATTCTCTTTGATTTTTTGATTCGATCTTTTCAATCGATTTGACTCGATTCGATTCTTTTCAATTCAATTCTTTTCAATTCGATTTGATTCTTTTCTATTCAATTCTTTTCTATTTGATTTGATTCATTTCTATTCGATTCGATTCTTTTCGTTTAGATTCGATTATTTTCGATTCGATTCGAATCTTTTCGTTTCGATTAGATTCTCTACAATTCGATTCTGTGGATTCAATTCTTTTTGATTCGATTCGATTTGATTCTTTTTGATTCGATTCGATTTGATTCTTTTCAATTCGAATCTATTCAATACGATTCGATTCTATTACTTTTATTCGATGCAATTTGATTCAATTTTTTTCGAATTGATTTGATTCGATTCGATTATTTTCGATTCGACTCGATTTGATTCGATTATCGATTCAATTCAATTCCAATTATTCTCAATTCGATTCGATTATTTTTTATTCAATTCAATTCAATTATTTTCGATTCGATGCGATTTGATTTGATTCGATTCTCTTCGATTCAATCAATTTGACTTGATTCTTTTCAATTCGATTCGATTCTTTTCGATTTGATTGCATTCGATTCAATTCTTTTCGATTCGATTTGATTCTTTTCGATTCGATTCGATTCTTTTCATTACTATTCAATTCGATTCGATTCTTTTCGATTCGATTTGATTCTTTTCGGTTCGATTCGATTTGATTATTTTCGATTCGATTCGATTCGACACTTTTCGTTTCGATTCGATTCTTTTTGATTCGATTTGATTCTTTTCCTTTCGATTAGATTCTCTTCGATTCGATTCTTTTCGATTCAATTCGATTTGATTCTTCTCCATTCGATTCGATTCGATTCTTTTCGATTTGATTCGATAAGATTCTTTTCGTTCCATTCAATTCCGTTCAATTCTATTCTATTTGATCCGATTCAATTCGATTACTTTCAATTCGTTTCTATTCGATTCTTTTCGTTTTGATTTGATTCTTTTCGATTTGATTTGATTCGATCATTTTGATTCGATTTGTTACATTTCGATTCGATTCTTTTCGATTCTGTTCGATTTGATTCTTTCGATTCAATTCAATTCGAATCTTTTTGATTCGATTCGATTGGTTTCCATTCGATGATTTGATTCGTTTCGATTTTTTCGTTCCGTTTCGATTCGAATCTATTCGATTCTTTTCGATTCGATTTCATTCTTTTTGATTCAATACGATTAGATTCGATCTTTTCAATTCGATTCAACTCAACTCGTTTCTTGTAGATTCGATATTTTGGATTCGATTCTTTTCAATTCGATTCAATTCTTTTCGATTTCATTCTTTTCATTTTAATTCGATTCGATTCTTTTCAATTTGATTCGATTCTATTCTTTTCGTTTCAATTAGATTCTTTTCGATATATTTGAATCTATTCTTTTCAATTCGATTCGGTACTGTTCGATTCGATTCTTTTCAATTCAATTCCATTGGAATCGATTCTTTTCGATTCGATTCGATACGATTCTTTTCGATTATATTCGATTCGATTCTTTTTGATTCAATTCGATATGATTCGATTCTTTTCGATTCCATTCGATACGATTTGATTCTTTTAGATTCAATTCGATTTGATTCTTTTCATTTTGATTCAATTCGTTTCGATGCTATTCAATTCTATTCTTTTTTTAACATTTTTTAAAATTTTTATTTATTTATGATAGTTACACACAGAGAGAGAGAGAGAGGCGCAGAGACACAGGCAGAGGGAGAAGCAGGCTCCATGCACCAGGAGCCCGACGTGGGATTCGATCCCGGGTCTCCAGGATCACGCCCTGGGCCAAAGGCAGGCGCCAAACCGCTGCGCCACCCAGGGATCCCTATTCAATTCTATTCTTTTCGATTCGATTTGATTCGTTCCTATGCTATTCAGTTTGATTCTTTTCGATTTGATTTGATTCTTTTCGATTCGATTTGATACTTTTCGATTCGATTCGATTCTTTTCAATTCATTTTGATTCTTTTCGATGTATTCGATTCGATTCTTCGATTCGATTCGATTCAATTCTTTTCGATTCGATTCTATTATTTTCGGTTCTATTCTATTTGATTCTTTTCAATTCAATTCAATATGATTCGATTCTTTTCGATTCAATGATACCATTCGATTCTTTTCGTTTCGATATGATTCTTTTCGTTTTGATTAGATTCTCTTTGATTCGATTCTTTTCGATTCGATTCGATTTGATACTTCTCCATTCGATTAGCTTCGATTTTTTTCGATTCGATTCGATAAGATTCTTTTCGTTTGATTCAGTTCTGTTTGATTCTATTCTATTTTATTCGATTCAGTTCGATTATTTTCTATTTGATTCTATTCGATTCTTTTCGTTCGATTCGATTCTTTTCAATTTGATTCAATTCCATCATTTGGATTTGATTTTTTACATTTCTACTTGATTCTTTTCGATTCAGTTCGATTCGATTCTTTTTGATTCGATTCAATTCTTTTCCATTCGATATGATTCTTTTTGAGTTGATTCTTTTCGTTTCAATTCGATTCGATTCTTTTCAATTCGATTTGATTCGATTCGTTTCGATTTTTTCGATTTGTTTCGATTCGAATCTATTCGATTCTTTTCAATTCGATTTGATTCGATTCAATACTTTCGATTCAATTTGATTCTTTTCGATTCGTTTTAACTCAACTCGATTCTTTTCGATTCGATTTTTTCGATTCGCTTCTTTTCAATTCGATTCGATTCTTTTTGATTTGATTATTTTCGTTTCAATTCGATTCGATTCTTTTCAATTCGATTTGATTCGATTCTTTTCATTTCAATTAGATTCGATTTTATTTGATTCGATTCTTTTCAATTCGATTCGGTACTCTTCGATTCGATTCTTTTCAATTCAATTCGATTGGAATCGATTCTTTTCAATTGTATTCGATTCGATTCTTTTTGGTATATTTTATTCGATTCATTTCGATTCAATTCGATATGATTTGAATCTTTTCGATTCCATTCGATACGATTCGATTCTTTTCAATTCATTTTGATTCGATTCGTTTTGATGCTATTCAATTCGATTCTTTTCGATTCGATTTGATTCATTTCGATGCTATTCAATTTGATTCTTTTTGATTCGATTCGATTCTTTCCGATTCAATTCGATACTTTTCGATTCGATTCGATTCATTTTGTTCTTTTCAATGTATTTGATTCGATTCTTTTTGATTCGATTCCATACAATTTGGTTCTTTTCATTCGATTCGATTCGATTCTTTACGGTTCTATTCTATTTGATTCTTTTCAATTCAATTCGATATTGTTGATTCTTTTTGATTCAATGATACCATTCGATTCTTTTCGATTCGATTCCTTTCTTTTCTCTTCGATTTGATTCTTTTCGATTCGATTATTTTCAATTCGATTCGATTATGTTCGATTGGATTCTTTTCAATTCAATTCGATTCGATACGATTCTTTTTGATTCCATTCGATTCGTTTTGATTTGATTAGATTTTCGATTCAATTCGATTTGATTCTTTTCGATTCAATTAAATACGATTCTGTTCTTTTCGATCGATTCGATTCTTTTTGATTTGATTCGATTCTTTTCAATTCGATCTTTTTGATCGATTCGATTCGATTCTTTTCATTTCTATTTGATTCTTTTCGATTCGATTCGATTCTTTTCAATTCGATTCGATTCAATTCTTTTCACTTCGATTCGATTCTACTCGATTCATTTCAAATCGATTCGATTCTTTTTGATTTGATCTATTTGATTCTTTTCGATTCAGTTCGATACGGTTCGATTCTTTTCGATTCTTTTCCACTCGATGTGATTCGATTCGTTTTGATTTTTTTCAATTTGTTTCAATTCGAATCTATTCGATACTTTTCGATTCAATTCGATTCGATTCGATTCTTTTTGGTTCTATTCTATTTGATTCTTTTCAATTCAATTTGATTCGATTCGATTCTTTTCGATTCAATGATACCATTCAATTCTTTTTGATTCGATTTCATTCTTTTCATTTCGATTTGATCTTTTCGATTCGATTCTTTTCAATTCGATTCGATTATGTTCGATTGGATTCTTTTCGATTCAATTAGATTCGATACGAAACTCTTCTATTAGATTTGATTCATTTCGATTCTCTTTGATATTTTTGATTCAATCTTTTCAATCGATTTGATTCGATTCGATTCTTTTTGATTCAATTCTATTTGATTCTTTACGATTCAATTAAGTACGATTCTTTTCATTTTGATTCGATTCGATTCGATTCTTTTTGATTCAATACGGTTCGATTCGATTCAATTCGATTCTTTTCAATTTGATCTTTTCGATCGATTCGATTCGATTCTTTTTGTTTCGATTAGATTCTTTTTGATTCGATTCGATTCTTTTCAATTCGATTCGATTCGATTCTTTTCACTTTGATTCGATTCTACACGATTCATTTCGAATCGATTCGATTCTTTTTGATCTCTTCGATTCTTTTCGATTCAGTTTGATTTGATTCGATTCTTTTTGATTTGATTCGATTCTTTTCCACTCGATGTGATTCGATTCGTTTTGATTTTTTTCAATTTGTTTCAATCCGAATCTATTCGATTCTTTTCGATTCAATTCGATTCGATTCTTTTTGATTCAAATCAATTCAATATGATTCGATTCGATGCAATCTGATTCGATTTTTTCGAATCGATTTGATTCTATTCGATTATTTTCGATTCGACTCGATTTGATTCGATTCGATTATCGATTCAATTCAATTCCAATTTTTCTCAATTTGATTCGATTTGATTATTTTTTACTCATTCTATTATTTTCGATTCGATGCGATTCGATTCGATTCTTTTCGATTCAATCAATTCGATTTGATTCTTTTCATTTCGATTCGATTCTTTTCGATTTGATTTCATTCGATTCAATTCTTTTCGATTCGATTTGATTCTTTCAATTCGATTCAATTCTTTTCATTACGATTCAATTCAATTCGATTCTTTTCGATTTGATTTGATTCTTTTCGTTTCGATTCGATTCTCTTTGATTCGATTCTTTTCGATTCAATTCGATTTGATTCTTCTCCATTCGATTCGATTCGATTCTTTTCGAATCGATTCGATAAGATTCTTTGCATTCGATTCAATTCTGTTCGATTCTATTCTATTTGATTCGATTCAATTCGATCATTTTCAATTCGATTCTATTCGATTCTTTTCATTTTGATTCGATTCTTTTCGAATCAATTCTTTTCGATTTGGCTTGATTCGATCATTTGGATTCGATTTGTTACATTTCAATTCAATTCTTTTTGATTCTGTTCGATTCGATTCTTTCGATTCAGTTCGATTCGATTCTTTTTGATTCGATTTGATTATTTTCCATTCGATGATTCGATTAGTTTCGATTTTTCGAATCGTTTCAATTCGAATCTATTCAATTCTTTTCGATTCAATTTGATTCGTTTGATTCTTTTTGATTCAATTCAATTCGATTCGATTCGATTCTTTTCGATTCGATTCGATTCTTTTTGATTCGACACGATTCAATTCGAATCTTTTCGATTAGATTCAACTCAACTCAATTCTTTTTGATTCGATTTTTTCGATTCGATTCTTTTCAATTCGATTCGATTCAATTCTTTTCATTTCAATTAGATTCTTTTCGATTTTATTTGATTCGATTCTTTTCAATTCGATTCGGTACTGTTCGATTCGATTCTTTTCATTTCAATTCGATTGGAATCGATTCTTTTCTATTCAATTCGATTCGATTCGATACGATTCTTTTCGACTGTATTCGATTCAATTCTTTTCGGTTCTATTCGATTCGATTCTTTTCGATTGTATTCGATATGATTCGATTCTTTTTGATTCCATTCGATACGATTTGATTCGATTCTTTTCATTTTGATTCGATTCGTTTCGATGCTACTCAATTCGATTATTTTCGATTCGATTTGATTCGTTTCGATGCTATTCAATTTGATTCTTTTCGATTCGATTTGATTCTTTTCGATTCGATTTGATACTTTTCGATTCGATTCGATTCATTTTGATTCTTTCGATGTATTCGATTTGATTCTTTTCGATTCGATTCAAACGATTAGATTCTTTTCGACTTGATTCGATTCTTTTCGGTTCTATTCTATTTGATTCTTTTCAATTCAATTCGATATGATTCGATTCTTTTCGATTCAATAATACCATTCGATTCTTTTCGATTCGATTCAATTCCTTTCTTTTTTTTATTTCTTTTCGATTCGATTCTTTTCAATTCGATTCGATTAAGTTTGATTGGATTGTTTTCGATTCAAATCGATTCGATATGATTCTTTTGGATTCGATTCAATTCATTTTGATTCGATTCGATTCTTTTCGATTCAATTCGATTCGATTCTTTTCGATTCAATTAAATACGATTCTATTCTTTTGGATTCGATTCGATTTGATTCTTTTTGATTCGAAACGATTCAATTCGATTCTTTTCGATTTGATTCAATTTAATTCGATTCTTTACAATTCGATCTTTTCGATCGATTCGATTCGATTCGATTCGTTTCATTTCGATTCGATTTTTTGGATTCGTTTCGATTCTTTTCAATTCGATTCGATTCGATTCTTTTCAGTTCGATTCGATTCTACTCGATTCATTTCGAATCTATTCGATTCTTTTTGATTCTATCTATTCGATTCAGTTCGATTCAATTCGATTCTTTTCGATTTGATTCGATTCTATTCCACTCCTTCTGATTCGATTTTTTTTTATTTTTTCGATTTGTTTCAATTCAAATCTATTCGATTCTTTTCGATTCGATTCGATTCGATTCTTTTTTATTCAATTCCATTCGATTCGATTCGATTATTTTCGATTCGATATTATTCAATTCAATTCTTTTCGATTTGATACGATTCGATTCGATTCTTTTCGATGCGAATCAATTTGATTCGATTCTTTTTGATTCGATTCAATTCGATTCTCTTAGATTTGATTCGATATGATTCTTTTCAATTCGATTCGGTTCGTTTTGATTCGTTTCGATTCTCTTTGATTTTTTGATTCGATCTTTTCAATCGATTTGATTCAATTCGATTCTTTTTTTTTTTAAAATATTATTTATTTATTCATGAGAGATACAGAGAGAGAGAGAGGCAGAGACACAGGCAGAGGGAGAAACAGGCTCCATGCACCGGGAGCCCGATGTGGGATTCGATCCCGGGTCTCCAGGATCGCACCCTGGGCTAAAGGCAGGCGCTAAACCGCTGCGCCACCCAGGGATCCCTCAATTCGATTCTTTTCGATTCTTTTCTATTCGATTCGTTTTGATTTGAATCTTTTCATTTCGATTAGATTCTCTACAATTCGATTCTTTGGATTCGATTCTTTTTGATTCGATTCGATTTGATTCTTTTCGTTTCGATTCGATTCAATTCGTTTCAATTCAAATCAATTCAATACGATTCGATTCGATTACATTTGATTCGATACAATTTGATTCGATTTTTTCGAATCGATTTGATTCGATTTGATTGTTTTCGATTCGACTCAATTTGATTCGATTCGATTATCGATTCAATTCAATTCCAATTATTCTCGATTCGATTCGATTTGATTCGATTATTTTTATTCAATTCGATTCGATTCGATTCTTTTCATTACGATTCAATTCGATTTGATTCTTTTCGGTTCGATTCGATTCAATTCTTTTCAATTCAATTCTATTAGACACTTTTTGTTTCGATTCGATTTTTTTCGAGTCGGTTCTATTCTTTTCGATTCCATTCGATTCTTTTCGATTCAATTCGATACGATTCGATTCGACTATTTTTAAATCAATTTGATTTGTTTCGATTGTTTTTGAATCTATTTGATTCGATTCGATTATTTTCGATTCGACTAGATTTGATTTGATTCGATTATCGATTCGATTCAATTTCAATAATATTCAATTCGATTCGATTAAATTCGATTATTTTTTATTCAATTCGATTAAATTATTTTCAATTCGGTGCAATTCGATTCTTTTCATTTCAATTCGATTTGATTCTTTTCAATTGGAATCGATTCAATTCATTTCGATTTGATTTCATTCGATTCGATTCTTTCGAATTGAATTGTTTCGGTTCTTTTCGATTCTTTTCGATTCTTTTTGATTTGATTCGAATCTTTTCGATTCTTTTCGAGTCGATTTGATTTGATTCTTTTCGTTTCGATGCGATTCTTTTCGATTCGATTCTTTACGATTTGATTTGTTTGGATTCGATTCTTTTCGATTCTATTCAATTCGATTATTTTCGAATCAATTCAATACGATTCGGTTCTTTTCAATTAGATTCTATACGATTCTATTCTTTTTGATTCGATTCGATTCTTTTCGATTCAATTTGATTAGATTCGATTATTTTCGATTCTATTCGATTCAATTCATTTGTTTTTTATTCGATTTGATTCGATCTTTCCGATTCGATTATTTTCGCTTCAATTCGATACCTTTCTTTTTTTAATTCGATACCTTTCAATTCAATTCTTTTTGATTCGATTCGATTCTTTTCAATTCGATTCGATTTAATTCTTTTTGTTTCTATTCGATTCTTCTCGATTTTATTTGATTCGATTCTTTTCAATTCGATTCTATTCGATTCTTTTCGTTTCGATTTGATTCTTTTCTATTTTATTTGATTCGATTCATTTCAATTAGATTCGGTACTGTTTGATTCGATTATTTTCGATTCAATTCGATTGGAATCGATTCGATTCTTTTCGATTCAATTCGATACGATTCTTTTCGAATCAATTAGATTCAATTCAATACGATTCTTTTCTCTTGTATTGGATTCGATTCTTTTCAGTTCTATTCGATTCGATTCAATTCAATATGATTCGATTCTTTTCAATTACATTCTATACGAGTCGATTCTTTTCGATTCGATTCGATTCATTTCGTTTTGATTCGATTCATTTCGATGCTATTCAATTCGATTCTTTTCAATTCGATTCGTTTCAATGCTTCAATTTGATTCTTTTCGATTTGATTCGATTTGATTCGATTCGATTCGATTCTTTTCTATTCATTTCGATTCTTTTCGATGCTATTCGATTCGATTCTTTTTGATTCAATTCGATTCTTTTCGGTTGTATTCGATTTGATTCTTTTCAATTCAATGAGATATAATTCGATTCTTTTCGATTTGATTCAATTTGATTCTTTGGATTTTATTCGGTACTGTTCGATTCGATTTAATTTTTTTGGATTCAATTCGATTCGTTTCGATTTTTTTAAATTTTTATTTATTTATGATAGTCAAACAGAGAGAGAGAGAGGCAGAGACACAGGCAGAGGGAGAAGCAGGCTCCATGCACCGGGAGCCCGACGTGGGACTCGATCCCGGGTTTCCAGGATCGTGCCCTTGGCTAAAGGCAGGCGTCAAACCGCTGCACCACCATGGGATCCCTGTTTCGATTCTTTTAAATTCGATTCAAATCTTTTCGCTTTGCTTTGATTAGGTTCTAATCCTTTCATTTCAAATCGATCGATTCTTTTTGATTTGATCTATTTGATAATTTTCGATTTTGTTCGATTCGATTCAATTCTTTTGGATTCAATTCGATTCGTTTTGATTCGAATCTTTTCGCTTCGCTTTGATTCGATTCTACTCTATTCATTTCAAATCGATTGGATTCTCTTCGATTCGATCTATTCGAATATTTTCGATTCAGATGGATTCAATTCAATTCTTTTCGATTCGATTCGATTCTTTTCCATTCGATCTGATTAGATTCGTTTCGAATTTTTTCGATACGATTCGATTCAAATCTATTCGATTCAATTCAATTCAATTCTTTTCGATTCAATTCAATTCGATTCTATTCCATTCGATTCGACTCTTTTCGGTTCAATTCGATTCTTTTCGATTCGATCCAATTCAATTCAATACTATTCTATTCGATTCAATTCTTTTTGATTCGATTCGATTCTTTTCGATTCTATTCGATTCGATTCTTTTTGATTCGATTCGATACAATTCGATTTGATTCGATTCGATTCTTTTCGGTTTTATTCGATTTGATTCTTTTATCAATTAGATATAATTCGATTCTTTTCGATTCAATTCAATACCATTCGATTCTTTTCGATTTGATTCAATTTGATTCTTTTCGATTCAATTCCATTTGATTGTTTACGATTTGATTCGATACAATTGGATTCTTTTCATTTTGATTCGATTCTTTTCGATTCTATTCTTTTCAATTTGATTCAATTCTTTGCATTTGAATCGATACTGTTCAATTCGATTCAATTCTTTTGGATTCAATTCGATTCATTTCGATTCTTTTCGATTCGATTCGAATGTTTTCACTTCGCTTCGATTCGATTCTACTCTATTCATTTCAATTCGATTTGATTCTTTTTGATTCAATCTATTCGATTATTTTCGATTCGGTTCTATTCGATTCAATTCTTTTCGATTTGATTCGGTTCTTTTCCATTCTATCTGATGAGATTCGTTTCGAATTTTTTCGATTCGAATCTATTCGATTTTTTTTTTATTCATTTCGATTCGAATTCCTTTCTTTTCGAATCAATTTGATTCAATTCGATTCTTTTTTATTCCATTCAAATCGATTTTTTCGATTCAATTCTTTTAGATTCGAATCAATTCTATTTTTTTCGATTCGATTCGATTAATTCGATTCTTTTCGATTCGATTTGATTCGATTCAATTCGATTTGAATATATTTGATTAGATTCTTTTCAATTTGATTCTTGTCGATTTGATTCGATTTGGTTCTTTTTGATTCGATTCGATTCTTTTCGATTTGATTCTATTCCTTAAGGTTCAATTCGATTTTTTTGATTCAAATCGATTCTTTTCTATTCGATTCGAGTCGATTCTTTTCTATTCTAATCGATAGTTTTCTATTCTTTTCGATTCGATTCTTTTCCACTCAATTCTTCTCGATTCGATTCAATTCTTTTCCATTCAATTCGATATTTTCGATTCGATTCGATTCTTTTTTATTAGATTTTTTCGATTCGATTCGATTCTATTCATTTTAATTTGATTCAATTCGATTGGATTATTTTCGATTCGAATCGATTTGATGCGAATCGATTATTTTCGATTCAATTCGATTTGATGCGATTATTTTCGATTCAATTCAAATCAATTTGACTATTTATGATTTAATTTGATTGGATTCGATTCGATTATTTTCGATTCGATTCAATTATTTTTGATTCGATTCGATTATTTTCGATTCAATTCCATTCGATTCGGTTTATTTTCGATTCAATTTGATTCGGTTTTTTTTCGAATCAATTCGATTCGATTCGATTCGATTATTTTCGAGTAAATTCGGTTTGATTCGATTTGATTATTTTAGATTCAATTTGGTTTGATTCGGTTCGATTATTTTCTATTTGATTTGATTCGATTCGATTATTTTCGATTTGATTCAATTGGAAGAGTTTAGATTATTTTCGATTCGATTCGATTCTTTTCAATTCAATTCGATTATTTCCGATTTGATTCGATGCGAATTGATTATTTTCGATTCGATTACGTTTGATTCGATTCGATTATTTTCGATTCGATTCGGTTCAATTCGATTCTTTTCAATTCGATTAGATTCTTTTTGATTCGATTCAATATTTATGATTCGAATCAAATCGATTATTTTCAATTAGATTATTTTCGATTCGATTAGATTATTTTCAATTCTATTCGTATCCATTATTTTCGATTCGATTCGATGTGAATCGATTATTTTCGAATCGATTCTTTTTAATTCGATTTCATTCGATCCAATTCGATTTGATTATATTCGATTCGATACCATTATTTTTGATTCGATTCGATTTTTTTCTATTTGATTCGATTATTTTCGATTTGATTATATTCGGTCCTTTTCGATTCGATTATTTTCAATTCGATTCGATTATTTTCGATTCAATTCTATTCGATTATTTTCGATTCGATTCAATTAGATGCGAATCGAATATTTTCTATTAGATTCGATTCGATTCGGTTATTTTCAATTCGATTCGATTCAAATCTTTTCGATTGGATTATTATCGATTCGATTGAATTACTTTTGATTCGATTCGATTATTTTCGATTCGATTTGATGCGAATCGATTATTTTCGATTCAATTCGATTTGATGCGATTATTTTTTATTTGATTTGAGTATTTTCGATTCGATTCGATTTGATTTGATTTTATATATTTTGATTCGATTTGATTATTTTCGATTCAATTCAATTCAATTTGACTATTTTCGCTTTGATTTGATTGGATTTGATTCGATTATTTTTTATTCGATTCGATTATTTTTGATTCGATCGATTCTTTTCGATTCGATTCAATTATATTCGATTCAATTCGATTGGATTATTTTCGATTCAATTCGGTTCGATTCGATTCGATTATTTTCAATTCAATTTGATCGATTCGTTTCAATTATTTTCGATTTTATTCGATTCGATTTGATTATTTTCGATTGGATAAGATTACTTTCGACTCAATTATTTTCGATTTGATTTCATTATTTTCAATTCAATTCAATTCGATTATTTTCGATTCGATTCAATGTGATTCG
Organism: Canis lupus baileyi; assembly: GCF_048164855.1. Lineage (NCBI taxonomy): Eukaryota > Metazoa > Chordata > Mammalia > Carnivora > Canidae > Canis > Canis lupus. The sequence goes on from NC_132875.1 coordinate 24,096,930, forward strand.
ATTCTTTTTGATTCGAGTATATAAATTCGATTCGATTAATTTCGATTCGGTTCTTTTTGATTCGATTCGATTCTTTCGATGAGTTTCAATTATTTTCTATTGGATTCGATTATTTTCGATTCGATTCGATTCGATTATTTTTATTCGATTCAATTCGATTAAATTCGATTCGATTGATTATTTTCGATTGAATTCGATTAAATTTGATTATATTCGATTCGATTCGATTGTATTCGATTCGATTATTTTCGATTCGATTCGATTATTTTTGAATCAATTCGATATTTTCGATTAGATTATTTTCTATTTCATTTGATTAGATTCTTTTTGATTCGATTATTTTCGATTGGATTTGATTCTTTTCGATGTGATTCATTCGATTCGATTATTTTCAATTCGATTTGATTATTTTCGATTTGTTTCTTTTCGATTCGATTCGATTCTTTTCTATTCGATTCGATTCTTTTTGATTCGATTCATTTCGATTATTTTCTATTCGTTTCAATTCTTTTCGATTCGATTCGATTATTTTCGATTCTATTCGTTTCCATTATTTTCGATTTGATTCGATGTGAATAGTTTATTTTCTTTTTTTAATCGATTATTATTTAATCGATTCATTTCAATTCAAATTGAAATGAAAAGAATCGAATCGAAAGTAATGAAAACAATAGAATCGAAAAGAAACAAATCGAAACAAAAGAATCGAATCAAAAAAAGAATCGAATCAAATGAAATAGAAAAGATTCAATTTGAAAGGAATTGAAAAGAATCGAATCGAAACGAATCGAAAAGAATCGAATTGAATCACATCGAAAAGAATCAATTTGAAACGAATTGAAAAGAATCGAATCGAAAAGAATCAAATTGAATCAAATCGAATTGAAAAGAATCAAATCAAATAGAATAGAAAAGAATCGAATTGAATCGAAAAGAATAGAAATGAATAGAATAAAAAAACGAATAGAATCGAATGAAATCGAAAAGAATCAAAACGAATCGAATCGAATAGAATCCATTCGAATTGAAATAAAAAATCATATGGAATCTAGACGAAAAGAATCAAATAGAATCGAATCGAATGGAAAAGAATTGAATCGAACCAAAAAGAATCGAATTGAATCGAATCAGAATCAAAAAGACTCGAATCCAACCAAATCGAATTGAAAAGAATCGAAACGAATTGAAAACAATTGAATCGAAAGGAAAAGAATCGAATCGAAAGAATCGAATTGAATCGATAGAAAAGAATCGAATCGATACGATTCGAATCGAAACAAAAAGAATCGAATCGAGTCGAGTCAAATCAAATTGAATCGAAAAGAATCGAATCAAAAAGGATCGATCTGAAACAAAAAGAAGCGAATCAAATCAAATGGAAAACATTCTAATCAAAAAAGAATCGAATCGAAATGAATCAAGAAGAATCGAATCGAATGAAATCGAATCGAAAATAATCGATTTGAATCGAATCAAAAAGAATCGAATCGTATCGAATCGTATCGAAAAGAATCGAATCGAATAGAATAGAAAAGAATCGAATCGAATTGAATCGAAAAGAACGAATCGAATAGAATAGAAAAGAATTGGAATGAATCGAATCGAAACGAATCAAAACGAATTGAATCGAAAAGAATAAAATAGAAAAGAATCGAATCGATACCACAGATTCAAATCCTATCAATTCGAAAAGAATCGAATGAATCGTATTGAAAAGAATCGAAAAGAAACGAATCGAATCAAAAAGAGTCGAATAGAAAAGAATCGACTCGAAACGAAAAGAATCAATTTGAATCGAAAGGAAAAGAATCGAATCGAATCAAATTGACTTGAAAATAATTGAATCAAAAAGAATCGAATCGAATCAAAAAGAATCGAATCGTATTGAAAAGAATCGAATCAAATCAAATCGAAAAGAATCGAATCTAAATGAAAAGAATCGAATCGAATCAAATCGAAAAGAATCGAAGCGATTCGGATCCAATCCAAAAGATTCAAATCAAATAGAATCAAAAAGAAATGAATCGAATCGAATCGAAATAAATCGAATTTAATCGAATCGAAAAGAATGGAATCGGAATGAAATGTATCGAATCTAATCGAAAAGAATCGAATTGAAACCTTTGAATCAAAACCAAAATAATCGAATCAAATCGAATCAAAAAAATCAAATCGAATCGAATAGAATCGAATTGAAAAGAATCAAATCGTATGGAATCAAATCAAATAGAAAAGAATCTAATAAATTTGAATCGAATCAAATCGAATCGAAAAGAACCAAATCGAATCAAATTGATTCGAAAAGAATCGAAAAGAAACTAATTTACTCAAATCGAATCGAAAAGAATTGAGTCTAATTGAATCTATTCGAAAAGTATGGAATCGAAAAGAATCAAATCCAATCGAAAACATTAAAACAAATCGAACGAATCGAATCGAAAATAATCGAATCAAGTCAAAAGGAAATGAATCAATAAGAATCGAATCGAAAAGAATCGAACCGAATCAAATAGAAAAGAATCGAATCGAATCGAAAAGATTCAAATCGAATAAAAAATAATCGAATTGAAACGAATCAAAACGAATCGAAAGGATCAATTGAAAAGAATCCAATAGAAAAGAATTGAAACGAATAGAATCAAGTAGAATCTCAAAGAATCGAATATAATCAAATCGAAAAGAATCGAATCGAATCGAAAATAATTGATTTGAATTGAATTGAACCGAATGAAATCGAATCCCATTGAAAAGAATTGAATCAAATCGAAAGAATCAAATTGAATCAAAGAATCGAATCAAATCAAATCGAAAAGAATCAAATCGAATCGAAGAGGTCGATTGAAAAGAATTGAATCGATAAGAAAAAAACGAATCGAATCGAATCGCATTGAAAAGAATCGAAAAATTAAATCGAATTGAAAGGAATCGAAAAGAATCGAGAAGAATCAAATCGAATCGAATTGAAAAGAATCAAATCGAATCGAATCGAATTGAAAAGAATCAAATCGAATCGAAAAAAATTGAATCAAGTTGAAAAAATCAAATCGAATCGAATCGAAAATCTAATCGAAACAAATCGAAAGAATCGAATCGATTCGAAAAGAATCGAATCGAAAAGAATCGAATCAGAACGAATCAAAAAGAATCGAATCGAATCAAAAAGAATCGAATAGAAAAGAATCGAATCGACGAATCGAAAAGAATCGAATCGCAAGGATTCGAATCAAATAGAATAGAATCAAAAATAATCGAAGTGAATAGAATCAAAACGAATTGAATTGAAAATAATGAAATCGAATCAAATCGAAAATAATCGAATCGATTCGAATCGAAGCGAAGTGAATCGAAAATAATCGAATCAAATTGAATCAAAACATATCAGCCGAAAATAATCGAATGAAATCGAATCAAAATTAATCTAATTGAATTGAATCGAAACGAATTGAATTGAAACGAATTCAAACGAAAATAATTGAATCAAAATGAATCGAATCGAAAATAAATGAATCGAATCAAATCGAAAATAATCGAATCGAAGTGAATCGAATCGAAAATAATCGAATCGAATCGAATCAAAAATAATCGATTCGAATCGAAGTGAATCAAATCGAAAATAATCGAATCGAAATGAATTGAATTGAAAATAAAGGAATCGGGGATTCCTGGGTGGCTCAGCGGTTTAGCGCCTGCCTATGGCCCAGGGCGCAGTCCTACAGACCTGGCATCGAATCCCACGTCAGGCTCCTGGTGCATGGAGCTTGCATCTCCTTCTGACTGTGTCTCTGCCTCTCTCTCTCTCTCTGTATGACATCATAAATTAAAAAAAAGAAAAGAAAAGAAAAGAAAGGAATCGAATCAAAATGAACCGAATCGAATCGAACCTAATCGAAACTAATCGAATCGAAAATATTTGAATTGAATTGAGTCGAATCAAAACTAATCGAATCGTATAGAATCGAAATGAATCAAATAGAAAATAATCAAATCGAAATGAATCGAACCAAAAATAATTGAATCGAATCAAAACGGATCAAATCGAAAATAATCGAATCGAAACGAATGGAATCGAAAATAATCGAATCGAATAAAAAATAATCAAATCGAATCGAATCGAAACGAATAGAATGAAAAATAATCGAATCAAAACAAATAGACTCGAAAATAATAGAATCAAATTGAATCGAATCAAAATAATCGAATTGTATTGAATCGAAACGAATCGAATCGAAAATAATCGAATCAAAACCAATCGACTTGAAAATAATTGAATTGAATCGAAACGAATCGAATCGAAAATAATTGAATTGAAACGAATCGAATCGAAAATAATTGAATTGAAACGAATCGAATCGAAAATAATTGAATCGAATCGAATCGATAGAAATTAATTGAATCGGGGTGGCACAGCGGTTTGGCGCCTGCCTTTGGCCCAGGGCGCGATCCTGGAGACCCGGGATCGAATCCCACATCGGGCTCCCGGTGCTTGGAGCCTGCTTCTCCCTTCTTCCCATTCAATTCGAAATGAATTGAATCAAATTGAATCGAAAAGAATCGAATCGAATCCAATCCAATTGAAAAGAATCGAATTGAATTGAATCGAAAAGATTTGTATCAAAAGAATTGAATCTAAACAAAAATAATCGAATTGAATCGAATCGAATAGAATCGAATCGAAGAGAACTGAAAAGAATCTAATCGAATCGAATCGAAGAGAATCGAATCGAATAGTAAAGAATCGAATCGAATCGAATTGATATGAAACTAAAAGAATCGAAATGAAATGAATGAAAAGAATAGAATCGAATTGAAAAGAATTGAATCCCTCACCCCCCTTTTTTCTCCTTTCTTTTTCTTTCTCTTTTTCTTCTTTTTTCCGTTTTTTTCTTCCCTTTTTTTTCTCTTTCTCTTTTCTTTCCTTCTTTCTCTCCTCTCTTTTTCTCCTTTTCCCAATACAATTTGCTTTTGGCCACTCTGCACTGAGCAAAATGACTAGAAGGAAAACCTCACCTCAAAAGAAAGAATCAGAAACAGGCCTCTCTCCCACAGAGTTACAAAATCTGGATTACAATTCAATGTCAGAAAGCCAATTCAGAAGCACTATTATACAGCTACTGGTGGCTCTAGAAAAAAGCATAAAGGACTCAAGAGACTTCATGACTGCAGAATTTAGAGCTAATCAGGCAGAAATTAAAAATCAATTGAATGAGATGCAATCCACACTAGAAGTCCTAACGACGAGGGTTAACGAGGTGGAAGAACGAGTGAGTGACATAGAAGACAAGTTGATAGCAAAGAGGGAAACTGAGGAAATAAGAGACAAACAATTAAAAGACCATGAAGATAGATTAAGGGAAATAAACAACAGCCTATCGAATCAAATCTAAAAGAATCGAATCGAATCGAATAAAAAAGAATCGAATCGAATTGATTCGCATCGAAAAGAATCGAATCGAAAAGAATCGAATCTATTCGAATCGAATGGAATTGAATCAAAAAGAATTGAATCGAATCGAATTGAATCGAAAAGAACGAATAGATTCCAATTGAAATAAATCGAAAAAAATCAAAACGAATCAAATCACATCGAGTGGAAAAGAATCGAATCAAATAGAAAAGAATCAAATTGAATCGAACTGAATCGAAAAGAATCGAATAGATCAAATCAAAAAGAATCGAATCGATTCGAAATGAATCGAGTAGAATCGAGTCGAAGTGAAAAGAATTGAATCGAATCGAATTGAAAAGAATCGAATCGAATCGAAAAGAATCAAATCGAAACGAAAAGTATCGAATCGAAGAGAATCTAATCGAAATGAAAAGAATCAAATCGAATCGAAAAGAATCGAATTGAAACGAAAGTTTCGAATCGAATCGAATCGAAAAGAATCGAATCGAATTGAACGTAATGAAAAGAATCGAATCGAATCGAAAAGATCGAAATGAATCGAATCGAAAAGAATTGAATCAAATGCAATCAAATCGAAAGAATCGAATCAAATAGAAAAGAATCAAATCGATTTGATTGAATCGAAAAGAATCGAATCAAATCAAATCGCATCGAATCGAATTGAATCAAAAAGAATCAATTGAATCAAATTGAATAGAAAAGAATCGAATAGATTCGAATCGAAACGAATCGAAAAAAATCAAAACGAATCGAATCATATCGATTCGAAAAGAATCGAATTGACTGAATCGAAAAGAATCGAATCGGACAGAACCGAAAAGAATCGAATCGAAAGGAATCGTATCGAATAGAATTGAATTGAATAAAAAATAATCGAAACGACCCAAGCGACTTGAGTCGAAAAGAATCGAATCGAACAGTATCGAATCTAATTGAAATGAATCAAATCAAATAAAATAGAAAAGAATCAAATCGAAACGAAAAGAATCGAATCGAATTGAATTGAAAAGAATCGAATTGAATCGAATCGAAAAGCAATGAATCGAAAAGAACCGAATCGAAATGGAAAGAATCGAATCGAATCGAAAAGATGAAATTGAAAAGAATGGAATTGAATTGAATCGAATCGAAAAAATCGAATCGTATCGAATCGAAAAGAATCAAATCGAATCGAATCAAAAAGAATAGAATTGTATTGAAAAGAATAGAATTGTATTGAAAAGAATCGAATCGAATCGAAAAGAATTGAATTGAATGCAATCAAATCAAAAAGAATTGAATCGAATAGAAAAGAATCAAATCGAATTGATTGAATCGAAAAGAATCGAATTGAATCGCATCGAATCGAAAATAATTCAATCGAATTGAATAAAAAATAATCAAATCAAATTGAATCGAAACAAGAATAATTGGAATTGAATTGAATCGATAATCGAATCGAATCAAAACAAGTCGAATCGAAAATAAATGAATTGAATCAAATCGATACGAAAAAAAATCGAATCAGATTGCATCGAATCAAAAGTAATTGAATCGAATCGTATTGAATTGATTCGAATTGAAAAGAATTGAATCGAATTGAATTGAATTGAAAAGAATCAAATCGAATCAAATAAAAAAGAATCGAATCCAAAGAATCGAATTTTAGAGAATCTAATCGAAACGAAAAGATTCAAATCGAAACGAATCGAATCGAAAAGAATCGAATCTAAAAGAAAAGAATCGAATCGAATCGAAAAGAATCGAATCAAAATGAATTGAATCGAAAAGAATCGAATCGAATAAAATCGATTGAAAAGATCGAATCAAAAAAATCAAAGAGAATCGAAATTAATCAAAACGAATCGAATCGAATCGAATTGAAAAGAATCGTATCGAATCAAATCTAAAAGAATCGAATCGAATCGAATCAAAAAGAATCAAATTGAATCGCATCGAAAAGAATTGAATCGAATCGTATCGAATCGAAAATAATCGAATTGAATCGAATGGAATTGAATCAAAAAGAATCGAATCGAATTGAATCGAAAAGAATCGAATAGATTCGATTTGAAACAAATCGAAAAAAATCAAAACGAATCGAATCACATCGAGTGGAAAAGAATCGAATCAAATCGAAAAGAATCAAATCGAATTGAATCGTAATGAAAAGAATCGAATCGAATCGAAAAGAATCGAATCGAACCGAATCAAAAAGAATTGAATCAAATGCAATAAAATCGAAAAGAATCGAATCGAATAGAAAAGAATCAAATCGAATTGATTGAATCGAAAAGAATCGAATCAAATTGAATCGCATCGAATCGAAAATAATTCGATAGAATTGAATAAAAATAATCGAATCAAATCGAATTGAATCGAGAATAATTGGAATTGAATTGAATCAATAATCGAATCGAATCAAATCAAGTCAAATCGAAAATAATCGAATCGAATCAAATCGATTTGAAAAAAATCAAATCAGATTGCATTGAATCAAAAGTAATCGAATCGAATCGTATTGAATTGATTTGAATTGAAAAGAATCGAATCGAAATGAAAAGAATCAAATCGAATCAAATAAAAAAGAATCGAATCCAAAGAATCGAATTGTAGAAAATCTAATCGAAACGAAAAGATTCAAATCGAAACGAATCGAATCTAAACGAAAAGAATCGAATCTAATCGAATCGAATCGAAAAGAATCGAATCGAATCGAATCAAATCGATTGAAAAGATCGAATCAAAAAATGAAAGAGAATCGAAATGAATCGAATCGAATCGAATAGAAAAGAATCATATCGAATCAAATCTAAAAGAATCGAATTGAATCGAATCAAAAAGAATTGAATAAAATTGATTCGCATTGAAAGGAATCGAATCGAATCATATTGAATCGAAAAGAATCGATTCGAATCGAATAAAAAAGTATCGAATCAAAATGATAGGCCTCACCCTGATGTGGTGACTCTGGTCCCCACCTGGATATCACCAGGACCGGGTCACTCTGTTCCCCCTCTGGGCCTCATCTGGAGCTGGGGACTCTGGTCCTCAACTGGGCCTCAACAGGACTTGGTGAATCTATTCCTCACTTAGGCCTTGTCTGGACCTTGTGACTCGTGTCCCACCTGGCATCAATGGGACATGGTTACTCTGTTCCCCACCTGGGACTCACCTGGCCCTGATAACTTTGCTCCACACTTTGGCTTCACCTGGCCCTGATGACTCTGGGCCCCACCGAGGCCTCAATCTTGACCTGGTGACTGTGGTCCCCACCTGGGTCTCACCTGGATGTGGTGACTCTCGTTCCCACATGAACCACACCTGGACCTGATGACTGTGGTGTCCTTCTAGCCTCACATTTACCTGGTGACTCCAGTCCCCACCAGGGCTTCACATGGATCTGGTGACTCTGGCCTGCAGGTTGGCCTCACCTGGACCTGGTGAGAGGGATTGCCACCTGGGTCTCACCCATACCTGGTGACTCAGGTTCCCACGTGGAACTCACTTGGACCTGGTGAATCTGGTCCTTACCTGGTCCTCACCCGGACCTGGTGACTCTGGTCACTACCTGGGCCTCACCTGGACCTGGTGAATCTGGTGCCCACTTAAGCCTCACCCAGTCCTGGTGACTTTGTTCCCCACCTGGACCTGATTGCTGTGGACTCCTTCTTGGCCTCACCTGGAACTGGTGTCTCTGATTCTATCTGGGCCTCACCCAGATCTGGTGACTCTGGTCCTCACCTCGCATCATTGGGACCTGGTTACTTGTTCCACACCTGAGCCTCACCTCACTCGAATCGATTTGTTTCTTTCCGATTTGATTGTTCAGTTCGATTATTTTGGATTTGAATCTTTTCAATTCGATTCTGTTCTTTTAGATTCGATTCTATTCGACTTTTTTCGATTCGATTCTTTTCTATTGGAATCGATTCTTTTCGATTTAATTCAATTCTTTTCAATTCGATTCGATTCTTTTTTATTCGATTCTTTTCGGTTTTATTCGATTTTTTTTGCTTCAATTCGATTCTTTTCGATTCAATTCAATTTGATTCTATTCGATATGATTCTTTTCGATTCAATTAGATTCGATTTGAATCTATTCGATTTGATTCTTTTCAATTCGATTCTTCTCGATTTGATTCGATTCAATTCTTTTCGATTCGGTGCGATTCGATTTTTTTTATTTTTATTTATTTATGATAGTCACAGAGAGAGAGAGAGGCAGAGACACAGGCAGAGGGAGAAGCAGGCTCCATGCACCGGGAGCCCATGTGGTATTCGATCCCCGGTCTCCAGGATCACGCCCCGGGCCAAAGGCAAGTGCCAAACTTCTGTGCCACTCAGGGATCCCGGTTCAATTCGATTCTTTTTGATTTGATTCTATTCTTTTCAATTCAATTTGATTTTTTTGATTTGATTAGATTCTTTTTGATTTGGTTCGATGAAATACTTTTTGATTTGAATCGATTCGATTCTTTTCATTTGGATTCGATTCCATTCGGTTCGATTCATTTCAATTTGATTCGATTCGAATCGATTTTGTTCGATTTGATACGATTCTTTTCGATTCACTTATATTCGATTCTTTTTGATTTGATTCGATTCTTTTCGATTTGTTTCTTGATTCCATTCGAATCTTTTCAATTCGATTTGACTCGATACCTTTCAATTCAAATCAAATCGATTTGATTCTTTTTGATTCGATTCTTTTCGATTTGATTCTTTTTGATTCTATCAATTCTATTCTTTTAATTCGATTTGATATGATTCAATTCGATTCTTTTGTATTTGTTTTGATTCGATTCGAAACTATTCGATTCAGTTCTTTTCGATTCGATTCTTTTCAATTCGATTCTTTTCGATTCGATTCGATTCTTTTTGATTCGATTTGTTTCGATTCGATTCAATTCTTTTCAATTCAATTCGATTTGATTCGAAACTCTTCGATTCAATTCTTTTCGATCGATTATTTTCGATTCGATTAGATTCGATTCTTTTTGTTTCGATTCTTATCAATTCGATTCGATTATTTTCGATTCGATCGATTTGATTCTTTTCGATTCGATTCAATTCAAAACTTTTTGATTCAATTCGATTCGAAACTATTGTATTCAATTCTTTTCGACACGTTTATATTCGATTCGATTGGTTTCGATTCGATTCGATTTGATTCGATTCTTTTTGATTAGATTGGATCCTTTTCGATTCAATACGATTCGATTCAATTCTTTTCAATTTGATTCTTTTCGATTCAATTTGATTCTTTTCGATTCGATTTGATTCGATCGATTCTTTTTGATTCGATTTGATTTGAATCTATTTTATTCGATTCTTATCATTTCAATTTTTTTCGATTTGATTCGATTCGAATCATTTCCATTCGATTCGTTTCTTTCGAGTCAATTCAAATCTTTTCGATTCGATTTGATTTTTTCGATTCGATTCGATTCTTTTCGATTTGAGTCGATTTGATTCTTTTCGATTCAAATCAATTCGATTCGATTCTTTTCGATTCGATTCGATTCAATTCTTTTTGATTGGATTCAATTCCTTTCAGTTCGATTCATTTCAATTCGATTCGATTCGATTCGATTTTTTCGATTAGATTCGATTCTTTTTAATTCAATTCCATTCAATTCTTTTCATTTCAATTCCATTCGATTCTTTTTAATTGTCTTCGATTCGATTTTTTTCGATTCTTTTACATTCGATTCTTTTCGATACTAGATTCTCTTCGTTTCTATTCTCATTGATACAATTCGATTCCTTTCATTTGCATTCTTTTCAATTCGATTCTTTCAATTGGATTCAATTGTTTTTGTTTTGATTCCATTTGATTGTTTTCGATTCCTTTCTTTTCGATTCGTCAATTCGATCCTTTTCGATTCGATTCGATATTTTTCGATTCGATTCTTTTCGATTCAATTCGATTCTTTTCGATTCGATTAAATTCTTTACGATTCGATTCGATTCTTTTCACTCGATTTGATTTAATTCGACCTATTTGATTCAATTCGATTCGATTCTTTTCGATTCAATTTGATTCGATTCTTTTTGATTCAATTCGATTTGATTTGAATCTATTCGATGAGATTCTTTTCAATTCGATTCTTTTTGATTTGATTGGATTCGATTCTTTTCGATTCGATTCAATTGGATTTTTTTGATTCGATTCGATTCTTTTTATTCGATTTGTTTTGAATCTTTTCGATTTGATTCGATTCGATTCTTTTTGATTGGATTCGATTCGATTCTTTTCGATTAGAATTGATTCGATTCGATTCGGTTCTTTTCGATTGGATTCGATTCCTTTTGGTTCGACTCATTTCAATTCGATTCGATTCCAATCGATTGTTTTCGATTCGATTCGATTCTTCTTGCTCAATTAATTTGATTCTTTTTTTCGAATCGATTCGATTCTTTTTGATTCGATTACATTCGATTCTTTTCGATTCGACTTGATTCTATTCGTTTCAATTCTTTTTGAGTGGATTCTTTCGATTTGATTCTTTCTATTCGATTCAATTTGTTTTGATGCGATTATTTTTTATTCGATTCGATTTGATTCGAATCTTTTTGATTCGATTCAATTCTTTTCTATTTGATTCGGTTCAACTCTTTTTGATTCGATACGATTCTTATTGATTCAATTCTTTTCAATTCAATTCGATTCGATTTTTTCAATACGATTCGATCTTTTCAATTCCATTCTACTTGATTCAATTCAATTCTTTTAGATTCAATTTTATTCGATTCTTTTTGATTCGATTTGATTTGATTCTTTTTGATTCGATTCGATTATTTTCAATTCGATTCGATTGTTTTCGATTCTATTCGATTCGATTCGATTTGATTCAAATATTTTCGATTCAATTCGATCCAATTCGATTCAATTCTTTTATATCGAGTCTTTTCGATTCGATTCATTTGGATTTGATTCGTTTCGATTCGATTCCTTGTTTTTGATTCGATTCCATTCGATTCTATTCTTTTCGATTCATCGATTCGATCCCTTTCCATTCGATTCTTTTCGATTCAATTCGATTCTTTTCAATTCGATTCTTTTCGATTCGAATCTATTCTTTTCGATACGATTCTTTTCGATTCTTTTTGATTCGATTCTTTTCGATACGATTCAATTATTTTCGATTCGATTCATTTCGACTCGATTCGATTATTTTCGATTCGATTCAATTAGTTTTGAATCGATTCGATTATTTCGATTTTCTTCATCTCGAATCAATTCGAATCGATTATTTTCTATTTGATTCGATTATTTTCTATTCGATTCGTTTTGATTCAATTATTTTCAATTGATTTGTTTCAATTCGATTCAATTTGATTATTTTTGATTCGATTCGATTCTATTCGAATATTTTCAATTCAATTCGTTTCGATTCGGTTCGATTCGTTTCAATTAGTTTCGATTCAATTCGATTAATTTCGATTCGATTCAATTCAATTATTTTCGATTCGATCTCTTTTGATTGGATTATTTTCGATTCGATTCATTTCGATTTGATTCGATTATTTCGATTCGAATCGTTTCGATTCGATTATTTTCAGTTCGATTCATTTCGATTCGATTTGATTATTTTCAATTCGATTCGGTTCCATTCGATTTGATTACTTTCGATTCGATTCAATTCGATTCAATTCTTTCCGATTCGATCCTTTTATTCGATTCTTTTCGATTCGATTTGAAACTTTTCGATTTGATTCTATTCGATATTTTCAACTCGATTCGATTTTTTTGTCTCGATTTGATTCTTTTCGATTTGATTCAATTCGATTCTTTTCTCTTTGATTCAATTCAATTCGATTCTTTTGGTTTTGAATCGATTCGATTATTTTCGATTCGATTCATTTCGATTCGAATATTTTCGATTCGATTCGTTTCGATTCGTTTCGATTCGATTATATTTGATTCGATTCATTTCGATTCGATTATTTTTTATTCTATTCGCTTCAATTCGATTCGATTCGATCATTTCGATTCAATTCGAATTGATTCTGTTATTTTCGATTCGATTTGATTTGATTATTTTCGATTCGATTCGTTTCGATTCAATTTGTTTCGATTATTTTCGATTCGATTCGCTTCGATTAGATTCGATTCAATTCGAATAATTTTGATTTGATTATTTTCGATTTGATTCATTTCGATTCGATTATTTTCAATTCGATTCGATTATTTTCCATCCGATTCATTTCGATTCGATTATTTTCAATTCGCTTCTATTCGATTCGTTTTGTTTTGATTCAATTCGTTTAATTTCTATTCGATTCGATTTGATTCAATTCGATTATTTTCGATTCGATTCATTTCGATTCAATTAGTTTCAATTCGATTCGATTCGATTCATTTTCGATTCGATTAGATTATCTTCGTTTCGAATTTTTCGATTTGATTCGATTCATTTCGATTCGATTATATTCGATTATTTTTGATTCGATTCGATTTGATTCGATTCATTTCGATTCGATTCGATTCGATTAATTTCAACTCGATTCGATTATTTTTGATTCGATTCATTTCTATTCGATCCGTTTCGTTTCAATTCGATTCGATTCGATTATTTTTGATTCTATTCGATTCAATTCGATTCAATTCTTTTAATTCCATTTGATTCGATTGTTTTGATTTGGACCAATTCGATTCGATTTTTTTCAATTCGATTAGATTTTATTCTTTTCGAATCGAGTTTTTTGATTCGAATTTCTTTCTTTTTTGAATCGATTCGATTGTTTATGTTGTGATTCGTTTCGATTCTATTCGATTCTATTAATTTCTATTTGATTAGATTCGATTCGATTCAATTATTTTCGATTCAAATCCTTTCAATTCAATTATTTTCGGTTCGATTAGTTTTGATTCAATTCGATAATCTTCGATTCAATTCGTTTCGGTTCGATTATTTTTTATTTGATTCGATTCATTTCGATTAGTTTCGTTTCAATTCAATTATTTTCGATTCGATTCATTTCAATTCGATTTGATATTTTTCGATTTGATTCGATTCGATTATTTTCGATTCTATTCGTATTGAAACAATTCAAACCGATTATTTTCTATTCGATTCTATTCGATTATTTTCTATTCGATTCATTTCGATTTGATTATTTTTTATTCGATTCGATTCGATTCAAATATTTTCGATTCGTTTTGATTAGATTCAATTCGATTTGATTAATTTCAATTCGATTCGATTTGATTATTTTCGATTCGATGCGCTTCCATTCGATTCGATTCGATTATATTCAATTCGATTCGATTCGATTTGAATCGATTATTTTCGATTCGATTCGATTCTTTTCATTCAATTCGATTCAATTTGAATCTATTCGATTCAATTATTTTCGATTCAACTATTTTCGATTCGATTCGATTCGATTCCTTTCGATTCGATTCTTTTCGATTCAATTTGATTCGATTCTTTTTGATTCGATTCGATTTGATTTGATTTTTTTCGATTCGATTCTCCTTTATTTGATTTGTTTTGATTCTATTCGATTCGTTTGATTAGATACTTTTCGAATCTATTCAATTCTTTTCGACTCGATTCGATTTGATTTGATCTTTTTCGATTGATTCTGTCTTTTCGATTCGATTCGATTCAATTTCTTGGATTCGATTCGATTTTTCATTTCAATTCGAAAGTTTTTGATTCGTTACTTTTCGATTCTATTCGATTCGTTTATTTTCGATTCTATTCGATTCTTTTCAAATCTTTTTTTAATTTTTATTTATTTATGATAGTCACAGAGAGAGAGAGAGAGAGGCAGAGACACAGGCAGAGGGAGATGCAGGCTCCATGCACCGGGAGCCCAACATGGGATTCGATCCTGGGTCTCCAGGATCGCGCCCTGGGCCAAAGGCAGGCGCCAAAACGCTGCGCCACCCAGGGATCCCTTTTCGAATCATTTTATTCAATTGGATTTGATTCTTTTCGATTCTATTCGATTATTTTTGATTCGATTCTATTCGATTCGATTTTTTTCGATTCGATTCCTTTTTGATTCGATTATTTTCGATTCGATTCGTTTCGATTCAATTCAATTATTTTTGATTCGATTCATTTAGATTAGATTATTTTCGATTCGATTAGTTTCATTCGATTCGCTGTTATTGATTAGATTCGTTTCTATTCGATTATTTTTGATTCGATTCTTTTCGATTCGATTCAATCATTTTCTAGTCGATTCGTTTCGATTTGATTATTTTCGATTTGATTCATTTCGATTTGATTCCATTCGATTATTTTTTATTCGATTTGATTCGATTCTTTTCTATTCAATTCGTTTCGATTCGATTTTTTGCCATTCGATTCTTATTTATTTGATTTGTTTCGATTCTTTTCGATTCAATTTGATTCATTTCAAATCGATTCTTTTTGATTTGATTCGATTCGATTTGATCTTTTTCGATTCGATTTGATTCTTTTCGAATCGATTCGTATTTTTTCGATTTAATTCGATTCGATTCGATAGTTTTTGATTCACTTTTTTCGATTCTATTCGATTCGATTCTTTTTTATTTAATTTCGATTCGATTCTTTTCGATTCAATTAATTTCTATCGATTCGATTCGATTTGATTCAATTATTTTCGACTCAATTCGTTTCGATTCAATTATTTTCGATTTGATTCGTTTCGATTCGATTCATTTTCAAGTCATTTCGTTTCGATTCCATTATTTGCGATTCGATTCATTTCCATTCAATATGATTCGATTAGTTTTGATTCGATTCAATATGATGCTATTATTTTCGAGTCGATTTATTTCGATTCGATTATTTTTCATTCAATTCGTTTCGATTCGATTCGATTATTTTTTATTCAATTTGGTTCGATTTGATTATTTTTGATTCGATCCGTTTCGATTCAATTCAATTATTTTTGATTCGATTCGTTTCAATTCGATTATTGTCGATTCGATTCATTTTGATTCGATACGATTCGATTAGTTTTGATTCGATTCAAATATTTTCAATTCAATTCGTTTCGATTAGATTCGTTTCAATTCGGTTAATTTCGATTCGATTCGATTCCTTTCTTTTCTTTTCTTTTTTTTTTTAATTTATGATGTCATACAGAGAGAGAGAGAGAGGCAGAGACACAGGCAGAAAGAGAAGCAGGCTCCATGCACTGGGAGCCTGACGTGGGTTTGGATGCCGGGCCTGTCGGATTGCGCTCTGGGCCAAAGGCAGGCGCCAAACCGAGGCGCCACTCAGGGATCCCCGATTCCTTTATTTTCGATTCGATTCATTTCGATTCGATTATTTTCGATTCGATTCGGTTTGATTCGATTATTTTCGATTGGATTCGTTTCGATTCAATTCATTTCGATTCAATTCGATTAGATTAATTTTGATTCGATTTCATTCGATTATTTTTGGCTGATTTGTTTTGATTAGATTCGATTCGATTATTTTTGATTTGATTCGTTTTGATTAGCTTCGATTAGATTATTTTCAATTCGATTCGTTTTGATTCGATTCGCTTCGATTATTTTTTATTTTATTCTATTCTATTCAAATCCTTGCAATTCGATTCTTTTCGATGCATCTATTCGTTTCTTTTGTATTCGATTCTTTTCGATTTGATACTTTTCGATTCGTTTCGATTTGATTCTTTTCGATTTGTTTCGATTTGTTTCGATTTGATTCTTTTCGATTCGATTCCATTCGATTTTTTCAACTCAATTCGATTCTTTTCAATTCAATTTGATTCTTTTCGATTCGATTGGATTCGATTCGATTCTTCTCGTTTATTTTCGATTCCTTTCAATTCGAAACGATTCTTTTAAATTCGATTCAATTCGATTCGAATTGCTTTTTTTAATCGATTCAATTCTTTTCGATCGACACCTTCGATTCGATTCGATTCTTTTTGATTTGATTCAATTCGATTCTTTGATTCGATTTGATTCTTTTCGATTCGAATCGAATCGATTTGATTCTTTCAATTTGATTTGATTTGATTCTTTTCAATGGGATTCGATTCCATTCGGTTCGATTCAATTCAAATCGATTCTTTTCGATTCGATTCGATTCTTTTCGATATGATTTTATTTGATTCTTTGCGATTCGACTTGATTCTATTCGTTTCAATTCTTTTCGATTGGATTCTTTTCGATTTGATCCTTTCGATTCGCTTCAATTCGATTATTTTTGATTCAATTCGATTCGAATTGATTCTTTTCTATTTGATTCGTTTCGATTCTTTTCGAGTCGATTCGATTCTTATTGATTCATTTCTTTTCGACTATATTCGATTCGATTTTTTCAATTTGATTCGATTCTATTGATTCTATACTATTCTTTTCGATTCGATTCTTTTCAATTTGATTCGATTCGATTCTTTTTGATTCGATTTGATATGATTCCTTTTAATTCGATTCGATTCTTTTCAATTCGATTGGATTCTTTTCGATTCTTTTCAATTTGTTTCGATTCGATTATTTTCTATTCGATTCTTTTCAATTCGATTCATTTATTTTCGATTCGATTCAATTAGATTCTTTTCGATTGGATTCGATTTTTTGATTCGATTCAATTCGATTCTTTTCAATTGGATTCAATTCTTTTCGATTTGATTCAATTCAATTCTTTTCGATTCGATTCAATTTGATTATTTTCATTTAGATTCGATTCTTTTCGATTTGATTTTTATCGATTTGAGTCGATTCAATTCGATTATTTTCGTTTAGATTCGATTGGAGTAGATATTTTTATTCGATTCGATTCTATTCGATTTCTTTCGATTCCATTCAATTCTTTTGGATTTGATTCAATTCTATTCGAGTTTTTTCGATTCATTTCTTATCGATGCGATTCGATTCAATTCGATTACTTTCATTTAGATTTGATTCGATTTGATTTGATTCTTTTTAATTCAATTCGATTCGATTCGATTTTTTTCGATTCGATTCTTATCTGTTCGATTTGATTCAATACTATTCTTTTTGATTCAATTCGATTCTTTTCAATGTATTTCGATTCTTTACAATTCTATTTGATTTGTTTCTTTTCTATTCGTTTCGAATCGATTCGATTCTTTTCAATTCGGTTCGATTTGATTCTTTTCGTTTAGATTCGATTCTTTTCGATTTGATTCATTCAATTCGATTCTTTTCCATTCGATTTGATTCTATTTGTTTTCTTTTGAATTTGATTTTTTTCGATTCGATGCTTTTCGATTCGATTTGATTCGATTCGTTTTCTTTTGAATTCGATTTTTTATTCGATGCAGTTCGATTCGATTTGACTCGATTCTTTTTGATTCGATTCGATTCTCTTCTATTCTTTTCATTTCGATTCTGTTTTTTGATTCAATTCGTTTCTTTTCAATTCAATTCGATTCCTTTCTTTTCTATTTTATTCATTTCTAATCTTTTTCATTCAATTCCATACGATCGATTCATTTCGATTCGATTGCATACGATTCGATTCTTTTCGATTCGATTCAATTAGATTATTTTTGAATCGATTCGATTCTTTTCGATTCGATACAATTGGATTCTTTTCGATTTGATTGTTTTTGATTTGATTCGATTAGAATTTATTCGACTGATTCGATCGATTCTTTTAGTTTTTGTTCGATTCTTTTCTATTTGATACTTTTCGATTCGATTCGATTCTTTTCATTCAATTCAATTTGATTAATTCGATTCTTTTCATTTCAAATCGATTCGATTTGTTTCGATTCTTTTTGATTCGATTCGATTCTTTTCGATTCGAATTGATTCTTATCGCTTCAATACGATACTTTTTGATTAGAATATTTTTGATTCGATTCGATTCAATTCTTTTCATTTAAATTTGAATCTTTTCGATTCGATACGATTCGATTCTTTTCAATTCGATTCTTTTAAATTTGATCTGATTGGATTCGTTTCGATTCTCTTCGATTCGACTCTTTTCTATTCAATTTGATTCGACTCGATTCTTTTCAATTCCATTAAATTTGATTCGATTTTCGATTCGATTATATTCTGTTCGATTCGATTCCATTCAATTCTATTATTTTCGATTCGATTCAGTTCTTTTCAATTCGATTCAGTTCTTTTCAATTCGATTCAATTCTTTTCGAATCGATTCGATTTGATTCTTTTCATTTCGATTCGATACGATTTTTTCCTTTCTATTTGAATCGATTCTCTTTGATTTGATTAGTTTCGATTCTTTTCGATTCTATTCGATTTTTTTCGATTCGATTCAATTCAATTCTTTTCGATTCGATTCGATTCTTTTCTATTCTATTTTATTTGATCCTTTTCGATTCGATTTGATTCAATTCGATTGTTTTCTATTCGATTCGGTTTTACTTGATTCTTTTCAATTCGTTTCACTTCGATTCTTTTCAGTTCGTTTCGAATTGATTCTTTTCGATTTGATTCGATTCAATTCGATTCTTTTGATTCGATTCTTTTTGATTCGATTTTTTAGTTACATTCAATTCGATTCTTTTCGTTTCAATTCGATTGTTTTCGATTCGATTCTTTTCATTTCGATTCAATTCGATTCTTTTCGATTCGATTTATTTCGATTCTTTTGGATTCTATTTGATTTGATTATTTTCGATTCAATTCGAATCGATTCGATTCTATTCTTTTCGATTTGATTCTTTTCTTTTCTTTTTTTGTTTTTTTTTATTTGATTCTTTTCTATGCGATTCGATTCAATTGTTTTCGTTTCGTTTCGATTCCTTTCGATTCGATTCTTTTCAATTTGATTCGATTCTTTTCAATTGATCAATTCGATTCTATTCTATTCGATTCGATTCATTTCGATTCAATTCTTTTCGATTTGATTCGTTACGATTCTTTTCAATTCGATTCAATTCGATTCTTTTCGATTCGAATCTATTCAATTCTTTTTGATTCGATTCGATTCTATTCGATTTTTTCCGTGTTGATTCGATCCGTTTCTTTTCGATTCGATTCGATTCTTTTCGATTCAATTCAATGTGTTTTCGATTCCATTAGAATCAATTCTTTTGGATTCGATTCGATTCGATTCTTTTTGATTCGATTCAATTCGATTCTTTTGTTTCAATTTGATTCTTTTCGATTCGAATCGATTCGATTCTTTTCATTTCGATTTGATTCATGTCGATTCGATTCTTTTTGAATCGATTCGATTCTTTCGATTCGATATGATTCTCTTTGTGTCGATTCGATTCTTTTCTTTTTTTTAAGTTTTTAAAATTTATTTATGATAGTCACACACAGAGAGAGAGGCAGAGACACAGGCAGACAGAGAAGCAGGCTCCATGCACCGGGAGCCCGATGTCGGACTCGATCCCGGGTCTCCAGGATCACGCCCTGGGCCAAAGGCTGGCGCTAAACTGCTGCACCACCCAGGGATCCCTTCGATTCTTTTCGATTTGATTCTTTTCAATTCGAAACGATTCGAATCTTTTCATTTTGATTCGATTCATTTCGATTCAATTCTTTTTCATTCGATTCGATTCAATTCGATTGTTTTCGATTTTATTCGATTCCTATCTTTTCCATTCTATTCAATTCGATTGTTTTCCTTTCGATTCGATACGATTGGATTCTTTTCGATTCTTTTCGATATGATTCGATTCTTTTCGATTAGATACAATTCTGTTGTTTTCGATTCGATTCGATTCTTTTCGATTCGATTAGACTCAATTTCATTCTTTTTGATTCAATTCGATTAGAATTTAATCGACTGATTCAATTCGATTCTTTTCGTTTCGGTTCAATTCTTTTCTATTCGATTTTTCTATTCGATTCGATTCTTTTCATTCAACTCGAATCGATTCGGTTCGATTCTTTTGTTTCGATTCGATTCTTTTCGATTCGATTCTTTTTGATTTGATTCGATTTGATTCTTTTGGATTCTATTCAATTTGATTCTTTTCAATTCTTTCGATTCGATTTGATTTGATTCTTCTCGATTTGATTCGATTCGATTCTTTTTGATTCCACTCGATTTTTTCGATTCTTTTCGATTTGATTCGATTCACTTCTTTTCGATTCTATTCGATTCTAATCGATTTTTTCGATTTGATTCAATTCCATTCTCTTCCATTCGATTTAATTCGATTCGATTCTTTTCAATTCTATTTGATTTGATTCTTTTCGATTCGATTCTTTTCGATTCTTTTCTATTTGATTCAATATGATTCTTTTCAATTTGATTCGAATCGATTCTTTTCGATTTGATTCGATTCGCTTTTCGATTCTATTCGATTTTTTTCGATTCGATTCAGTTTCATTCATTTCTATTCGATTTTATTCGATTCGATTCTTTTCAATTCTATTTGACTTAATTCTTTTCGATACAATTCGATTCGATTTTTTTATTCGATTCAATTCGATTCTTTTTCTTTCAATTCGATTATTTTCGATTCGATTCGATTCTTTTCAATTCGATTTGATTCAATTCTTATCAATTCTATTCGATTTAATTCTTTTCTATTCGATTCAATTCGATTTGATTGGATTTGTTACGATTCTTTTCGATTCAATTCAATTCTTTTAGATTCGATTCATTCTTTTCATTTCGATTCCACTTTTCGATTCGATTCGATTATTTCGATTGGATTCGTTTCGATTCTTTTCGAATCTATTCGGTTTTTTCAATTCAATTCATTTCGATATTTTTCGATTCGATTTGATTCGATTCTTTTTGATTCTATTTGATTTGATTCTTTTTGATTCGATTCAATTCAATTCTTTTCGATTCGATTCTTTCTTTTCATTTTGATTCCACTGTTTTCAATTCGATTCTTTTCGATTCAGTTCGATTCTTTCGATTCGATTCAACTCGAATCTTTTTGATTCAATTCTATTCTTTTCCATTCGACCTGATTCGATTCATTTCAATTCTTTTCTATTCGAATTTTTTCGATTCGATTCGATTCTTTCGATTCCATTAAATTTGATTCGATTTTTTTCTATTCTAATCGATTCTTTTCGATTAGATTCCATGCAATTCGATTCTTTTCAATTCGATTCGATTCTTTTCGATTCTATTCGATTTGATTCTTGTCGCTTCGATTCGATTCTTTTCTATTCGATTTGATTCTTTTCTATTCGATTTGATTCTTTTCGATTTGATTCAATATGATTATTTTCATTTCGATCCGATTCGATTCTTTTTGATTCGATGTGATTCGCTTCTTTTCAATTCTATTCGATTCTATTCGATTTTTTTCGATTCGATTCAATTCCATTCTTTTCGATTAGATTTTATTTGATTCGATCTTTTCAATTCTATTTGATTTAATTCTTTTCAATACGATTCGATTTGATTCTTTTTTATTCAATTAGATTCGATTATTTTCGTTTCAATTCGATTCTTTTTAATTCGATTCGATTCCCTTAATTTAATTTGATTGGATTCTTTTCAATTCTATTCGATTTGATTCGATTCTTATCGATTTTATTCGATTTGATTCTTTTCTATTCGATTCAATTCGATTCGATTCTTTTCTATTCGATTCAATTCAATTCGATTTGATTCATTACAATTCTTTTCGATTCGATTCATTCTTTTCGATTCCATTCTTTTCGATTCGATTCTTTTCGATTCAATTGGATTCTTTTCGATTCGATTCAACTCGATTCTTTTCGATTCGATTCGATTGTTTTACATTCGACCTAATTTGATTCGTTTCGATTCTTTTCAATTTGATTTTTTTCTATTCGATTCTTTCGATTCCATTAAATTTGATTTGATTCTTTTCGATTCTATTCGATTCCATGCAATTCGAATCTTTTCAATTCGATTTGATTCATTTCGTTTTGATTCGATTCGATCCTTTTCGATTCGATTCCATTTGATTCTTTTCGATTTGATCGGATTCTTTTCCTTTCGATTCGAATCGATTCTTTTCGATTCGTTTGGTGTCTTTTCGATTCTATTTGTTTTTTTCTATTCGATTCAATTCGATATTTTTCGGTTCGATTCGATTCGATTCTTTTGGTTTCTATTTGATTTGATTCTTTTCAATTCGATTCTTTTCGTTTAGATTCGATTCTATTCAATTCGAATCGATTCGATACGATTGTTTTCATTTTGATTCGATGCGATTCGATTCCTTTCCATTCTATTCGATTCTATATGATTTTTTGATTCGATTCTTATCGATTCGATTAGATTCTTTTTAGTTCGATTCGATTCGATTCTTTTCGATACGATTCATTTCGATTATTTTTGTTTAGATGCGATTCTTTTTGATACAATTCTTTTCGTTCCGATCTGATTCGATTCAATTCTTTTCGATTCGATTCGATACGAATCGATTCTTTTCAATATGATTCAATTCGATTCTTTTCTATTCGATTTGATTCGATTCTTTCTATTCGATTCGATTCGATTCTTTTCGTTTCAATTCTATTCTTTTCGATTCGATTCTTTTCAATTCTCTTCGATTCCGTTCGATTTGATTCTTTTCATTTCAATTAGATTCTTTTCGATTCGATTCCATACGATTCTTTTCATTTTGATTCGATTCGATTCTTATCGATTTGATTCGTTTCAATTCTTTTCGATTCTATTCGATTGTTTTCGTTTCGATTCAATGCGATTCTTTCAATTCGATTCGATTCTTTTCGATTGTTTTCGTTTCGATTCAAATCAATTCTTTTCAATTCGATTCCATTCTTTTCGATTTGATTCGATATGATTCTTTTCACTTTGATTCAGATCGATTCTTATCGATTTGATGCGATTGGATTCTTTTCCATTTTATTCGATTCTATTCAATTTTTTCTGATTCAGTTCAATTCGATTCTTATCGATTCGATTCGATTCTTTTCAGTTCGATTCGATTCGATTCTTTTCGATTCGATATTTTTGTTTATATTTAATTCTTTTGATACAATTCTTTTCCATTTGATTTGATTCAATTCAATTCTTTCGATTCGATTCAATTCGATTCTTTTCGTTTTGATTCGATTCATTTCTGTTTGATTCTTTTCGATTCGATTCGATTCTTTTCGATTCAATTCGATTCTATTTGATTCGATTCGATTCTTTTCGTTTCGTTTCGATTCTGTTCGATTCAATTCTTTTTGATTCAATTTGATTTCATTCTTTTTTATTCTATTCAATTTGATTCTATTTGATTTGATACGATTAGATTCTTTTTATTTGATTCGCTACATTTCGATTCCTTTTGATTCGATTCGATTCTTTTTTCTTTGATTCGATTCTATTTGATTCTTTTCGATTTGATTCGATTTGATTTGGTTCTTTTTGATTCGATACAATTCGATTCCATTTGATTCGATTCAAATCTATTGGATTCTTTTTTATTCGATTCGATTAGAATTTATTCGACTGATTCAATCGAGTGTTTTCGTTTATGTTCGATTCTTTTCTATTCGATACATTTTGATTCGATTCTTTTCATTCAATTCGATTCGATTAATTCGATTCTTTTCGTTTCAAATCGATTTGTTTCGATTCGGTTCTTTTTTATTTGATTCAATTCTTTTCGATTCAATTCGATTCTTTTCGATTTGCTTTGATTCTTTTTTCTTCGATTTGTTTCTATTCGATTTTTTCAAATCGATTCTTTTCTATTTGATTCGATTCGATTTGATTCTTTTTGATTCATTTCGATTCTTTTGTTTCGATTCGATTCTTTTCAATTCGTTTTGAATTGAGTCTTTTCAATTTGATTTGATTCGATTTGATTCTTTCCGAATCGATTTTTTTCGTTACTTTCGTTTCGATTCTTTTCGTTTCAATTCGATTCTTTTCGATTCGATTCTTTTCATTTCGATTCAATTCAATTCTTTTCATTTTGATTCATTTCGATTCTTTTCGATTCTATTTGATTTGATTCTTTTCGATTCAATTCGAATCAATTCGATTCTTTTCGATTCAATTCGATTCGATTCTTTTCGTTTAGGTTCGATTATTTTCAATTTGATTCGATTCTTTTGTTTCAATTAGATTCTTTTCGATTCGATTCTTTTCATTCGATTCGATTTGATTCCTTTCGTTTAGATTCGATTCATTTCATTTCAATTCTTTTCAATTCGATTCGATTTGATTCTTTTCGATTCGATTCGATTCTTTTCGTTTCGATTCAATTCTTTTCGATTCGTTTCTTTTCGATTTGATTCAATTTGATTCTTTTCTATTCTATTCAATTCGATTCTTTTCCATTCGATTCGATACGATTGGATTCGTTTCGTTTCGATTCGATACGATTCGATTCTTTTCGATTTGATACAGTGTGATGCTTTTCGATTCGATTCTTTTCGATTCACTTCGACTCGATTTGATTCTTTTTTATTTGATTAGATTAGAATTTATTCGACTGATTTGATTTGATTCTTTTCGTTTCGGTTCGATTCTTTTCTATTTGATTTTTTTGATTTGATTCTTTTCATTCAATTCGATTCGATTTGATTCGATTCTTTTTGTTTCAAATCGATTTGTTTCAATTCGATTCTATTCGATTCGATTGGTTCAATTCGATCCATTTCCATTCGATTCGATTCTTTTCGATTCGATACGATTCGATTCTTTTCTATTCTATTCAATTTGATTCTTTTCCATTCGATTGTTTTCAATTTGATTCGATTCTTATCCATTCGATCTGATTCGATTCGTTTCGATTGTTATTGATTCGATTCTTTCCGATTCAATTCGATTCAATTCGAATCTTTTCGATTCCATTAAATTTGATTCGATACTTTTTGATTCGATTAGAGTCTTTTCGATTCGATTCCATTCACTTTGATTCTTTTTGATTCGATTCGATTCTTTTCCATTCGATGATTCTATTAGTTTCGATTTTTTCGAATCGTTTCAATTCGAATCTATTCGATTCTTTTCGATTCAATTTGATTTGTTGGATTCTTTTCGATTCAATTTGATTCGATTCGATTCTTTTCGATTCGATTCTTTTTGATTCGACACGATTCGATTCGAATCTTTTCGATTCGATTCAACTCAACTCAATTCTTTTCGATTCGATTTTTTCGATTCGATTCCTTTCAATTCGATTCGATTCAATTCTTTTCATTTCAATTAGTTCTTTTGGATTTTATTTGATTCGATTCTTTTCAATTCGATTCGGTACTGTTCGATTCGATTCTTTTCATTTCAATTCGATTGGAATTGATTCTTTTCTATTCAATTCGATTCGATTCGATACGATTCTTTTCGATTGTATTCGATTCGATTCTTTTCGATTGTATTCGATATGATTAGATTCTTTTTGATTCCATTCGATACGATTCGATTCGTTTCTTTTCATTTTGATTGGATTCGTTTCGATGCTACTCAATTCGATTCTTTTTTATTCGATTTGATTCGTTTCGATACTATTCAATTTGACTCTTTTCGATTAGATTTGATTCTTTCGATTCGATTTGATACTTTTCGATTCGATTCGATTCGATTCTTTTCGATTCATTTTAATTCCTTTGATGTATTCGATTTGATTCTTTTCGATTCGATTCAATACGATTAGATTTTTTCGATTTGATTCGATTCTTTTCGGTTCTATTCTATTTGATTATTTTCAATTCAATTCGATATGATTCGATTTTTTTCGATTCAATAATACCATTCGATTCTTTTCAATTCCTTTCCTTTTTTTTCATTTCTTTCGATTCGATTCTTTTCAATTTGATTCGATTATGTTCGATTGGATTCTTTTCGATTCAATTCGATTCGATTCTTTTCGATTCAATTAAATACGATTCTTTTCTTTTGGATTCGATTCGATTTGATTCTTTTTGATTCGAAACGATTCAATTCGATTCTTTTCGATTTGATTCGATTTAATTCGATTCTTTTCAATTCGATCTTTTCGATCAATTCGATTCGATTCTTTTCATTTCGATTCGATTCTTTTGGATTCATTTCGATTCTTTCAATTCGATTCGATTCGATTCTTTTCACTTCAATTCGATTCTACTCGATTCATTTCGAATCTATTCGATTCTTTTTGATTCGATCTATTCGATTCAGTTCGATTCAATTCGATTCTTTTCGATTTGATTCGATTCTTTTCCACTCCATCTGATTCGACTCGTTTTGATTTTTTTCGATTTGTTTCAATTCGAATCTATTCGATTCGATTCGATTCTTTTTTATTCAATTCCATTCGATTCGATTCGATTATTTTCGATTCGATATGATTCAATTCGATTCTTTTCGATTTGATACGATTCGATTCGATTCTTTTCGATGCGAATCAATTCGACTCGATTCTTTTTGATTCGATTCGATTCGATTCTTTTAGAATTGATTCGATACGATTCTTTTCAATTCGATTCGATTCGTTTTGATTCGTTTCGATTCTCTTTGATTTTTTGATTCGATCGTTTCAATCGATTTGATTCGATTCGATTCTTTTCGATTCGATTCATTTCGATTTGAATCTTTTCGTTTCGATTAGATTCTCTACAATTCGATTCTTTGGATTCGATTCTTTTTGATTTGATTCGATTTGATTCTTTTCGTTTCGATTCGATTCAATTCGTTTCAATTCAAATCAATTCAATACGATTCGATTCGATTACTTTTGACTTGATAAATTTGATTCGATTTTTTCGAATCGATTTGATTCGATTCGATTATTTTCGATTCGACTCGATTTGATTCGATTTAATTATCGATTCAATTCAATTCCAATTATTCTCGATTCGATTCGATTTGATTCGATTATTTTTATTTAATTCGATTCAATTCTTTTTGATTCGATTCGATTCGATTCTTTTTGATTCGATTCTTTTCATTACGATTCAATTCGATTTGATTCTTTTCGATTCGATTTGATACTTTTCGGTTCGATTTTATTCGATTCTTTTCAATTCGATTCGATTCGACACTTTTCGTTTCGATTCGATTCTTTTCGATTCGGTTCTATTCTTTTCGATTCAATTCGATTCTTTTCGATACGATTCGATTCGACTATTTTTAAATCAATTTGATTTGTTTCAATTGTATTTGAATCTGTTTGATTCGATTCGATTATTTTCGATTAGAGTAGATTTGATTTGATTCGATTTAATTATCGATTCGATTCAATTCCATTAATATTCAATTCGATTCGATTAAATTCGATTATTTTTTATTCAATTCGATTAAATTATTTTCGATTCGGTGCAATTCGATTCGATTCTTTTCATTTCAATTCGATTTGATTCTTTTCAATTCGAGTCGATTCAATTCATTTCGATTCGATTTCATTCGTTTCGAGTCTTTTCGATTCGATTCTTTTCATTTGATTCGATTCTTTTCAGTTCGATAGATTTGATTCTTTTCAATTCTATAGTATTCGAATCGATTCTCTTCTATTCGATTCGATTCTTTTCTATCCGTTACGATTCTTTCCAATTCGATTCTATTAGATTCTTTTCGATTCGAATCTATTTGATTCTTTTTGAATCGATTCAATTCTAATCGATTTTATTCAATTCAATTCTTTTCGATTTTATTTTATTCAATTGGATTCGATTCGATTGGATTCGAATCGATCCATTTCGATTTGATTAGATTCTTTTCGATTTGATACGATTCGATTCTTTTCTATTCAATTCAATTAGATTCTTTTCCATTCGATTCGATTCTTTTCAATTCAATTCGATTCTTTTCCATTCGATCTGATTCGATTCGTTTCGATTCTTTTCGATTCGATTCTTTTCGATTCTATTAAATTTGATTTGATTCTTTTCGATTTGATTAGATTCTTTTCGATTCGATTCCATTCAATTCCATTCTTTTTGATTCGATTGTTTTCGTTTCGATTCAATTCTTTCGATTCGATTCGATTTGATTCTTTTTGATTCGATTCGATTTTTTTCGATTCGTTTTGATTATTTTCATTTCGATTCGAGTTTTTGTTTCATTTCTTTTCTATTTGATTATTTTCTATTCGATTTCCTTTCCTTTAGATTCGATTATTTTTGATTCGATTCCTTTCAATTCGATTCGATTCTATTCAATTATTTTCGATTCGACTCGATTCTATTCATTTCGATTCGATTTGATTCGATTTATTCTATTCTTTTTGCTTACATTCGATTCAATTCTTTTGATTCGATGCAATTCGATTCGATTTTTTTCGATTCAATTCTTTTCAATTCGTTTCGTTTCAATTCTATTAGATTCTTTTCTATTTGATTCGATTCGTTTCTTTTCGATTCTTTTCAATTCAATTCTTTTCAATTCGATTCGATTCGATTCATTCGATTCTTTTTGCTTCCATTCAATTCGATTCTTTTGATTTGATGCTATTAGATTCGATTTTTTTATTCGATTCTTTCCGATTCGATTTGATTAGAATCGATTAGATTCTTTTCTATTTGATTCATTTCAATTCGATTTAGATTAGATTCAATTCTTTTCAATTCGACTATTTTCGATTAGATTAATTTGGATTCGATTCTTTTCGATTTGATTTGTTTTGATTCTATTCAATTTTTTTGATTTGATTTGTTTTGAATCTTTTCGATTCGATTCGATTCGATGTTTTCTTTTCGATACTTTTCGTTTCGATTCGATTCAATTCGATCCTTTTTGATTTGATTCTTCTCTTCTCGAATCGATTCTTTTCGATTCGATTCTTTTTGATTCAATTTGATTCGATTCTTTTGTTTCAATTCGATTCGATTCTTTTCCATTCTCTTCGATTCAATCCTACTCTATTCGTTAGATTCGATTCTTTTCGATTCGATTAGATTCGATTCTTTCGATTCGATTACATTCGATTCTATTCTATTCGATTCAAATCTTTTCGATTCAAATCGATTCTTTTCAATTCGTTTCAATTCTTTTCGATTCTATTCAATACGATTTTATTTGATACTTTTTGATTCGATTCGATTCTTTTTGATTCAATTTTATGCGATTCTTTCAATTCGATTTGATTAGATTGTTTTCATTTCGATTCGAACCGAAGCTTTTAGATTCGATTTAATTCAATCTTTTCGTTTAGATTCTTTTAGATTCGATTCTATTCGATTCGATTCTTTTCATTTACATTTGATTCGATTCTTTCGATTCGATGCGATTCAATTATTTTCGTTTTGATTAGATTCGATTCTTTTCTATTCGATTCGTTTCTAATCGATTAGATTCTTTTCTATTTGATTAGATTTGATTCAATTTTTTTCAATTTGTTTCTTTTCGATTCAATTCTTTTCGAATTGATTCGATTCAATTCGATTGTTTCAATTAGATTCCATTCAATTATATTCGATTCAGTTTGATCCGATTCGATTTGATTTTTTTATTGTATTCGAATCTATTCGATTCTATTCGATTCTATTCTTTTCTATTAGATTCAATTTGATTCGATTCTTTTCGATTCGATTCAATTCATTCAATTATTTTTGCTTCCATTCATTCAATTCTTTTGATTCGATGTGATTAGATTCGATTTTTTTCGATTTGATTCTTTTCGATTATTTCGATTCGAATCGATTAGATTCTTTTCTATTTGATTTGATTTGACTCGATTCTTTTCGATTCAATTTGATTCTTTTCGATTCAGTTCTCTTCGATTCTTTTTGATTTGATTCAATTTTTTCATTTCGATTCTTTTCGATTTGATTCAATTCGATTCGATTCTTTTCATTTCCATTTGATTCGATTCTTTTGATTCGGTGCGATTCGATTCGATTCTTTTCAATTTGATTACATTCGATTCCTTTCTTTTTGTGTCGAATAGAGTCGATTCGTTTCGATTCGATTTCATTCGATTCAATTCTTTTCGATTCGATTCGATTCTTTCAATTCAATTAGATTCTTTTCGATTCGATTCTTTTCTATTCAATTCTTTTCGATTCGATTTCATTCGATTTGATTTTTTCAATTCGAAATTTTTCGATTCCAATCTATTCCATTCAAATCGATTCTTTTAAATACGATTCCATTAATTCGATTCGATTCTTTTCGATTCAATTTGATTCTTTAAGATTCGATTCTTTTTGATTCAATTAGATTCGATTCTTTTGATTTGATTCGATTATTTTTGTTTCGATTCGATTCGATTCTTTTCAATTCGATTCGATTAGATTCTTTCCAATTCGATTAGATTCGATTCTATTCGATTCAATTAGATTGGATTCTTTTTAATTCTTTTCAATTCGATTCGATTCGATTCTTTTCAATTCATATCAATTTGATTCAAGTCGATTCTTTTCAATTTGATTCCATTCGATTCGATTCAATTCTTTTCAATTCTATTCAATACTATTTGATTAGGTTGTTTTTGGTTCGATTTGATTCTGTTTTATTCAATTCGATTCGATTTTTTGATTCAATTCGAGTAGACTATTTTCCTTTCGATTCGATTCGAAGCTTTTCGAATCTCTTCAATTCGATTCTTTTCGAATCAATTCAATTCGATCTTCACGTGTCCATTCTTTTCATTTCGATTCTATCTTTTTTGATTCGATTCTTTTTGATTTGATTCGATTTGATTTTTTCAATTCACTTCGATTCGATTATTTTCGTTCGATTCGATAGTTTGATTTATTTCTTATCGATTCTTTACTTTTCGATTCGAATTCTATTCTTTTCTAATCGATTCGAGTCGATTTGATTCTTTTCGATTTGATTCGATTCAATTCTTTTCGATTAGATTATGTTCGATTGATTTCAATTCTTTTCAATTGCATTCGATTTGATTCTTTTGATTCGGTGCTCTTCGATTCGATTTTTTTCAATTCGATTCGATTCGAATTTTTTCGATTCGATTCTTTTCACTTCCATTTAATTTGATTCTTTTGATTTGGTGCGATTCGATTCGATTCTTTTCACTTCCATTTAATTCGATTCTTCTGATTTGTTGCGATTAGATTCAATTCTTTTCACTTCAATTTAATTCAATTCTTTTGATTTGATTCGATTCGATTTGATTTTTTTCGAAATGATTCGATTCTTTTCGATTTGACTCGTTTCGATTCTTTCGATATGATTGTTTTCGAATCGAATCTATTCGATTCAAATCGATTCTTTCCCATTCGATTCCTTTCAATTCGATTCTATTCGATTCGATTCTTTTCTATTCGATTCGATTCAATTCGTTTCTATTCGATTCCATTCTTTTTGATTCAATTCGATTTGATTCTTTCGATTCGATTCAATTCGATTATTTTCATTTCGATTCGATTTGATTCTTTTCGATTTTCTTCGATTTGATTCTTTTCGATTCGATTTGATTCTTTCGATTCGATTAGATTCTTTTCATTATGATTCAATTCAATTCGATTTGATTCTTTTCGGTTCGATTCGATTCTTTTCGATTCGATTCGATTCGACACTTTTCATTTCGATTCGATTCTTTTCGATTCGATTGATTCTTTTCGTTTCAATTAGATTCTCTTTGATTCGATTCTTTTCTATTCAATTCGATTTGATTCTTCTCCATTCGATTCGATTCAATTCTTTTCGAATCGATTCGATAAGATTCTTTTCATTCTATTCAATTCTGTTCGATTCTATTCTATTTGATTCGATTCAATTCGATTATTTTCAATGCGATTCGATTCTTTTCATTTTGAATCGATTCTTTTCGATTCAATTCTTTTTGATTTGGCTTGATTCGATCATTGGGATTCGATTTGTTACATTTCGATTCAATTCTTTTCGATTCTGTTTGATTCGATTCTTTCGATTCAGTTCGATTCGATTCTTTTTGATTCGATTCGATTCTTTTCCATTCGATGATTCGATTAGTTTCGATTTTTTCGAATCGTTTCCATTCGAATCTATTCGATTCTTTTCGATTCAATTTGATTCGTTTGATTCTTTTCGATTCAATTCGATTCGATTCGATTCTTTTGGATTCGATTCTTTTTGATTCGACACGATTCGATTTGAATCTTTTCGATTCGATTCAACTCAACTCTATTCTTTTCGATTCGATTTTTTCGATTCGATTCTTTTCAATTCGATTCGATTCAATTCTTTTCATTTCAATTAGATTCTTTTCGATTTTATTTGATTCGATTCTTTTCAATTCGATTCGGTACTGTTCAATTCGATTCTTTTCATTTCAATTCGATTGGAATTGATTCATTTCTATTCAATTTGATTCGATTCGATACGATTCTTTTCTCTTGTATTCGATTCGATTCTTTTCAGTTCTATTCGATTCGATTCAATTCAATATGATTCGATTCTTTTCAATTCCATTCTATACGATTCGATTCTTTTCGATTCGATTCGATTCATTTCGTTTTGCTTCGAATCGTTTCAATGCTATTCAATTCGATTCTTTTCAATTTGATTCGTTTCGATGCTATTCAATTTGATTCTTTTCGATTTGATTCGATTCGATTCTTTTCTATTCATTTCGATTCTTTTCGATGCTATTCGATTCGATTCTTTTTGATTCAATTCGATTCTTTTCGGTTTTATTCGATTTGATTCTTTTATCAATTAGATATAATTCGATTCTTTTCGATTCAATTCAATACCATTCGAATCTTTTCGATTCGATTAAATTTGATTCTTTTCAATTCAATTCGATTTGATTGTTTACGATTTGATTCGATACAATTGGATTCTTTTCACTTTGATTCAATTCTTTTCTATTCTATTCTTTTCGATTTGATTTGATTCTTTGGATTCGATTCGATACTGTTCAATTCGATTCAATTCTTTTGGATTCAATTCGATACATTTCGATTCGATTCGAATTTTTTCACTTCGCTTCGATTCGAATCTACTCTATTCATTTCAAATCGATTTGATTCTTTTAGATTCAATCTATTCGATTATTTTCGATTCGGTTCGATTCGATTCAATTCTTCTCGATTCGATTCCTTTCTTTTCCATTTTATCTGATGAAATTGGTTTCAAATTTTTTCGTTTCGATTAGAATCTTTTCGATTTTATCGATTCATTTCGATTCAAATACCTTTCTTTTCGAATAAATTTGATTCAATTCGATTCTTTTTGATTCCATTCAAATCGATTTTTTTGATTCAATTCTTTTAGATTCGAATCAATTCGATTTTTTTCGATTCGATTCTTTTCAATTCGATTCGATTCGATTCAATTCGATTTGAATATATTTGATTAGATTTTTTCAATTAGATTCTTTTCGATTTGATTCGATTCGGTTCTTTTTGATTCGATTCGATTCTTTTCAATTTGATTCTATTCCTTAAGGTTCAATTCGATTTTTTTGATTCAATTCGATTCTTTTCTATTCGATTCGAGTCGATTCTTTTCGATTCTAATCGATAGTTTTCCATTCTTTTCGATTCTTTTCGATTCGATTCTTTTCGATTCAATTCAATTCGATTCTTTTCCACTCAATTCTTCTTGATTCGATTCAATTCTTTTCCATTCAATTCGATATTTTCGTTTCGATTCGATTCTTTTTTATT
Source organism: Canis lupus baileyi (assembly GCF_048164855.1). Classification (NCBI taxonomy): domain Eukaryota; kingdom Metazoa; phylum Chordata; class Mammalia; order Carnivora; family Canidae; genus Canis; species Canis lupus. The sequence goes on from NC_132875.1 coordinate 24,131,678, forward strand.
AGATTTTTTCGATTCGATTCGATTCTATTCATTTTGATTTGATTCAATTCAATTGGATTATTTTCGATTCGATTCTATGCGAATCGATTATTTACGATTCAATTCGATTTGATGCGATTATTTTCTATTCAATTCAAATCAATTTGATTATTTATGATGTAATTTGATTGGATTCGATTCGATTATTTTCGATTCGATTCAATTATTTTTGATTCGATTTGATTCTTTTCGTTTCGATTCGATTATTTTCGATTCAATCCGATTTGATTCGGTTCAATTATTTTTGATTCGATTCCAATCGATTCGAAGATTTTCGATTCAATTCGATTTGATTATTTTCGATTCGATTTGATTAGATTTTTTTCGAATCAATTCGATTCGATTCGATTCGATTATTTTCGAGTAAATTCGGTTTGATTCGATTTGATTATTTTAGATTCAATTCGGTTTGATTCGGTTCGATTATTTTCTATTTGATTTGATTCGATTTGATTATTTTCGATTTGATTCAGTTGGATGAGTTTAGATTATTTTCGATTCGATTCGATTCTTTTCAATTCAATTCGATTATTTCCGATTTGATTCGATGTGAATTGATTATTTTCGATTCGATTACGTTTGATTCGATTCGATTATTTTCGATTCTTTTCAATTCGATTCGATTCTTTTCAATTCGATTCGATTCTTTTTGATTCGATTCAATATTTATGATTCGAATCGAATTGATTATTTTCGATTCGGTTATTTTCGATTTGATTAGATTATTTTCAATTCTATTCGTATCCATTATTTTCGATTCGATTCGATGTGAATCGATTATTTTCGAATCGATTCTTTTTAATTCGATTTCATTCGATTCAATTCGATTTGATTATACTAGATTCGATACCATTATTTTTGATTCGATTCTAATTTTTTCTATTTGATTCGATTATTTTAGATTCAATTTGATTCTTTTCGATTCTTTTCGATTTTCCATTCGAATCGATTCGGTTATTTTCGATTCGATTTTCTTCAATTTGAATCGGTTATTTTCGATTCAATTTGATTATTTTCAATTCAATTCAATTTGATTATTTTCGATTCGATATGAATCGATATTTTGATTCGATTCTATTCGATATTTCGATTCGATTTGTTTCGATTATTTTTTACTCAATTCGATTTGATTCGATTATTTTCGATTTGATTCGATTCTTTTCGTTTCGATTTGATTCTTTTCGTTTCCATTCTATTTGATTGTTTTCGATTTGATTGATTTAATTCGATTACTTTCGATTCTCATCGATTCTCTTCGATTACATTTGATTCGATACTTTTCGATTCAATTATTTTAGATTTGATTCGATTCTTTTGGATTCGATTTGATTTTTGATTCGAATCCATTCGATTCCTTTTGATTCGATTATTTTAGATTCGATTTGATTATTTTCGTTTCAGTTCGATTATTTTCGATTCAATTTGATTAGATTATTTTCGATTCGATTCGATTCGAGGATTTGATTTGATTATTATCGATTCGATTTGCTTCGATTCTTTTTGATTCGATTCTTTCCATTCGATCCATTATTTTCTATTCGTTTCAATGATTTTCATTTCAATTTGATTAGATTATTTTCGAATCGATTTGATTCGATACGAATTGATAATTTTCTATTCGATTCGATTCGAAGATACAATTCGATTATCGATTCGATTTGATTCGATATTTTTCAATTCGATTCAATTATTTTCGATTCGATTCAATTGCATTCGATTCGATTATTTCTGATTCAATTCGATTCGATTATTTTTGATTTGATTCGATTATTTTCAATTCGATTCGATTATTTTTGATTTGATTATATTCGGTTCTTTTCGATTCGATTATTTTCAATTCGATTCGATTATTTTCGATTCAATTCTATTCGATTATTTTCGCATCAATTAGATGCGAATTGAATATTTTCGATTGGATTCGATTCGACTCGGTTATTTTCAATTCGAATCGATTCAAATCATTTCGATTGGATTATTATCGATTCGATTGAATTACTTTCTATTCGATTCCATTATTTTCGATTCAATTCGATTGGATTATTTTCGATTCGATTTGATGCGAATCGATTATTTTCGATTCAATTCGATTTGATGCGATTATTTTTTATTCGATTTGATTATTTTCGATTCGATTCGATGGATTGGATTCGATTCATTTTGATTCAATTCGATTATTTTCGATTCAATTCAATTCAATTTGATTATTTTCGCTTCGATTTTATTGGATTTGATTCGATTATTTTTTATTCGATTCGATTATTTTTGATTCGATCGATTCTTTTCGATTCGATTCAATTATATTCGATTCGATTCGATTGGATTATTTTCGATTCAATTCGATCGATTCGTTTCGATTATTTTTGATTATATTCGATTCGATTTGATTATTTTCGATTCAATAAGATTACTTTCGACTCAATTATTTTGGATTTGATTTCATTATTTTCAATTCAATTCAATTCGATTATTTTCGATTCGATTCATGTGATTCGATTCTTTTTGATTCGAGTATATAAATTTGATTCGATTAATTTCGGTTCGGTTCTTTTGGATTCGATTCGATTCTTTCGATGAGTTTCAATTATTTTCTATTGGATTCGATTATTTTCGATTCGATTCGATTCGATTATTTTTTATTCGATTCGATTCCATTAAATTCGATTTGATTGATTATTTTCGATTGAATTCGATTAAATTTGATTATGTTCGATTCAATTCGATTGTATTCGATTCGATTATTTTCGATTCGATTCGATTAGTTTTGAATCAATTCGATATTTTTGCTTAGATTATTTTCGATTTCATTCGATTTGATTCTTTTTGATTCGATTATTTTCGATTCGATTCGATTCTTTTCGATGTGATTCAATTCGATTCGATTATTTTCAATTCGATTTGATTATTTTCGATTTGTTTCTTTTCGATTCGATTCGATTATTTTCTATTCGATTCGATTCTTTTTGATTCGATTCATTTCGATTATTTTCTATTCGTTTCAATTCTTTTCGATTCGATTCGATTATTTTCGATTCTATTCGTTTCCATTATTTTCGATTTGATTCGATGTGAATCGATTATTTTCTTTTTTTAATCGATTATTTTTTAATCGATTCGTTTCGAATTGAAACGAAAAGAATCAAATCGAATGTAACGAAAACAATAGAATCGAAAAGAATCAAATCGAAACAAAAGAATCGAATCAGAAAAAGAATCGAATAAAATGAAATAGAAAAGAAACAATTTGAAAGGAATTGAAAAGAATCGAATCGAACGAATCGAAAAGAATCGAATTGAATCACATCGAAAAGAATCAATTTGAAACGAATTGAAAAGAATCGAATCGAAAAGACTCGAATTGAATCAAATCGAATTGAAAAGAATCAAATCAAATAGAATAGAAAAGAATCGAATTGAATCGAAAAGAATAGAAATGAATCAAATAAAGAAAACGAATAGAATCGAATGAAATCGAAAAGAAAACGAATCGAATCGAATAGAATCCATTCGAATTGAAATGAAAAAATCATATCGAATCTAGACGAAAAGAATCAAATAGAATCGAATCGAACCAAAAAGAATCGAATCGAATCGAACCAAAAAGAATCGAATTGAATCGAATCAGAATCAAAAAGACTCGAATCCAATCGAATCGAATTGAAAAGAATCGAAATGAATTGAAAACAATTGAATTGAAACGAAAAGAATCGAAACGAAAGAATCGAATCGAATCGATAGAAAATAATCGAATCGATACGAATCGAATCGAAACGAAAAGAATCGAATCGATCGAGGCGAATCGAATTGAATCGAAAAGAATCGAATCAAAAAGGATCGATCTGAAACGAAAAGAAGCGAATCGAATCAAATCGAAAACAATCTAATCAAAAAAGAATCGAATCGAAACGAATCAAGAAGAATCGAATCGAATGAAATCGAATCGAAAATAATCGATTTGAATCGAATCGAAAAGAATCATATCGTATCTAATCGATTCGGAAAGAATCGAATCGAATAGAATAGAAAAGAATCGAATCAATTGAATCGAAAAGAACGAATCGAATAGAATAGAAAAGAATTGGAACGAATCGAATCGAAACGAATCAAAACGAATCGAATCGACAAGAATCAAATAGAAAAGAATCGAATCGATACCACAGAATCCAATCAAATCAATTCGAAAAGAATCGAATGAATCGAATTGAAAAGAATCGAAAAGAAAAGAATCGAATCAAAAAGAGTCGAATAGAAAAGAATCGACCCGAAACAAAAAGAATCAATTTGAATCAAAAAGAAAAGAATCGAATCGAATCAAATTGAATCGAAAATAATTGAATCAAAAGAATAGAATCAAATCGAAAAGAATCGAATCGTATTGAAAAGAATCAAATCAAATCAAATCGAAAAGAATCGAATCTAAATGAAAAGAATCGAATCGAATCGAAAAGAATCGAAGCAATTCGAATCAAATCGAAGATTCAAATAAAATAGAATTGAAAAGAAATGAATCGAATCGAAATAAATCGAATTTAATCGAATCGAAAAGAATGGAATCGGAATGAAATGTATCGAATCCAATCGAAAAGAATCGAATTAAGGGATCCCTGGGTGGCGCAGCGGTTTGGCGCCTGCCTTTGGCCCAGGGCGCGATCCTGGAGACCCGGGATCGAATCCCACATCGGGCTCCCGGTGCATGGAACCTGCTTCTCCCTCTGCCTGTGTCTCTGCCTCTCTCTCTCTGTGACTATCATGAATAAATAAATAAAATCTTTAAAAAAAAAGAAAAGAAAAGAATCGAATTGAATCGAATCGATAAGAATCGAATCGAATCAAAACAAATCGTTTCGAATAGAATACAAAAGAATAGAATAGAATCGAATAAAAAAGAATCGAATCGAATCGAAAAGAATCGTATTGAAACGAGAAAAAAGAATCGAATCAATCGCAAAGAATAGAATCGAATCAAATCAAAAAGACTCAAATCAAATCGAATCAAAACTAATCGAATCGAAAAGAATCAAATTGAAACAAATAAAGTCGAATCGAATCAAATCGAAAAGAATAGATTGGAATCAAATGGAAAAGAATCGAATCGAATTGAATCGAAGACAATCGAATCGAAAAGAATCGAATCGAAACGAATGGATTTGAAATAAAAAGATTCGAATCGAATCGAATCAAAAGAATCGAAAAGATTTAAATCAAAAAGAATAGAATAGATTCGAATCAAAAAGAACCGAATCGAATCGAATTGAAAAGAATCTTAAAGAATCGTATAGAAAAGAATCGAATCTAATAGAATTGAATTGAATAGAAAAGAAACGAATCGAACCGAATCGAAAAGAAAACAATCGAATCGAATCAAATACAAAAGAATCGCTTTGAATAGCATAGAATTGAAAAGAATCGAATCAATCGAATCGAAAAGAATCGAATCAAAAAAAGTCGAATCGAAACGAAAACAATCGAATCGAATCGAATCTAAAAGAATCATATTGAATTGAATCGAGTCGAAAAGACTCGAATCGAATTGAATCAAATCGAAAATAATCTAATAGAAACGACTCGAGAAGAATCAAATCGAATTGATTCAAAATGAATCGAATAGAATAGAATCGAAAAAAATCGAATAGAATCGAAAAGAATCAAAACGAATTGAATCGAAGAGAATCGATTAGGATCGAAATGAAAAGAATCGTATTGAATCGAATCGAAAAGAATCAAATCAAATTGAATCGAAAGAATTGAATCAAATCAAAAAGAATCCAATCGAATCGAAAAGAATCGAACTGAATGGAATCAAATCGAAAAGAATCTAATCGAATCGAAAAGAATCGAATCAAATTTAATGGAATCGAAAAGAATCGAATTGAATCGAAAAGAAACGAAATGAAACAAATCAGATCAAATGGAAAAGAATCAAATCGAATTGAAAAGAATCGAATTGAATCGAAATGAATTGAATCAAAAAGAATCGAATCGAAAAGAATCGAATTGAAATGAAAAGAATCGAATCGAATAGAAAAGACTCGAATCGAAATAAAAAAATCGAATCAAATCGAATCGAAAAGAATCGAATTGAAAAGACTCGAATTGAAACGAATCGATTTGAAACGAAAAGGATCGAATCGAATCGAATCGAATTGAATGAATCGAATTGAATAGAAAAAATCGAATAGAAAAGAATCGAACCGAAAAGTAAAGAATCAAATTGAATCAGTCGATTAAATTCTAATCGAATCGAATCAAAAAGAATGAAATCGAGTCGAATCGAATCGAAAAGAATCGAATTGTAACTAATCAAAAAGAATCGAATCGTGTCGAATCGAATCGAAAAGAATCCAATTGTATCATCGAATGGAAAATAATCGAATTGAATAGAATAGAAAAGAATCGATTCGAATCAAATCGAAAACAATCAAATTGAATTGATCGAAAAGAATCGAATTGAATCAAATCGAATCGAAATGAAAAGAATCGAATCGATTCAAATAGAAAAGAATCGAATCGGAAAGAATCAAACGACATGAAAAGAATCGAATCGAATCAAAAAGAATCGAATTGATTCGACAATATTCGAATCGAAAAGAATCGAATCGAAATGAATCGAATCGACATGAAAAGAATCTACTCGATTCGAATCAAAAAGAATCGAATCGAAAAATAAAAAATAAAAAAAAAAAGGGATCCCTGGGTGGCGCAGCGGTTTGGCGCCTGCCTTTGGCCCAGGGTGCGATCCTAGAGACCTGGGATCGAATCCCACATCAGGCTCCCGGTGTGTGGAGCCTGCTTCTCCCTCTGCCTGTGTCTCTGCCTCTCTCTCTCTCTCTCTCTCTGTGACTATCATAAATAAATAAAAAAAAAAAGAATCGAATCGAAAAGAATCGAATCGAATCCAAAAGAATCGAATCCAAAACAATCGAATCGAATCAAAAAGAAATGAATTGAATTGAATCAAAAAGAATCGAATCGAATTGAATCGAAAAGTTACTAATCGAATTAAATCGAAAAGGAACTAAACGAATCAAATCGAATCGAATCAAAAAGAATCGAATAGATTTAAATAAAAAAGAATCGAATTGAGGGTTCCCTGGGTGGCGCAGCGGTTTGGCGCCTACCTTTGGCCCAGGGCGCGATCCTGGAGACCCGGGATCGAATCCCACATCGGGCTCCCGGTGCATGGAGCCTGCTTCTCCCTCTGCCTGTGTCTCTGCCTCTCTCTCTCTCTCTGTGACTATCATAAAAAAAAGAATCGAATTTAAAAATATCATAATCAAATCGAAAAGAATCGAATTGAAACAAAAAAAGAATCGAATTCCATGTAATGAAAAGATTCGAATAGAAAAGAATCGAATCGAAACAAAAGAATCGGATCGAATCGACATGAATCAAAAAGAATCGAATCAAAACGAATCGAAAAGAAACAAATCAAAAAGAATCTAAAAGAATCGAATCGAATTAAATCGAAAAAAATCGAATAGAATTGAATAGAATCGAAAAGAATCGAAACGAATCGAACCGAAGAGAATCGATTCGAATCAAAATTAAAAGAATCGTATCACATCGAATCGAAAAGAATCAAATCAAATAGAATCGAAAGAATTGAATCAAACCTAAAACAATAGAATCGAATCGAAAAGAATCGAATTGAATGGAATCGAATCGAAAAGAATAGAATAGAATAGAATCAAAAGAAATCGAATAGAATCAAATCAAATAAAAAAGAATCGAATCGAATTGATCCTAACCAAAATAATTGAATTGAATCGACTCGAATCGAAAAAAATAGAATAGAATGGAATCAAAAGAAATCGAATAGAATCAAATCAAATAAAAAAGAATAGAATCGAATTGATCCTAACCAAAATAATCGAATTGAATCGACTCGAATCGAAAAAAATCAAATCGAAAAGAATCTAATCTGAACGAAAATAATCGAAATGAATAGAATCGAAAAGAATCGAATTGAATCAAATCGGAAAGAATCGAATGGAAACAAAACGAATCGATTCGAATGGAATAGAAAAGAATAGAATAGAATAGAAAAGAATCCAATCTAATCGAAAAGAATCGAATCGAAAAGAATCGAATCGAAATGAAAAACAGCGAATCGAATTGATCGAAAAGAATACAATCGAATCAAATCGAAAAGACTCAAATCCAATCGAATCGAAAAGAATCGAATCGAAACAAAAAGAATCGAATCAAATCAAATTGAAAAGAATCGATTGGAATTGAATCGAAAAGAATCGAATTGAATCGAAGACAATCGAATCTAATCGAATCGAAAAGAATTGAATTAAAACGAATCGATTGAAATGAAAAGAATCGAATCGAATTGAATTGAAGGGAAAGAATCGAATCGATTCAAAAAGAATTGATCGAATTGAAAATCGAACCGAAACCAAAAGAATCGATCGAATCGAAAAGAATCGAATCGAAAAAAATCAAATTGAAACAAAAACAATCGAATCGAATCTAAAAGAATTGTATTGAATCAAATCGTATCGAAAAGAATCGAATCGAATCAAATCGAAAGAAAAGAATAGAATCGAATAGAAACGAATCGGAAAGAATAGAATTGAAACGAATCGAAAAGAATCGAATCAAATCGATCGAAAAAATCGAATAGTATCGAATCGAAAAAAATCGAATACAATCGAAAAGAATCTAAACGAATCAAATGAAGAGAATCGATTCGAGTCGAAATGAAAAGAATCGTATCGAATCGAATCGAAAATAATCAAATCGAATCGAATTGAAAACAATTAAATCGAATCGAAAAGAATCGAATTGAATGGAATCGAATAGAAAAGAATCTAATAGAAATGAAAAGCACCGAATCAAATTTAATGGAATCGAAAAGAATCGAATCGAACCATATTGAATCCAAAAGAATCGAATCGAAAAGAACCGAAACGAATCAAATCAGATCCAATGGAAAAAAATCGAATCAAATCGAAAAGATTAGAATCGAATCGAAAAGAATCCAATCGTATCGAATCGACTCGAAAAGAATCCAATCGTATCGAATCGAATGCAAAAGAATCAAATTGAATAGAATAGAAAAGAATCGAATCGAATCAAATCGAAAACAATCGAATTGAATCGCCTCGAAATGAATTGAATTGAATCCAATCAAAAAGAATCGAATTGAAATGAATCGAATCGAAATGAAAAGATTCGAATCGATTCGAATCGAAAAGAATCATCGAAAAGAATTGAATCGACACGAAAAGAATCGAATCGAACCGAAAAAATCGATAAGAATCGAATCAAAATGAATCGAATCGTAATGAAAAGAATGTAATCGATTCGAATCGAAAAGAATCGAATCGAAAGAATCGAATCGAAACAAAGCATCGAATCGAATCGAACTGAATCGAAAAGAATCAAATCGGGATCCCTGGGTGGCGCAGCGGTTTGGAGCCTGCCTTTGGCCCAGGGCGCGGTCCTGGAGACCCGGGATCGAATCCCATGTCGGGCTCCCGGTGCATGGAGCCTGCTTCTCCCTCTGCCTGTGTCTCTGCCTCTCTCTCTCTCTCTCTCTCTCTCTCTCTGTGACTATCATAAATAAATAAAAATTAAAAAAAAGAAAAGAATCAAATCCAAAAGAATCGAATCGAATCAAAAAGAAACAAATCAAATCTAATCGAAAAAAATCGAATAGAATCAAATCGAATCGAAAAGAATTGAATGATTCGAATCAAAAAGAATCGAATTGAAAAGAATCGTAACGAATCAAATAGAAAAGTATCGAATCGAAAAGAATCGAATCGAATAGAATAGAATTGAAAAGAATCGAATCGAAACGAAAACAATCGAATGAAATCGAATCGAAAAGAATCCAATTGAATTGAATCGAAAAAATCCAATAGAATCGAATAGAATCGAAAAGAATCGAAAAGAATCGAATCAAATAGAATCCATTCTAATCGAAATGAAAAAGTCGTATCGAAACCAAACGAAAAGCATCAAATCGAAACGAATCGAAAAGTATTGAATCAAATCGATTCGAAAACAATCGAATTGAATCGAATAGAAAAGAATCGACTTGAATGGAATTGAATCGAACAGAATCGAATCGAATTGAAAAGATCGAATCAAATTTAATGGAATCGAAAAGAATCGAATTGAATCGAATTGAATAAAAAAGAGTCAAATCGAAGAGAATCTTAACAAATCAAATCAGATTGAATGGAAAAGAATCGAAACGAAAAGAATCGAATCGTATCAATTCGAAAAGATTCTAATCGAAATGAAAAGAATCGAATCGAATCGAAAAGAATCGAATCGAATCGAAAAAAATCAAATCGAATCAATTCGAGTCGATTTGAAAAGGAAAGAATCGAATGAATCGAATAGAATTGAATGAAAAGAATCTAATCAAATTGAAAAGTATCGAATAGAAAAGAATCTAACAGAAATGAAAAGAATCGATCGAATCAGTCGAACAAATTTTAATCGAATCAAATCAAAAACATTCAAATCGAAAACAATCGAATAGAATCTAGAAGAATCGAATCGTATCGAATCGAAACAATCGAATCTTACGGAATTGAATCGGAAAGAATCAAATCGTATGGAATCGAATCGAAAAGAATCGAATAGAATAAAATAGAAAAGAAAGGAATCGAATTGAATCGAAAAGAATCGAATCGAATCAAAAAGAATCGAATTGAAATGAAAAGAATCGAAACGAATCCAAGAGAATCGAATCGAAACAAAAAGAATCGAGTCGAATCGAATTGAAAAGCATCGAATCGAAAAGAATCGAGTTCAAATGAAACCATCGAATCGAATCGAAAAGAATCGAATTGAAAAGAACCGAATCTAAATGAAAAGAATCGAATCGAATCAAAAAGAATCGAATCAAATCGAATCTAAATGAAAAAAATCGAATTAATTGACTTGAATAAAAAAAATCGAATCGATAAGAATCGAATCTAAATGAAAAGAATCGAATCGAAAAGAATCGAATTGAATCAAATCGAAAAGAATCGAATCAAAACCAATCGAAAAGAATCGAATAAAATCGAATCGAATAAAATCGAATCCAATCGAAAAGAATCGAATTGAATCGAATCGATAAGAATTGAATCGAATCAAAACGAATCGTTTCGAATAGAATACAAAAGAATAGAATAGAATCGAATAAAAAAGAATCGAGTCGAATCGAAAAGAATCGTATTGAAACGAGAAAAAAGAATCGAATCAATCGAAAAGAATAGAATCGAATCAAATAAAAAAGACTCAAATCAAATCGAATCAAAAATAATCGAATCGAAAAGAATCAAATTGAAAGAAATAAAGTCGAATCGAATCAAATCGAAAAGAATCGATTGGAATCAAATCGAAAAGAATCGAATCGAATTGAATCAAAGACAATCGAATCGAAAAGAATCGAATTGAAACGAATGGATTTGAAATAAAAAGATTCGAATCGAATCGAATCAAAAGAATCGAAAAGATTTAAATCAAAAAGAATAGAATAGATTCGAATCAAAAAGAACCGAATCGAATCGAATTGAAAAGAATCTTAAAGAATCGAATCGAAAAGAATCGAATTGAATCGAAAACAATCGAATCGAAAAGCATTGAATCGAATCGAAAAGAAACGAATCGAACCGAATCGAAAAGAAAACAATCGAATCAAATCAAATACAAAAGAATCGCTTTGAATAGCATAGAATTGAAAAGAATCGAATCAATCGAATTGAAAAGAATCGAATCGAAAACAATCGAATCGAATCGAATCTAAAAGAATCATATTGAATTGAATCGAGTCAAAAAGACTCGAATCGAAAAGACTCGAATCGAATTGAATCAAATCGAAAAGAATCTAATAGAAACGACTCGAAAAGAATCAAATCGAAATGATTCAAAATGAATCGAAGAGAATAGAATCGAAAAAAATCGAATAGAATCGAAAAGAATCGAAACGAATTGAATCGAAGAGAATCGATTAGGATCGAAATGAAAAGAATCGTATTGAATCGAATCGAAAAGAATCAAATCAAATTGAATCGAAAGAATTGAATCAAATCAAAAAGAATCCAATCGAATCGAAAAGAATCGAACTGAATGGAATCAAATCGAAAAGAATCTAATCAAATCGAAAAGAATCGAATCAAATTTAATGGAATCGAAAAGAATCGAATTGAATCGAAAAGAAACGAAATGAAACAAATCAGATCAAATGGAAAAGAATCAAATCGAATTGAAAAGAATCGAATCGAATCGAAATGAATCGAATCAAAAAGAATCGAATCGAAAAGAATCGAATCGAATAGAAAAGAATCGAATCGAATTAAAAAAATCGAATCCAATCGAATCGAAAAGAATCGAATGTAATCGAATCGAAAAGAATCGAATCGATTCAAAAAAAAGAATCAAATGAATTGAGCAAGAAGAATCGAATCGAATCGAAAACAATCGATTGGAATCGAATCGAATTGAAATGAGTCGAACCAAAAGGAATCGAATCCAATCGAAAAGAACCGAATGGAATCGAATCAATTCTAATCGAAAAGAATCGAATCGAATCCAACCGAAAAGAATCGAATGGAATCAAATCAAAAAGAATCAAAACAAATCGAATCAAAAGAATAGAATCGAATCAAAAAAATCCAATTGAATCGAATCGAAAAGAATTGAATCGAATCAAATCAAAAAGAATTGAATTGAAAAGAATCTCATCGAATAGATTCAAATCACCTGGTCCAGGTGACATCCAGATGGGGACCAGAGTCACCATGTCAGGGTGAGACCAAGATGGTTTCTAGAGTCATCATGTCCAGTTGAGACTCACTTGTGGAACAGAGTATCCAGGTCATAATGATGCCCATGTCAGCACCAGAGTCACCAGATCTGGGTGAGGCCCAGATAGAATCAGAGACACCAGTTCCAGGTGAAGCCAAGTAGTAGTCCACAGCAAACAGGTCCAGTTGGGGAACAAAGTCACCAGGACTGGGTGAGGCCCAGATGGGAACCAGATTCAGCAGGTCCGGGTGAGGACCAGGTAAGGACCAGATTCACCAGGTCCAAGTGAGGCCCACGTGGGGACCTGAGTCACCAGGTATGGGTGAGACCCAGGTGGCAACCCCACTCACCAGCTCCAGGTGAGGCCAACTTGCAGGCCAGAGCCACCAGATCCAGGTGAGGCCCTTGTGGGCACCGGAGTCACCAGGTAAATGTGAGGCTAGAAGGACACCACAGGCCCCATGTACAGGTGTGGCTCTTGTGGGAACGAGAGTCACCATGTCCAGATGAGACCCAGGTGGGGACCACAGTCACTAGGTCCAGATTGAGGCCTAGGTGGGGGGCCCAGAGTCATCAGGGCCATGTGAGGCCAAAGTGTGGAGCAAAGTTATCAGGGCCAGGTGAGTCCCAGGTGGGGAACAGAGTACATGTCCAATTATGCCCAGGTGGGACCCGTGTCAGAAGGTCCAGACGAGGCCTAAGTGAGGATTATATTCACCAGGTCCTGTTGAGGCCCAGTTGAGGACCTGAGTCCCCAGGTCCGGGTGAGGCCCAAAGGGGGACCAGAGTCACCCGGTCCAGTTTATATCCAGGTGGGGACCAGAGTCACCACGTCAGGGTGAGGCCCAGAGGGGGATGAGAGTTACTAGGTCCAGGTGAGGCCCCGAGTAGAACTAAGTAACCAGGTTTCATGATGCCCATGTGAGGACCAGATTCACCAGGTCCAGGTGAGGTCCCTGTGGGAAGCAGTGACCTCGTCCAGATGAGGACCAGGTGGGACCACAGTCACCAAGACAGGGTGAGGTTCGGAGGGTGACCAGAGTCACCAGGTCCAGATGAGGCCCAGGTAGAGAAGAGAGTAACCAGTAAACAGTACCAGAAACCAATGATGCCCAGGTAAGGACCAGAGTCACCAGGTCCAGGTGAGGCCCAAATATAGATCATAGTCCTTTGGTTCCCGGTGAGGCCAGAAGGAGACCACAGGATCCAGGTCCAGGAGAGCCCCATATGGGAACCAGAGCCACCAGAACCAGGTGAGGTCCAGGTGGGGATCACAGTCACAAGGTCCAGGTGAGGCCCAGGTGGCAACAAGATTCACCAAGTCCAGGTGAGACCCAGGTGTTGACCAGAGTCACCAGGTCCAGGTGAGGAACAGGTAAGGACAAGATTCACCAGGTCCAAGTGAAGCCCAGGGGGGGACCAGAGTCACCATGTAAGGGTGAGGCCCAGAGGGGGAACCAGAGTATCCAGTTTCGATTGAGGCCCAGAGTGGGACCAGAGGTCCCCAGTCAAAGTTAGGCCCAGGTGTGGAATAAAGTATCCAGGTCAGAATGATGCCTAGCTGGAGACCAGAGTCACTAGGGCCATGCAAGGCCCAGATGGGGATCAGAATCACCAGGTCCTGGTGAGGCATAGAAGGAGACCACAGTCACCAGTATCAGGTGAGCCCCATGTGGGAACCAGAGCCACTATATCCAGCTGAGTCCCAGGTCCATGAGAGGCCCACGTGAGGACCAGATTCATCAGGTCGAATTGAGGCATAGCTGAGGACAAGAGTCACCAGGTCTGGGTGAGTCCTAGGTGGGGATAAGATTCACCAGGTCTGAGTTAGGTCAAAGTCGGGACGAGAGTCACCAGGTCCAGTGAGGCCAAACTGAGGACCAGAGTCACCAGATCCAGGGGAGGTCCATGTTGGAAAGAGAGTCAGCAGGTCCAGGAGAGGTCCGGGTGGGAACCAGAGTCACCAGATCCAGGTGGAGCCCAGGTGCGGACCAGAGTCACCAGGTCCAGATGAGGCCAAGTTGTGGACCAGAGATACCAGGTACACGTGAGGCTCAGGGGGAACCAGAGGCAACAGGTCCATGTGAGGCCGGCTGGGGACCATGGTCAACAGGTCTACGTGAGGCCCAGGTGTGGAACACAGTAACAAGGTCCAGGTGAGTCCCAGGTCGTGATAAGAGTCTCCAGGTCCAGGTGAGACCCAGATGGAAACCAGGATCACCAGGTACAGGGGAGGCACTTGAAAGAACCAGAGTCAACAGTTCGAGGGGAGGCGCAGGTGGAAACCAGAGTCAGCACGACAAATTCAGGCCAAAGTGGGGTTCACAGTCACCCGGGCAGGGTGAAACCCAGAGGGGGACCAGAGTCACCTCGTCCAGGGGAGGTCCAGTTGTGGAACACAGTAACTGGGTCCCAATTATGCCCAGTTGAGGACCATGGTCAACAGGGCCAGGTGAGACCCAGATGGGGATCAGAGTCACCAGGTCCAAGTGAGGCCAGGTTGGGACCACAGTCACGAGATCCAGGGTAGACTCAGGTGCAGACCAGAGTCACCAGGTCCAGGTGAGGTGCAGGTGGCAACCACACTCACCAGGTCCTGGTGAGGCCCTGGTGGGGACCAGAGTCACCAGGTCCATGAGAAGGTAGAAACACTGCAGCCACTATGTCCACATGAGGTCCATGTGGGAACGAGAATCACCAGTTAGAAGTGAGGCCCAGGTGGGGATCAGAATCACCAGGTCCAGATGAGACCCAGGTGGGAACCAGTGTCACCATGTCCAGTTGTGGCCCAGGTGTAGACCAGAGTTAACAGGTCCAGATGGGTCCTTGTTAGGGAAGAGTGAAACCATGTCCTGATGCTACCCAGGTGGGTACCAGAGACACCAGGTCTAGGTGAGGCCCAGGTGGGGACCAGAGACATGAGGTTCAGGTGAGGTCCCGGTGGGATCCACAGTCACCAGGTCAGGTGAGGCCATGCTGAGAATCAGAGTCACCAGTTCCAGGTGAGGCCCAGGTGGGGCCAGAGTCACCAGGTACAGAAGAGGCCAAAGTGAGGACCAGAGTTACCAGATCCAGGTGGGTCCCAGTGGGGAATGGAGTAACCATGTCCTAATGATGCCCAAGTAGGGACCAGAGTCACCAGGTCCATATGAGGCCCAGGTGGGGAGCATATTCACTAGGTGCAGGTGAGGCCCAGTTGAGGACCAGAGTCACCAGGTCTGGTTGAGGCCTAGAGGTGTACCGGAATCACCTGGCCCAGGTGACATCAAGATGGGTTCCAGAGTCACCAGTTCAGAGTGAGGCCCAGAGGGTTTCCAGAGTCATCATGTCCAGGTGAGGGACAGGTGTGGAACAGAGTAACCAGGTCCCAATCATGCCCAGGTGAGGACCAGAGTCACCAGATCTGGGTGTGGCCCAGTTAGGATCAGAGTCACCTGTTCCAGGTGAGGCAAAGGAGGAGTTCACAGTAATCAGGTCCAGGTGGGGAACAAAGTCACCAGGACTGGGTGAGGCCCAGATGGGGACAGGATTTACCAGGCCCAGGTGAGGCCCAGGTGGTGACCAGAGTCACCAGGTCTGGGTGAGGACCAGGCAGGTCCAGATTACCAGGTCCAAGTGAAGGCCACGTGGGGACCTGAGTCACCAGGTATGGGTGAGGCCCAGGTGGCAACCCCACTCACCAGCTCCAGGTGAGGCCAACCTGCAGGCCAGAGTCACCAGATCCATGTGAGGCCCTGGTGAGGACTGGAGTCACCAGGTAAATGTGAGGCTAGAAGGACACCACAGTCACCAGGTCCAGGTGTGGTTCATGTGGGAACGAGAGTCACCAGGTCCGGGTGAGACCCAGGTGGGGACCACAGTCACCAGGTCCAGATTGAGGCCTCAGTGGGGCCCAGAGTCATGATGGCCAGGTGAGGTCAAAGTGTGGAGCAAAGTTATCAGGTCCAGGGGAGTCCTACGTGGGAACCAGTCACCTCGTCCAGGTGAGGTCCACAAGAGTAGTGCCTCCAAGCTCAATCCTGTAATTTCCTAGTAATTCCTGTCTTAGACTCGTGCTACATACTAAGTTCCATACCAGCTAATTGAACCCTGCATCCAACGGCAACTTACATCCAAGAGTTGGGCTCACACGCAGTCCCTCACAGTTCCACACTGCCTGCAGAATGTCTTTCCAACGTCTTCACCAGAGACGCTTGTCAGAAGCTTGTGAGACGCAAGTGGAATAATGCAGGCCTGGAAGGTGTCTCCAGGTGGAGTAGAGTGGTATTCTTGGAACCTCCTGAGTTAGAATACTGCTGCGTTCTCAGGCCCAGAAGAATGCAGCTAGTTGAAAGCTGGCTTCTAGACATGCTTCCTTGTGAGAGTTGAGGTGAGGGCAGGACCCTCCCGCTACCTGACTGCCTGTAGACATAGGTCCTAACATCCTTATGTTAGGTCCTGGAAGACGTTGTGAAAAGCATGTAGACGTTTCAGGCTTGTAGTCACCTGTAACTGAGTTCAATACAGCGATTTCCAACAGCCTTGTTCAATTAAAGTGTAGCTAGGTTCTAACTCCCATAAAAGAGTGGCTAGCAGACATCTGCCTGCAAAGCATACACGCTTCTCAGAGTTGAGCTTATGGCCTGTACCTCCCACAATCTGACGGCCTGTACGGATCGCTTCCACAGCATTCCCTTCTATGCGGGACAGTAGCGGAGTGAGAACCAAGTGTCTGCATTGTCAATTTCGCGACTACCGACACCTGCCTCCAAGTGATGCACACTCCTTTGGATGAGGTTATGGCTTGTTCCTCCCACATGCTGACCGCCTGTACCTTTCACTTCGAAAGGACGTCGTTCGATCCGGGACACAAGTTTTGTGAGAGGCAAGTGTCTCCTAGCCTAATCCAACGACTTCTGATTAATTCCTCCCTCAGAAGGGAGCTACATACTGACTTCCAAACCTGAGTACCTTGTTGAAAGCTGTCTCTCTGGGGAACTTCCTTCTGCGAGGTGAGCTGACACGCGGTCCTTCCCAGTCCACACTGCCTGCAGATGGAGTTTCGAACATCCTCACTAGACATGTTTGTCAGACGCTCATGGGACGCAAGTGGCAAGCTGCAGGCTTCAACGGTTGTGTCTCCAGGTGCAGTAGAGCTTTATTCATGGAATGACCTGACTTCCAATGCTGTAAAGTTTGGGTTAGGTTACGGGTTAGGGTTAGGGTCCTGTTTAAGCTTAGAGTTAGGGTTAGGGTTAGGGTTAGGGTTCAGGTTAGGGTTAGGGTTAGGTTCAGGGTTAGGGGTAGACTACGGGTTAGGGTTAGGTTTTAGGGTTAGGTTACGGGTTAGGTTACGATTAGGGTATGGGTAGTGTTAGTGTTAGGTTAGGGTAGGGCTTAGGTTTCAGTTTAGGTTTATGGTTAAGGTTAGGGTTAGGGCATGGGTTAGGGTTAATGTTAGGGTACTGTTTAGGTTTAGGGTTAGGTTTAGGGATAGATTACGGGTTAGGGTTAGGGATAGGGTAAGGTTTAAGGTTAGGATTAGGTTAGGGTTAGGGTTAGGATTAGGGATTGGGTTTCGTTAGGTTTAGGGTTGGGGTAAGTTTAGGGTTAGGGTACGGGTTCGAGTTTGGGTTAGGGTACAATTGAGGGTTAGGGTAAGCGTTAGGGTTTGGGTTAGGAATAGGGTACGGGTTAAGGTTAGGTTTAGGGTTAGGTTAAGGGTTAGGTTTAGGGTTAGGGTATGGGATAGGGTTAGGTTTAGGGTACTGTTTAGCGTTAGGGTTAGGGTTAGGGTTAGGTTACAGGTTTGAGTTACGGTTAGGGTTAGAGTACAGGTTAGGGTTAGAGTTAGAGTTCCGGTTATGTTTAGGGTTCGGGTTAGGGTTAGGCTACGGGTTAGGGTTAGTGTTAGGGTTATGATTAGGGTTCAGTTTAGGCTTAGGTTTAGGGTACAGATTTGGGTTAGGTTACGGATTAGGGTGAGGGTATGGTTTAGAGATATGGTATGGATTACGGTATGGGTTAATGTATGGGTCAGGGTACTGGTAACGGATAGGGTTTGGGTTAGGGTACAGGATAGGGTTAGGTTTAGGGTTAGTGTTAGGGTTTGGGTTAGGTTACGGATTAGGGTTAGGTTTAGGGTACTGTTTAGGGTTAGGGTTAGGGTTAGGTTTAGGTTACGGGTTAGGGTTAGGGTTAGGATTAGGGTAGGTTAAGGTTAGGGTTAGTGTTAGGGTTAGGTTTCAGTTAGGGTTGGGGTTAGGGGTAGGGTTAGGGTTTAGGGTTAGGGTTAGGGTTAGGGTTCGGGTTAGGGTATGGGATACATTTAGGATTAGGGATAGGGAAAGGGTTAGGGTTAGGGTTGGGGTTAGGGTTAGGTTTAGGGTACGGGTTCAGGTTAGGGTTAGGGTTAGGGTGTGGGTTTGTTTATGGGTTAGGGTACGGGTACGGTTATGGATTAGTGTACGGGTTAGTGTTAGGGTTTGGGTTAGGGAACGGGATAGGATTAGGGTTTGGGTACGGGTTAGGGTACAGGTTAGGGTACAGGTGAGGTTACATTTAGGGTTAGGGTACGGGTTAGAGTTAGGGTTCAGGTTAGGTTTGGGTTTATGGTTAGGTTTAGGGTACGGGTTAGGTTTAGGATTACGGTACGGGTTAGCGTACGGATTAGGGTTAGGGTTAGGGTACGTGTTAGGGTTAGGATACGGGAGATTTCGTGTTAGAGTAAGGGTACGGGTTTGGGTTAGGGTTAGGGTTAGGGTACAGCTTAGGTTTAGGTTTAGGGTTAGGGTTAGGGTTAAGGTACACGTAGGGTTAGGGTTAAGGTACTGTTTAGGGTTAGGGTTAGGGTTAGTTTACGGGTTAGGGTTAGGGTTAGGGTTAGTTTACGTGTTAGGGATAGGGTTAGGGTGAGTTTGAGGCTTAGGTTAGGGTTAGGGTTAGGGTTAGGTTTAGAGATAGGGTTAGGGTTATGATTAGTGTTAGGGTTAGGTTAGGGGTAGTTTTAGTGTGAGGGTACAGGTAATGGTTAGGGTTAGGGTAGGGTACGGATTAGGGTTAGGGTATGGGTTAGGGTAGTGTTAGGGTTAGGAGTTAGGGTTAGGGTTTGGGTTAGGGTTAGGGTTAGGTTTATGGTTAAGGGTTAGGGGGAAGGGTTAGGGTTAGGGTTAGGGTTATGTGTTAGTGGTTCGGGTTCAGGTTAGGGTTAGGGGTTAGGGTTAGGGTCAGGGGTTAGGGTTAGTTTTAGGGTTACGGTTACGGTTATGGTTTGGGTTAGGGTTGGGGGGTTAGGGTTAGGGTACGGCTTAGGGTTAGTTTTAGGGTTAGGGTTAAGGTACACGTTAGGTTTAGGGTTACGGTACTGTTTAGGGTAGTGTTAGGGTTAGGTTTAGTTTATGGGTTAGGGTTAGGGTTAGGGTTGGGGTTAGGGTTAGTTTACGTGTCAGGGATACGGTTAGGGTGAGGGTTAGGGTTAGGTTAGGGTAAGGTTTAGAGATAGGGTTAGGTTTATGATTAGATTTAGGGTTAGGTTTAGGGGTAGTTTTAGTGTTAGAGTACGGGTTATTCTTAGGGTTTGGGTAGGGTACGGTATAGGGTTAGGGTACAGGTTAGGGTTAGTTTTAGGTTTAGGATTAGGGTACGGGTTAGGGTTAGTGTTAGGGTACCATTTAGGGTTAGTGTACGGGTTAGCGTTAAGGTTGGGGTTAGCGTAAGGTTTAGGGCACGAGTAAGGATTAGGGTTAGGGTATTATTTGAGTTAGGGTCAGTGTTAGATTTAGGTTCCGTGTTAGGGTTAGGGTAAGGGGTTAGGGTTAGGATACGGGTTAGGGCTAGTGTACGGGTTAGGGTTGGGGTTAGGGTATGGTTTAGGGTTAGGGTACCGGTTAGGGTTAGGGTACGGGTTATGGTTAGGGTTCGGTTAGGGTTAGGGTATGGGTTAGGGTAAGGGTTAGGGTTAGGTTTAGGGTTAAGTGTTGAGGTTAAGGTTATGGATAGCGTTAGGGGTTAGGGGTTAGGTTTTAGAGGTATTGTTAGGGTTAGGGTTAGGGTTAAGTTTTGGGGTTTCGGTTAGGGTTAGCGGTTATCGTTAGGGTTAGGGTATTTTTTAAATTTTTTTATTTATTTATGATAGTCACACACAGAGAGAGAGAAAGAGAGAGAGGCAGAGACACAGGCAGAGGGGGAAGCAGGCTCCATGCAACGGGAGCCTGATGTGGGATTCGATCCCAGGTCTCCAGGATCGAGCCCCAGGCCAAAGGCAGGCACCAAACCGCTGTGCCACCCAGGGATCCCTAGGGTTAGGGTTAAGGGTAGGGATAAGGGTTAGGGTTTGGGTTAGGGTTAGGGGTTAGGGTTCGGGTGAGGGTTAGGGGTTAGGGGTTTGGCTTAGGGTTAAGGGTTAGGTTTTGGGTTAGAGTTAGGGTTAGGGATAGGGTTAAGGGTTAGGGTTAAGGGTTAGGGTTAGGTTTAGGGGTTATGGGTTAGTGGTTAGGGTTAGGGTTAGGGGTTAGGTGTTAGGGTTAGGTTACAGTTAGGGTTAGGAATTAGGTTTAGGTTTTGGTTTAGGGTTAGGGTTAGCATTAGTGATAATGGTTAGCGTTAAGGGTTAGGGTTAGGGTTAAGGGTAAGGGGTTTGGGTTATGGTTAGGGTTATGGTTAGGAGTTAGGGGTAAGGGTTATGTTTATGGTTGGAGTTGGGTTTGGTGTTGGGGTTGGTTTTAGGGTTAGGGTTAGGGTTAGAGTTAGGGGTTAGGGTTAGGTTTAGGGATAGGGGTTTGGGTTAGTGTTAGTGTTAGGGATTAAGGGTTAGCGTTAGGGTTAGGTTTATGGTTAGGGTACGGGTGAGGTTTAGGGTTAGGATACGGGTTAGGGTACGGTTTAGGGTATGGGTAGGGGTTAGGGTTAGGGTATGGGTTAGGGTTAGGGTGCAGATTAGCTTTAGGGTGCGTGTAAGATTAGGTTTAAGGTACAGTTTAGGGTTAGGGTATGGGTTAGGGTTAGTGTTAGGGTTAGGCTACAGGTTAGGGTTAGGGTTAGGGTACAGGATAGGGTTAGGGTTAGGGTACGGGTTAGGGTTAGGTTTAAGGTATAGTTTAGGATTAGGGTACGGGTCAGGTTTAGGTTACGGGTTAAGGTTAGTGTATGGGTTAGGGTTAGGGTTAGGTTACGGGTTAGTGTGTGGGTTAGGTTTCGGGTTAGGTTTAGGGTTAAGGTTAGGGTTAGTGTTACGGTTAGTTTTAGGGTTAGTGTTAGGGTGAGGGGTTAGGGTTAGGGTTAGTGTTAGAGGTTAGGGCTAGGGTTAGGTTCAGGCTTAGGGTTAGGGTTATGGTTAGGGTACGGGTTGCGGTTAGAGTTAGGGAAAGGGTTAGGTTTAGGGTTAGGGTACTGGTTAGTGTACGGGTTAGGGTTAGTGTACGGGTTAGGGTACAGGTAGGGTTTGGGTATGGTTTAGGGTTAGGGTATGGGTTAGGGTTAGGGTATTGGTACGGGTTAGGGTAGGGTACGGGTTAGGGTTAGTGTAAGGTGTAGGGTTAGGGTTACTGTACGGGATAGGGTTAGGGTTAGGGTTAGGTTTAGGGTACGGGTTAGAGTTAGGGTACAGGTTAGGGTTCAGTTTAGGTTACGGGTGAGTGTTAGGGTTAGGGTATGGGTTAGTGTATGGGTTAGGTTTCAGGTTAGGTTTAGGGTTAGGTTTAGAGTTAGGGGTTAGGGTTAGTTTTAGGGTTAGTGTTAGGGTTAGGGTTAGGTTGAGGGGTTAGAGTTAGGGTTTGGTTTAGGTGTAAGGGTTTGATTTAGGGTTAGGGTTAGGGTTGAGTGTTAGGTTTCAGGGTTAGGGATAGGGTTAGGGTTAGGGTTAGGGGTTAGGGGTTAGGGGTAGGATTAGGGTTAAGGGTTAGTGTTAAGGGTTAGGTGTTCGGTGTTAGGAGTTAGGGCTAGGGTTAGGGGTTAGGTGTTAGGGTTAGTGTAAGTGTTAGTGTTAAGTTTACGGGTTAAAGTTAGTGTTATGGGTTAGGGTTAGGGTTTGGGTTAGTGTTAGGATTAGGGTTAGTGTTAGGGTTAGGGTTAAGCGTTAGGGTTAAGGGTTAGGGTTAGGTTTAGGGTTAGTGGTTAGGGGTTCAGGTTAGGATTAGGGTTAGGGGTAGGGGTTAAGGTTAGGTTTAGGGGTTAGGGTTAGGTTTTGGTTTAGGGCTAGGGGTTAGGGTTTAGGGTTAGCATTAGGTGTTAGGGTTAGGTTTCGGGTTAGGGGTTAGTATTAGGTTTATGGATAGGTACATGTTAGGGTTAGGGTTAGGATACGGGTTAGGGTACGGGTTAGGGTATGAGTTAGGGTACCAGTTTGTGTTAGAGTACTGGTTAGGGTTAGGGTTAGAGGATGCGTTAGTGTATGGTTTAGGGTACAGGCTTAGGGTTAGGATACGGGTTAGGGTACGGTTTAGTGTACTGGTTAGTTTTGGGGTACAGGTTAGTGTTAGGGTAACTGTTAGGGTACGGGTTAGGGTTAGGGTACGGTTTAACTTTAGGGTAAGTGTTCGGGTTAGGGTTAAGGGTTAGGGTTAAGGGTTAGGGTTAGGATAGGTTTAGTGTTAGGGTTAGGGGTTAGGGGTTAGGATTAGGGATTTGATTCGATTCGATTCTTTTCGACTTGAATCAATTCGATTCTATTCTTTCAATTCGATTCTTATCTATATGATTCTTTTCGATTTGATAGATTCTTTGCTATTCGATTCAATTTGATTCGATTCGATTCTTTTTGATTCGATCGATTTGAGTCTTTTTGATTTGATTCGATTCAATTCGATTCTTTTCCATTTGAATTGATTCGATTCTTTTCTATACGATTCTATTCTATTCTTTTCGATTCGATTCTCTTCGATTCTATTCTTTTCAATTCGATTCGATTTTTTCGATTAGATTCGATTATTTTCGATTTGATTCAATTCAATACGAATCTTTTCGAATCGATTCTATTCTTTTCGATTCGATTCGATTCTTTTCAATTCAATACGATTCGATTCGATTCTTTTCGATTCGATTCAACTCAACTCGATTCTTTTCGATTCGAATTTTTCGATTCGATTCTTTTCAATTAGATTCGATTCTTTTCGATTTGATTCTTTTCGTTTCAATTCAATTCGATTCTTTTCAATGTGATTCGATTGGATTCTTTTCGTTTCAATTAGATTCTTTTCGATTTTATTTGATTCTATTCTTTTCAATTCGATTCGGTACTGTTCGATTCGATTCTTTTCAATTCAATTCGATTGGAATCGATTCTTTTCTATTCAATTCGATTTGATTTGATACGATTCTTTTCGATTGTGTTCGATTAAATTCTTTTCGGTTCGATTCGATATGATTCGATTCTTTTCGATTCCATCGATACGATTCGATTCTTTTCAATTCAATTCGATTTGATTCTTTTCATTTTGATTTGATTGATTTCTATGCTATTCAATTTGATTCTTTTCAATTCGTTTGATTTGTTTCGATGCTATTCAATTTGATTCTTTTTGATTCGATTCGATTCGTTTTGATTCGATACTTTTTGATTCCATTCGAATCGATTATTTTCGATTCGTTTTGATTCTTTTCGATGTATTTGATTCGATTTTTTCGATTCAATTCGATACGATTCGATTCTTTTCGATTCGATTCGATTCGATTCTTTTCGGTTTTTTCTATTTGATTCTTTTCAATTCAATTCGATATGATGCGATTCTTTTTGATTCAATGATACCATACGATTCTTTTCGATTCGATTCGATTCCTTTCTTTTCGTTTCCATTTGATTTTTTTTTATTCGATTCTTTTCAATTTGATTCGATTATGTTCGATAGGATTCTTTTCGATTCAGTTCGATTCGATTCTTTTCGATTCAAATAAATACGATTCTATTCTTTTCGATTCAATTCGATTTGATTCTTTTTGATTCGAAATGATTTGATTCGATTCTTTTCGTTTTGATTCGATTCAATTCGATTCTTTTCAATTTGTTCTTTTCGATCCATTAGATTCGATTCTTTTCGTTTCGATTCGATTCTTTTCAATTCGATTCAATTCTTTTCACTTCGATTCGATTCTACTCGATTCATTTCAAATCGATTCGATTATTTTTGATTTGATCTATTTGATTCTTTTCGATTCAGTTCGATGCGGTTCGATTCTTTTCGATTTGATTCGATTCTTTTCCACTCGATGTGATTCGATTCGTTTTGATTTTTTTCGATTTGTTTCAATTCGAATCTATTCGATAGTTTTCGATTCGATTCGATTCGATTCGATTCTTTTTGGTTCTATTCTATTTGATTCTTTTCAATTCAATTTGATTTGATTCAATTCTTTTCGATTCAATGATACCATTCAATTCTTTTTGATTCGATTTGATTCTTTTCTTTTCATTTCGATTTGATCTTTTCGATTCGATTCTTTTCAATTCGATTCGATTATGTTCGATTGGATTCTTTTCGATTCAATTAGATTCGATACGAAACTTTTCTATTAGATTCTACTCATTTCGATTCTCTTTGATATTTTTGATTCAATCTTTTCAATCGATTTGATTCGATTCGATTCTTTTCAATTCAATTCTATTCGATTCTTTACGATTCAATTAAGTACGATTCTTTTCTTTTTGATTCGATTCGATTCTTTTTGATTCAATACGGTTCGATTCTATTCAATTCGATTCTTTTCAATTTGATCTTTTCGATCGATTCGATTCGATTCTTTTTGTTTCGATTAGATTCTTTTTGATTCGATTCGATTCTTTTCAATTCGATTAGATTCAATTCTTTTCACTTCGATTCGATTCTGTACGATTCATTTCAAATCGATTCGATTCTTTTTTATCTCTTCGATTCTTTTCGATTCAGTTCAATTTGATTCGATTCTTTTCGATTTGATTCGATTCTTTTCCACTCGATGTGATTTGATTCGTTTTGATTTTTTTCGATTTGTTTCAATTCGAATCTATTCGATTCTTTTCGATTCAATTCGATTCGATTCTTTTTGATTCAATACCATTCGATTCGAATAGATTCGATTCTTTTCGATTCGATACGATTCGATTCTTTTCGATGCGAATCAATTCGATTCGATTCTTTTTTATTCGATTCGATTCGATTCTTTTAGATTTGATTCGATAGGCTGTTGTTTATTTCCCTTAATCTATCTTCATGGTCTTTAAATTGTTTGTCTCTTATTTCCTCAGTTTCCCTCTTTGCTATCAACTTGTCTTCTATGTCACTCACTCGTTCTTCCACCTCGTTAACCCTCGTCGTTAGGACTTCTAGTTTGGATTGCATCTCATTCAATTGATTTTTAATTTCTGCCTGATTAGCTCTAAATTCTGCTGTCATGAAGTCTCGTGAGTCCTTTATGCTTTTTTCTAGAGCCACCAGTAGCTGTATAATAGTGCTTCTGAATTGGCTTTCTGACATTGAATTGTAATCCAGATTTTGTAACTCTGTGGGAGAGAGGCCTGTTTCTGATTCTTTCTTTTGAGGTGAGGTTTTCCTTCTAGTCATTTTGCTCAGTGCAGAGTGGCCAAAAGCAAATTGTATTGGGAAAAGGAGAAAAAGAGAGGAGAGAAAGAAGGAAAGAAAAGAGAAAGAGAAAAAAAGGGAAGAAAAAAACGAAAAAAAAGAAGAAAAAGAGAAAGAAAAAGAAAGAAAGGAGAAAAAAGGGGGGTGAGGGAAGGAACCAAATCAAAAAGAAAAAAAAAGAACCACGGGGGAGTATCTTCTGATTCTGTGTACTTTAAGTCCCTTGGCTTCCCCTGGAAGTTGTCAGTCAGTCTAGCTGGTCTTCTGGGGGAGGGGCCTGCTGTGCTGATTTTCAGGTGTTAGCAGTTGGGGGAGCTGCTGTGCCCTTGCCTGGTGCAGGGCTCAGTGGGGGTTGTTTACCCCGTGAGGCCCCAGGAGCAATAGCCCTAGTGGCGGGGCCAGCTCTGGAAACCTGGATTCAGCTCTGGCAGGAACTCCGGAGCTCTCCGTCTGCAGGGCCTGGAGGCTCCGGGACGGGCTGCTGATCTGCTCAGCTGGGGCAGGAGCGTCCTTGCTGTCCTGGGGCCACCCGGGCTCTGCCTGTCCCGGGGGGAGGCTGGATCCTGGGCTGTGTCCCGGCGCCGTGTGCACCGGGGCCTGCGCTGTTGGATTCACGCTCGATTAGATTCGATTCGATTCGATTCAATTCGATTCTTTTCGGTTCGATTTGATTTTTTTCTATTGGATTCGATTCTTTTCGATTCTATTGTTTTCTATTTGATTCGAATACATGATTTTCAATTCGATTCGATTCAATTCGGTTTTTTTCTATTTGATTCGATACTTTTTGATTCGATTCTTTTTGTTTCGATTCAAATGGATTCGATTCTTTTCGATTCGATTCAATTCAATTCTGTTCGATTTGAATCGATTTGATTTTATTCGTTAGATTCGAATATTTTCGATTTGAATTTTTCAATTCAATTCGATTCTTTTTGATTTGATTCAATTCGATTCTTTTCGATTCGATTCGGTTCGATTCGAATCTATTTGATTCAATTCTTTTCAATTCGATTTGATTTGATTATTTTTGATTTGATTCTTTTCGTTTCGATTCGAATCTTTTCTATTCGATTCTTTTCGATTTGATTCAATTTGATTCTATTCTTTTCATTTGATTCGATTCGATTCATTCGATTCTTTTCGCTTACATTCGATTCGATTCTTTTTATTCATTGCGATCCGATTCTTTTGATTCGATGCGATTCGATTCGATTTGATTCTTTTCGATTCGATTCGATTAGAATAGATTAGCCTCTTTTCTTTTTGATTCGATTTGATTCGATTCTTTTGGATTCTTTTTGATTCAATTCATTCGATTCTATTCGATTCGATATATTTTGATTCGATTCGATTCGATTTTTTCGATTTGATTCGATTCTTTTCGATTTGATTCTATTCGATCCTTTTCGATTTGATCCTTTTGATTCCTTTGGATTCTATTCGATTCAATTCTTTTCGATTCAATTCTTTTCAACTCAATTCAATTCGTTTATTTTCTATTCTCTTCGATTCGATTATTTTCGATCCCATTAGATTCCATTCTTTTCGATTCGATAAGATTCGATTCTTTTCAATTCGTTTCTTTTCAATTCGATTCAGTTCGATTGGAGTCTTTTCGATTCTTTTTGATTCAAATCAATTCGATTCTTTTTGGTTCGATTCGATTCGATTCTTTTCCATTTGATTCGATTCGCATCGATTCTTTTGATTCGATTCGATTCTTTTTTTTATGATAGTCAGAGAGAGAGAGAGAGGCAGAGACACAGGCAGAGGGAGAAGCAGGCTCCATGCACCGGGAGCCCGATGTGGGATTCGATCCCGGGCCTCCAGGATCGCGCCCTGGGCCAAAGACAGGCGCTAAACCGCTGCACCACCCAGGGATCCCTCAATTCGATTCTTTTTTATTCGAATCTATTCGATTCTTTTTTATTCGATTTGATTCTATTCGATTTTTTTCGATTTGATTCGATTAGTTCCTTTTTGATTCAATTCAATTCATTTCTTTTTGATTCAATTCAATTCGATTCTTTTGGATTCAATTCGATTCTTTTCGATTCGATTGTTTTTGATTCGAATCGAGTAGATTCTTCTCATTTCGATTCAATTCATTTCGATTCGATTCTTTTTGATTCGAAAGTTTTCGAATCAATTCGATTCTTTTTGATTCGATTCGATTCTTTTCGTATCGATTTGATTCTTTTTTTAAAAAATGTTTATTTATTTATGATAATCACAGAGAGAGAGAGAGAGAGGCAGAGACACAGGCCGAGGGAGAAGCAGGCTCCATGCACCGGGAGCCCGATGTGGGATTCAATCACGGGTCTCCATGATCGCGCCCTGGGCCAAAGGCAGGCGCCAAACCGCTGCGCCACACAGGGATCCCGATTTGATTCTTTTCGATTTGAATCTTTTCTATTTGAATCGATTCGATTCTTTTCATTTCGATTCGATTTGATTCAATTCGATTCTTTTCGATCAATTCAATTTGATTGCTTTCGATTTGATTCGATTCGATTCTTTTCTATTCTATTCAGTTCAATTATTGTCCATTCGATGATACAATTGGATTCTTTTCGATTCGATTCAATACGATTCGATTCTTTTTGATTAGATACAATTCGATTCTTTTCGATTTGATTCGATTCTTTTCGATTCGACTCGATTTCATTCTTTTTGATTCGATTCGATTAGAATTTAATCGACTGATCAATTTGATTCTTTTCTTTTCGGTTAGATTCTTTTCTATTCGATTTTCTTCTATTCAATTTGATTCTTTCAATTCGATTCGATTCGATTCGATTCCTTTCATTTCAAATCGATTCGTTTCAATTCGAGTCTTTTCAATTCGATTCTTTTCAATTCGATTCGATTCGATTTTTTTAATTCGATTTGTGTCTTTTCTATTCGATTCGATTCTTTTTTTTACAATTCGATTCTTTTCGATTCGATTCTCTTTGCTTCGATTCATTTCGATTCGATTCGATTCTTTTCAATTCGATTTGATGCTTTTCCATTTGATCTGATTTGTTTCATTTCGATTTTTTTCGATTCAATTAGATTCTTTTCGATTCCATTAAATTGGATTCGATTCTTTTCGATTCGATTAGATTCTTTTCGATTTGATTCCATTCAGTTCGATTCTTTCAATTCGATTGGATTCTTTTCGATTTGATTCAATTCTTTCGATTCGATTTGATTGGATTCTTTTCGATTCGATTCAATACGATTCCTTTCATTTCAATTCTAATCGATTCTCTTCGATTCAATTCGTTTCGATTCTTTTCGATTCTATTCGATTTTTTTCGATTCTATTCTATTTGATTCATTTTGAATCATTTCGATTTGATTCTTTTCGAGTCGTTTCTATTAGATTCTTTTCGATTTGATTCAATTGGATTCGAATCTTTTCGATTCGTGTGTTTTCGACTCGATTCAAATCAATACGATTCTTTTAGATTCGATTCGATTGTTTTTGTTTCGATTCGACTTTTTTGATTCGATTCTTTTCAATTCGATTCTTTTCAATTCGATTGATTCGATTCTTTTCAATTCTATGCTATTCAAAGCGATTCTTTTGTATTTGATTCGATTCAATTGTTTTCTTTTCGATTCGCTTCGATTCATTTCTTTTCGATTCGATTCTTTTCGATTCAATTCAATTCTATTAGATTTGATTCTTTTCGATTCGATTGTTTAAGATTCTTTTCAATTCGATTCGATTCGGTTCTTTTTGATTCGAATCTATTCTATTGTTTTTGATTTAAAATTTTTTGATTGTTTTGATTCGATTCGAATCGAATCTTTTTATTTCAAATCCATTCGTTTTGATTCGATTCTTTTCGATTCGATTGTCTTCGATTCAATTCGATTCGATTCTTTTCGATTTGATTCGATTCGACTTTTTTGTTTCAATTTGATTCTTTTCGATTCGATTATTTTTGATTCGATTTATATTTGAGTCTTTTCGATTTGATTCGATTCTATTCTTTTCGATTGTTTCGATTCTTTTTTCTCGTTTCGATTCGATTCTTTTCAATTCGATTCTTTTTTATTCGATTCTATTCTATTCTTTTCTATTCTATTCGAAACGATTCGTTTTGATTCGATTCGATTCTTATCGATTCAATTCAATTCGATTCTTTCCGATTGGATTCGATTTTATTTGATTCGATTTTATTCGATTCTTTTCGATTGGTTTCGATTCGATTCTTTTCGATTTGATTCAATTCGATTCTTTTAGATTCAATTCAATTCGATTATTTTCATTTAGATTCGATTCTTATCGATTCGATATTTTTTATTCAAGTCAATTCAATTCGATTTTTTTCATTTAGATTCGATTTGATTCGATTCTTTTTTATTCGATTCGATTCTTTTCATTTAGATTCGATTCTTTTCAATTCGATTTGATTCTAATCGATTTTTTTCAATTCGATTCTTTTCGATTCAATTCGATTCGTTTCTTTTCGATTCAATTCGATTCTATTAGATTCTAATGTTTTCGATTCGAATAGATTCAATTCTTTTCGATTCAATTCAATTCTTTTCAATTCGATTCGATTCAAATTGAATCTTTCATTTCGATATGATTCTTTTCCATTCGATCTCATTCAATTCGTTTTGATTCTTTTTGATTCGATTCTTTTCGATTCGATTCTTTATGATTCTTTTCAATTGGATTCGATTCGATTCTTTTTGATTCGAATCTATTCGATTCTTTTTTTTTTAAGATTTTATTTATTATTTATTCATGATAGAGACAGAGAGAGAGAGAGAGAGAAAGACGGGCAGAAGGAGAAGCAGGCTCCGTGCAGGGAGCCCAACGTGGGACTCGATCCCGGGACTCCAGGATTGCGCCCTGGGCTGAAGGCAGGCGCCAAACCGCTGAGCCACCCAGGGATCCCCTATTCGATTCTTTTTGATTAAAATCTGTTCAATTCTTTTGATTCGATTCGATTGTTTTCTATTCGATTCGATTCGATTCTTTTCGATTCAATTCTTTTCAATTCAATTCGATTCGATTCGATTGCTTTCTAGTCGATTAGATTCGAATCTTTTCGATTCCAGTCCTTTCAATTCGATTCTTTTCTATTCGATTCGATTGTTTTGTTTCGATTAGATTCCTTTTGATTTGATTCAATTCGATATGATTCTTTTCATTTCGACTCAAATCGATTCTCTTCAATTCGATTCGATTCGATTCTTTTCAATTCGATTCAATTCTTTTCCATTTGATCTGATTCGATTCATTTCAATTCTCTTCAGTTCGATTTGATTCTTTTTGATTCAATTATATTGGATTCTTTTCGATTCCATTCGATTCTTTTCGATTCCATTCCATTCTTTTCATTTCGATTCGATTCTTTTCAATTCGATTCTTCTCAATTTGATTCGACTCGATGCAATTGTTTTCGATTCGATTCGATTCTTTACTATTCTATTCAATTAGATTCTTTTCGATTCGATTTAATACGATTAGACCCTTTTCCATTCAATTCGATATGATTCCATTGTTTTTTGATTCGATTCAATTCGATTAGTTTTTATTTGTTTCGATTCTTTTTGTTTCGGTTCGATTCTTATCGATTAAATTCTTTTTGAATCGATTCTTTTCCTTCAATTCAATTAGATTCGATTCTTTTCATTTCTAATCGATTCGTTTTAATTCGATTCTTTTCGATTCGATTAGATTCGATTGTCTTCGATTCAATTCAATTCTTTTCGATTCAATTACAATCGATACTTTTCAATTTGATTGTATTCGATTCCTTTTGTTTCAATTCGATTCTTTTCTATTCGATTGTATTTGAGTCTTTTCAATTTGATTTGATTTTATTCATTTCGATCAATTTGATTCGCTGTTTTTCATTTCGATTCGATTCTTTTCAATTCGATTCTTTTCGATTCGATTTGATTCTTTTTGATTTGATTCGATTCGATTCTTTTCACTTAGATTCGATTCTTTTCTATTCGATTCATTTCGATTTGAATCTTTTCGTTTCGATTAGATTCTCTACAATTCGATTCTTTGGATTCGATTCTTTTTGATTCGATTCGATTTGATTCTTTTCGTTTCGATTCGATTCAATTCGTTTCAATTCAAATCAATTCAATACGATTCGATTCTATTACTTTTGATTCGATAAAATTTGATTCCATTTTTTTAATCGATTTGATTCAATTTGATTATTTTCATTTCGACTCAATTTGATTCGATTCGATTATCGATTCAATTCAATTCCAATTATTCTAGATTTGATTCGATTTGATTTGATTATTTTTATTCAATTCGATTCAATTCTTTTTGATTCGATTCTTTTCGATTCGATTCGATTCTTTTCATTACGATTCAATTCGATTCGATTCTTTTCGATTCGATTTGATTCTTTTCGGTTCGATTCGATTCAATTCTTTTCAATTCAATTCGATTCGACACTTTTCGTTTCGATTCGATTCTTTTCGATTTGGTTCTATTCTTTTCGATTCCATTCGATTCTTTTTGATTCGATTCGATACGATTCAATTCGACTATTTTTAAATCAATTAGATTTGTTTCGATTGTTTTTGAATCTATTTGATTAGATTCGATTATTTTCGATTCGACTAGATTTGATTTGATTCAATTCAATTATCGATTCGATTCAATTCCAATAATATTCAATTCGATTCGATTAAATTCGATTATTTTTTATTAAATTTGATTAAATTATTTTCGATTCGGTGCAATTCGATTCGATTCTTTTCAATTCGATTCGATTAGAATCTTTTTGATTTGGGATCCCTGGGTGGCGCAGCGGTTTGGCGCCTGCCTTTGGCCCAGGGCGCGATCCTGGAGACCCGGGATCGAGTCCCACGTCGGGCTCCCGGTGCATGGAGCCTGCTTCTCCCTCTGCCTGTGTCTCTGCGCCTCTCTCTCTCTCTCTGTGACTATCATAAATAAATAAAAATTAAAAAAAAAATTTAAGAATCTTTTTGATTCGATTCATTTCAATTCTTTTCGATTCGATTCGATTCGAATCTTTTCGATTCAATTCGATCTTATCATTTCGAATCTTTTCGATTCGATTCGATTCCTTTCGATTCGTTTCGATTTGATTCTATTTGATTCTTTTTGATTCAGTTCAATTCGGTTTGATTGTTTTCAATTCGATTCGATTCTTTTCCATTCAATCTGATTATATTAGTCGAATCTTTTCGATTCGGTTCGATTTGATTCTTTTTGATTCGATTTGATTCAAATCGATTCATTTATTTTCCATTTGATTCCATTCAATTCGATTCTTTTCGATTCATTTCTTTTCGATTCTTTTCTCTTCAATTCGATTTGGTTCATTTTTATTCGATTCAATACGATTCATTTCATTTCGATTTGAATCGATTCTTTAGACTCGATTCGATTCTTTTCGACTCGATTCGATTCTTTTCTAGTCGATTCGATTCTTTTCGAATTTATTCGATTTGATTCTTTTGTATTCGATGTGATTCTAATCAATTCGATTCTTTGCGATTCGATTCGATTATTTGTTTCGATTCGATTCTTTTCTAGTCGATTCTTTTTGATTTGATTCAATTCGATTCTTTTGGAATCTATTCAATTTGATTCTTTTCAATTCTTTCGATTCGATTCGATTCTTTTTTATTCAATTTAACACTTTCAATTCGAATCGATTTCTTTTTGATTCGATTCGATTAGATTCTTTTCGATTCAATTTAACACTTTCAATTCGAATCGATTTGATTCTTCTCGATTCGATTCGATTCGATTCTTTTTGATTCCATTCGATTTTTTCGATTCTTTTCGATTTGATTCAATATGATTCCTTTCATTTCGATTCGAGTCTATTCTTTTCGATTTGATTCGATTCACTTCTTTTCGATTCTATTCGATTCTATTCGATTTTTTTCGATTTGATTCATTTCCATTCTCTTCCATTTGATTTAATTTGATTCGATTCTTTTCAATTCTATTTGATTTGATTCTTTTCGATTCGATTCTTTTCGATTATTTTCTATTTGATTCAATATGATTCTTTTCAATTTGATTCGAATCGATTCTTTTTGATTCGATTCGATTCGCCTTTCGATTCTATTCGATTTTTTTCGATTCGATTCAGTTTCATTCATTTCTATTCGATTTTATTCGATTCGATTCTTTTCAATTCTATTTGACTTAATTCTTTTCGATACGATTCGATTCGATTTTTTTATTCGATTCAATTCGATTCTTTATGTTTCAATTCGATTCTTTTCGATTCGATTCTATTCTTTTCAATTCGATTTGATTCAATCCTTATCAATTCTATTCGATTCAATTCTTTTCTATTCGATTCAATTCGATTCGATTCGATTTGTTACGATTCTTTTCGATTCAATTCAATTCTTTTAGATTCGATTCATTCTTTTCATTTCGATTCCACTTTTCGATTCGATTCTTTTCGATTCGATTATTTCGAATGGATTCGTTTCGATTCTTTTCGAATCTATTCGTTTTTTTCAATTCGATTCATTTCGATATTTTTCGATTCGATTTGATTCGATTCTTTTTGATTCTATTTGATTTGATTCTTTTTGATTCGATTCAATTCGATTCTTTTCGATTCGATTCATTCTTTTCATTTTGATTCCACTCTTTTCAATTCGATTCTTTTCGATTCAATTCGATTCTTTCGATTCGATTCAACTCGAATCTTTTTGATTCGATTCTATTCTCTTCCATTCGACCTGATTCGATTCGTTTCAATTCTTTTCGATTCGAATTTTTTCGATTCGATTCGATTCTTTCGATTCCATTAAATTTGATTCGATTCTCTTCGATTCTAATCGATTCTTTTCGATTAGATTCCATGCAATTTGATTCTATTCAATTCGATTCGATTCTTTTCGATTCTATTCGATTTGATTCTTGTCGTTTCGATTCGATTCTTTTCTATTCGATTTGATTCTTTTCGATTTGATTCAATATGATTATTTTCATTTCGATTCGATTCGATTCTTTTTGATTCCATGTGATTTGCTTCTTTTCAATTCTATTCGATTCTATTCGATTTTTTTCGATTCGATTCAATTTCATTATTTTCGATTAGATTTTATTCGATTCGATCTTTTCAATTCTATTTGATTTAATTATTTTCAATACGATTCGATTTGATTCTTTTTGATTCGATTATTTTCGTTTCAATTCGATTCTTTTTGATTCGATTCGATTCTCTTAATTTAATTTGATTGGATTCTTTTCTATTCTATTTGATTCGATTCTTATTGATTTTATTCGATTCGGTTCTTTTCTATTCGATTCGATTCGATTCTTTTCTATTCTATTCAATTCGATTCGATTTGATTCATTACAATTCTTTTCGATTCGATTCATTCTTTTCTTTTCGATTCCATTCTTTTCGATTCGATTCTTTTCGATTCAATTGGATTCTTTTCGATTCGATTCAACTCGATTCTTTTCGATTCGATTCGATTGTTTTACATTCGACCTAATTTGATTCGTTTCGATTCTTTTCAATTTGATTTTTTTCTATTCGATTCTTTCGATTCCATTAAATTTGATTTGATTCTTTTCGATTCGATTCGATTCTTTTCGATTCGAGTCCATGCAATTCGAATATTTTCAATTCGATTTGATTCATTTCGTTTTGATTCGATTCGATCCTTTTCGATTCGATTCCATTTGATTCTTTTCGATTCCATCTGATTCTTTTCCTTTCGATTCAAATCGATTCTTTTCGATTCGTTTGGTGTCTTTTCGATTCTATTTGTTTTTTTCTATTCGATTCAATTCGATATTTTTCGGTTCGATTCGATTCGATTCTTTTTGTTTCTATTTGATTTGATTCTTTTCAATTCGATTCTTTTCGTTTAGATTCGATTCTTTTCAATTCGAATCGATTCGATACGATTGTTTTCATTTTGATTTGATGCGATTCGACTCTTTTCCATTCTATTCGATTCTATTTGATTTTTTGATTCGATTCTTATCGATTCGATTAGATTCTTTTCAGTTCGATTCGATTTGATTCTTTTTGATACGATTCATTTCGATTATTTTTGTTTAGATTCGATTCTTTTTGATACAATTCTTTTCGTTCCGATCTGATTCGTTTCAATTCTTTTCGATTTGATTAGATACGAATCGATTCTTTTCAATATGATTCAATTCGATTCTTTTCTATTCGATTTGATTCGATTCTTTTCTATTCGATTCGATTCTTTTCATTTCAATTCTATTCTTTTCGATTCGATTCTTTTCAATTCGCTTCGATTCCATTCGATTTGATTCTTTTCATTTAAATTAGATTCTTTTCGATTCGATTCCATATGATTCTTTTCATTTTGATTCGATTCGATTCTTATCGATTTGATTCGTTTCAATTCTTTTCGATTCTATTCGATTGTTTTCATTTCGATTCAATTCGATTCTTTTCAATTCGATTCGATTCTTTTCGATTGTTTTCGTTTCGATTCAAATCGATTCTTTTCAATTCGATTCGATTCTTTTCGATTCGATTCGATACGATTCTTTTCACTTTGATTCAGATCGATTCTTATGATGCGATTGGATTCTTTTCCATTCTATTCGTTTCTATTCAATTTTTTCTGATTCGGTTCAATTCGATTCTTATCGATTCGATTCGATTCTTTTCAGTTCGATTCAATTCGATTCTTTTCGATTCGATTCAGTTCGATTATTTTTGTTTATATTCAATTCTTTTGATACAATTGTTTTCCATTTGATTTGATTCAATTCAATTCTTTCGATTCGATTCAATTCGATTCTTTTCGTTTTGATTCGATTCATTTCTGTTTGATTCTTTTCGATTCGATTCGATTCTTTTCGATTCCATTCGATTCAATTCGATTCGATTCGATTCTTTTCGTTTCGTTTCGATTCTGTTCGATTCGATTCAATTCTTTTTGATTCAATTTGATTTCATTCTTTTCTATTCTATTCAATTTGATTCTATTTGATTTGATACGATTAGATTCTTTTTATTTGATTCGCTACATTTCGATTCTTTTCGATTTGATTCGATTCTTTTTTCTTTGATTCGATTCTATTTGATTCTTTTCGATTTGATTCGATTTGATTTGGTTCTTTTTGATTCGATACAATTCGATTCCATTCGATTCGATTCAAATCTATTGGATTCTTTTTTATTCGATTCAATTAGAATTTATTCGACTGATTCAATTGAGTGTTTTCGTTTATGTTCGATTCTTTTCTATTCCATACATTTTTATTCGATTCTTTTCATTCAATTCGATTCAATTAATTCGATTCTTTTCGTTTCAAATCGATTTGTTTCGATTCGGTTCTTTTTGATTTGATTCAATTCTTTTCGATTCAATTCGATTCTTTTCGATTTGATTTGATTCTTTTTTCTTCGATTTGATTCTTTTTTCTTCGATTTGATTCTATTCGATTTTTTCAAATCGATTCTTTTCTATTTGATTTGATTCGATTGATTCTTTTTGATTCATTTCGATTGTTTTGTTTCGATTCGATTCTTTTCAATTCGTTTTGAATTGAGTCTTTTCGATTTGATTTGATTCGATTCGATTCTTTCCGAATCGATTTTTTTCGTTACTTTCGTTTCGATTCTTTTCGTTTCAATTCGATTCTTTTCGATTCGATTCTTTTCATTTCGATTCAATTCGATTCTTTTCATTTTGATTCATTTCGATTCTTTTCGATTCTATTTGATTTGATTCTTTTCGATTCAATTCGATTCTTTTCGATTCAATTCGATTCGATTCTTTTCGTTTAGGTTCGTTTCTTTTCAATTCGATTCGATTCTTTTGTTTCAATTAGATTCTTTTCGATTCGATTCTTTTCATTCGATTCGATTTGATTCCTTTCGTTTAGATTCGATTCATTTCATTTCAATTCTTTTCAATTCGATTCGATTTGATTCTTTTCGATTCGATTCGATTCTTTTCGTTTCGATTCAATTCTTTTCGATTTGATTCAATTCGATTCTTTTCTATTCTATTCAATTCGATTCTTTTCCATTCGATTCGATACGATTGGATTCGTTTCGTTTCGATTCGATTCTTTTCGTTTCAAATCGATTCGTTTCAATTCGAGTCTTTTCAATTCGATTCTTTTCGATTCGATTCGATTCTATCTTTTTAATTCGATTCGAGTCTTTTCTATTCGATTCGATTCTTTTCATTTCAATTCGATTCTTTTCGATTCGATTCTTTTTGATTCGATTCATTTCGATTCGATTCGATTCTTTTCAATTCGATTAGATTCTTTTCCATTTGATCTGATTTGTTTCATTTCGATTCTTTTCGATTCAATTCGATTCTTTTCGATTCAACTCGATTCCTTTCTTTTCTATTTTATTCTATTCGATTCTTTTCGATTCGATTCCATACGATTTGATTCTTTCCGATTCAATTCCATAAGATTCGATTCTTTTCGAATCGATACGATTCGATTCTTTTAGATTCGATTGTTTTTGATTTGAATGTTTTTGATTTGATTCGATTAGAATTTGTTCGACTGATTCGATCGATTCTTTTCATTTCTGTTAGATTCCTTTCTATTCGATACTTTTCAATTTGATTAGATTCTTTTCATTCAATTCTTCGATTCATTCGATTCTTTTCGTTTCAAATCGACTCGAATTGATTCGATTCGATTTTTTTCAATTCGATTCGATTCTTTTCGATTCGATTCGATTCTTTTCATTTCGATTAGAATCTTTTCGAATTGAAACGATTCGATTCTTTTCATTTCGATTCGATTCGATTCTTTTCCATTCGATCTGATTGGATTTGTTTCGATTCCCTTCGATTTGACTCTTTTTTATTCGATTCGATTCGATTCTTTTCGATTCCATTAAATTTGATTCGATTCTTTTCAATTCGATTCAATTCTGTTCGATTCAATTCCATTCAAGTCGATTCTTTTCTATTCGATTCAATTCGATTGTTTTGCGAATCGATTTGATTCAATTCTTTTCGATTCGATTCGATTTGATGCTTTTCGTTTTGTTTCGATACTTTTTCATTTCGATTAGAATCGATTCTATTTGTTTCGATTCATTTCGATTCTTTTCGATTCTATTCGATTTTTTCGATTCAATTCAATTCGATTCTTTTCGATTCGATTTGATTCGATTGTTTTCATTTCTTTTTTTTAAATCTTATTTTTTTAAATTTTTATTTATTTATGATAGTCACAGAGAGAGAGAGAGGCAGAGACACAGGCAGAGGGAGAAGCAGGCTCCATGCACCGGGAGCCCGATGTGGGATTCGATCCCGGGTCTCCAGGATCGTGCCCTGGGCCAAAGGCAGGCGCCAAACCGCTGCGCCACCCAGGGATCCCGATTGTTTTCGTTTCAATTCGATTCTTTTCAATTCTATTTTATTCGATTCCATTCTTTTTGATTCGATACTTTTCTATTTGATTCGTTACGATTCTTTTCAATTTGATTCTTTTTGATTCGAATCATTCGATTCTTTTTGATTCGATTTGATTCTATTCGATTTTTTTCGATTAGATTTGATTTGTTTCTTTTCGATTCGATTCGATTCTTTTGGATTTGATTCTTTTCGATTCGGTTCGATTCGATTCGATTCTTTGTTTCGATTCGATTCTTTCGATTCGATTCAAATCGAAAAGAATCGATCGATTTTAATCGAAAATTAGCGAATCGAATAAAGAAAGATTCGAATCGAATCGAATCGAAAACATCGAATTGAATCGAAAAGATTCAAATCGACTCGAATCGATTTGAAAATAATTGAATCGACTCAAATCGTTTCGAAAATAATAAAAACGAATTGAATAGAATCAAAATTAATCAAATCGAATAGAATCGAATAAATAATCAAATCGAATCGAATCGAAAATAATTGAATCAAATCGAATCGAATCAATTCTAATTGAAAATAATCAATCGAATCGAATTGAATACAAAATAATCGATTCGCATCGAATCGAATAGAAAATAATAGAATCAAATTAAATCGAAAATAATCTAATCGAATCGAAAATATTCGAATCTAATCGAAAATAATCGAGTACAACAGAATATAATTGATACGAAAAGAATCGAATCGAATCGAAAAGAATCGAATCTTTTCCGTTCGAATCAAATAGAAAATAAGCGAATCGAATTGAATCAATTTGAAAATAATCGATCGAATAGAACATAATCAAATCGAATTGAACTGAATCGAAAATAATCGAATCAAACGAATTCTACAAATTTCAAATCTATTCGAATCGAATCGAATTGAAAAAAATCCAATCAAATCAATTGAATCGAAAAAAATCACATAGAATGGAATCCAAAATAAACGAAAGGAAAAAAGAAAACAATCGTATCAAATCGAAAGAATCGAATTGCATCGAACATAATCGATTCATATCGAATCGAATCGAAAATATTCGAATCTAATTGAATCGAAAATACTTGAATCGAATCTAAAATAATTGAATTGGAAATAATTGAATCAAATCGAATCGAAAATAATCGATTCGAATCTAAAATAATCTTATTGAAAAGAATCGATTCGATTCGACTCGAAAAAAATCGAATAGAAAATAATTGAATCGACTCATAATTAATCGAACCAATTGGAAAATAATAGAATCTAATACATTCGAATCAAATTGAAAATAATCGAATCGAATCGAAATTAATCGAATTGAATCGAATCAATTTGAAAGCAATTGAATCGAAAATATGAATCGAATTGAAAACAATTGAAACGAATCGATTGAATTGAATGGAAAATAATCAAATTGAATCGAATCAAAATAAATCGAAAACAATCAAATCGAATTGAATCGAAAATAATCGAATGGTGGGATCCCTGCGTGGCGCAGTTGTTTAGCGCCTGCATTTGGCCCGGGGCGCGATCCTGGAGACCACGTCAGGCTCCCGGTGCATATAATCAAATAATAATCAAATAATAAATAATCAAAGCGAATTGAATCAAACCGAATCGAATCGAAAATAATCGAATCAATTCGAATCGAAAATAATTGAAACGAGTCGAATCGATTCGCATCGAATCGTATAGATAATATTCGAATTGAATTGAATTGAAAATATTCAAATCGAATGGAAAATAATCGAATCGAATCGAATTAAAATAATCGAACCAAATCAAAAATAATCGAACCGAATTGTAAAGAAAATAATCGCATCGAATCGAACCGAATTGAATCGAAAATAATGAATCGCATTGAAGTCAAAATAAACAAATCAAATTGAATCAAATACAAAATAATCTAATCAAATTGAATCGAAAATAATCGAATTGAGCAAAATAGAATCAATACTAAAAGAATCGAATCGAAATGAATAGAATCGAATCGAATCCATTCGAATCGAATCGAAAATAATCGAATTGAATTGAATCGTATCGAATACAATAAAAAATAAATGAATCAAATCACAAATAATCAAATAGAACCTAATCAAAAATAATCGAATCAAATCGACTTGAATCAAATCGAAATTAATCGAAAATAATCGAATCAAATCGAATCATATTGAATAGAAAATAATCGAATTGAATCAAATTGAAAATAATCGAATCGAATCGAATCAAATTGAATCGAAAATAATCGAATGGAATTGAATCGAAAATATTTAATCGAATTGAATCGAAAATAATGGAATGGAATAGAATCGAATAGAATAGAATCAAAAATGAATAAATCGAAAATAATCGAATCGAATAGAAAATAATCAAATCGAATAGAAAATAATCGAATCGAATCAAAAATAATTGAACCAAATCTAAAATCATTGAATCGGATTGAATCAAATTGAATTGAAAATAATTGAATCGCATCGAACTGAATTGCATCGAAAATACTCGAATCGAATTGAATCAAAAATAATCCAATCGAATCAAATCGAAAACAACTGAATCAA
The DNA here is from genome assembly GCF_048164855.1 of Canis lupus baileyi. Lineage (NCBI taxonomy): Eukaryota > Metazoa > Chordata > Mammalia > Carnivora > Canidae > Canis > Canis lupus. The sequence continues at coordinate 24,173,919 of NC_132875.1, forward strand.
ATAGAATCGAAAATAATCGAATTGAAAAGAATCGAATCGAAAAGAATCGAATTGAATTGAATCAAAAAGAATAGAATGGAATTGAAAATAATCTGATTAATTCTAAAATAATCAAAATGAAAAGAATCGAGTCAATTCGAATCGAAAATATTGAATCGAATCCAAAAGAATCGAATCGAAAAGAAAAGAATCCATTTGAATCTGAAATAATCGAATCAAATCGAAAGGATTCGAATCAAATTGAAAAAAATCGAACGAATCGAAAAGAATCGAATTGAATTGAATGGATTCGAAAATAATCGAAGTGAATCGAATCGAACCGAATCGAATTGAAAATAATCAAATCAAAACGAATAAAAAATAATCGAATAAAATCGAATCGAAAATAATCAAATCGCATCGAATTGAATGGAAAATAATGGATTCGCATCGAATCGAATCGAAAATAATCCAATCGAATTGAATAGAAAATAATCGAATCGAATCAAAAAGAATCGAATCGAAAAGAATCGAATCAATTTCAAATGAAAATAATCTAATCGAATCTAAAATAATCGAATCAAAGCAAAAAGAATCGAATCGAATTGAATCAAAAATAATCGAATCTAATGCAATCGAATCGAATCGAAAATATTTGAATAGAATCGAATTGAATTGAAAATAATCGAATCAATTCGAAAAGAATCGAATAAAATCGAATCGAAAAAAATCGAATCAAACCATTGAATCAAGTTGAATCAAAAATAACCGAATCAAATCAAAAGGTATCAAATTGAATCAAATCGAATCGAATCAAATTGTAAAGAATCGATAAAATTGAAAAGAATCGAATCGAATCTAAAAGAATCGAATCGAAAACAATTGAATCGAATCGAAAAGTATCGAATCGAACAGAATTGAACCGAATCAAATAGAAAAGAATCTAATCGAATCGAAAAGAATCGAATCGAAAAGAATCGAATTGAATTGAATCGAAAAGAATAGAATCGATTCGAAAAGATTCGAATCGAATTGAATCAAATCAAAATAATCGAATTTAATCGACAAAAATCGAATCGAATCAAAAGAATCGAATCGAAATGAAAGATTAGAATCCAATTGAATCGAATTGAAAGGAATCAAATCAAATAGAAAAAATCGAATCGAATTGAAGAGAATACAATCAAATTGAATCGAAGAGAATTGAATTGAAAAGAATCGAATCAAATCATATCAAAAAGAATCGAATCAAATCGAATGGAAAAGAATCGAATCAAATAGAAAAAAATCGAGTCGAATTGAAAAAAATTGAATCGAATCATAAAGAATCGAATTGAATTGCATCGAAAAGATTTGAATCAAATCGAACTGAAAAGAATCGAATCGAAACGAATCGAATCAAAGACTCGAATCGAATCGAAAAAAATCGAATCGAATCGAATAGAAAAGAATCTATAGAATCGAAAAGAATCGAATCGATAAGAATCGAATTGAAAAGAATTGAATTGAGTCAATTCGAATCGAAAAGAATTGAATTGAATCGAATCGAAAAGAATCAAATCAAATCAAATGCCTAACCATAACCCAAACCCCTAACCCCAAACACTAAACCTTTCCTAACCCTAACCCTTAACCCTAACCCTAACCGTAACCCTAACCCTATCCCAAACCCCTATTCCCTAACCCTAACCCTAACCCGAACACACACCCTAAACTTAAACCGTACCCTAACCCTAACCCATACCCTAATCCTAACAGGTACCCTAACACTAACCTGTACGCCAACCCTAACCTGTACCCTAACCCATACCCTAACCCATACCCTAACCCTAAACCCGTACCCTAATCCATACAGCAACCCATCCCCTAAACCTAACCATTACTCTAACACTAACCCGTACCCTACCCCATACCCTAACCCGTATCCTAACCCTTACCCTAACACGTACCTAACAATAACCCTAACCCTAAACCAAACCCTAACCCTAACACCTAACCCTAACCCAAAACCCTAACCCCTAACCCTAACCCTAAACCAAAACCTAAACATAAACCCTAACCCTAATATTAACCCCTAACCCTAAACCTAACCCTAACCTGAACCCCTAGCCACTAACCCTAAACCTAACCCTAACCCTTAACACTAACCCTTAAAGCTACCCCTAACCCTAACCCTAATCCTAACACTAACCCAAACCCTAACCCTAACCCCTATCCCTAACCTGAACCCCTAACCTTAACCCTAACACTAACCCTAACACCTAACCCCTAAACCTAGCCCTAACCCCTAACCCCTAACCCTAAACCTAACCCTTAACACTAATGTTTAACCCTAACCCGACCCCTAACCCCTAAGCTCTAACCCTAACCCTATCCCTAATCCTTAAACTTAACACTTAACCCTAATCCTAACCCTTAACCTAACCCTAACCCCTAACCCTAACACTAACACTAACCCTAACCCCTAACTCTAAACCTAACCCTAAACCTAACCTGAAACCTAACCCATACACTAACCCGTACCCTAACCCTAACACTCACCCGTAACCTAAACCTAACCCTAACCTGTACCCTAACTATAACCCATACCCTAAACCTAACCCTAAACCTAACCTGTACCCTAACCTTAACCCTATCCCGTACAGTAACCTTAACCCTAACACGTACCCTAACCCTAACCAGTACCCTAACCCGTACACTAACCAGTACCCTAACCCTAATCCTAACCCGTTCCCTAACCCTAACCGTAACCCGTACACTAAAGCTAACCCTAACCCTAAACCTAAACCTAACCCTAACCCTAACCCCTAACCCTAACCCCTCACCCTAATGCTAAACCTAAACCTAACCCTAACACTTACCCTAACCTTAACCATAAACCTAACCCTAAACCTAACCCGAAACCTAACCCATACACTAACCATACCCTAACCCTAACACTCACCCGTACCCTAACCCTAACCCGTACCTAACCCTAACCCGTACCCTAACCCTAACCCATACCCTAAACCTTACCCTAACCTTTACCCGTAACCTAACCCTAACCATATCCCATTCCCTAACCCGTACCCTAACCCTAACCTGTACCGTAATGCGTACACTAACCCTAACACATACCTAATCCTAATCTTACCCGCACCCTAACACTACCCTGTACCCTAACCCTAACCCATACCCTAACGCTAAACCATACCCTAACCCTAAACCGAACCCTAACCTATACCCTAACCCGTATCCTAACCCTAACCCTAACCTGTACTCTAACCATAACCCTAACCCTAACCCCTAACATTAACACTATCCCAAACCTCTATCCCTAAGCCTAACCCTAACCCCTAACTCTAACCCTAACCCTAAAACCAACCCCAACCCCAAACTCAACCCCAACCCTAAACCTAACCCTTACCCCTAACCCCTAACACTAACCCTAACCCTAACCCTAACCCAAACCCTAAACCTAACTCATAACTTAATCGTAACCGTAACACCTAACCCCTAACCCTACCCCTAACGCCTCACCCATAACCCCTAAAGCTAACCCTAACCCTAACACTTAACCCTAACCCTAACCCTAACCCAAAACCTAACCCCTAACCCTAACCCAAAACCTAACCCCTAACCCTAACCCAAAACCCTAACCCCTAAACCTAACCCTAACCCTTAACCCTACCCTTAACCCTAAACAAACCAAACCCTTACCCTAAACCCTCACCCTAACCATAACCCCAAACCTTAACCCTAACCCTAAATTTACACTACCTATAACCCCTAACCTCTAACTGCTAACCCTAACCACTAACGCTATCCGTAACCCTTAACCTCAAAACTTAACCCTACACCTAACCCGAACCCTTACCCTAACCCGTACCCTAAACCTAACCGAAACCTAACCGTACCCCAACCCTAACCCGTACACTAACCCTAACCCGTATCCTAACCATAACCCGTACCCTAACCCTAACACGTAACCTAAATCTAACGCTGACCCTAACCCAAACAATATCCTAACCCTAAACCAAACCCGTACACTAACCCTTACGCTAACCCCAACCCTAATGCTAAGCCGTACACTAAACCTAAATGGTACCGTAACACTAACCCTAACCCGGACCCTAATCATAACCTTAAAACTAACCTTAACCTGTACCCTAACCCTAAACCATACCCTACCATAACCCTAAACATAACCCGTACCATAACACTAAAACTACCCCTAAACCTAACCCTAACTCTAATCATAGCCCTAACCCTATCTCTAAACCTAACCCTAACACTAACCCATAAACTAAACCTAACCCTAACCCTAACCCTAAACAGTACCTTAAACCAAACCCTAACATGTACCTAAACCCTAACCGTAACCCTAAACCTAACCCTAAGCTGTACCCTAACCCTAACCCTAACCCAAACCCTAACCCTAACTCATGCCCCTAACCATAACGCTACCCTAACCCCTAACCCCTAACACTAACCCTAACCCGAACCTGAACCCCTAACCCCTAACCCTAACCCACACCTTTAAACCTAACCCTTAACCATAACCCTAACGCTAACCCTAATCCAAACCCTAACCCTAACTCCTAACCCTAAAACTAACCCTAACCCTAACCCTAACCAATACCCTAACCCTAAACCTCACCCTAACCCTATCCCTAACACGTAAAGTAACCCTAACCCTAACCCGTAAACTAAACCTAACCCTAACCCTAACCCTAAACAGTACCTTAACCCTTACCCTAACGTGTACCTTAACCCTAACCCTAACCCTAACCCTAAACCTAACCCTAAGCCGTACCCTAACCCTAACCCTAACCCAAAGCCGTACCCTAACTCTAACATTAACTCTCCCGTACCCACACCCTAACCCATTCCCTAACCCTAACCCTAACCCTAATCCGTACCCTAACCCATACCATAAATCTAAACCTAACCCGTACCCTAAACCTAACCCTATACCCAACCCTAACCAGAACCCTAACTCTAACCCGTACCCTAACCCTAAACCATATCCTAACCTGTACCCTAACCCGTACCCTAACCCATACCCAAACCCTAATACTATCCTGTTCCCTAACCCGAACCCTAACACTAACCGAACACTACCCGTAACCGTACCCGTACCCTAACCCATAAACAAACGAATACCCTACCCCTAACCCTAACCTGAACCCGTTCCCTAACACTAACTCTAAACGTATCCCATACCCTAACCCGAACCCTAACCCTAAACCTAACCCAAACCTAACCCTAAACCTAAACCTAAACCTAACCTTAACCCGAAACCTAAACCTAACACTAAACCTAACCCTAAACAGTACCCTAACCCTAACCCTAACCCTAAACCCTAACCCTACCCCTACCCTAACCAAAACCGAAACCTAACCCTAACACTAACCCTAACCGTAACCTACCCTAACCCTAACCCTAACCCGTAACCTAAACCTAACCCTAAACCTAACCCAAACCCTAACTGTTACCAGTACCCTAACCCATACCTTAACCCGTACTGTAATCCATACCATATCTATAAACCGTACCCTAACCCTAAGCCTAACCTGTACCCTAACCCTAATCTGTACCCTAAACCTATGCTTACACCGAACCTTAACCATAACCCTAACACTAACCCTAACCCGTAGCCTAACCCTAACCCAAACCCTAAACATAACCCTAAACCTAACCTTAACCTGTAACCTAATCCTAACCCGTACCCTAACGCTTACCCTAACCCTCACCCGTACCCTACCCAAACAATAACCCGTACCCTACCCCTAACCTTACCTCAACCCTAAACCTAACGTAACCAAATCCCTAATCCTAACCCTAACCTAATCCTAACCTTAAACCTTACCCTATCCCTAAAACTAACTCGTAACCTAACCCTAACCCTAACCCTAACCCTATCCTTAACCCTAAACCAAAGCTTAAAAAGGACCCTAACCCTAACCCATAAAGTAACCCAAACTTTACAACATTGGAAGTCAGATCGTTCCATGTATAAAGCTCTACTGCACCTGGAGACACAACCATTGAAGCCTGCAGCTTGCCCCTTGCGTCCCAAGAGCTTCTGACAAACATGTCTAGTGAGGATGTTCGTAACCCCATGTGCAGGCAGTGTGGAACTAGGAGGGACCACGTGTCAGCTCATCTTGCAGAAGGAAGTTCCCCAGAGAGTCAGCTTTCAACTAGATACTCAAGTTTGGAAGTTAGTATGCAGCTTCCTTCTGAGGGAGGAATTACTCAGAAGTCACTGGATGGAGCTAAGAGACACTTGCCTCTCACAACACTTGTGTCCCGTATCGAACGACGTCCTTTCGAAGTGAAAGGTACAGGCGGTCAGCATGTGGGAGGAACAAGCCATAACCTCATCCAAAGGAGTGTGCATCACTTGGAGGCAGGTGTCCGGTAGTCACGAAATTGACAATGCAGACACTTGGTTCTCACTCCGCTACTGTCCCGCATAGAAGGGAATGCTGTGGAAGCGACCCGTACAGGCCGTCAGATTGTGGGACGTACAGGCCATAAGCTCAGTCTCTGAAGCGTGTATGCTTTTCGGGCAGATGTCTGCTAGCCACTCTTTTATGGGAGTTAGAACCTAGCTACACTTTAATTGAACAAGGCTGTTGGAAATCGCTGTATTGAACTCAGTTACACGTGACTACAAGCCTGAAACGTCTACATGCTTTTCACAACGTCTTCTAGCACCTAACATAAGGATGTTAGGACCTATGTCTACAGGCAGTCAGGTTGCGGGAGGGTCCTGCCCTCACCTCAACTCTCACAAGGAAGCATGTCTAGAAGCCAGCTTTCAACTAGCTGCATTCTTCTGGGCCTGAGAACGCACCTGTATTCTAACTCAGGACGTTCCAAGAATACCACTCTACCCTACCTGGAGACACCTTCCAGGCCTGCATCATTCCACTTGCGTCTCACAAGCTTCTGACAAACATCTCTGATGAAGACGTTGGAAACACATTCTGCAGGCAGTGTGGAACTGTGAGGGACTGCGTGTGAGCCCAACTCTCGGATGTAAGTTGCCGTTGGATGCAGGGTTCAATTAGCTAGTATGGAACTTAGTATGTAGCACCAGTCTAAGACAGGAATTACTAGGAAATCGCGGAATTGTGCTTGGAGGCACTACTCTTGTGGGCCTCACCTGGACGAGGTGACTGGTTCCCATCTGGGACTCACCTGGACCTGATAACTTTGCTCCACACTTTGGCCTCACCTGGCCATCATGACTCTGGGCCCCCCAGCTAGGCCTCAATCTGGACCTGGTGACTGTGGTCCCCACCTGGGTCTCACCTGGACCTGGTGACTCTCGTTCCCACATGAACACACCTGGACCTGGTGACTGTGGTGTCCTTCTAGCCTCACATTTACCTGGTGACTCCGGTGCCCACAAGGGCCTCACCTGGATCTGGTGACTCTGGCCTGAAGTTTGGCCTCACATGGACCTGGTCAGTGGGGTTGCCAACTGGGCCTCACCCATACCTGGTGACTCAGGTCTCCCAGTGGGCCTCACATGGACCTGGTGAATCTGGTCCTTACCTGGTCCTCACCCGGACCTGGTGACTCTGGTCACCACCTGGGCCTCACATGGACCTGGTAAATCTGGTCCCCATCTGGGCCTCAACCAGTCCTGGTGACTTTGTTCCCCACTTGGACCTGATTGCTGTGGACTCCTTCTTGGCTTCATCTGGAACTGGAGACTCTGATCCTATCTGGGCCTCACCCAGATCTAGTGACTCTGGTCCTCACCTGGGCATCATTGGGACCTGGTTACTCTATTCCACAAGTGAGCCTCACCTGGACATGATGACTCTGGAACCTCTCTGGGCCTCACCCTGACCTGGTGACTCTGGTCCCCATCTGGATGTCACCTGGACAAGGTGATTCTGGTACCCCTCTAGGGCTCAACCAGGCCTGGTGACTCTGACCTCAACTGGGTCTCACCTGGACCTAGTGAATATGCTCCCCACCTGGGCCTCATCTGGACCTGGTGACTCTGGTCCCTACCTGGGCATCATCGGGACCATGTTTACTCTATTCCCCACTGGGACTCACCTGGACCTGGTAACTCTGGCCCTCACTTTGGCCTCTTCTGTACCAGGTGACTCTGGCCCCACCTGGGCCTCACCTGGAACTGGTGACTCTGATCCTCAGCATGGCCTCCCCTGACCTGGTGACTGTGGTTCCCACCGGGACCTCACCTGGACCTCATGTCTCTGGTCCCCTCCTGGGCCTCACATCGTGTCTCTGCTACCCATCTGGGTAGCATCAGGACATGGTTACACTGCTCCCTAACAAGGACCCACCTGACCTGTTAACTCTGGTCTTCACCTGGGCCACTCCTGGACATGGTGACACTGGTTCCCACCTAGGTCTCACCTGGACCTGGTGAGTCTGATCCCCACCTGGGCCTCACCTCTAACTGGTGACTCTCCTGCCCACATGGACCTCATGTGGACCTGGTGGCTGCAGTGTTTCTAGCTTCTCATGTACCTGGTGACTCTGGTCCCCACCAGCGTCTCACCGGGACCTGGTGAGTGTGGTTGCCACCTGCACCTCACCTGGACCTGGTGACTCTGGTCTGCACCTGAGACTAACCTGGATCTGGTGACTGTGGTCCCAACCTGGCCTCACTTGGACCTGGTAACTCTGATCCCAATCTGGGCCTCACCTGGCCCTGTTGACCATGGTCCTCAACTGGGCATAATTGAGATCCAGTTTTTGTGTTCGACAACTGGACCTCACATGGACAAGGTGACTCTGGTCCCCCTCGGGGTCTCACCCTGAACTGGTGACTGTGAAACCCACTTTGACATGACTTGGACCTGCTGACTCTGGTTGCCACCTGTGCCTCACCTCGAACTGTTGACTCTGGTTCTTTCAAGGGCCTCCCCTGTAGCTGGTGATCCTGGTCCCCACCTGGGCCTCACCTGGACGTGGTGACTGTTGTCACCACCTGGGACTCATCTGGACCTGGTTACTGTATTCCACACCTGGGCCTCATGTAGAACTGTTGACCATGGTCCACAGGTGGCCTCACATGGACCAGTTGCCTCTGGTCCCCACCTGGGTCTCACGTGTACCTGGTAACACTGGTCCTCACCTGGACCTCATCTGGACCTGGTGACTCTGATCCCCACCTGGGCTTTACCTGGATCTGGTGACTCTGGTCCCTACCTGGACCTCTCCTGGACCTGGTGACTCTCTTTTCCAACATGGACCTCACCTGGATCTGAGGAGTCTGGTCCTCAGTTTGACCTCACCTGGACCTGATGACTCTCATCCCAAATTTGAACTAACTCAGAATCTTATCCCCACCTAGGCATCACCCAGACCTGATGACTCTTGTGCCCAGCTATGCCTCAATTCGACCTGATGAATCTGGTCCACATGTGGGCCTCACATGGACCTGGGACTCAGCTGGATATAGTGGCTCTGGTTCCCACATGGGGATCACCTGATACTGGTGACTGTGGTCTCCTTCTATGCCTCACCAGGACCTGGTGATTCTGATCCCCATCAAGGCCTTGCACGGCCCTAGTGACTCTGGTCCTCACCCAGGCATCATTGGGACCTGGATACTCTATTCCACACCTGGGCCTCACTTTGACCGGGGACCTCTGACCACTCTGGGCCTCAAACTAAACTGGTTACTCTGGTTCCCCCTCTGGGCCTCACCCATACCTGGTGACTCTTGTCCCACCCTGGGCTTCACTTGGACCTGGTGAATCTGTTCCTTACCTGGTCCTCACCCGGACCTGGTGACTCTGGTCACCACCTGGGTCTCACCTGGATTTGGTGAATCTTGTTGCCACCTGGGCCTCACATGGACCATGTGACTGTGATCCCCACCTGGACCTCCCCTGGATCTGGTGGCTCTGGTTCCCACATGGGGCTCTCCTGGACCTGGTTCCTGTGGTCTCCTTCTGGCCTCACCTGGAACAAAATGACTCTGATCCATATTTCGGCCTCACCTGGACCTGGAGACTCTTGTCCTTACCTGGGCATCATGGGGACCTGGTTACTGTCTTCTATACCTGGGACTCACCTGGACTGGTGACACTGGTCACCCTCTGGAACTTACCCTGACCTGGTGACTGTGGTCCCACCAGGGCCTCACATGGACGAGGTGACTGGTTCCCACAGGGACCTCACCTGGACCTGGTGAATCTGGTACTCACATGGGCATCATGGGACCTGGTTACTCAGTTCCACATCGGGGCCTAAACTGGACCTAGTGACTCTCATCCTCCTCTCGGCCTCACCCGGACGTGGTGACTCTGGTCCCACCTGGATATCACCTGGACCAGATGACTCTGGTCCGCCTCTGAGCCTCACCCAGATCTGGGGACTCTGGTCCTCAACTGGGCCTCAACAGGACCTGGTGAATCTACTCCTCACTTAGGCCTCGTCTGGACCTTGTGACTCTGGTCCCACCTGGGCATCAATGAGACATGGTTACTGTGTTCCCCAACTGGGACTCACCTGGACCTGATAAGTTTGATCCACACTTTGGCCTCACTTGGCCCTGATGACTCTGGGCCCCACACCTAGGAATCAATCTGGACCTGGTGACTGTGGTCCCCACCTGAGTCTCACCTGGACCTGGTGACTCTCATTCCCACATGAACCACACCTGGACCTGGTGACTGTGGTGTCCTTCTAGCCTCACATTTACCTGGTGTCTCAGGTCCCCACCAGGGCCTCACCTGGATCTGGTGACTCTGGCCTGCAGTTTGATCTCAAATGGACCTGGTGAGTGGGGTTGCCACCTGGGCCCCACCCATACCTGATGACTCAGGTCCCCACGTGGGCCTCACTTGGACCTGGTGAATCTAGTCCTTACCTGGTACTCACCCAGACCCGGTGACTCTGGTCCTCACCTTTGCCTCACGTATACCTGGTAACACTTGTCCTCACCTGGGCCTCATCTGGACCTGGTGACTCTGGTCCCCACCTGGGCTTCACCTGGACCTGGCGACTCTCTTTCCAACATGGACCTCACCTGGATCTGGTGACTGTGGTCCTCAGTTTAGCCTCACCTGAACCTGGTGACTCTCGTCCCCACTTTGACCTAACTCAGACCTGGTGAATCTTGTCTCCACCTAGGCCTCTCCCCGACCTGGAGACTCTTGTCCCCAGCTATGCCTCAATTCGACCGATGAATCTGTCCCAATTGGGCCTCACATGGACCTGGGACTCAGCTGGATATAGTGGCTCTGGTTCCCACATGGGACTCACCTCATACTGGTGACTGTGGTCTCCTTCTATGCCTCACCAGGACCTGGTGATTCTGATCCCCATCTGAGCCTTGCATGGCCCTAGTGACTCTGGTCCTCAACTAGGCATCATTGGGACCTGGATACTCTATTCCACAACTGGGCCTCACTTTAACCGGGGACCTCTGGTCCCACTCTGGGCCTCAAACTAAACTGGTTACTCTAATTTCCCCTCTAGGCCTCACCCTTACCAGGTGACTCTGGTCCCCCCCTGGGCTTCACTTGGACCTGGTGAATCAGGTCATAACCTGGTCCTCACCTGGACATGGTGACTCTGGTCACCACCTGGTCTCACTTGGACATGGTGAATCTTTTTGCCACCTGGGCCTCACCTGGACCTTGTGACTGTGGTCCCGACCTGGAACTCATCTGGATATGGTGCCTCTGGTTCACATATGGGGCTCTCCTGGACCTGGTTCCTGTGGTCTGCCTCTGGCCTCACCTGGAACAAAACGACTCTGATCCATATTTGGGCCTCACCTGGACCTGGTTACTCTGGTCCTCACCTGGGCATCATTGGGACCTGGTTACTCTCTTCTATACCTGGGTCTCACCTGAACATAGTGACTCTGGAAACCCTCTGGACCTCACCCTGACCTGGTGACTGTGGTCCCACCTGGGCCTCACCTGGACGAGGTGACTGGTTCCCACAGGGACCTCACCTAGACCTGGTGAATCTGGTCCTCACATGGGCATCATGGGACCTGGTTACTCAGTTCGACATTGGGGCCTAAACTGGACCTAGTGACCCTCGTCCCCCTCTGGGCCTCACGCTGACGTGGTGACTCTGGTCGCCACCTGGATATCCCCTGGACCTGGTGGCTCTGGGCCCCCTCTGGGCCTCACCCAGAGCTGGGGACACTGGTCCTCAACTTGGCATCTACAGGACCTGGTGAATCTACTCCGCACTTAGGCCTCGTCTGGATCTTGTGACTCTGGACCCACCTGGGGATCAATGAGACATGGTTACTCTATTCCCCAACTGGGACTCACCTGGAACTGATAACTTTGCTCCACACTTTGGCCTCACCTGGCCCTCATGACTCTGGGCCCCCACCTAGGCCTCATCTGGACCTGGTGACTGTGGTCCCCACCTGGGTCTCACCTGGACATGGTGACTCTCGTTCCCACATGAACCACACCTGGACCTGGTGACTGTGGTGTCATTCTAGCCTCACTTTTACCTGGTGACTGCGGTCCCACCAGGGCCTCACCTGGATCTGGTGACTCTGGCCTGCAGGTGGCCTGACCTGGACCTGGTGAGTGGGGTTGCCACCTGGGCCTCACCCATACCTGGTGACTCAGGTCCCCACGTCGGCCTCACTTGGACATGGTGAATCTGGTCCTTACCTGGTCCTCACCCAGACCTGGTGACTCTGGTCAACACCTGGGCCTCACCTGGACCTGGTAAATCTGGTCCCCATCTGGGCCTCACCCAGTCCTGGTGACTCTTGTCCCCAGCTATGCATCAATTCGACCTGGTGAATCTGCTCCTTACCTGGTCTTCACCCGGAACTGGTGACTCTGGTCACCACCTGGGCCTCACCTGGACCTGGTGAATCTGGTTCCCATTTGGGCTTCACCCAGTCCTGGTGACTTTGTTCCCCTCCTGGAGCTGATTGCTGTGGACTCCTTCTTGGCCTCACCTGGAACTGGTGACTCTGATCCGATCTGGGCTTCACCCAGATCTGGTGACTCTGGTCCTCACCTGGGCATCATTGGGACCTGGTTACTCTGTTCCACACCTGAGCCTCACCTCAATCGAATTGATTTGTTTCTTTCTGAATCGACTGTTCAGTTCGATTACTTTGGATTTGAATCATTTCGATTTGATTCTATTCTTTTGATTCGATTTGATTCGTCTTTTTTCTATTCGATTCGATTCTTTTGATTCCATTCTATCTTTTCGATTCGATTCTTTTCTATTCGAATCGATTCTTTTCGATTTGATTCGATTCTTTTCAATTTGATTTGATTCAATTAGATTCGATTCTTTTTGATTCGATTCAATTTGATTCGATTCGATACGATTCTTTTGATTCGATTTGATTCGATTTGAATCTATTCGATTTGATTCTTTTCAATTCGAATCTTCTTGATTTGATTCGATTCATTTGTTTTCGATTCGGTTTGATTCGTTTCTTTTCGATTCGATTCTATTCTTTTCAATTCAATTCGATTTTTTTGATTCGATTCGATTCTTTTTGATTTGATTCGATTCGATTCTTTTTTATTCAAATCAATTCGATTCTTTTCGATTCGATTCGATTTGATTCTTTTCGTTTGGATTCGATTCCATTCGGTTCAATTCATTTCAATTCGATTCGATTCGAATCGATTCTGTTCGATTCGATTCAATTCTTTTCGATTCAATTATGTTAGATTCCTTTTGATTCGATTCGATTCATTTTGATTCCTTTCTTTTAGATTCGATTCAATTCGATACCTTTAAATTGGATTCGAATCGATTTGATTATTTTTGATTAGATTATTTTTGATTCGATTTGATTCTTTCGATTCGATTGATTCGATTCTTTTTGATTCGATTTGATACGATTCAATTCAATTCTTTTGTATTTGTTTCGATTCAATTCAAAAGTATTTGATTCAATTCTTTTCGATTCTATTCTTTTTGATTCGATTTGATTCTTTTCGATTCGATTTGATTTAATTATTTTCAATTCGATTCTATTCGATTATTTTCATTTCAATTCGATTCGATTCGATTCGATTCAATTCGATTATAATGAATTCTTTTCGATTCGATTCGATTACTTTTGATTCGATTCCATTCGATTATTTTTTATTCGATTTTATTTTTTCAATTTGATTATATTCGATACGATTCAATTTATTCGGTTATTATCGAATCAATTCGATTCGATCATTTTCGATTCGATTCTTTTAGATTCAATTCGATTCTTTTCTATTCGCATCGCATCGATTCTTTTTGATTCGATTTTTTCTATTCGATTTGATTCAATTTGATTACTTTTGATCCGGTTGAATTCGATTCGATTATTTTTTATTCGATTCGAATATTTTTGATTCGATTCGATTCGAGTCGATTCGAGTCGATTCTTTTCATTTCCAATCGATTCGATTCTTTTCGATTCGATTATTTTAGATTCGATTCAGTTACTTTCGATTAGATTCGATTCAAAGCGAATCGTATATTTTTGATTCGATTCGATTTGATCATTATAGATTCGATTCGATTCTTTTCAAATAGATTATTTTCATTTCGATTCGATTATTTTAGATTCGATTCTATCATTTTCGATTCAATTCTATTGGATTATTTTGATTCGATTTGATGCGAATGGATTATTTTCGATTCAATTCAATTATATTCGATTCGAATCGATTCGATTGTTTTGGATTCGATTATTTTCGATTCAATTCGATTTGATTATATTTGATTTGATTTGATTATATTCGATTCGTTTCGATTCAATTATTTTCGATTCCTTTTGATTCAGTTATATTCAATTTGATTCAATTCGATTATTTTCAATTTGATTCGATTCGATTATTTTTGATTTGATTCAATTCGATTCTATTCGAATCATTTTGATTCGATTCGATTATTTTCGATTCAAAGAGATTCTTTTCTTTTCGATTCGATTCTTTTCATTTCGGTTCGATATTTTCCATTCGAATTGACTCGATTCTTTTCAATTGATTATATTAGTTTCGATTGGATTAATTTCGATGCGATTCTTTTCGATTCGATTCGATTAGATTCTTTTCGATTCAATTCGTTTCGCTTATTTCAATTCAATTCAATTCGATTCGATTATTTCCATTTTGATTCGATTCGATTATTTTTGATTCTTTTCGTTTCGAATCGATTAGATTATTTTCGATTCCATTTGATTCTTTTCGTTCGATTATTTTCGATTTGAATCGATTTGCTTCTTTTCGATTCCATTATTTTTGATTCGATTCGATTCGATTACTTTTGATTCGACTCGATTATTTTCGATTCGATTTGATTCTTTTCGTTCGATTTTCATTTCAATTCGATTGGATTCGATACGATTATTTTCTATTCGATTCGATCATGTTTGATTTGTTTCGATTCGATTCGATAATTTTCGATTCGATACGATTCGATTTGATTATTTTCGATCTGATTCGCTTATTTTTGATTCGATTCGATTCTTTTTGATTCGGTTTGAATCGATTAATTTCGATTCCATGTGATTATTTTCGTCTGATTTGATTCAACTCGATGATTTTTGATTCAATTCGATTCGATTGGATTATTTTCGATTCGATTCGAATAGTTTCGATTCAATTCGATTTTTTTGATTTGATTAGATTATTGTAGATTCGATTTGATCCTTTTCTTTTCGATTTGATTTTTTTCAATTCGAGTCGATTCACTTCTTTTCGAATCCATTATTTTTGATTAGATTAGATTATTTTCGATTCGTTCGATAATTTTGGATTTGATTCGATTCTATTATTTTCGATTCGATTCGATGATTTTCTATTCGATTCAATTCGATTAGATCGATTATTTTCGATTCATTTGATTCGTTTTGATTATTTTCGATTCTATTCGAATCGATTATTTTTGATTCAATTCGGTTCGATTCGATTCAATTATTTTAGATACGAATTGATTCGATTCGATTTTCGATTTGGTTCGATTATTTTCGATTCGATTGTTGTCGAATCGATTTGATTTGAATCCATTTGATTCCATCCCATTCGATTATTTTCCATTCGATTCGATTCGATTATTTTCGATTCTTTTCGATTCAAATCGATTCGATTTTTTCATTTTGATTCCTTTCAATTTGATTCGATTATTTTTGATTCGATCAAGTCATTTCTATTCGATGCGACTATTTTCGATTCGATTCGATTCCATTATTTTCTATTCAATTGGATCGATTCTTTTCAATTTGATTCAATTCCATTTGATTCGAATCTTTTCGATTCAGTTCGATTCAATTCGATTATTTTCGTTTCAATTCCATTCTATTCGATTCGTTTATTTTCGATTTAATTCTATTCGATTCCATTCTATTCGATTAATTCTTTTCGATTCGATTTAATTCTTTTCGATTCGATTCGCTTCTTTTGATTAGATTATTTTCTATTCGATTCGATTATTTTCGATTCAATTCCATAATTTTGGATTTGATTCGATTCGATTATTTTCAATTCGATTCGATTCAATTATTTTCTATTCAATTCTATTCGATTTGATTATTTTTGATTGTATTCCATTCGATTTGATTATTTTCGATTCGATTCGTTTGGATTCGATTCGATTATTTTCGATTCGATTCGATTCAATTATTTTCTATTCAGTTCTATTCGATTTGATTATTTTCGTTTCGATTCGATTCGATTCGATTATTTTCGATTCGATTCGATTCAATTATTTTCTATTCAATTCTATACGATTTGATTATTTTCGATTCTATTCCATTCGATTTGATTATTTTCGATTCGATTCGATTAGATTCGATTCAATTATTTTCAATTCAATTCAATTATTTTCAATTCTAATCGATTCTTTTCATTTCAATTCGATTCGATTATATTCGATTCTATTCCTTTCCAATATTTTCGATTCGATTCGTTGTGAATCGGTTATTTTTGAATCGATTAGTTTCTATTCGATTCCTTTCAATTCGATTCGATTCGATTATTTCCAATTTGATTCGATTAATTTCTATTCGATTCGATTATTTTTCATTCAATTCAATTCGATTATATTTTATTTGATTCGATTGGATTCGATTCGTATATTTTTGATGCGATTCTTTTCGATTCGATTCTTTTCCATTTGATCCGATTCTTTTCGATTCGATTATATTCAATTCAATACGATTAGCTTATATTCGATTTGATTCGATTGGAATAGATTTTTTCTATTTGATTCGATGCAATTTGTTTCTTTTCGATTCAATTCGATTTTTTTCTTTATTTCGATTCGATTTTATTCTATTCTATTCGATTCGATTCTTTTCGATTCGATTTTTTTCAATTCGATTTTATTCTTTTCGATTCAATTCGATTATATTTGATTCCATACGATTGGCTTACTTTCGATTCGATTAGATTGGAATAGATTTTTTTCTATTTGATTCGATGCGATTTGTTTCTTTTCGATTCAATTCGATTCTTTTCGATTCGAATCGATTCGATTCTTTTCAATTCGATTCTTTTCAATTCGATTCGATTCTTTTCGATTCTATTAGATTATTTTCATTTCGATTCATTTCAATTATTTTCGATTTGATATGATTCAATTCTTTTCGATTCGATTAGGTTGTTTTCGATTCCATTCTATTTGTTTTCGATTTGATTGATTCGATTAGATTATTTTCAATTCAATTCGAATCGATTCGATTTGGATTTTTTGGATTTGATTCGATTCGATTCGATCATTTTCGAATCGATTCGATTCGATTATTTTCAATTCGATTGTATTCGATTATTTTTGTTTCACTTCGATTCGATTAAATTCGATTATAATGAATTCTTTTCAATTCAATTCGATTACTTTTGATTCGATTCAATTCGATTATTTTTTTTCGATTATATTTAAATGATTCGATTATTTTTGATTCAATTCGATTCTTTTCGATTCAAATCAATTCGATTCTTTTCTATTCGATTCTTTTCGATTTGATCCATTTCTTTCGATTTGATTCTTTTCGATTCGATTCTTTTCGATTTGATTCCATACTTTTCTATTCGTATCGCATCGATTCTTTTTTTTGCATCGATTTTTTGATTCGATTATTTTTATTTCAATTTGATTCAATTTAATTATTTTCGATTGGATTCTATTGGATTCGATCGATTATTTTCGTTTCAATTTGAATATTTTTGATTCGATTGGATTCTTTTCAATTAGATTCGATTATTTTCGATTCCAATCGATTTGATTCTTTTCGATTCGATTATTTTAGATTCGATTCAATTATTTTCGATTCAATTCGATTCGAAGCGAATCGTATATTTTCGATTCGATCATTATAGATTCGATTCGATTATTTTCATTTCGATTCGATTATTTTAGATTCGATTCTATCATTTTCGATTCAATTGAATTCGATTATTTTCGATTAGATTCTATTAGATGCGAATCGATTATTTTCGATTCGATTCGATTCGTTTTGATTGGATTATTTTTTTTAATTATTTTTTTTAATTTTTTTTAAATTTTTATTTATTTATGATAGTCACACACACAGAGAGAGAGAGGCAGAGACACAGGCAGAGGGAGAAGCAGGCTCCATGCACCGGAGCCTGATGTGGGACTCGATCCCGGGTCTCCAGGTTTGCGCCCTGGGCCAAAGGCAGGCGCCAAACCGCTGCGCCACCCAGGGATCCCGATTGGATTATTTTCGATTCGATTAGATTATTTTCGATTCAATACAATTCGTTTATTTTTTATTCAATTCATGTGAATCAATTATTTTCAATTTGATTAGATTGGATTCGATTCGATTGGATTCAATTTGTTTATTTTCCATTTGATTCGAATCTTTTCGTTTCGATTCTTTTCAATTTGATTCGATTATTTTCTATTAGAATCAATTCGATTCTTTTCGATTTGATTCTTTTCGATTTGATTCCATTATTTTCGAATTGATTGAGGCTTTTCCATTTGATTCGATTTTCTCGATTCAATTAGTTTCGATTCCGTTCTATTCCATTCGATTCGATTCCACTATACTCTACTCAATTCGTTTTGATTCTTTTCGATTCAATTCGATTCCATTTGATCGAATCGAATAGAAATTAATCGAATCAAATTGAATGGAAACGACTCGAATCGAAAATATTCGAATTGAAACGAATCGAATCCAAAATAATCGAATCAAATCGAATCGAAATGAATAGAATATAAAATAATAGAATCGAAACTAATCGAATTGAATTGAGTCTTATCGACTTGAAATTAATCAAATCGAATCGAAAAGAATCAAATCGAACTTGTATTAAAAAGAATCGAGGGATCCCTGGGTGGCGCAGCGGTTTGGCGCCTGCCTTTGGCCCGGGGCGTGATTCTGGAGACCCGGGATCGAATCCCACGTCGGGCTCCCGGTGCATGGAGCCTGCTTCTCCTTCTGCCTATGTCTCTGCCTCTCTCTCTCTCTGTGACTATCATAAAATAAATAAAAAAATAAAAAGAAAATAAAAAATAAAAAATAAAATAAAAAGAATCGAAAAGAATCAAATCGAAGAGAATCGAAAGAAAGGAATCGAATACTATCGAATCAAAATGGAAACAATCGAGTCGAATCGAATCGAAAAAACGAATCGAATCGAAAAATATAGAATCGAATCGAATCGAATTAAAAAAATTGATTCGAAAAGAATCGAATCAAATTGAATCGTAAAGAATCGAGATGAATTAAAGAAGAATCGAATAGAAAAAACTGAATCGAATCAAATGGAATCGAAAAGAATAGAATTAAAACGAATCGAATCGAAATGAATCGAAATGAATCGAAGAGAAAAGAATCGAACCGAATTGAATCGAAAAGAATCGAATCGAATCGAAAATATCGAATTGAAACGAAGAGTCAAATCGAATCAAAAAGAATCGAATCGAAAAGAATCGAATCGAAAGAATTGAATAGAAAAGAATCGAATCGAATTGAACAGATTGAATCGAATTGAATCGAATCAACAAGAATCGATTCGAAATGAATCGAAAAAATCGAAACGAATCAAATAAAGAAGAATCGAATCGAAAAAAATCGAAACGAATCAAAAAGTATACACTCGAATCGAATCGAATCGAAAATAATCAAATACAAAAGAATTGAATCGAATCGATTCGAATTGAATCAAATTGAATGAAAAGAATCGAATCGAATCGAAAATAATCGATTCAGGATCCCTGGGTGGCGCAGTGGTTTGGCGCCTGCCTTTGGCCCAGGGCGCGATCCTGGAGACCCGGGATCAAATCCCACATCGGGCTCCCAGTGCATGGAGCCTGCTTCTCCCTCTGCCTGTGTCTCTGCCTCTCTCTATCTCTCTGTAACTATCATAAATAAATAAAAATTTAAAAAAAAGAAAATAATCGATTCGAAAGAATCGATCCGAAATCGAAAATAATCTAATCGAATCGAATAAATCGAATCGAAATGAATCGAAAATACTCGGGTTGAATCGTATTGAAATGAATTGAATCGAAAATAATCGAATCTAAATGAATCAAATAGAAAATAATCGAAACGAATCGAATCCAAATTAATTGAATCAAAACGAATCGAATCGAAAATAGTCGAATCGATCGAATCAAATGAAAAATTCGAATCGAATCGAAAGGAATCAAATGGAAAAGAATCGAATTGAATCAAGTAGAATCAAATCCAAAAGAATCGAATCGAATTGAAAAAACCGAATCGAATTGAATCAAAAAGATATGAATCAATAAGAATCGAACCGAATCAAATAGAAAAGAATCGAATAAAATCGAAAAGATTCGAAACGAATCGATTCGCATCAAAAATAATCGAATCGAAACGAATCAAATCGAATCGAAAAGAATCCAATCGCAAAGAATTGAAACGAATAGAATCAAGTCGAATCGCAAAGAATCGAATATAATCGAATCGAAAAGAATCGAAGAGATTCGAAAAGAATCCAATCGAATCAAAACAAAAAGAATAGAATCTTCTAGATCAAAAAGAATCGAATCAAATCGAAAAAAGTCGACTTGAATAGAATCGAACCGAATGGAATCGAATCCCATCGAAAAGAATCGAATCAAATCGAATCGAAAGAATTGAATCGAACCGATGTAATCGAAAAGAATGGAATCGAATCAAATTGAAAAGAATCAAATCGAATCGAAAAGAATCGAAACAAATCAAATCAATAATTATCAAATCAAATAGAAAAAACTCAAATCGAAAAGAATCGAATCGAATCATTTGAAAAGACTGAAATCAAATCGAAGGGGTCGAATGAAAAGAATCGAATCGATTCGAAAAAAACTAATCGAATCGAATAGAATTGAATTGAAAAATTCGAATCGAAAGGAATCAAATCGAATAGAATCAAATAAAAAAGAATCAAATTGACTCGTTCAAAACGAATCAAACAAAATAATCGAATCGAATCGAATCGAAAATAATCTAATCGAATCTAATCTAAACGAATCGAAATGAAAATAATCGAATCGAATCGAATTGAAAGAAATCAGCCGAAAATAACCGAATCAAATCGAATCAAAATTAAATCGAAAAGAATCGAATTGAAAGAATCTAATCGAATGGATTTAAATCAAATTGAATCGAATCAAATCGAATTGAATCAAAATGAATGAATCAAATCAAATCAAATAGATTAAAAAAGAAAGGAATTCAAATCAAAAAGATTCGAATCTAAAAGTATCGCTTCGAATTGAATCAAATAGAAAAGAATCGAATTGAATCGAAAAGAATCAAATCATATGAATCGAATCAAAAAGAATCGAATCAAAACGAATGGAATCGAAAGAATTCAATTGAAAAGAATAAAATAAAAAAGAATCTAATCGAATCAAATCGAAAAGAATCAAATTGAACCAAAAAAATCGAATTGAATTGAAAAGAATAGAATCGAATCAAAAAGAATCAAATCGAACCGATTTGAAAACAACTGAATCGAATCAAATCGAAAAGAATCGAATTGAAAAGCATCAAATCGAATAGAATCAAATCGAAAAAATCGTATCGAATTGAAACAAATTGAATCGAATCGAAAAGAATCTAATCAAATAGAAAAAATCGAATAAAAAAGAATCGAATCGAATTGAATCAAATCGAAAAGAAAAGAATCGAATCAAATCGAAAAGAATTAAGTCGAATAGAAAAGAATCGAATCGAATCGAATCTAAAAGAATAGAATCGAATCGTAAAGATTCAAATCCAAAATAATCGAACCGAACAGTCGAATTGGAAAAAACAAATCGATTCGAGTGAGGTGAGGCTCAGGTGTGGAACAGAGTAACTAGGTACCAATGATGCCCAGGTGAGGACCAGAGTCACCAGATCTGGGTGAGGCCCAGAAAGGATGAGAGTCACCAGTTCCAGGTGAGGCCAAGAAGGAGTCAAAGGAATCAGCTCCAGGTGGGGAACAAAGTCACCAGGACTGGGTGAGGCCCAGATGGGGACCAGATTCACCAGGTCCAGGTGAGGCCCAGGTGGTGACCAGAGTCACCGGGTTCCGGCTGAAGACAAGGTAAGGACCAGATTCACCAGGTTCAAGTGAGGCCCATATGGGGACCTGCGTCACCAGGTATGGGTGAGGCACAGGTGGCAACCCAACTGACCATGTGCAGATGAGGCCAACCTGCAGGCCAGAGTCACCAGATCCAAGTGAGGGACTGGTGGGGACCAGATTCACGAGGTAAATGTGTGGCTAGAAGGACACCACAGTCACCAGGTCCAGGTGTGGTTCATGTGAGAATGAGAGTCACCAGGTCCAGGTGAGACCCAGGTGGGGACCACAGTCACAAGGTCCAGATTGAGGCCTAGGTGCGGGGACCAGAGACATCAGGGCCAGGTGAGGCCAAAGTGTGGATCAAAGCTATCAGGCCCAGGTGAGTACCAGGAGGGAAACAGAGTAACCATGTCCCATTGATGCCCAGGTGGGACCAGAGCCACATGGTCCAGACAAAGCCTAAGTGAGGAGGAGATTCACCAGGTCATTTTGAGGCCCAGCTGAGGACCAGAGTCCTCAGCTCCGGGTGACGCCCAGAGGGGGACCAGAGTCACCCGGTCCAGGTGATATCCAAGTGGGGACCAGAGTCACCACGTCAGGGTGAGACCCAGAGTGGGATGAGAGTCACTAGGTACAGGTGAGACCCCGATGTGGAACTGAGTAAGCAGGTCCCATGATGCCCATGTGAGGACCAGATTCACCAGGTCCAGGTGAGGTCCCTGTGGGAACCAATCAACTACTACAGGTGAGGCCCAGGTGGGACCACAGTCACCAGGTCAGGGTGAGGTCCAGAGGGTGACCAGAGTCACGAGGTCCAGGTGAGGCCCAGGTATAGAAGAGAGTAACCAGGTCCCAATCATGCCCAGGTAAGGATCAGAGTCACCAAGTATGGTGAGGCCCAAATATGGATCAGAGTCATTTTGTTCCAGGTGAGGCCAGAAGGAGACCACAGGAACCAGGTCCAGGAGAGACCCATATGGGAACCAGAGCCAGCAGATTCAGGTGAGGTCCAGATGGGGACCACAGTCACAAGTTCCAGGTGAGGCCCAGGTGGCAACAAGTTTCACCAAGTCCAGGTGAGACTCAGGTGGTGACCAGAGTAACCAGGTCCAGGTGAGGACCAATTAGGGACCAGATTTCATCAGGTCCAAGTGAAGCCCAGGGGGGGACCAGAGTCACCAAGTAAGAGGGAGGCCCAGAGTAACCAGCTTAGTTGGAGGCCCAGAGTGGGACCAGAGGTTCCCAGTCAAAGTGAGGCCCAGGTGTGGAATAGAGTATCCAGGTCCCAATGATAAGGACCAGAGTCACTAGGGCCATGCAAGCCCAGATGGGGATCAGAATCACCAGGTCCTGGTGAGGCAGAGAAGGGGAGCACAGTCACCAGTATCAGGTGAGCCCCATGTGGGAACCAGAGCCACTATATCCAGCTGAGTCCCAGGTCCCCGTGAGGTCCACATGAGGACCAGATTCATCAGGTCGAATTGAGGCATAGCTGGGGACAAGAGTCACCAGGTCTGCATGAGGCCTAGGTGGGGACAAGATTCACCAGTTCTGAGTTAGGTCAAAGTGCAGACAAGAGTCATCAGGTCCAGGTAGGCCAAACTGAGGACCAGAGTCACCAGATCCCGGTGAGGTCCATGTTGGAAAGAGAGTCACCAGGTTAGGAGAGTTCCACTGGGGACCAGAGTCTCCACATCCAGGTGCAGCCCAGGTGGGGACCAGAGTCACCAGGTCCAGATGAGGCCTAAGTGAGGACCAGAGTTAGCAGGTACACGTGAGGCCCAGGTGGGAAACAGAGGCAACAGGTCCATGTGAGGCCACCTGGGGACCATGGTCAACAGGTCTACGTGAGGCCCAGGTGTGGAACACAGTAACCAGGTCCAGGTGAGTCCCAGGTGGTGACAACAGTCACCACTCCAAGTGAGGCCCAGGTGGGGACCAGGATCACCAGTTACAGGGGAGGCCCTTGAAAGAACCAGAGTCAACAGTTCAAGGTGAGGCGCAGGAGGCAACCAGAGTCAGCTGGTCCAAGTCAGGCCAAAGTGGGGTTCACAGTCACCAGGTCAGAGTGAGACCCAGAAGGGAACCAGTGTCACCTGGTCCAGGTGAGGTCCAGTTGTGGAACACAGTAACCGGGTCGCAATTATGCCCAGTTGAGGACCATGATCAACAAGGCCAGGTGAGGCCCAGATGGGGATCAGAGTCACAATGTCCAGGTGAGGCCCAGGTGGGGATCACAGCCACCAGATCCAGGGTAGTCTCAGGTACGACCACAGTCAACAGGTGCAGGTGAGGTGCAAGTGGCAACCACACTCACCAGGTCCCGGTGAGGCCCTGGTGGGGACCAGAGTCATGAGGTACATGAGAAGCTAGAAACACTGCAGCCACCAGGTCCACATGAGGTCCATGTAGGAACAAGAGTCACTAGTTACAGTTCAGGCCCAGGTGGGAATCAGACTCACCAGGTCCAGGTGAGACACAGGTGGGAACCAGTTTCACCATGTCCATGTGTGGCCCAGGTGATGACCAGAGTTAACAATCCAGGTGGGTCCCTGTTAGGGAACAGTGTAACCATGTCCTGATGCTACCCAGGTTGGTACCAGAGACACCAGGTCCAGGTGAGGCCCCGGTGGGGACCAGAGACATGAGGTCCAGGTGAGGTCTCAGTGGGAACCACAGTCACCAGGTCAGGTGAGGCCATGCTGAGGATCCGAGTCACCAGTTCAGGTGAGGCCAACGTGGGGCCAGAGTCACCTGGTTCAGAAGAGTCCAAAGGGAAACCAGAGTTACCAGGTCCAGGAAGGTCACAGTGGGAAATAGAGTAACCATAACCGATGATGCCCAGGTAGGGACCAGAGTCACCAGGTCCAATTGAGGCCCTGGTGGGGAGCATATTCACTAGCTCCAGGTGAGGCCCAGGTGAGGACCAGAGTCACCAGGTCTGCTTGAGGCCTAGAGGCGTACCAGAATCAGCTGGACCAGGTGAGATCCAGATGGGAACCAGAGTCACCAGGTCAGGGTGAGTGCCAGAGGGGTTCCAGAGTCATCATGTCCAGGTGAGGCTCAGGTGTGGAACAGAGTAGAGTAACCAGGACCCAATTATGCCCAGGTGAAGACCAGAGTCACCAGATCTGGGCGAGTCCCAGATAAGATCAGAGTCACCAGTTCCAAGTGAGGCCAAGAAGGAGTCCACAGCAATCAGGTCCAGTTGAGGAAGAAAGTCACCAGGACTGGGTGAGGCCCAGATGGGGACCAGATTCACCAGGTCCGTGTGAGGCCCAGGTGGTGACCAGAGTCACCAGGTCCGGGTGAGGACCAGGTTAGGACCAGATTCACCAGGTCGAATTGATGCATAGCTTGGGACAAGAGTCACCAGGACTGGGTGTGGCCCAGATGGGGACCAGATTCAAGGTCCATGTAACGCCCAGGTGTTCACCAGAGTCAGCAGGTCTGGGTAAGGATCAAGTAAGGACCAGATTCAGCAGGTCCATGTGAGGCCCACATGGAAACCTGAGTCACCAGGTATGGGTGAGGCCCAGGTGGCAACCCCAATCACCGGTTCCAGGTGAGGCAACCTGCAGGCCATAGTCACGAGAACCAGGGTAGTCTCAGGTGCAGACCAGAATCACCAGGTCCAGGTGAGGTGCAGGTGGCAACCACACCCACCGGTCCAGAGGAGGCCATGGTGGGGACCACAGTCATCAGGTCAGGTGAGGCTATGCTGAGGATGACTCACCAGTTCCAGGTGATGCCCAGGTGGGGCCAGAGTCACCTGGTACAGAAGAGCCCAAAGTGAGGACCAGAGTTACCAGGTCCAGGTGAGTCCCAGTGGGGAATAGAGTAACCCTGTCCCGATGATGCCCAGGTAGGGACCAGAGTCACCAAGACCAGATGAGGCCCAGGTGGGGAGTATATTCACTAGCTCCAGGAGAGGCCCAGTTGAGGACCAGAGTCACCAGGTCTGGTGGAGTTCTAGAGGGGTACCATAGCCACCTGGTCCAGGTGACATCCTGATGTGGACCAGAGTCACCAGGTCAGGGTGTGGCCCAGAGGGGTTCCAGAGTCATCATGTCAGGGTGAGTCTCAGTTGTGGAACAGAGTAACCAGGTCCCAATTATGCCCAAGTGAAACCAGAGTCACCAGATCTGGGTGAGTCCCAGATAAGATCAGAGTCACCAGTTCCAGGTGAGGCCAAGAAGGAGTCCACAGCAATCAGGTCTCTGTGAGGAAGAAAGTCACCAGGACTAGGTGAGGCCCAGATGGGGACCATATTCACCAGGTCCAGGTGAGGCCCAGGTGTTGACCAGAGTCACCAGGTCCAAGTGAGGCCCATGTTTGGACCACAGTTTGCAAAACCAGGATAGTCTAAGGTGCAGACCAGAATCAGCAGTTCTAGGTGAGGTACAGTTGGCAACCACACTCACCAGGACCCGGTGAGACCCGGGTGGCGACCAGAGTCACCAGGTACATGAGAATCTAGAAACACTGCAGCCACCAGGTCCACATGAGTTCCATGTGGGAAGGAGAGTCACCAGTTACAGGTGAGGCGCAGGTGGGGATCAGACTCACCAGGTCCAGGTGAGACCCAGGTGGGAACCAATGTCACCATGTCCAGGTGTGGCCCAGTTGAAGATCAGAATGAACAGGTCCAGGTGGGTCCCTGTTATGAAACAGTGTAACCATTTCCTGATGCTACCCAGGTGGGTACCATAGACAGCAGGTCCAGGAGAGGCCCAGGTGGGGACCAGAGACATGAGGTCCAGGTGAGGTCCCGGTGGGAACCACAGACACCAGTACAGGTGAGGCCATGCTGAGGATCAGAGTCACCAGTTCCAGGTGAGGCCCAGGTAGGGCCAGAGTCACTTGGTACAGAAGAGCCCAAAGTGAGGACCATAGTTACCAGGTCCAGGTGAGTCCCAGTGGGGAATAGAGTAACCATGTCCCGATGATTCACAGGTAGGGACCAGTGTCACCAGGTCCAGATGAGGCCGAGGTGGGGAGAATATTCACTAGCTCCAGGTGAGGCCCAGTTGAGGACCAGAGTCAGCAGGTCTGGTGGAGTTCTAGAGGTGTACCAGAGTCACCTGGTCCAGGTGACATCTTGATGGGGACCAGAGTCACCAGGTCAGGGTGAGGCCCAGAGGGGTTCCAGAGTCATCATGTCAGGGTGAGTCTCAGTTGTGGAACAGAGTAACCAGGTCCCAATTATGCACAGGTGAAGACCAGAGTCACCAGATCTGGGTGAGTCCCAGATAAGATCAGAGTCACCAGTTCCAGGTGAGGCCAAGAAGGAGTCCACAGCAATCAGGTCCAGGTGAGGAAGAAAGTCACCAGGACTGGGTGAGGCCCAGATGGGGACCAGATTCACCAGGTCCAGGTGAGGCCCAGGTGGTGACCAGAGTCACCAGGTCCAAGTGAGGTCCATGTTTGGACCACAGTCCGCAAAAGCAGGGTAGTCTAAGGTGCAGACCAGAATCACCAGGTCCAGATGAGGCCCAGGTGGGGAGCATATTCTCTAGGTACTGGTGAGGCCTAGTTGAGGACCAGAGTCACCGGGTGTTTGAGACCTAGAGGGGTACCAGAATCACCTGGACCAGGTGACCTCCAGATGGGGACCAGAGTCACCAGGTCAGGGTGAGTCCCAGAGGGTTTCCAGAGTCAATATGTCCAGGTGTGGCTCAGGTGTGGAACAGAGTAACCAGGTCCCAATGATGCCCAGGTGAGGACCAGAGGCACCAGATCTGGGTGAGGCCCAGATAGGATCAGAGTCACCAGTTCCAGGTGAGGCCAAGAAGGAGTCCACAGCAATCAGGTCCAGGTGGGGAACAAATTCACCAGGACTGGGTGAGGCCCAATTGGTTACCAGATTCACCAGGTCCAGGTGAGGCCCAGGTGTTGACCAGAGTCACCAGGTCCGGGTGAGGACCAGGTAAGGACCAGGTTCACCAGGTTCAAGTAAGTCCCACGTGGGGACCCGAGTCACCAGGTATGGGTGAGGCCCAGGTGGGCACCCCACTCACCAGGTCCAGGTGAGACCAACCTGCAGGCCAGAGTCACCAGATCCATGTGAGGCCCTGGTGGGGACCAGAGTCACCAGGTAATTGTGAGGCTAGAAGGACACCACAGTCACCAGGTCCAGGTGTGGTTCATGTGAGAACGAGAGTCACCAGGTCCAGGTGAGACCCAGGTGGCGACCACAGTCACCAGGTCCAAATTGAGGCCTTGTGGGGACCAGAGTGATCAGGGCCAGGTAAGGCCAAAGTGTGGCCAAAGTTATCAGGTCCAGGTGAGTCCCAGGTGGGAAACAGAGAAACCATGTCCCATTGATGCCCAGGTGGGTCCAGAGTCACAAGGTCCAGACGAGGCCGAAGTGAGGAGTAGATTCACCAGATCCTGTTGAGGCCCAGTTGAGCACTAGAGTCCCCAGCATGGGGTGAGGCCCAGAGGGGGACGATAGTCACCCGGTGCACATGATATCCAGGTGGGGACCAGAGTCATCATGTCAGGGTGAGGCCCAGAGCAGGACGAGAGTCACTAGGTCCAGGTTAGGCCCCAATGTGGAACTGAGTAACCAGGTCCCATGATGCCCATGTGAGGACCAGATTCACCAGGTCCAGGTGAGGTCCCTGTGGGAACCAGTCACTTCCTCCAGGTGAGGCCCAGGTGGGACCACAGTCACCAGGTCAGGGTGAGGTCCAGAGGGTGCCCAGAGTCACCAGGTCCAGGTGAGGCCCAGGTATAGAAGAGAATAACAAGGTCCCAGTGATGCCCAGGTAAGGACTAGAGTCATCAGGTCCAGTAGAGGCTCAAATATGGATCAGATTCGTTTTGTTCCAGGTGAGGCCAGAAGGAGACCACAGGAACCAGGTCCCGCAGAGCACCATTTGGGAACCAGAGCCACCCTATCCAGGTGAGGTCCAGGTGGGGACCATAGTCTCAAGTTCCAGGTGAGGTCCAGGTGGCAACAAGATTCACCACGTCCAGGTGAGACCCATGTGGTGACCAGAGTCACCATGGCCAGGTGAGGACCAGGTAGGGTTCCGATTCACCAGGTCCAAGAGAAGCCCAGGGGGGGACCAGAGTCACCAGGTAAGGGTGAGGCCCAGAGGGGGAACCAGAGTAACCACTTTAGTTTGAGGCCCAGAGTGGGACCAGAGCTCCCCTGTCAAAGTGAGGCCCAGGTTTGGAATAGAGTAACCAGGTCCCAAAGATGCCTAGGTGAGGACCAGAGTCACTAGGGCCATGCAAGGCCCAGATGGGGATCAGAATCACCAGGTCTTGGTGAGGCAAAGAAGGAGAATACAGTCACCAATGTCATGTGAGCCCCATGTGGGAACCAGAGGAACTATATCCAGCTGAGTCCTAGGTCCATATGATGCCCACGTGAGGACCAGCTTCATCAGGTCGAATTGGGGCATAGCTGGGGACAAGAGTCACCCGGTCTGGGTGAGGCCAAGTTTGGGACAAGATTCACCAATTCTGAGTTAGGTGAAAGTGGGGATGAGAGTCACCGGGTCCAGGGGAGGCCAAACTGAGAACCAGAGTCACCAGAACCAGATGAGTTCCATGTTGGAACGAGAGTCACCAGGTACAGTTGAGGCCCAGGTGGTAACCAGAGTTACCAGTTACATGTAAGGCCATGTGAGGACCAAATTCATCAGGTCGAATTGGGGCATAGCTGGGGACAAGATTCACCAGATCTGAGTTAGTCCAAAGTGGGGACGAGAGTCACCACATCCAAGTGAGGCCAAAATGAGGAACACAGTCACCAGATCCAGGTGAGGTCCATGTTGGAAAGAGAGTCCCCAGGACCAGGAGAGGTCCAGGTGGAGACCAGAGTCACAGATACAGTTGTGCCCAGGTGGGGACCAGAGTCACGAGGTCAAGATGAGGACCGGGTGAGGACCAGAATTACCAGGTACACGTGAGGCCCAGGTGGGGACCAGAGGCAACAGGTTCATGTGAGGCCGGCTGGAGACCATGATCAACAGGTCTACATGAGGCCCAGTTGTAGAACACAGTAACCAGGTCCAGGTGAGTCCCAGGTGGTGACAACAGTCACAACTCCAGGTGAGGCCCAGGTGGGGACCAGGATCACCAGGTGCAGGAGAAGCACATGAAAGAACCTGAGTCAACAGTACGAGGTGAGGCGCAGGTGGCAACAAGAGTCAGCAGGTCCAAGTCAGGCCAAAGTGGGGTTCACAGTCACAAGGGCAGGGTGAGACCCAGATGGGGACCAGAGTCACCTGGTCAGGGGGGGTCCAGTTGTGGAACACAGTAACTGGGTCCAATTATGCCCAGTTGAGGACCATGGTCAACAGGGACAGGTGAGGCCCAGATGGGGATCAGAGTCACCAGGTCCAAGGGAAGCCCAGGTGGGACCACAGTCACCAGATCCAGGGCAGTCTCAGGTACAGACCAGAGTCACCAGGTCCAAGAGAAGTTAGAAAAACTGCAGCGACCAGGTCCACATGAGGTCCATGTGGGAACGAGAGTCACCAGTTACAGGTGAAGCCCAGGTGGGGATCAGACTCACCAGGTCCAGGTGAGACCCAGGTGGGAACCAGTGTCACCATGTCCAGGAGTCGACCAGGTGAAAACCAGAGTTAAGAGGTCCAGGTGGGTCCCTGTTAGGGAAAAGTGTAACCATGGCCTGATGCTACCCAAGTGGATACCACAGACACCAGGTCCAGGTGAGGCCCAGGTGGGGACCAGAGACATGAAGACCAGGAGAGGTCCCGGAGGGAACCACAGACACCAAGTCAGGTGAGGCCATGGTGAGGATCAGAGTCACAAGTTCCTGGCGAGGCCCAGCTTGGGCCATAGTCACCTGGTACAGAAGAGGCCAAAGTAAGGACCAGAATTACCAGGTCCAGGTGATTCCCAGTGGGGAATAGAGTAACCATGTCCCGATGATGCCCAAGTAGGGACCAGAGTCACCAGGTCCAGATTAGTCCCAGGTGGGGAGCATATTCACTAGGTCCAGGTGAGGCCCGGTTGAGGACCAGAGCCCCCACCTCCGGGTGAGGCCCAGAGGGGGACCAGAGTCACCCAGTCCTGGTGATATCCAGGTAGGGACCAGAGTCACCAGGTCCACATGAGGCCCAGGTGGGGAGCAAATTCACTTCATCCAGGTGAGGCCCAGTTGAAGACCAGAGTCACCAGGTCTGGTTGAGGCCTTGAGGGTTACCAGAATCACCTGGTCCAGGTGACATCCAGATGGGGACCAGAGTCACCAGGTCAGGGTGAGGCCCAGAGGGGTTCCAGAGTCATCATGTCCAGGTGAGGCTCAGGTGTGGAACAGAGTAACCAGGTCCCAATGATGCCCAGGTTAGGACCAATGTCACCAGATATGGTTGAGGTCCAGATAGGATCAGAGTCACAAGTTCCAGGTGTGGCCAAGAAGGAGTCAAGAGCAATCAGGTCCAGGTGGGGAACAAAGTCACCAGGACTGGGTGAGGCCCAGATGGTGACCAGATTCACCAGGTCCAAGTGAGGCCCAGGAGGGGACCACAGTCACCAGATCCAGGGTATTCTCAGGTGCAGACCAGAGTCACCAGGTCCAGGTGAGTTTCAGGTGGCAACCTCACTCACTAGGTCCTGGTGAGGCCCAGGTGGGGACCAGAATCACCAGGTACATGAAAAGCTGGAAACACTGCTGCCACCAGGTCCACATGAAGTCCATGTGGGAACGAGAGTCACCAGTTACAGGTGGGGATCAGACTCACCAGGTCCAGTTGAGACCCAGGTGAGGACCAGAGTTACCAGGTACACGTGAGGCCCAGGTGGGGACCAGAGGCAACAGGTCCATGTGAGGCCGGCTGGGGACCATGGTCAACAGGTCTACATGAGGCCCAGGTGTGGAACACAGTAACCAGGTCCAGGTGAGTCCCAGATGGTGACAACAGTCAGCAAGTCCCGGTGAGGCCCAGGTGGGGACCAAAATCACCAGGTACAGGGGAGGCACTTGAAAGAACCAGAGTCAACAGTTCGAGATGAGGCACAGGTGGCAACCAGAGTCAGCAGGTCCAAGTCAGGACAAAGTGGGGTTCACAGTCACCAGGTCATGGTGGGACCCAGAGGGGGACCAGAGTCACCTGTTCACGTGAGATCCAGTTGTGGAACACAGTAACCAGGTCGCAATTATGCCCAGTTGAGGACCATGGTCAACAGGGCCAGGTGAGGCCCAGATGGGGATCAGAGTCACCAGGTCCAAGTGAGGCCCAGGTGGGGACCACAGTCACCAGATCCAGGGTAGTCTCTGGTGCACACGAGAGTCACCAGGTGCAGGTGACTCCCAGGTATAGAAGAGATAACCAGGTCCCAATGATACCCAGGTAAGGACCAGAGTCACCAGGTCCAGGTGAGGCCCAAATATGGATCAGAGTCATTTTTTTCCAAGTGAGGCCAGAAGGCGACCATAGGAACCAGGTCCAGGAGATCCCCATAAAGGAACCAGAGCCACCAGATGCAGGTGAAGTCCAGGTGGGGACCACAGTCACAAAGTCAAGGTGAGGCCCAGGTGGCAACAAGTTTCACCAAGTCCAGGTGAGACCCAGGTGGTGACCAGACTCACCAGGTTCAGGTGAGGACCAGCTAAGGACCAGATTCACCAGGTTGAAGTGAAGCCCAGGGGGGACCAGAGTCACCAAGTAAGGGGGAGGCCCAGAGGGGGAACCAGAGTAACCAGTTTAGTTTGAGTCCAGAGTGGGACCAGAGGTCCCCGGTCAAAGTGAGGCCCAGGTGTGGGATATAGTATCCAAGTCCCAATGATGCCTAGATGAGGACCAGAGTCACTAGGGCCATGCAAGGCCCAGATGGGGATCAGAATCACCAGGTCCTGGTGAGGCATAGAAGGAGACCATGGTCACCAGTATCAAGTGAGCCCCATGTGGGAACCAGAGTCACTATATCCAGCTGAGTCCCAGGTGCATGTGAGGCCCACGTGTGGACCAGATTCATCAGGTCGAATTGAGGCATAGCTGGGGACAAGAGTCACCAGGTTTGGGCGAGGCCTAGGTGGGGACAAGATTCAGTAGGTCTGAGTTAGTTGAAAATGGGGACGAGAGTCACGAGGTCCAGGTGAGGCACAGGTGTGTAACAGAGTAACCAGGTCCCAATAATGCCCAGGTGAGGACCAGAGTCACCAGATCTGGGTGAGGCCCAGATAGGATCAGAGTCACCTGTTCCAGGTGAGGCCAAGAAGGAGTCCACAGCAATCAGGTCCAGGTGGGGAACAAATTCACCAGGACTGGGTGAGGCCCAGATGGGGACCAGATTCACCAGGTCCAAGTGAGGCCCACATGGGTACCTGGGATACCAGGTATGGGTGAGGCCCAGGTGGCAACCCCACTCACCAGTTCCAGGTGAGGCCAACCTGCAGGCCAGAGTCACCAGATCCAGGTGAGTTCCTGGTGGGGACAGGAGTCACCACGTAAATGTGAGGCTAAGACACCACAGTTAACAGATCCAGGTGTGGTTCATGTGGGAACGAGAGTCACCAGATCCAGGTGAGTTCCTGGTGGGGACTGGAGTCACCAGGTAAATGTGAGGCTAAGACACCACAGTCAACAGATCCAGGTGTGGTTCATGTGGGAACGAGAGTCACCAGGTCCAGGTGAGACCCAGATGGGGACCAGAGTCACCAGGTTCATATTGAGGCCTAGGTGGGGCCCAGAGTCATCAGGGCCAGGTGAGACCAAAGTGTGGAGCAATGTTATCAGGTCCAGGTGAGTCCCAGGTGGGAACCCGTCACCTCGTCCAGGTGAGGCCCACAAGAGTAGTGCCTCCAAGCTCAATCCCGCGATTTCCTAGTAATTCCTGTCTTAGACTGGTGCTACATACTAAGTTCCATACTAGCTAATTGAACCCTGCATCCAATGGCAACTTACATCCGAGAGTTGGGCTCACACGCAGTCCCTCACAGTTCCACACTGCCAGAAGAATGTGTTTCCAACGTCTGCACTAGAGACGTTTGTCAGAAGCTTGTGAGATGCAAGTGGAATAATGCAGGCCTGGAAGGTGTCTCCAGGTGGAGTAGAGTGGTATTCTTGGAACCTCTTTAGTTAGAATACTGCTGCGTTCTCAGTGCCATAAGAATGTAGCTAGTTGAAAGCTGGGTTCTAGACATGCTTCCTTGTGAGAGTTGAGGTGAGGGCAGGACCCTTCCGCAACCTGCCTGCTTGTAGACATTGGTCCTAACATCCTTATGTTAGGTGCTGGAAGAGGTTGTGAAAAGCATGTAGACATTTCAGGCTTGTAGTCACATGTAACTGAGTTCAATACAGCGATATCCAACAGCCTTGTTCAATTAAAGTGTAGCTAGGTTCTAACTCCCATAAAAGAGTGGCTAGCAGACATCTGCCTGCAAAGCATACACGCTTCTCAGAGTTGAGCTTATGGCCTGTACCTCCCACAATCTGACGGCCTGTGCGAATCGCTTCCACAGCATTCCGTTCTATGCGGGACAGTAGCGGAGTGAGAACCAAGTGTCTGCATTGTCAATTGCGTGACTACCGGACACCTGCCTCCAAGTTATGCACACTCCTTTGGATGAGCTTATGGCTTGTTCCTCCCACATGCTGACCCCCTGTACCTTTCATTTCGAAAGGACGTCGTTCGATACGGGACACAAGTTTTGTGAGAGGCAAGTGTCCCCTAGCGCAATCCAACGACTTCTGAGTAATTCCTCCCTCAGAAGGGAGCTACATACTAACTTCCAAACCTGAGTACCTTGTTGAAAGCTGTCTCTCTGGGGAACTACTTCCTTCTGCAAGATGAGCTGACACGCGGTCCTTCCCAGTTCCATACTGCCTGCAGATGGAGTTACGAACATCCTCACTAGACATGTTTGTCAGAAGCTCATGGGACGCAAGGGGCAAGCTGCAGTCTTCAATGGTTGTGTCTCCAGGTGTAGTAGAGCTTTATTCATGGAACGACCTGACTTCCAATGCTGTAAAGTTTGGGTTAGGTTATGGGTTAGGGGTAGGGTTAGGGTCCTGTTTAAGGTTAGGGTTAGTGTTAAGGTTAGGGTTAGTGTAAGGGTTCAGGTTAGGGGTAGGGGTAGGTTCAGGGTTAGGGGTAGGCTGCGGGTTAGGGTTAGGGTTAGGTTACGGGTTAGGGTACGGGTTAGTGTTAAGGTTAGGGTACGGTTTAGGGTACAGGTTAGGGATAGGGAACAGCTTAGGGTTCAGTTTAGGTTTACGTTTAGGGTTAGTGTTAGGGTATGGGTTAGGGTTAAAGTTAGGGTATTGTTTAGGGTCAGGGTTAGGGTTAGGGTTAGGTTATGGGTTAGGGTTAGGGATAGGGTAAGCGTTAGAGTTAGGATTAGGTTAGGGTTAGGCTTAGGTTTAGTTTACGGGTTAGGGTTAGGGTTAGGGTTAGTTTACGTGTTAGGGATAGGGTTAGGGTGAGGTTTAGGGTTAGGTTAGGGTTAGGGTTAGGTTTAGAGATAGTGTTAGGGTTATGATTAGTGTTAGGGTTAGTTTAGGGGTATTTTTAGTTTGAAAGTATGGGTTATTGTTAGGGTAGGGTACGGTTTAGGGTTAGGGTATGGGTTAGGGTTAGTGTTAGGGTTAGGAATTAGGGTTAGGGTTTGGGTTATGGTTAGGGTTAGTGTATGGTTAAGGGTTAGGGTTAGGGTTAGGGGTTAAGGGTTCGGGTTTGGGTCTGGTTAGCATTAGGTGTTAAGGGTTAGGAGTTAGGGGTTAGGGTTAGGTTTAGGGTTGGGGTTGGGTTTGGGGTTGGGGTGGTTTTTGGGTTAGGGTTAGAATTAGGGTTAGGGTTAGTTTTAGGGATAGGGGTTTGTGTTAGGTTTAGAGTTAGGGGTTATGGGTTAGGGTTAGGGTTATGGTTAGTGTACAGGTTAGGGTTAGGATTAGGATACGGGTTAGGTTACGGGTTAGGATTACAGGTATGGGTTAGGGTTAGGGTACGGTTTAGGGTTAGGGTATGGGTTAGGTTTAGGGTACGGGTTAGGATAAGGGTACAGGTTATTGTTAGGTGCGGGTAAGATTAGGGTTAAGGTACGGGTTAGGGTACGGGTTAGGGTTAGGGTACGGGTTAGGGTTAGGTTTAGGGTATGTATTAGGGTTAGGATACGGGTTAGGGTATGGGTTAGGTTATGGGTTAGGTTACGGATGAGTGTTATGGATAGGGTACGGGTTAGTGTATGGGTTAGGTTTTGGGTTAGGTTTATGGTTAAGGTTAAGGTTAGTGTTAGGGTTAGGTTTAGGGTTATGTTTAGGGTGAGGGGTTAGGGTTAGGGTTAGGTTTAGGTTTAGTGTTAGGGTTAGGGTTAAGTGTTAGGTTTAAGGGTTAGGGATAGGGTTAGGGTTAGGGTTAGGGGTTAGGGGAAGGGTTAGGGTTAACGGTTAGTGTTAAGGGTTAGGGTTAGGGTTAGGCTTTAGGGGTTAGAGGTTAGGGCTAGGGTTAGGGGTGAGGTGTTAGGGTTAGTGTTAGTGTTAGGGTTAAGGTTTGCGGTTAAGGTTAGGGTTAGGGGTTAGGGTTAGGGTTTGGGTTGGTGTTAGGATTAGGGTTAGGTTTAGGGTTAGGTTTAAGAGTTAGGGTTAAGGGTTAGGGTTAGGTTTAGGGTTATTGGTTAGGGATTCAGTTTAGGGTTAGAGTTATGGTTAGGGGTTAAGTTTATGGTTTGGTTTAGGGTTAGGGGTTAGGGTTTAGGGTTAGGGTTAGGATTAGGTGTTAGGGTTAGTGTTACGGTTAGGGGTTATTGTTAGGGTTATGGTTAGTTACATATTCGGGTTAGGGTTAGGATACGGGTTAGGGTACATGTTAGGGTACAGGTTAGTGTTAGAGTACTGTTTAGGGTTAGGGTTAGCGGACGGGTTAGTGTACGGGTTAGGGAACAGGCTTAGGGTTATGGTACGGGTTAGGGTACGGGTTAGGGTTAGTGTACGGGTTAGAGTTGCAGTACAGGTTAGTGTTAGGATACCTGTTAAGTTTAGGGTACTGGTTAGGGTTAGGTAACGGCTTAAGTTTAGGGTTAGTGTTCGGGTAGGGTTAGGGGTAGGGTTAGGGGTTAGAGGTTAGGGTTAATGTTAGTGTTACGATTAGGGTAAGGGTTAGGGTTAAGGGTTAGGGTTAAGGGTTAGGGTTAGGATAGGTTAAGTGTTAGGGGTTAGGGTTTAGGGGTTAGGGTTAGGGATTTGATTCGATTCGATTCTTTTTGATTTGATTCGATTCAATTATTTTCGATTCGAATCGATTAGATTCAATTCTTTTCAATTCGATTCTTATCGATTCAATTCTTTTCGATTCTTTAGATTCTTTTCTATTCGATTCAATTTGATTCGATTCGATTGTTTTCGATTCGATTCGATTCGAGTCTTTTTGATTCGATTCGTTTCGATTCAATTCTTTTCAGTTCGATTCAATTCAAATCTTTTCAATGCGATTCAATTCGAATCTTTATGATTCAATTCGAAACTTTTCAATTCGACTCGATTTTTTTCGATTCGATTAGATTATTTTCGATTTGATTCAATTGGATTAGTTTAGATTATTTTCGTTTCGATTCGATTCTTTTCAATTCAATTCGATTATTTTCATTTTCAATTCAGTTCTATTATTTCCGATTCGATTCGATGCGAATTGATTATTTTTGATTCGATTCAATTCGATTCAGTTCGATTCAATTCTTTTCAATTCGATTAGATTCTTTTCGGTTCGATTCAATATTTATGATTCGAATCGACTCGATTTTTTTCGATTCGATTCTTTTCGATTCGATTCATTTATTTTAGATTTGATTTGATTCGGTTCGATTCTTTTCGATTCGATTCTATTCGTTTCTATTATTTCGATTCAATTCGATGTGAATCGATTATTTTCGAATCGATTCCTTTTTAATTCGATTCGATTTGATTGAATTCGATTTGATAATTTTCGATTCGATTCAATTATTTTCGATTAGTTTTGATTCTTTTCGATTCGATTCAATTGCATTCGATTCTTTTCAATTCGATTCTGTTCGATTCTTTCAATTTGATTAGATTTGATTCTTTTCGATTCGAATCAATTCGATTTGATTCCTTTCGATTTGATTCATTTCGATTGTTTTCAATTCGATTCGATTCGATTCTCCTTGATTCAGTTCGATTCTTTTCATTTCGATTTGATTCTATTCTTTTCGATTCTCTTCGATTCGATTTGTTTCGATTCAGTTACAATCCATTTTTTTCAATTCGATTGGATTCTATTTTTTCGATTCTTTTCTATTTGATTCGACTCTTTAAGATTGAATCCTTTTCGTTTTGATTCTATTGATTCGATTCGATTCGTTTCGATTCAATTATTTTGTATTCTATTCGATTCTCTTCTTATTTTTGTGATAGTCACAGAGAGAGAGAGAGGCAGAGACACAGGCAGAGGGAGAAGCAGGCTCCATGCACTGGGAGCCCGATGTGGGATTCGATCCCGGGTCTCCAGGATCATTCCCTGGTCCAAAGGCAGGCGTCAAACTGCTGCGCCACCCAGGGATACCAGATTAGATTCTTTTTTTTTTAGATTCTTTTCGATTCCATTCAATTGGATTCGATTCTTTTCGATTAGATTCAGTTCGATTCTGTTCGTTTCGATTCAATTCTTTTCGATTCGGTTCGATTCGATTATTTCCATTGCGATTCGATAGTTTTCTATTCGTTTCTTTTCAATTCAATTCTTTTTGTTTCTAATTGCTTTCTTTTCGAATCTATTCGAGTCGATTCAATTCTTTCCATTCGATTTGATGCGGTTCAATTCGATCCGATTCAATTTGATTCTTTTCGATTCGAATCGATTTGATTCTACTCAATTCAATTGGATTCTTTTCAGTTCCATTCGATTCTATTCTTTCGATTCGATGTGATTCGATTATTTTCGTTTCGATTTGATAGGATTCTTTCCGATTCTCTTCGATTTGATTTGACTCGATTCTTTTCGATTCGATTCGATTCGATTCTTTTCGATTGAATTAATTTCGATTCTTTTCGACTCGATTTCATTCAATTATATTCGATTCTATTCGATTCGATTTGATTTTTTTCAATTGGATTTGATTCTTTTCGATTCTATTCTTTTCCATTAGATTCAATTAGATTCAATTCTTTTCGATTCAATTCGATTTGATTAGATTCTTTTCGATTCTTTTGGAATCGATTTCATTCGATTCATTCGAATCTTTTCACTTCCATTCGATTCGATTCTTTTCGATTCAATTCAATTCCTTTCGATTCGATTTGATTCCATTCATTCGAATCTTTTCACTTCCATTCGATTCAATTCTTTTGATTTGATGCTATTAGATGGCATTTTTTCGATTCGATTCTTTTTGACTTTAGTCGATTCGAATTCATTAGATTCTTTTCTATTTGATTCGATTCGATTCTTTTCATTTCAATTCGATTCTTTTCGATTCAATTCGATTTTTTCGATTGGATTCGATTCGTTTATTTTTGATTCGATTCGGTTCGATTTGATTTTTTTCTATTCATTTTGCATCCTTTCAATTCGATTCTTTTCTATTCGAGTCAATTTGATTCGATTTGATTTTTTACGATTCATTTCGATCCGATTCAATTCGATTCTTTTCGATTAGATTCAATTCTTTTTGATTCTATTCGATTGGATTACATGATTTTCTTTTTAAATTTTTTTTATTTATTTATGATAGAGAGAGAGAGAGGCAGAGACACAGGCAGAGGGAGAAGCAGGCTCCATGCACCGGGAGCCCGACGTGGGATTCGATACCGGGTCTCCAGGATTACGCCCTGGGCCAGAGGCAGGCGCCAAACCGCTGCGCTACCCAGGGATCCCGGATTACATGATTTTCAATTGGATTCGATTTGATTTGATTTTTTCGATTCAATTTGATTCTTTTCG
The DNA here is from genome assembly GCF_048164855.1 of Canis lupus baileyi. Taxonomy (NCBI): domain Eukaryota; kingdom Metazoa; phylum Chordata; class Mammalia; order Carnivora; family Canidae; genus Canis; species Canis lupus. The sequence continues at coordinate 24,214,265 of NC_132875.1, forward strand.
ATTCTATTCTTTTCAATTCGATTCAATTGGATTTGATTCTTTTCAATTCGATTTGATTCCATTCTGTTCGATTCAATTCGATTCTTTTTGATTCGATTCAATTCTTTCGATTTAATTAGATTCGATGCTTTTTGATTTGAATCGATTCCATTCGATTCTTTTCGATTTGATTCAATTCTTTTCAATTTGATTCTTTTCGATTTGATTCGATTCTTTTCTATCGACTCTTTTCGATACGATTCGATTCGTTTTGATTTGATTCGATTTGATTCTTTCGATTCAATTATTTCTATTCGATCGTTACGATTCGATTCTTTTCGATTCTATCGATTCTATTCTTTTCTATTTGATTCGATTCGATTTGATTCTTTTCGAATCTATTCGATGCTTTTCGATTCATTTCTTTTCGATTTCATTCGATTCGATTCGATTTTTTCAATTCGATTCGATTCTTTACGATTCGATTCAATTTGATTCTTTTCGATTCGACTCGATTTGAATCGATTCGATTCTTTTCGATTTGATTCGATTCGATTATTTTCGATTCGATTCGATTTTTTTGAATGGATTCGATTCTTTTCAATCAACTCTTTTCTATTCGATTCAATTCATTTCTATTCGATTCAATTTGATTCTGTTCGATTCGATTTGTTTCGATTTGATTCGATTCTTTTTGATTGACACTTTTTATTCGATTCGTTTCATTTGATTCGATTTGATTATTTTCGATTCGAATCTTTTCGATTCGATTTGATTCTTTTCGATTTGGTTATTTTCGTTCGTCGATTCGATCCTTTTCGATTCTTTTCGATTCGATCCTTTTCGATTCAATTCTTTTTGATTATATTTGATTCTTTTCGATTCGATTCGATTCTTTTCGTTCAATTCGATTCATTTCAAATCTATTCGATTCAATTCTTTTCGATTGGATTCTTTCTTTTTGATTTGATTATTTTCGATTCGTCAATTTGATCCTTTTCAATTCGATTCTTTTCGATTCGATTCATTTTGATTCGATTCGATTTGATTTTTTCGATTTGATTCGATTTTTTTATTCGAATCTCTTCATTTGATTTTTTTCGATTCTTTTCTGTTCAATTTGATTCGATTTGTTTCAAATTGATTCGATTCTTTTCGATTCGATTCGATTCCATTTGATCTTTTTCGATTCTATTCTTTTCGATTCGATTCGATTTGAATTTTTTCGTTTCGATTCGATAGTTTTCGATTCTATTCGATTCGATTCTTTTCTATTCGATTCGATTGTTTTCGATTCAATTTCAATTCTATTCTTTTCGATTTGATTCGAGTATTTTCGATTCGATTAGATTCGATTCTATTTTTTTCGATACGATTCGATTCTTTATTTGATTTGATTCTATTCTTTTTGATTTGATTCGATTTGATTCTTTTCGAATCGATTCGATTCTTTTTGATTCGATTCGATTTGATTCTTTTCTATTTAATTTGATTTGTTACGATTCTTCTCGATTCCTTACAATTTGATTAGATTCCTTTCGATTCTTTTCAATTCGATTCGATTCGATTCGATTCATTTTTTCAAATTGATTCGATTCTTTTCGATCGACCCCTTCGATTCGATTCAATTCTTTTCGATTTGATGCGATTCGATTCTTTTCAATTTGAGTCTTCTCGATTTCATTCGATTTGTTTTGATTCGATTCCTTTCGATTCAATTCTTTTCGATTTGATCGATACGATTCGATTCTTTTTGATTCTTTTCAATTCAATTCGATTAGATTCGATTTTTTTCGATTTGAATCGATTCTTTTCGATCGACTCATCGATTCCATTTGATTCTTTTCAATTTTATTCGATTCGATTCTTTTCGATTGGAGTCTTTTTGATTTGATTTGATTATTTTCGATCGACTCTTTTCTATTTGATTCGATTCGTTTCGATTCGATTTGAAACTTTCATTACAATTCTTTCTATTCGATCGATATGATTCGATTCTTTTCGATTCTATCTATTCGATTCTTTTCTATTTGATTCGATTCGATTTGATTCTTTTTGAATCGATACGATGCTTTTTGATTTCTTTTCAATTCATTCGATTCGATTCGATTTTTTCAATTCGATTCGATTCTTTACGATTCGATTTTATTTGATTCTTTTCGATTCAATTCGATTTGAATCGATTCGATTCTTTTGATTCGATTCGATTCGATTAGTTTCGATTCGATTATTTTCGATTAGTTTTGATTCTATTATATTATTTTTAATTCGATTATTTTCGATTCGATTCGTTTCGATTAGATTCAATTCGATTCGGTTAATTTCGATTCGATTCTATTCGATTATTTTCGATTCGATTCATTTCGATTCGATTATTTTTTATTCGATTCGCTTGAATTCAATTCGATTCGATTATTTTCGATTCGATTTGATTCGATTCTTTTCATTCGATTCGATTCAATTCGAATCTATTCGATTCGATATTTTTCGATTGGATTCTTTTCGATTCGATTATTTTCGATTCGTCGATTCGATCCTTTTCAATTTGATTCTTTCGATTCGATTCAATACTTTTCGATTCTTTTCGATTCAATTCAATTCCATTCATTTCGATTCGATTAGATTTGATTTTTTCGATTCAATCCGAATCTTCTTTATTTGATTTGTTTCGATTCTTTTCGATTCGATTTGATTCGATTATTTTCGAATCGATTCGATTATTTTCTATTCGTTTCGATCTTTTCTGATTCGATTCTCTTCTTTTCGATTCGATTTGATTTTTCTCGTTTCGATTCGATAGTTTTCGATTCGTTTCTATTCTATTCGATTCGATTCTTTTCTATTCGATTCGATTAGATTCGATTATTTCGATTATTTTAGATTCGATTCGATTTGATTCTTTTTGATACTATTCGATTCCTCTTTATTTGATTTGATTCTATTCTTTTTGATTCAATTTAATTTTTTCAATTCGATTCGATTCTTTACAATTCGATTCGATTCGATTCTTTTAGATTCGATTCGATTTGAATTGATTCGATTCTTTGATTCGATTCGATTCGAATCGAAATGAATCGAATCGAAAATATTTGAATCGAAACGAATCGAATAGATAATCGAAACGGATCAAATTAAAAGAATCGATTCAAATCGATTCAAAATGAGAATTGAAGTAATCGAATTGATTCAAATCTAATCGAATCGAAATGAAACGAATCGAATAGAAAATAACCGATTCGAATCGAATCAAATCTAAAATAATCAAACGAATCGAAACGAATCATTCGATTCAATTCTTTTCAATTCGATTCGATTCTTTTCTATTTGATTCAATATTTATGATTCGAATCGACTAGATTCTTTTCGATTCGATTATTTTAGGTTCGATTCGATTATTTTCGATTCTATTCGTTTCCATTATTTTCGATTCGATTCGATATTAATCGATTATTTTTGAATCGATTAATTTTAATTCGATTCGATTCGATTCAATTCGATTTGATTCGATTATTTTCAATTCGATTCGATTCGATTAGATTATTTTCGATTTTATTCGATTATTTTCGATTCGATTCAATTCTTTTCGATTCATTTCGATTATTTTCCATTCAAATCGATATGATTATTTTCGATTCGATTATTTTCAATTCGATTCGATTATTTTCGATTTGATTTGATTATTTTCAATTCAACTCAGTTCGATTAATTTTGATTCGATTCTTTTCGATTCGATTCGATTCTTTTCGATGATATTTGATTATTTTCGATTTGATTCTTTTCGATTCAATCTGTTTCGATAATTTTTGATTTGGTTCAATTCAATTATTTTCGTGTCGATTCTATTTGATTATTTTCGATTCAATTCGATTCGAATAGATTCGATTGTTTTCAATTTGATTTGATTCTTTTCGATTTTATTTGATTATTTTTGATTCGAATCGATTCACTTTTTTTGATTCCATTATTTTTGATTTGATTCGAATATTTTCTATTTCATTCAATAATTTGGGATTTGATTCGATTCGATTATTTTCGATTCGATTCGATTCTTGCATTTCCGATTCGATTCGATTCAATTCGATTATTTTCGATTCAATTCATTTCGTTTCCATGCGAATTTCGATTCAATTCGATCCTCTTCGATTCGATTAGAGTTGATTTGATCATTTGCAAGTCGATTTGATTCGATTATTTTTAATTGGATTCGATTCGAATATTTTCGATTCAATTCGGTTCGATTCCATTCGATTATTTTTTATTCTATTCGATTAAATTCGATTATTTTCGATTCGATTCGTTTATTTTCGATTTGATTCGATTCGATTCGATTACTTTTGATTCGATTCGATTACCTTCGATTCAATTCAAATAAATTTGATTATTTACTATTCAATTCAATTGGTTTCAAATAGATTATTTTCTATTCGATTTGATTATTTTTGAATCGATTCGATTCTTTTCCATTTGATTCAATTATTTTCGATTCGATCAATTCGTATCGATTCGTTTCAATTCGATTTGATTTTTCTCGATTCAATTCAAATCCTTTCGATTTGATTCAATTAGTTTCAATTCGAATTGATTCTTTTCTTTTCGATTCGATTCTTTTCGATTCGATTCAATATTTTCGATTCGAATCGACACGATTCTTTTAGATTCAATTATTTTCGATTTGATTCGATTATTTTCGATTTGATTCAATTATTTTCGATTCAATTCGATTCTATTCAATTCGATTCGATTCTTTTCGATTCTATTCGTTTCCTTTATTTTGGATTCGAAACAATGTGAATCGATTATATTCGGATCGATTCGTTACAATTCGATTTGATTCTATTCAATTCGATTCGATTCGATTATTTTCGATTTGATCTATTATTTTCTATTCGAATCGATTCGATTCGATTAATTTCGATTGGATTAGTTTATTTTCGATTCAATTCGATACAATTTGATTATTTTTGATTAAATCGATTGTATTCGATTCGATTATTTCAATTCAATTCGATGATTTTTTTCGATTCGATTATTTTTTATTTGATTTGATTATTTTCTATTCGAATCAATTTGATTCTTTTCGATTTATTTATATTTGATTTGATTTGAATATTTTTGATTCGATTCAATTTATTTTGATTCAATTTGATTATTTTCGATTGAATTCGGTTTGATTCGAATATTTTCTATTCGATTCGATTGGATTCGATTCGATTATATTCGATTCGATTCTTTTTGATTCGTTTCAAATCCTTTCGATTCGATTCGATTATTTTCAATTCAATTTGATTCGATTATTTTCGATTCGATTCGACTTGATTATTTTCGATTTGATTGATTCCATTCCATTCCATTCCTTTCTATTCAATTCGATTCGATTCATTTTGATTCGATTCAAATCGTTTCGATTTGATTTGATTTTTTTGATTCGATTCAATTCGATCTTTTTCGATTCGATTCTTTTCAATTCGATTCAATATTTTCGATTCGAATCGACTCGATTCTTTTAGATTTGATTATTTTAGATTCGATTTGATTCTTTTCGAATCGATTCTATTATTTTCGATTCGATTCGATTCTTTTCGATTCTATTCGTTTCCATAATTTTTGTTTTGATTTGAAGTGAATCGATTATATTCCAATCGATTTGTTTCAATTGGATTCGATTTGTTTATTTTCTATTCAATTGGATTATTTTCGATTCAATTCGATTCGATTATTTTCGATTCGGTTAATTTGATTCGATTCGTTTCAATTCGATTCGATTTATTTTGATTCGATTCAAATCCTTTCGATTCATTCGATTATTTTCAATTCGAATCGATTCTTTTCTTTTCTATTTGATTCTTTTCGATTCGATTCAATATTTTCGATTTGAATCGACTCGATTCTTTTAGATTCGATTATTTTCGATTCGCTTCGGTTATTTTCAATTCAATTCGATTCGATTATTTTCTATTTGATTCGATGCGAATCGATTGTTTTCGATTCTATTCGATTCGATTCGATTATTTTTGATTCAATTTGATTCGATTATTTTCAATTCGATTCGATTCAATTATTTTCGATTTCATCGATTCGATTCGATTATTTTCAATTCGATTAGATTCTTTTCGATTTGATTCGAATCGTTTTGTTTTGATTCGATTATTTTCTATTCGAATCGATTCTATTCTATTGGATTCTTTTCAATTCGATACAATATTTTCACTTCGAATCGAGTGGATTCTTTTAGATTTGATTGTTTTAGATTCAATTCTATTATTTTCAATTCGATTAGATTATTTTCGATTCGATTTGATTATTTTCGATTCTATTCGTTTCCATAATTTTTTATTCGATTTGATGTGAATCGATTATATTCCAATTGATTCGTTTCTATTGATTTCGATTTGTTTATTTTTGATTCAATTCGATTATTTTCAATTCAATTCGATTCAATTCAATTATTTTCGATTTGGTCAATTCGACTCGATTCGTTTAAATTCGATTCGATTGTTTTCGATTTGATTGAAATCCTTTTGATTCAATTCGATTATTTTCAATTCGAATCGATTCTTTACAATTCGATTGTTTTCGATTCGATTGAATATTTTCTATTTGAATCGACTCGATTCTTTTAGATTCAATTATTTTCGATTCTATTCGATTATTTTCGATTCTATTAGATTATTTTTGATTCGATTCGAGTATTTTCAATTCGATTTTATTATTTTCGATTATATTCGTTTCCATTATTTTGGATTCGAATTGATATGATTCGATTATTTTCGAATCGATTCATTTCAATTAGATTTGATTCAATTTGATTCGATTATTTTCGATTTGATCTATTATTTTCTATTCGTTTCGATTTAAATAATTTCGATTGAATTCGTTTTTTATTCAATTTGATTCAATTTCATTATTTTTGATTCGAATCGATGGATTCGATTTGACTATTTCGATTAGATTCGATGATTTTTAATTCAATTCGATTATTTTTGATTCGATTTGATTATTTCTATTCGAATTGATTCAATTCTTTTCGATTCGATTATATTCAATTCGATTTGATTATTTTTTATTCAATTCGCTTTATTTCGATTCGATTCGATTATTTTGGATTCAATTCGGTTCAATTCGATTATTTTCGATTCAATTCGATTGGATTTGATTCTATTATATTTGATTCAATTCGATTATTTTTTATTCGATTCTATTCTTTTCGATTCGATTCGATTATTATTGATTCAATTATTTTCTATTCAATTCATTTCAATTATTTTCGTTTCGAGTCCATTCGATTATTTAGATTCAATAGATTTGAATCGATTTGATTATTTTTGATTGGATTTGAATCTTTTACATTGGATTCGATTATTTTCGAATCAAATCGTTTCGCTTCTTTTTGATTCCATTATTTTCAATTCGATTCGAATATTTTCGATTGGAATCGATTATTTTCTATTCGATTCGATTTGATAATTTTTGATTCGATTCGATTCGATTATTTTCGATTCAATTCGGTTCGATTCGATTCGATTATTTTCGATTCAATTCGATTCGATTCGATTATTTTCGATTCAATTCGGTTCGATTTGATTCGATTCCATTATTTTCGATTTGAATCGATTCGATTCTTTTTTTTTCGATTTGATTCTTTTGATTAGGTTATTTTTTATTAGATTTGAGTATTTTCGATTCACTTTGATGATTTTCAATTCAATTCAATTCGATTATTTTCTATTCGATTCGATGCGAATCAATTAATTTCGATTGAATTCGATTCAATTCCTTTCGATTATTTTCGATTCGATTTGATTATTTTCGATTCAATTCGATAGGATTCATTTCGATTATTTTCAATTCGATTCGATTCTTTTCGATTCGATTCGATCATTTTCGATTCGATTTGATTATTTTCAATTTGAATTCATTAGATTATTTTCGATTCGATTAGAATATTTTCGATTCGATTCGATTATTTTCAATTCAATTCAATTCGATCGTTTTCGATTCGATGCAAATGAATTATTTTCGATTATATTCGATTCGATTCGATTTTAACGATTGATTCGGTTTCATTCGATTCGATTCGATTATTTTCGTTGCGATTCTATTCGATTCGATTCTTTTCCATTCGAATCGAATCCTTTTTATTCGATTCAATTATTTTCGATTCAAATCAATTTTCTTTTCGATTCGATTATTTCCGATTGGATTCAATATTTCGATTCGAATTGACTCAATTCTTTTCGATTTGATTATTTTCGATTAGATTCTATTATTTTCTATTCGATTCGATTATTTTTGACTTGATTCGATTCTTTTAGATTCTATTCGTTTCTATTATTTTCTGTTCGATTCGATGTGAATTGAATATTTACGAATTGATTCGTTTCAATTTGATTTGATTTGATTCGAATCGATTCAATTAATTTTGAATCTATTTGATTTTTTCTATTCGATTCAATTCGAATAATTTTGATTCGTTTCGATTATTTTCGATTCGATTCGCTTCGATTCTTATCGATTCAATTTGATTGGATTCGATCAATTATTTTCGATTTGTTTCGATTTTTTTAAAATTTTATTTATTTATGATAGTCATCAGAGAGAGAGAGAGAGAGGCAGGGACACAGGCAGAGAGAGAAGCAGGCTCCACGCCCCTGGAGCCCGACGTGGGATTCGATCCCGGGTCTCCAGGATCGCGCCCTGGGCCAAAGGCAGGCGCCAAACCGCTGCGCCACCCAGGGATTCCCTGTTTCGATTATTTTTTATTCGATTCGATTCTTTTCAATTAGATTCGATTATTTTAGATTCGAATCTATTCAATTTTTTCGATTCAATTATTTTAGATTCGATTCGATTATATTCGATTAGATTCAATTATTTTGGATTCAATTCGATTGGATTATTTTCTATTCCATTCGATTATTTACGATTAAATTCGTTTCGATTATTTTCAATTCAATTCGATGCAAATCAATTCTTATTGATTCAATTCAATTCGATTTATTCGTTTCGATTCAATTCTTTTATATTCTATTTGATTCGATTCTTTTCATTTGGATATGATTCAATTGTTTTCGATTCGATTGAAATTGATTTTTTCGATTCGATTTCATTCTATTTGAATCTTTTAGATTCGATTTGATTCAATTATTTTTGATTAGAATATTTTCGATTCGATTAGATTCTTTTTGTTTCAGTTCGATTCCTTGCGATTTGATTCTTTTTGATTCGATTTGATTCGATTCTTTTCGTTCAATTCCATTCATTTTGATTCGATCTCGTCGATCAATTCGATTCGATTCTTTTCGATACCATTTGATACGATTCGATTATTTTCTATTAGATTCGATTTTTTTGTTTCGATTCGATTCTTTTTGAATCGATTATTTCGATTCGATTCGATTTTTTTCATATCAATTCGATTCGAGTCTTTTCGATTCTTTTCGATTCGATTCAATTCGAGTCTTTTCGATTTGATTCAATTCGATTCTTTCGATTCGAGTCTTTTCGATTCAATTCAATTCTATTCTTTTCGATTCTATTCTTTTCGATTTGATTCGATTCTTTTCGATTCAATTCTTTTGGTTTCGATTCGATTCGATTCGATTTTTTCGTTTCAATTCTTTTCGATTCTATTCTATTCGACTCAATTCGATTCTTTTCGATTCCATTCCATTATATTCAATTCGATTATTTTTGATTCTATTCTATTCAATTCTATTCGATTCTTTTAGAATCGATTTGATTCTTTTCGATTCAATTCGATTCGATTCTTTTCAATTCAATTCGATTCGATTCTTTTCGATTCTATTCTTTTTGATTCGATTGGATGTGATTCGATATTTTCGATTCGATTCTATTCGATTCTTTTCGATTCTATTCGATTTGATTCTATTCATTTTGAATCGATTTAATTATTTTTGATTCAATTCATTTCGATTATTTTTGATTCAATTCGATTTGATTCTTTTCGATTCGATTCTAGTTTATTATTTTCCTTTCGATTTTTTCTATACGATTCTTTTTCTTTCGATTTGATTGCATTCGATCGTTTTTGATTCAATCCTTTTTGATTCGATTCAGTTAGATGTTTTCAATTTGTTTCGATTCGATTACTTTCGTTTCGTTTCAATAGTTTTTGATTCAAATCTTATCGATTTTTTCCTTTTTGATTCGAATTCCATTCTTTTCGAATCAAGTCGATTAGATTCTTTTTGATTCTGTTCTCTTCTTTTCAATTCTATTCGATTCGATTTGATTCGATTCTTTTCACCTGCATTGATTCGATTCTTTTGATTCGGGGTGATTCGATTCGATTTTTTTCGTTTTGATTTGATTCTTTTCAATTCGATTAAATTCGATTCAATACTTTTCTATTCGATTCAACTTGATTCTTTTCGATTCGATTCTTTTCAACTCGATTCATTTCTTTTCGAATCGATTTGATTCGATTCTTTTTGATATGATCGATTCTATTCTTTTCGCTTCCATTCTATTCGATTCTTTTGATTCGATTTGACTCAATTAGATTTTTTTAAATTTTTTTATTTATTTATGATAGTCACACACAGAGAGAGAGAGAGGCAGAGACATAGGCAGAGGGAGAAGCAGGCTCCATGCACCGGGAGCCCGACGTGGGATTCGATCCCGTATCTCCAGGATCGCGCCCTGGGCCAAAGGCAGGCGCTAAACCGCTGCGCCACACAGGGATCCCTCAATTAGATTTTTATCGATACAATTCTTTTCGATTAGATTCAATTCGATTCTTTCAATTCGATTTGAATCATTTCGATTTGATTCTTTTCAATTCGAGTCAATTTGATTCGATTCTTTATGATTCGATTCAATTATTTATGACTCATTTCGATCCGATTCAATTCAATTCTTTTCGATTCTTTTAGATTGGATTACATGATTTTCGGACTGATTCGATTCGACTGGATTTGATCTTTTCAATTCGTTTCTTTTTGATTCCATTTAATTGGATTCAATTCTTTTCCATTTGATTCAATTCGATTCTGTTCGTTTCAATTCGATTCTTTGTGATTCGCTTCGATTCAATTCCTTTTGATTTGATTTGTTTTGATTCTTTTCGATTCGTTCTATTTGATTAGATTCGATTCTTTTCGATTCGAAACTATTCGATTAGATTCTTTCGAAACGATTCGATAATTTCCGTTTCGATTTGATAGTTTTCGTTTCATTTCTTTTCAATTCAATACTTTTTGTTTCATATTACTTTATTTTCGAATCGTTTCGAGTCGATTCGATTCTTTTCGATTCTCTTGATTCAATTCGAGTCGATTATTTCAATTCGATTCGATTCTTTTCGATTTGATTAGAATCTTTTCGATTCTTTTCAATTCGATTCGATTAGATTCTTTTCGATTGAATTCATTTTGATTTTTTTCGATTAAATTCGATTTGATTTTTTTCGATGGATTTGATTCTTTTCGATTCTATTCTTTTCTCTTTTTTTGATTCTATTCTTTTCGATTAGATTCAATCAGATTCGATTTTTTTTATTTGATTCGATTCTTTCAATTTGATTTGATTTGATTCTTTTCAATTCGATTCGAATCGATTCTTTTCGATTGGATTTGATTCGACTATCTTCTTTTCAATTCCTTTCAATTCTTTTCGATTCTCTTCGATTCAATTCTTTTTTTTTAAATTTATTTATGATAGTCACACAGAGAGAGAGAGGCAGAGACACAGGCAGAGGGAGAAGCAGGCTCCATGCACCGGGAGCCCGATGTGGGATTCGATCCCGGGTCTCCAGGATCGCGCCCTGGGCTAAAGGCAGGCGCCAAACCGCTGCGCCACCCAGGGATCCCCGATTCAATTCTTTCAATTCACATAGATTTGATTCTTTTTTTTAAATTTTTTTTTATTTATTTATGATAGGCACACAGTGAGAGAGAGAGAGACAGAGACACAGGCAGAGGGAGAAGCAGGCTCCATGCACCAGGAGCCCGATGTGGGATTCGATCCCGGGTCTCCAGGATCATGCCCTGGGCCAAAGGCAGGCGCCAAACCGCTGCGCCACCCAGGCACCCTCGATTCAATTTTCGATTCAATAGGATTCGTATTTATTCTTTTCCATTTGAATCGATTCAATTCCTTTCAATTCGATTCGTTCTTTTTCGATCGAACCTTTCTATTTGATTCGATTTGATTCTTTTCAACTTGATTCTTTTCTTTTTGATTCGATTAGATAATTTTCTTCAATTCTATTCATTTCTTTTCGATTCGATTGTTTTCGATTTGATTTGATTCGATTCATTTCGATTCGATTCTTTTCTTTTGGATTTGGTTCGATTATTTCCATTCGATTCGATTTGATTCTTTTTGATTCGATTCGATCCGTTTTGATTCTCTTCAATTCGATTCGATTCTTTTCGATTTGATTCAATTCAATTCTTTTTGATTCGATTGATACGATTCAAATCGATACGTTTCTTTTGGTTTCGATTCGATTATTTTCCATTCAATTCGATTCTTGATTCGATTCGATTCTTTTCAATTCTATTCGATTATTTAAATTCGGTTCGATTCAATCGATCCAACTCAATTGTTTTCGATTCAATTGTTATCGATTCGATACGATTCTTTTGATTTGATATGATTCGATTTGAATCTTTGCGATTCAGTTCAATTCGATTCATTTTGATTCGATTCACTTCTTTCGATTCGATTCGATTCTTTTTTATTTGATTCGATTCGATTCGATTCATTTCATTTCTTTTCGATTCAAATCTTTTAGTCATTCAATTGTATTCTTTTCGATTCCATTCGATTCTTTCAAATTTTTCAATTGGATTCGATTCTTTTCGATTCGATTCGATTCTTTCGATTCAATTCATCTATGCAATACGATTCATTTCAATTCTTTCCATTTGATTTGATTCGATTCTTTTCGATTCGTTTGAATTCGAATCTTTTCGATTCAATTCGATTCGATTCACTTGTTTTCGATTCAATTCGTTTCTTTCCGATTCGATTATTTTCTATTTGATTTGATTCGATTCTTTTCGATTCGATTCTTTTCTTTTTGATTCGATTCACTTCTTTTCATTCGATTCGATTCAATTCTTTTCGATTTGATTCGATCCTTTTTCATTCTATTCGATTCGATTTGATTCTTATCGATTCGATTCGATTCGATTATTTTCAATTTGATTTGACACGATTCAATTCGATTCTTTTCTTTTGAGTCGTTTGGATTCAATTCTTTAGATTCGATTCGATTGAATTCGATGCGATTCTTTTCGATTTGATTCGATTCGAATATTTTCAATCTTATTCGTTTCGATTCAATTCTGTTCAATTCTTTTCGATTCGATTCAATTCGATTTTATTCGATTCGATTCTTTTCAATTAGATTTGATTCAAAAGATTCTTTTGATTCAATTCATTTCTTTTCAATTCGATTCTTTTCTATTCAATTCGAATCTATTCTTTTAGATTCCTTTCAATTTGATTAGATTTTTTCAATTGGATTCGATTCTTTTCTATTCGATTCAATTCGATTTGATTATTTTCGATTCTTTTCGATTCGATTCTTTTTGATTCGATTAGATCCGTTTTGATTCTTTTCGATTCCATTCGATTCTTTTCAATTTGATTCAATTCGATTCTTTTCGATTTGATTTGATTCGATTCTTTTTTATTCGATTCGATTCTTTTCGACTCCATTCAATTCATTTCGTTTTTTTCGATTGGATTCGATTCTTTGTTATTCAATTGGATTCGACTATTTTCGATTCGATTCGTTTCTTTTCGATTTGATTCAATTTGATTAGATTCTTTTCAATTAGATTTGACTCTATTCTATTCTTTCGTTTCCATTCGTTTCTTTTCGATTCGATTCTTTTCGATTCAATTTGATTCTATTTTTTTCGATTCCTTTCCATTCGATTGTATTTTTTCGATTGGATTCGATTCTTTTCGGATCGATTCAATTCTATTCATTCGAATCAAATTGATTAGAAAAGAATCTAAGAGAATCTAATCTAATCAAATCTAGTCGAAAAGAATCGAATCGAATTGAATCTAATGGAAAATAATAGACTCGAAAAGAATCGATCCAATCAAAAAAATCAAATCGAATCAAATCAAAATGAATCAAATATAATCGAATCAATCAAACTGAAAAGAATCGAATCGAGTCGAATCGAAAAGAATCGAAACGAGTCGAATCGAAAGGAATTGAATCGAAAACAAAGTGAATAGAAAGGAACTCGAATCAAAAAGAATCAAATCGAAATAAATGAATCAGGGATCCCTGGGTGGTGCAGCTGTTTGGCGCTTGCCTTTGGCCCAGGGCGCGATCCTGGAGACCCAGGATCTAATCCCACATCGGGCTCCCAGTGGATAGAGCCTGCTTCTCCCTCTGCCTATGTCTCTGCCCCCCTCTCTCTGTGTGTGTGTGTGTGACTATCAAAAATAAAAAAAGATGGGATCCCTGGGTGGCGCAGCGGTTTGGCGCCTGCCTTTGGCCCACGGCGCGATCCTGGAGACCCGGGATCGAGTCCCACGTCAGGCTCCCAGTGCATGGATCCTGCTTCTCCCTCTGCCTGTGTCTCTGCCTCTCTCTCTCTCACTGTGTGCCTATCATAAATAAAGTAAAAAAAATTATTAAAAAAAAAGAAAAGAAATAAATGAATCAAAAGGTCGAATCGAAACGAAAATAATCAAATCGAATCGAATAAACCGAATCGAATCCAATCGAATAGAATCGACTCTAATCGAAAAGAATCGAATTGAATCACATCAAAAAGAATCGAATCCAATTGAATGGAATCGAACAGAATCGAATCGAAAAGAAACGAATTGAATCAAAAAAATCAAATCGAATCGAATCCAATACAATCAAAAATCATGTAATACAATTGAATCGAATTGAAAAGAATCGAATTGCATCGGATCGAATTGAATCGTAAATAATCGAATCAATCTAAAAGAATAGAATTGAATAGAAAAGAATCAAATCGAAAAGATTAGAATCGAATCGATAAGAATCGGATCAAATCGAATCTAATCAAATAAAATCGAAAATAATCGAATCGATGCGAATCGAATTGAAAAGAATCGAATCTAATTGAATAGAAAAGAATCAAATGAATAGAAAGGAATCGAAAAGAAACTAATCTAATCGAATTTAAAAGAACCTAATCTAATCGAATCGAAAAGAATCAATCGAATCGAATCGAATCGTAAATTATCGAATCGAATAAAAAATCGAGTCGAATCGAAAGAATCGAATCGAATGAAAAGAATTCAATCTTATCGAATCAAATAGAAAAGAATCGAATCGAAAAAAATTGAATCGAAAAAATTGAATCGAATCGCATCCAATCAAAAAATGAATCAAATGGAAGCAAAAAGAATCGAGTCGAATCTAAGGATCAAATCAAATTGATTCTAAAAGAATCGAATCGATCGAAAATAATAACAATGAATCAAATAGAATAAAAAAGAATCGAACAAATTGAATGGAATCAAATCGAAAAGAATCGATTTGAATCGAATAGATTTTAATCGAAAAGAATCGAATCGAAAAAATCGACTCGAATCGAATCGAATCAAAAGAAACGAATCGAATGGAATCAAATCAAAAAGAATCAAATTGAATTGAATATAATCAAACCGAAAAGAATCGAATCTAAAAAATCGAATCTAAAAAATCGAATCTAAAAAATCGAATCGAATCGAATCGAAAGTAATCGAATCGAAAAGAATCGAATAGAATCAAATAAAATAAAAAAGAATCAAATCGACTCGAATCGATTAATAAGAAAGAAATTCGTATCGAAAAGAGTCGAAAAGAAGTGAATCAAAAAGTAGCAAATCGAAAATAAAATAATGGAATCAAATCGAAAAAATCGATTTGAATCGAAACGAATCAAAATGAATCGAATCGAAAAGAATCAAATTGAATAGAATGACATAGAAAAGAGCCTAATCGATTCAAATCTTATCGAATAGAATAGAAAAGAATTGAATAAAAAAATCGAATCTAATTGCATCGAATGAAAAGATTCGAATCAAATGCAAGCGAAAAGAATCGAATGAATCAAATCGAATCGAATCAAAAAGAATCGAATCCAATCAAAGAAATCAAATCAAATCGAATCGAACTGAATCGAATATAATTGAATCAAATCGAAACAAAGAGAATCGAGAGGAATCGAATCGAAACGAAGAGAATTGAGAGGAATCGAATGGAATTGAAACGAAAATAATCGAATCAAATCGAATCAAAAGAATCGAAAAGAATCAAAATGAATCGAATCGAATCGAAAAGAATGGAATCGAATCAAATCAAATAGAATCGAAAAGAATCGAATCGAATCGAATGGAATCACATCAAAGAGAATCGATTTGAATTGAATAGATTCGAATCGAAAAGAATCAAATCGAATCGAATTGAAAAGAATCGAAAAGAATTGAATCAAATCGAATAGAATCGAAAAGAATCAAATTGAATTGAATGGAATCAAATGGAAAATATCGCTTTGAATCGAATAGATACGAATCAAAAGAATCGAAGTGAAAAAATCGAATCGAATCGTATCAAATAGAAAAGAATCCAATCGATTCGAATCAAATCGAATCGAAAAGAATCGTCCCGAAAAAATTGAATCGACTTGTATTGAATCAAAAGAATCGAATCAAATGGAAGCAAAAAGAATCGAATGAATCGAATCAAATCGAATCAAAACAATCGAATCGAATCGAGTTGAAAAGAAAGGAATCAAATCAAAAAGAATAGAATCTAAAATACTTAAATTGAATCTAATAGAAAAGTATTGAATCAAATCGAATCGAATCAGAAAGAATCGAATCGAATCGAATTGAATTGAAAAAAATCAAATCGAATAGCACCAACTCAAAAAATCGAATCAAATGCAAGTGAAAATAATCGAATCCAATCAAATTGAATCGAATCAAAAACAATTGAATCAAATTGAAAGAATTCAATCGACTTGAATCGACTCGAGTCGATTCAAAAAATAATGGAATTTGAATCAAAAAGAAAAGAATTGATAAGAAATGAATGAAACTATTGAATCGAAAGGAAAATAATCGAATCAAAATGAATTGAAAAAATCGAATCCAATCGAATTGAAAAGAATCGAATCAAAAAGGATTGAATCGAATTAAATCGAAACGAAAAGAATCGAATCGAATTGAAGTGAAAATAATCAGATCGAATCGAAACGAATTGAATCAAAATAATCAAATGGAATCAAAAAGAATCGAATTGAATACAATTGAACAGAATCAAAAAGAATTGAATCGAATCGAATCAAATCGAATGGAATTGAATGGAAAAGAATCGAATTGAATGTAATAGAGTCGAATCGAAAAGAATCGAATCAAAAATATCGAATCCAATCGAATCGAAAAGAATAGAATCAAATTGAATTGAAAAGAATCGAAAAGAACCAAATCTAAGCGAATCGAAAAGAATCGAATCAAACAGAATCGAAAAGTATTTAATCGAATTGAAAATAAAATAATCGAATCGAGGGATCCATGGGTGACGCAGCGGTTTAGCGCCTGCCTTTGGCCCAGGGCGTGATCCTGGAGACCCGGGATCGAATTCAACGTCGGGCTCCCGGTGCATGGAGCCTGCTTCTCCCTCTGCCTATGTCTCTGCCTCTCTCTCTCTCTATGACTCATAAATTCAATTCGAATTTAAATCGAATCGCATTGAAACGAATTGATTCGAATCAAAAAAATCAAATCCAATCGAATCAAATATAAAAGAATGGAATCGAATCGACTCGAAAAAAATTGAATTGAAAAGAATCGAATCGAAAAAATCATATCCAATCGAAACAAATAGAAAAGAATGGAATCGAATCAACTCGAAAAAAATCGAATCGAAAAAAATCGAATCGAATCGCATCATATAAATAAATCAAATCGAATGGAAGCGAAAAAATCAAATCTTATCGAATCGAATCAAAAAGAATCGAATAGAATCTAATCGAAAAATATCTAATCCAATCGAATTGATACGAAAAGAAAGGAATCAAATAGTAAAGAATCGAATCGAATTGAAAAGTATCAAATCGAAACAAATCGAAAAGCATCGAATTGAAAAATATCGAATCAAAATGAAAAAATCGAATCCAATTGAATTGAAAAAGATCGAATCGATTCGAAAAGAAGCAAATCGAACAAAAAGGATCAAATCGAATCCAATTGAATCGAAAAGAATCGAATAGAATTGAATCGAAAAGAATCAAATCAAATTGAATCGAATAGAAAAGAAACTATTCGATAAGATTCGAATCTAATCGAAAAACTCAAATCGAATCGAATCGAATTGAAAATATTCGAATCGAAGCGAATCAAATTGAAAAAATCGAGTCGAATTGAATTGAAAAGAATCGTAAAGAATCTAATGTAATCGAATTGAAAAGAATCGAATCTAATAGAATAGAAAACAATCGAATTAAAGAGAATCCAAAAGAAATGAATCAAATCGAATCAAATCAATTCGAAAAGAATTGAAAAGAATCAAATCGAATCAAATTGCAAAAAATTGAATCAAATTGAATCTAAGAAAAGAATACAATCGAAAAGATTCGAATCCAATGAAAAAAATCAAATCGAATTGAATCGATTCAAAAAGAATAACATCGAATCGAATCGAATCAAATCAATTTGAAAAAAATAGAAAAAAATCGAAACGAATAGAATCAAATCGAAGAGAATGGAATCAAATTGAATCTAATCGAAAAGAAAAGAATCGAAAAGAATCGAATCAAATTGAAAAAAATCAAATCGAATCGAATCGAATCGACTTGAATTGAATCGAAAAGAATAGAATAGAATCGAATTGAAAAGAATTGAAAAGAATCGTATCGAATTGAAAAGAATATAATCTAAAAAAATCGAAAAGAGTCGATTTGAAGAGAATCGAAATGAATTGAATCGATTCGAAACGAAAATATTCGAATCGAATCTAAAAGAATCGAATAGAATTGAATTCAAAAGAATTGAATCAAAAAGAATCGAAACGAATCGAATACAATCCAAAGGAATCGAATCGAATCAAATCTAATCAAATTGAAAAGAATTTAAATGAATCGAATAGAATCGAATCGAAAAGAATCAAATCGAATGAAAAAAATCGAATGGAATCGAAGACAAAAATATCGAATCAAATCGATTTGAAAAGAAAGGAATCAAATCAAAAAAATCGAATCGAATCGAAAACTATCGTATCAAAACAAAAAAATCGAATCAAATCGAAAAACATCGTATCGAATCAAATCGAAAAGAATTGAATAGAATCGAATTGAAAAGGATCGAATCAAATCCAATCGAAAGGGAAAGAATCGAATCGAATTGAATCGAAAATAATCGAATCAAATGGATCGATTCGAAAAGATTCGAATCGAATAAAAAAATCTCTAATCAAATTGAATCGAATCGAATAGAAAATAATCGAATCGAATCGAATCGAATTGAAAAGAATTGAATCGAATAGATTCGAGAGAAAGGAATTGATTCGAAAAGAATCAAATAGAAAAGAATCGAATCAAATCGAATCGAATTGAAAAGAATCGAATCGTATCGAAAGGAATCAAATCGAAAAGAATCGAATCGAATCGAAAAGAATTGAATCAAACAGAATCTAATCGAAACGAATTGAATCGAACAGAATCGAAGTGAATCGAATTGAAAAGAATGGATTCTATTTGAATCGAATCGAAAAGAATCAAATCAAAAAGAATACAATCGAATAAAAAAATCAAATCAAATTGAATCGAATCCAAAATCATGTAATCCAATCAAATAGAAGAGAATAGAATCGAAAAGTATCGAATCCAATAGAAAGGAATCGAATTGAAAAGAATCTAACCGAATCAAACAGAATCAAATTGGATCAAATCAAATTGAATAGTAAATAATTGAATCGCATCAAAATAAACGAATTGCATTAAAAAGAATCGAATCGAATAA
Organism: Canis lupus baileyi; assembly: GCF_048164855.1. NCBI lineage: Eukaryota > Metazoa > Chordata > Mammalia > Carnivora > Canidae > Canis > Canis lupus. The sequence goes on from NC_132875.1 coordinate 24,234,227, forward strand.
AAAAGAATCAAATCTTCGAATAAAATATAAAAGTATTGAGCGAATCGAAAAAATCGAATTGAATAAAACCGAATCGAATCCCATCGAATCAAAAAATTGTATCGAATGGAAGCCAAAAGAATCGAATCAAATAGAATCGAACCGAAAATTATCAAATCGAATCGAATCGATTTTAAAAGAAAGGAATCAAATCGAAAAGAATCCAAACGAAAAGAATCGAATCGAAAAGAATCAAATCGAATCGAATTGAAAAGCATCGAATCGAAAACTATCAAATCAAAACGAAAAAAATCAAATCGAATCGAATCAAAAAAGATCGAATAGAATCGAAAAGAATCGAATCGAATCGAAAAGATTCAAAATGAATCCAATCGAATCGAAAAGAATCGAATCGAATTGAATAAAAAAGAATTGTATCAAATTGAATCAAATCGAAAAGAATCGATTCGAAAAGATTCGAATCGAATCGAAAAAACTCAAATCAAATAGAATTGAATTGAGTCAAAAATATCAAATCGAAGCGAATCAAATCGAAAATAATCGAGTCGAATTGAATAGAATTGCTAAGAATCGAACCGAAAGGAAAAGAATCGAACCGAAACGAAAAGAATTGAATCGAAAAGAATCAAATCGAATCAAAAAGAATCGAATAGAATTAAACCGAAAAGAATTGTATCGAGAAGAATCGAAACTTAACAAAAATAATCGAATTGAATCGAATCGAAAAGAATCGAATTGAATCGAACTGAAAAAAATCGAATCGATAAGAATCGAATTGAATCGAATCGAAAAAATAAAATAGAATCGAATAGAATTGAAAAGAATCCAATCGCATCAAATCAATAAGAATCAGTTCGAAACAAAATGAAAAGAATCGCATCGAATCGAATTGAATTGAAAAGAATCGAATCAAATCGAAATGAAAAGAATCGTATCGTATCGAATCAAAGTGAGAAGAATCAAATCAAATCGAATTGAAAAGATTCGAATCGAATCGAATAGAAAAGAATCGAATTGCATGGAATCTAATCGAAAATAATCGAAAAGAATAGAATCAAATTTAATGGAATCGAAAGAATCGAATTGAAATGAAAAGAAAAAATCCAATTGAAAAGAATCGATACGAATTGGATCAGGTCGAATGGAAAAGAATCGAATTGAAACAAATTGAATCGAAAAGATAGGAATCAGGGATCCCTGGGTGGCGCAGCGGTTTAGCGCCTGCCTTTGGCCCAGGGCGCGATCCTGGAGACCCGGGATCGAATCCCACGTCAGGCTCCCGGTGCATGGAGCCTGCTTCTCCCTCTGCCTGTGTCTCTGCCTCTCTCTCTCTCTGTGACTATCATAAATAAATAAAAATTTAAAAAAAAAAAAAAAAAAAGAAAAGATAGGAATCAAAAAGAATCGATATGAAAAGAATGAATCGAATCAAAAAGAATCGAATAAATCGAAAAGAATTGTAAAGAATCGAATCGAATCGAATTGAATCAACAAGAAAAAAATTGAATTGAATAAATTCGATAAGAATAGAATCACATCAATTAGAATTGAAAAGAATCGAATCAAATCGAATTGAAAGATTCGAATTGAATTGAAATGAAATGAATTGAATCGAATCAAAAAGAATCGAATCGTATCGAAAAGAATTAAATCAAATAGAATTGAAAACAATCGAATCGAAAAGAATGGAATTGAATCGAATCGAAAAAAATCAAAGAGAATCGAATAGAATCAAAAAGAAGCAAATCGAATCAAATCGAAAAGAATTGAATTGAATCGAATGGAAAAGAATCGAATTGAATGGAAAAGAATCGAATCAAATCGACTTGAATCAAAATCAATCGAATCGAATCAAATCGAATCAATAAGAATCGAATCAAATTGAAAAGAACCGAATCGAATCAAATCGGAACGAAAAGGATCGAATTGAATCGAATAGAATGGAATCGAATCAAAAAGAATCGAATCGGATAGAATAGAAAAGAATCGAATCGAATCTCGAATCAAAGAATCAAGTCGAATCGAATTGAAAAGTATCAAATTAAATAGAATCAAAAAGAATCAAATCTAAACGAATCGAAAAGAATAAAATTGAATCGAATCGAAAAGAATCGAATTGAAGTGAATCGAATCCAAAAGAATCGAATTGAATTGAAAAGAATCAAATAGAAATGAATAGAAACGAATCGAATCAGATCGAATGGAAGAGAATCGAATCGAATCAAATTGAATCGTAAAGAATTGAATCGAATAGAATTGAATTGAATCGAAAAGAATCGAAACGAAAAGAATCGAATCAAAAAGAAACGAATCAAATTGAATCGAAAAGAATCGAATAGAAAAGAATTGAATTGAAAAAACAATTAGAATCGAATCGATTCAAAAAGAATCGAATAGATTCGAATCGAAAAGAATCGGATCGAATGGAATTGAAAAGAATCGTAACGAATCGAATTGAAAAGAATCGAATCGAATGGAATAGAAAGAATGGATTTGAATAGAATAGAAAAGAATCGAATCGATTGAATTGAAAAGAATCGAATCGAAAGGAATCGAATGAAAAAGAATTGATTTGAAACAAAAAACAATCGAATTCAATAGAATCTAAAGGAATCGAAAAGAATCGAATCGAATCGAAAAGAATCAAATCGAATCAAATCTAAACAAAAAGAATCGAATCGAAAAGAATCTAATCAAATAGAATCGACAAGAATCGAAATGAATCGAATAGAAAAGAATAGAATTGAATCGAATTGAAAAGAATCAAATCAAAAAGAATCGTATTGAAACAAAAAGAATCGAATCGAATGTAACAAAAAGAATCGAATCGAAAAGAATCTTATCAAAACAAAAGAATCGAATCGAATAGAATCAAATAAAAAAATCGAATCTACACGAATCGAAAAGAATCTAATTGAAACGAATCAAAAAGAATTAAATCAAATAGAATCGAAAAGAATCGGTATCCCTGGGTGGCGCAGCGGTTTGGTGCCTGCCTTTGACCCGGGGCACGATCTTGGAGACCCGGGATCGAATCCCACGTCGGGCTCCCAGTGCATGGAGCCTGCTTCTCCCTCTGCCTGTGTCTCTGCCTCTCTCTTTCTCACTGTGTGCCTATCATAAATAAAAAAAATTAAAAAAAAGAATCGAAAAGAATCTAATCGAATTGAAAAAATCGAGTAGAATCTAATATAATCGAAAAGATTCGAAACGAATTGAATAGAAGAGAATTGATTCAAATTGAAATGAAAATAATCGTATCGAATCGATTTGAAAAGAATCAAATTGAATCGAATCGAAAGAAATGAATCGAATCGAAAACAATCGAATCGAACCGAATCGAAAAGAATCAAACTGAATGGAAACGAATCGAAAAGAATATAATCGAATCAAAAAGAATCAAATCAAATTTAATGGAATCAAAAAAATCGAATCGAATAGAAAAGAATCGAATTGAAACAAATAGATTTGAAACGAAAGAATCAAATCGAATCGAATTGAATCGAATAGAATCAAATCGAAAAGAATCGAATCGAATCGAAATAATCAGAATCGAATCCAAATACATCGAATTGAATCGAATCGAATCAAAAGAATTGAATCGAAAATAATCGGAAATAATCGAATTTAATCAAATCAAATAGAAGAGTCTAATCTATTTGAATCGAATCATATCGAAAAAAATCGAATCAAATAGAATCAGATTGAATCGCATCAAATTAAAAGAATTGAATCGCATCAATCAAAAAGAATCGAATTGAATGGAAGCGAAAAGAATCGAATGAATCAAATCGAATCAAACGAAAAGAATCTAATCTAATTGAATCAACTTAAAAAGAATCGAATCGAATCGAAAAGAAAGGAATCGAATCGAATCGAATTGAATCAAATCTAATCGAATTGAAAGGAATCAATTCGAAAATAGTCGATTCACATCGAATCGAATCTAAAATAATGGAAAAGAATAGAATCGAAAAGAATAGAATCGAAAAGAATTGAAGTGAATCGAATAGAAAATAATTGAAATGAATCGAATCGAAAAGAATCTAATCGAATCGAAACGAATCAAATACATTCAAAAAGAATTGAATCGAATCGAAAAGAAACAAATTGAAAAAATCGAATTGAATTGAAAATAACTGAATCAAAACGAATCGCATCGAAAATATTTGAACCGAATCGAAAATAATCGAATCAATTTGAAAATAATCGAATCAAAAAGATTCTAATTGAATCAAATCGAAAATAATCTCATCGAAAATAATTGAATTGATTTAAAAATAATCGAATCGAAAATAATCAAATTTAATCGAATTGAATCGAATCGAATCGAAAGAATTGAATCGAAAAGAATCAAAAATAATCGGAAAGAATCGAATTGAATCAAATCAAATAGAAAATAGTCTAATCTATTCGAATCGAAGCTAAACAAAAAGAATCAAATCGAATAGAATCAAATCGAAACGCATCAAATCAAAAGAATTGAATTGCATCAAAAAAAAGAATCGAATCGAATGGAAGCGAAAAAAATCTAATGAATCGAATCGAATCAAATGAAAAGAATCGAATCAAATTGAATCAAATCAAAAAGAATCGAATCAAATAGAATTGAAAAGAAAGGAATCGAATCAAATTGAATCGAATTGAATGGAATCTAATCTAATTGAAACAAATCGATTTGAAAATAATCGATTCACATCGAATCGAATCGAAAATAATGGACACGAATAGAATCGAAAATAATCAAATCGAAACGAAAAGAATTGAATCGAATCGAATAGAAAATAATCGAAATGAATCGAATCGAAAATAATCTAATCGAATCAAAAACATTCGAATCAAATCGAAAAAACATCGAAAATAATCGAATAGAATTGAAAATAATCGAATTGAATGCATCGAAAATACTCGAATCGCATCGAAAATAATCGAATCGCATCGAAAATAATCGAATCAAAAAGAATCTAATCGAATCAAATCAAAAAGAATCTAATCGAAAAGAATCGAATCAAATCAAAAATAATCGAATCGAATCAAAAATAATCGAATCGAACCCAATCGTATCAAATTGAAAATAATCAAATTTAATCGAATTGAATTGAAAATAATCGCTCGAATCGAATTTAATTGAATCGAATCGAAAATAATCGAATCGAATCGAATCGAAAATAATCAAAACAAATCGAATCGAAAATAATCGAATTGAATCGAAAATAATTGAAACTCATCGAAAAGAATCGAATCGAATCAAAAAAAAGAACCAAATTGAAATTAATCGAATCGAATCTTATATACTCGAATCAAAAAGAATCGAGTCGGGATCCCTGGGTGGCGCAGCAGTTTGGCGCCTGCCTTTGGCCCAGGGGGTGATCCTGGAGATCCGGGATCGAATCCCACGTCAGGCTCCCGGTGCATGGAGCCTGCTTCTCCCTATGCCTGTGTCTCTGCCTCTCTCTTTCTCACTGTGTGCCTATCATGAATAAATAAAAATTAAAAAAAATAATGAAAATTATTGGTGTTAAAAAAAAAGGAATACAGTCGATTCGAATCGAAAATATCAAATCGGGATCCCTGGGTGGCGCAGCAGTTTAGCGCCTGCCTTTGGCCCAGGGCGTGATCCTGGAGACCTGGGATCGAATCCCACATCAGGCTTCCGGTGCATGGAGCCTGCTTCTACCTCAGCCTATGTCTCTGCCTCTCTCTCTCTCTCTCTCTGTGTGACTATCAAAATAAATTTAAAAACAAAATATCAACCCGAATCGAAAAGAATCGAATTGAAAAGTATCGATTCAAATAGAAAATAATCGAATTGAATCAAAACAATTTGAATTGATATGAAACGAGTCGAATCGAAAATAATAGAATCGAATCAAACCGAATCGAAATGAAAATAGTCAAATTGAATCGAATTGAAAATAATCGAATCAAATCAAACCGAAAATAATCGAATCGAATCTAATAAAAAATAATTGATTCTAATTGAATCGAATCGAAAATAATCGAATTGAATTGAATTGAAAATAATCAAATCGAATCGTAAATAATCGAGTCAAAAGTAATCTTATTGAATCCAAAATAATCGAATCGAATAAAAAATAATCCAATCGAATCGAAAATAATCCAATCGAAAAGAATCAAATCGAATCGAAAATAATCGAATCGAATCGAATCGAAAATAATTGATTTGCATCTAATCAAATCGAATTGAAAATAATCGAATCAAATTGAATCGAAAATAATCAAATAAAAAAGAAAATAATCAAATCAAATAAAAAATAATCGAATCGAACCCAAAATAATCGAATCGAAAAGAATCGAATCGATTCAAATCGAAAATAATCTAATCGATTCGAAAAGAATCGAATCAAATAAAAAATAAACGAATCAAATTAAATCGAAAATAATCTAATCAAATGCAATTGAATCGAATCGAAAATAATCGAATCAAATAGAAAAGAATTGAATTAAATCGAATCAATATAATCAAATAGACTCATCGAATCGAATCGAATAGAAAATAATTAATCAAATTGAATCGAAAATAATCAAATCGAATTGAAAACAATTGAATCGAATCGAAAATAATCGAATCGAAAAGAATCGAATCGGGGATCCCTGGGTGGCGCAGCGGTTTAGCGCCTGCCTTTGGCCCAGGGCGCGATCCTGGAGACCCGGGATCGAATCCCACGTCGGGCTTCCGGGGCATGGAGCCTGCTTCTCCCTCTGCCTATGTCTCTGCCTCTCTCTTTCTCTCTCTCTATGTGACTATCATAAATAAATAAAAATTAAAAAAAAATTTTAAAAAAAAGAAAAGAATCGAATCGAATCAAAAAGAATCGAATCAAATTGATTGATAATCGAATCAAATTATCCAATTGAATCGAATAGAAAATTATCGATTTGCATCGAATCGAATCGAATAAAAAATAATCTAATCAAATTGAATTGAAAATAATCGAATCGAATCGAAAATAATCGAATTGAAAGTAATCTTATCGAATCAAAAGTAATCTTATCGAATCAAAAATAATCGAATCGAATAAAAAATAATCCAATCGAAAAGAATCGAATCGAATCGAATCGAAAATAATCGAATCAAATCGAATAGAAAATAATTGATTCGCATCTAATCGAATCGAATTGAAAATAATCGAATCAAATTGAATCAAAAATAATCAAATCGAATAAAAAATAATCGAATCGAAACCCAAATAAACGAATTGATTCAAAATTAATCGAATCGAATAAAATCATTTTCAATTCATTTAAATTCTTTTTGATTTGATTCAATTCTTTTCGATTTGATTCAATTCGATTCGATTCTTTTCAACTGGATTCAATTCTTTTCGATTCGCTTCTTTTCGATGTCATTCGATTCGATTCTGTTCGATTCGAGTTAATTCGATTCGATTTTTATCGATTTGATTATATTCTTTTCGAATTGATTCGATTTTATTCTTTTCGATTTGATTCGATTTTTTTTCAATTCGTTTTGAATCTTTTTAATTCGATTCGATTCTTTTCAATTTCATTCGACACGATTCGATTCTTTTCGATTTGATTCGACACGATTCGATTCTTTTCGATTCGATTCAAATCAAATCTTTTCGTTTCGATTCGATTCGATTTGATTATTCAAATGAATCAAATCTAATAGAAAAGAATCGAATTGAATCGAATCGAAAAGAATCAAATCGAATCGAAAAATATCGAGTCGAATCGAAAAGAATCAAATCAAAAAGAGTCAAATAGCATCAAATCGAATCAAAAATAATCGATTCCAATGGAATAGAATTGAATATAAACCAATCGAATTGAATTGAATATAGTCGAATCGAATCGAAACGAATCAAATCAAAAATAATAGAATCGAATCAAACCGAATCGAAATGAAAATAGTCAAATTGAATCGAATTGAAAATAATCGAATCAAATCAAACCGAAAATAATCGAGTCGAATCTAATCAAAAATAATCGATTCGAATTGAATCGAATAAAAAATAATTGAATTGAATTGAATTGAAAATAATCAAATCGAATCGAAAATAATAGAATCGAAAGTAATCTTATCGAATCGAAAATAATCGAATCAAATAAAAATAATCCAATCGAATCGAAAATAATCCAATCGAAAAGAATCGAATCAAATCAAAAATAATCGAATCGAATCGAATCGAAAATAATTGATTCGAATCTAATCGAATCTAATTGAAAACAATCGAATCAAATTGAATCGAAAATAATCAAATCGAATTAAAAATAATCGAATCAAATCCCAAATAATCGAATGGAAAAGAATCGAATCAAATCAAAAATAAACTAATCTAATTAAATCGAAAATAATTGAATCGAATGCAATTGAATCGAATCGAAAATAATCGAATCAAAACGAAAAGAATTGAATTAAATCGAATCAATATAATCGAATAGAATCATCGAATCGAATCGAATAGAAAATAATCTAATAAAATTGAATCGAAAATAATCAAATCGAATTGAAAACAATCGAATCGAATCGAAAATAATCGAATCGATTCGAAAAGAATAGAATCAAATTTAATCGATAATCGAATCGAATCATCAAATCGAATCGAATCGAAAATTATCGATTTGCATCGAATCGAATCGAATAAAAAATAATCTAATCAAATTGAATCGAAAAAGAAAAAAAAACAAATTGAATCGAAAGTTCTTATCGAATCGAAAATAATCGAATTGAATAAAAAATAATCCAATCGAATCGAAAATAATCCAATCGAAAAGAAACGAATCGAATCAAATCGAAAAGAATCAAATCGAATTGAATCGAAAATAATTGATTCGCATCTAATCGAATCGAATTGAAAATAATCGAATCAAATTGAATCGAAAATAATCAAATCGAATCAAAAATAATCGAATCGAATCCCAAATAAACGAATTGAATCAAAATTAATCGAAACGAATAAAATCATTTTCAATTCATTTAAATTCTTTTTGATTTGATTCAATTCTTTTCGATTTGATTCAATTCGATTCGATTCTTTTCAACTGGATTCAATTCTTTTCGATTCGCTTCTTTTCAATGTCATTCGATTCGATTCAGTTCGATTCGATTCAATTCGATTCGATTTTTATCGATTTGATTATATTCTTTCAAATTGATTCGATTTTATTCTTTTCAATTCTATTCGATTCGATTCAATTTTTTTTCAATTCGTTTTGAATCTTTTTGATTCGATTCTATTCTTTTCGATTTCATTCGACACGATTCGATTCTTTTCTATTTGATTCGACACGATTCGATTCTTTTCGATTTGATTCGATTTGATTATTTTCTATTCAATTCGAATCAATTTTGTTTCGATTCGATTCGATTATTTGAATGAATCAAATCGAATAGAAAAGAATCAAATCGAATCGAATCAAAAAGAATCGAATCGAAAAGAATCAAATCAAATCGAAAAATATAGAGTCGAATCGAAAAATATCAAATCGAAAAGTGTCAAATAGCATCAAATCGAATCGAAAATAATCGATTCCAATGGAATCAATTTGAATATAAATCAATCGAATTGAATTGAATATAGTCGAATCAAAGCGAAAAGAATCAAATCGAAAAGAATCGAATCGAATCGAAAATATACGAATCAATCCAATCGAATCGCATCGAAAAGAATCGAATTGAATCGAATTGAATCGAAATGAATCGATACAAAAATAATCGATTCACATGGAATCAAATCGAAAATAATGGAAAATAATAGAATCGAAAATAATCGAATTGAAAAAATCGAATTGAATCGAAAAGAACCGAATCGCATCGAAAATAATTGAATCGAATCTACAATAATTGAATCGAAAAGAATGGAGTTGATACGAATAGAAAAGAATCGAATAGAATAGAATCAAATCGAAAATAATTGAATCGAATCGAATCAAAAATAAATGAATCAAATAGAATCTAATCGAAAATAATCGAATCAAAAAAAAGAATCGAATCAAAAATAATCGAATTGAATCGAATTAAAAGTATTCAAATCGAATCGAAAAAATTCATTATAATCGAATTGAATCGAATAGAATAGAAATGAAAATAATCAAATCGAATCGAATTGAAAATAATCGAATCAAATCTAATCGAATCAAATAGCAAATAATCAAATCGAATTGAAACGAATCGAATTGAATTGATACGAATTTATTCAAAAATAATCGATTCACATTAAATCGATCAAAAATAATGGAAACAAATAGAATCGAAAATAATCGAATTGAATCAAATTGAAAATAATCGAATCGAATAAAAAATAATCGAATCGAAAATAATCAAAACTAATCGAACCGAATTGAATCGAAAACAATCGATTTGAATAGAACCGAATTGAATAGAAAATAATCGAATCAAATCGAAAAGAATTGAATCGAATCTAAAATAATCGAATCGAATCAAAAATAATTTATTCGAATCGAAAGAAATCGAATCGAATCCAATCAAATCGAATAAAAAATAATCAATTGATTTGAATTGAATCGAAAATAATTGCATCGAATCGAAAATAATTGATTCCCATTGAATTGAATCGAAAATAATCTAATCGGGGATCCCTGGGTGGCGCAGCGGTTTGGCGCCTGCCTTTGGCCCAGGGCGCGATCCTGGAGACCCGGGATCGAATCCCACATCGGGCTCCTGGTGCATGGAGCCTGCTTCTCCCTCTGCCTATGTCTCTGCCTCTCTCTCTCTATCTCTGTGTGACTATCATAAATAAATAAAATTAAAAAAAAAAAGAAAGAAAATAATCTAATCGAATTGAATCGAAAATAATCGAATCGAATCAAAAATAATCAAATGGAATCAAATCAAATCGAATCGAATTGAAAAGAATCGATCAAATAGAAAAGAATCGAATCAAATCGAAAAGAATCGAATTGAAAAGAATTAAATCGAATTGAAAAGTATCGAATCAAATCGAATTGAATCGAATCGAATCGAATCGAACAGAATTGAATCAAATCAAATCGAAAAGAATTGAATCGAATCGAAAAGAATCGAATCAAAAAAATCGAGTCAAATTGAAAAGAATTGAATCAAATCGTAAATAATCGAATAGAATCACATCGAAAATATTTGAATCGAATCGAACTGAAAAGAATCGAATCGAAACGAATCCATCAAAAAGACTCAAATTGAATCGAATCGAATCAAATTGAATAGAATAGAAAAGAATCTATCGAATCGAAAAGAATTGAATCGATAATAATCGATTTGAAAAGAATGGAATCGAATCGATTCAAATCGAAAAGAATTGAATTGAATTGAATCAAATCCCTAACCCTAACCCCTAACACCTAACCCCTAACAATAAACCTATTCTGACCCTAACACTTAACCCTAACCTTTTTTTTTAATTTATTTTTTATTGGTGTTCAATTTACTAACATACAGAATAACACCCAGTGCCCGTCACCCATTCACTCCCACCCCCCGCCCTCCTCCCCTTCCATCACCCCTAGTTCATTTCCCAGAGTTAGGAGTCTTCATGTTCTGTCTCCCTTTCTGATATTTCCCACACATTTCTTCTCCCTTCCCTTCTATTCCCTTTCACTATTATTTATATTCCCCAAATGAATGAAACCATACAATGTTTGTCCTCTGATTGACTTACTTCAATACCCTCCAGTTCCATCCACGTCGAAGCAAATGGTGGGTATTTGTCGTTTCTAATGGCTGAGGAATATTCCATTGTATACATAGACCACAGCTTCTTTATCCATCATCTTTCGATGGACACCGAGGCTCCTTCCACAGTTTGGCTATTGTGGCCATTGCTGCTATGAACATCGGGGTGCAGGTGTCCCAGCGTTTCACTGCATCTGAATCTCTGGAGTAAATCCCCAGCAGTGCAATTGCTGGGTCGTAGGACAGGTCTATTTTTAACTCTTTGAGGAACCTCCACACAGTCCTAACCCGATTTATTCACTCACAAGTCCAGGACCTCCTGGCTTCCAGGCTTAGGTTGGTGGCTGTCCGATAGTGAGGTTAGTAGCAAGACCTCTGAATTGGAGACAGAAGCTCTGAGGACTGTTTCTGATTCTTTCTTTTGAGGTGAGGTTTTCCTTCTAGTCATTTTGCTCAGTGCAGAGTGGCCAAAAGCAAGTTGTATTGGGAAAAAGAGAAAAAGAGAGGAGAGAAAGAAGGAAAGAAAAGAGAAAGAGAAAAAAAAGGGAAGAGAAAAAAAAAACTAAAGAAGAAAAAAAAGAAGAAAAAGAGAAAGAAAAAGAAAGGAGAAAAAAAAGGGGGGGTGGGGGAAGGAAACAAATCAAAAAGCAAAACAAAACAAAAAACAAAACAAACAAACAAACAAACAAAAAAAAATCCAAAAAAAAAAAAAGGAACCACCGGGGAGTATCTTCTGATTCTGTATACTTTAAGTCCTTTGACTTCCCCTGGAATTTGTCCGTCTAGCTGGTGTTCTGGGGGAGGGGCCTGTTGTGCTGATTTTCAGGTGTTAGCAGTTGGGGGAGCTGCTGTGCCCCTGCCTGGTGCAGGGCTCAGTGGGGGTTGTTTACCCCGTGAGGCGGCAGGAGGAACAGCCCCAGTGGCGGGGCCGCTCTGGAAACCTGGATTCAGCTCCGGCAGGAACTCCGTCTGCAGGGCCTGGAGGCTCCGGGCGGGGCCGCTGATCTGCTCAGGTGGGGCAGGAGCGTCTTCGCTGTCCTGGGCCCTCCCGGCCTCTGCCTGTCCCGGGGGAGGCGGGATCCTGGGCTGTGTCCCGGCGCCCTGTGCTCCGGGGCCTGCGCTGGTGGAATCGCGCTCCCGGGCCGCGCAGCCCCCTCCGCGGAGCCGCCGCCCGAGCCCCTCCGAGCTGCTCCTGGAACCGCGCAGGCCCCTCTGCACGGAGCCTCTTCCTCTGCCCGAGCCCGGCCGAGCTGCTCCCGGGGCCGCGCAGCCCCCTCCGCGCAGTCCCCTCCGCGGAGCCGCCGCCCGAGCCCCCCCCCCCCCCCCCCCCCCCCCCCCGAGCTGCGCTGCAGCCCTTGGGGAGCTCGGCGCACTCTCCTGGGCGCGCAGTTGCTCTGTTACTGTCCCAGGGAACCCGAGGGCATCCCCTCCCTCCTGGGTCCTGCTCCAACTCCCCGCGAGCCCCTTTCCGCCCGGGAAGGTCGGTGCAGCTCCTGCTCCTCCGGGACGGGGCTCTCCTGTCCTGGGGACACTCGCCCCGGCCTCAGCCCGGCCCCTTGCGGGGCCCCTCCCCCTTGGAGACCTTTGTTTCTTTATTTCTTTTTCCCCCGTCTTCCTACCTTGATAGAAGCGCGAACTCTTCTCTCTGTTGCATTCCAGGTGTTCTCTCTTTAAATCTCAGGCCGAATTCATAGATTTTCAGGATAATTTGAAGGTTTTCTAGGTAGTTTGGTGGAGACAGGTGATTTGGAGACCCTACTCTTCAGCCATCTTGCTCCTCCCCCAACCCTAACCCTTAAACCTAACCCTAAACCTAACCGTAACCCTAACCCTAACACCTAACACCTAAAACTAACCGTAACCTGAACACTAACCCTAAACTTAACCCGTACCCTAACCAAAACCCATACCCTAACCCTAACAGGTACCCTAACACTAACCTGTACCCCAACAATAACCCGTACACTAACACGTACCCTAAACCGTACTCTAACCCATACGCTAACCCGTACCCTAAGCGTAAGCCCGTACTCTAACCCGTACACTAACCCGTCCCCTAACACAAACCCTGACCAGTACACTAACACTACCCGTACCCTAACCAATTCCCTAACCCGTATCCTAACCCTAACCCTAACACGTACCTAACCATAACACTAACGCTAACCCCTAACCCTAACCCTAACCCTAACCCTAACCCTAACACCTAACTCTAACCCTAACACTAAACCCTAACCACTAACGTTAACCCTAAACCAAAACCTAACCCTAACCCCTAACCCTAACCTTAACCCCTAAACCTATCCCTAACCTGAACCCCTAACCAATAACCCTAAACCTAACACTAATCCTTAACGCTAACCCTTACCATTACCCTAACCCTAACCCTAATCCTAACACTAACCCAAACCCTAAACCTAACTCCTAACCCTAACCATAAACCCTACCTTAACCCTAACACTAACACTAAACCTAATACCTAAACCCTAACCCTAGCCCTAACCATTAACCCCTAACCCATAACCCTAATCCTAACCCGTAACACTAACCCTTAACCCTAACCCTAACCCTAACCCAAACCCTAACCCTTAACCCTAACCCTAACCCTTAACCCTAATCCTTAACTCTAACCCTAACTTTAACCCTAATCCAAACCCTAAACCTAACTCCTAACCCTAACCATAACCCTAACCCTAACCCTAATCCCTAACACCTAACCCTAACCCTACACCCTAACCCATAACCCCTAAACCTAACCCTAACCCTAACACTTAACCCTAACCCTTAACGCTAACCCTAACCCTAACCCCAAACCTAACCCCTCACCCTAACCAAAACCCCTAACCCCTAACCCTAAACATAACCCTAACCCTAAACCTAACCCTTAACCCTACCCTTAATCCTAACCCTAATAAAACCCTAAACCTAACCCCTAACCCTAACCGTAACCCCAAACCTTAACCCTAACCCTAATCCTAACACGACCCTTACCCCTTAACCCCTAACCCCTAACCCTAAAACCTAATGCTATCCGTAACCCTTAACCTCAACACTTAACCCTAAACCTAAACCTAACCCTTACCCTAACCCGTACCCTAACCCTAAACCATCCCTAACCCCAACCCTAACCCGTACACTAACCCTAACCCGTATCTTAACCCTAACCCGTACACTAACCCTAACACGAAACCTAAATCTAACCCTGAACCTAAACCAAACAATACCCTAACCCTAACCCTAACCCGCACCCTAACCCTTACACTAACACCAACCCTAACACTAACCCGTATACTAAACCTAAATAGTACCCTAACACTAACCCTAACCCATACCCTAATCCTAACCCTAAAACTAACCCTAACCCGTACCCTAACCATATACCGTACCCTACCCAAACCCTAACCATAACCAGTACCCTAACACTAAAACTACCCCTAAACCTAACCCTAACTCAAATCATAACCCTAACCCTATCTATAAACCTAACCCTAACCCTAACCTAACCCTAACCCTCACCCTAAACCTATCGCTAACACGTAAACTAACCCTAACCCTAACCCTAAACTGTAAACTAAACCAACCTTAACCCTAACCCTAAACAGTACCCTAACCCTAACCCTAACATGTACCTGAACCCTAACCCTAACCCTAAACCTAATCCTAAGCCGAACCCTAACCCTAACCCTAACCCAAACCCATACCCTAAGTCTAACACTAACTCTCCCGTACCCTAACCCTAACCTGTACCCTAACCCTAAAACATATCCTATCCTGCACCCTAACCCGTACCCTAACCTGTACCCAAACCCTAATCCTATACCGTTCCGTAACCCGAACCCTAAAACTAGACCATACACTAACCCGTAACCGTACCCGTACCCTAACCCATAAACAAACCCATACCCTACACCTAACCCTAACCTAAACCCGAACCGTAAGCCTAACCCTAACCACAACCCTAACCCTAACCCGTACCCTAACCCTAACCCTAAATGTATCCCATACCCTTACCCGAACCCTAAACCTAACCCATAACCTAACCCTACCCCTAACCCTAACCCGTAACCCAAACCTAACACTAAACCTAATCCTAAACAGTACCCTAACCCTGACACTAACACTAAACCCTAACCCTAACCCTACCCCTAACCCTAACCCTAACCGAAAACTAACCCTAACACTAACCATAACCATAACCTATCCTAACCCTAACACTAACCCTAACCCATAACCTAAACCTAACCCTAACCCTAAACATAAACAGTACCCTAAACCTAACCCTAACCTGTACCCTAAACCAAACACTAACACTAACCCTAAACCTAACCCTAACCCGTACCCTAACCCGTACCCTAACCCGTACCCTAAAACTAACCCAAACCCTAACCGTTACCAGTACCCTAACCCATACCTTAACCCGTACCGTAATCCATTCCATATGTCTAAACCGTACCCTAACCCTAACCCTAACCCGTATCCTAACCCTAATCTGTACCCTAAACCTAAGCCTAAACCGAACCCTAACCATAAACCTAACTAACCCTAACCCGTAGCCTAAGCCTAACCTGAACCCTAAACATAACCCGAACTCTAACTCTAGCCCTAAACCGTACTCTAACCCTAACCGTAACCCTAACCTGTAACCTAACCCTAACCCTAACCCTAACGCTAAACAGTACCCTAAACCTAACCCTATCCCATACCCTAACACTATCCCTAACCCTACCCTAAACCTAACCCTAAAGCTAACCTTAAACGGTACCCTAATCCTAACCCGTACCCTAACGCTTACCCTAACCCTCACCTGTACCCTAACCCAAACTCTAACCCGTACCCTAACCCTAACCTTACCCCAACCCTAAACCTAACGAAACCCAATCCCTAATCCTAACCCTAACCCTAACCCTAACCTAATCCTAACCCTAACCCTTCTCCTATCCCTAACCCTAACCCGTAACCTAACCCTAACCTTAAACCTAACAATAAAGAGTACCCTAACGTTAAACCTAACCCGTACCCTAACCCTAACCCTAACCCTAACCTGTACCCTAGCCCTAACACATACACTAACCCGTACACTTATCCGTAACCTAACCCGTACCCTAACCCGTAACCTAACCCATAAACTAACCCTAACACTTACCCATACCCTAACCCATAAAGTAACCCGTAACCTAACCCTAACCCTAACCCGTACACTAACCATAACCCTAACCCTAACCCGTAACTCCTAACCCTAACCTTAACCCAAACCCATATCCCTAAACCTAACCCTAACCCTAACTCTAACCCTAACCCTAAACCTAACATCAAACCCAACCCCAAACCCAACCCCGAAACTAAACCTAACCCTAACTCCTAACCCCTAACCCTAACCCTTAACCCCTAATCCTAACCCTAACCCAAACCCGAACCCTTAACCCTATCCCTAACCCTAACCCTTAACCTTAACCCTTAACCATAACGCTAACCATAACCCAAACCCTAACCCTAACTCCTAACCCTAACACTAACCCTAACCCGTACCCTAAACCTAAACCGTACATACCCTAACCCTAACCATAACCTAAACCATCACACTAAAACTACCCCAACCTAACCCTAACACTAATCATAACCCTAACCCTATCTCTAAACCTAACCCTAACCCTAACCCTAAACCTAACCTAAACCTAAACCTCACCCTAACCCTAACCCTAACCCTAACCCTAACCCTAACACGTAAACTAACCCTAACCCTAACCCTAACCCATAAACTAAACCTAACCTTAACCCTAACCTAATCCTAACCCTAATGCTTACCCTATCCCTAACCATAACCCATAACCTAACCCTAACCCTAAACAGTACCCTAACTTTAACCCTAACCCATACCCTAACGCTAACCCTAACCTTAAACCTAAACCGAAACCTAAGCCGATCCCTAACTCTAACCCGTACCCTAAACTGTACCCTAACCCTAACACTAACCCGTAACCTAATCCATAACCTAACCCTAACCCTAACCCGGAGCCTACCCCTAACCCTGAACCTACCCCTAACCATAACCTGAACCCTTACCATAACCCTAACCGTAACCCTAACCCTAAGCTTAAACAGGACCCTAACCCTAACCCTAACCCTAACCCTAACCCTAACCCTAACCCATAACCTAACCCAAACTTTACAGCATTGGAAGTCAGGTCGTTCCATGAATAAAGCTCTACTGCACCTGGAGACACAACCATTGAAGCCTGCAGCTTGCCCCTTGCGTCCCATGAGCTTCTGACAAACATGTCTAGTGAGGATGTTCGAAACTCCATCTGCAGGCAGTGTGGAACTGGGAAGGACGGCGTGTCAGCTCATCTTGCAGAAGGAAGTTCCCCAGAGAGACAGCTTTCAACTAGGTACTCAGGTTTGGAAGTTGGTATGTAGCTCCCTTCTGAGGGAGGAATTACTCAGAAGTTGTTGGATTGGGCTAGGGAACACTTGCCTGTCACAAAACTTGTGTCCCATATCGAACGACGTCCTTTTGAAGTGAAAGGTATAGGCGGTCAGCATGTGGGAGGAACAAGCCATAAGCTTATCCAAAGGGGTGTGCATCACTTGGAGGCAAGTGTCCGGTAGTCGCGCAATTGACAATGCAGACATTTGGTTCTCACTCCGCTACTGTCCCGCATAGAACGGAATGCTGTGGAAGCGATCCGTACAGGCCGTCAGATTGTGGGAGGTACAGGCCATAAGCTCAACTCAGAGAAGCGTGTATGCTTTGCAGGCAGATGTCTGCTAGCCACTCTTTTATGGGAGTTAGAACCTAGCTACACTTTAATTGAACAAGGCTGTTGGAAATCATTGTATTGAACTCAGTTATACGGACTACAAGCCTGAAACGTCTAAATGCTTTTCACAACCTCATCCAGCACCTAACATAAGGATGTTAGGACCAATGTCTACAAGCAGGAGGGTTGCAGGAGGGTCCTGCCCTCACCTCAACTCTCACAAGGAAGCATGTCTAGAAGCCAGCTTTCAACTAGCTGCATTCTGATGGCCCTGAGAACGCAGCAGTATTCTAACTCAGGAGGTTCCAAGAATACCACTCTACACCACCTGGAGACACCTTCCAGGCCTGCATTATTCCACTTGCGTCTCACAAGCTTCTGACAAACGTCTCTGGTGAAGACGTTGGAAACATATTCCGCAGGCAGTGTGGAACTGTGAGGGACTGCGTGTGAGCCCAACTCTCGGATGTAAGTTGCCGTTGGATGCAGGGTTCAATTAGCTAGTATGGAACTTAGTATGTAGCACCAGTCTAAGACAGGAATTACTAGGAAATCGTGGGATTGAGCTTGGAGGCATTCTCTTGTGGGCCTCACCTGGACAGGCGACTGGTTCCCACCTGGGACTCACCTGGACCTGATAACGTTGCTCTACACTTTGGACTCACCTGGCCCTGATGACTCTGAGCCACACCTAGGCCTCAATCTGGACCTGGTGACTGTGGTCCCCACCTGGGTCTCACCTGGACCTGGTGAATCTGGTCCTCACATGGGCATCAAGGGACCTGGTTACTCAGTTCCACATCGAGGCCTCACCTCATACCCCTCGGTGCCTCACCCTGACTTGGTGACTCTGGTCCCCACCTGGATATCATCTGGACCGGGTGACTCTGGTCCTCATCTGGGCCTAACCCGGAACTGGGAACTCTGGTCCTCAACTGGGCCTCAACAGGACCTGGTGAATCTACTCCTCACTTTGGCATCGTCTGGACCTTGTGACTCTGGTCCCACCTGGGTATCAATGGGACATGGGTACACTGTTCTCCACCTGGGACTCACCTGGACCTGATAACTTTGCTCCACACTTTGGCCTCACCTGGTCCTGATGACTATGAGCCCCACCTAGGCCTCAATCTGGACCTGGTGACTGTGGTCCCCACCTGGTTCTCACCTGGACCTGGTGACTCTCGTAACCACATGAACCACACCTGGACGTGGTGAGTGTGGCGTCCTTCTAGCCTCACATTTACCTGGTGATTCCGATCCCCACCAGGGCATCACCAGGATCTGGTGACACATGGACCTGGAGAGTGGGGTTGCCACCTGGGCTTTACCCATACCTGGTGACTCAGGTCCCCACGTGGGCCTCACCTGAACCTGGTGAATCTGGTCCTTACCTGGTCCTCACCTGGACCTGGTGACTCTGGTCACCACCTGGGCCTCAGCTGGACCTGGTGAATCTGGTCCCCATCTGGGCCTCACCCAGTCCTGGTGACTTTGTTTCCCACCTGGACTGGATTACTGTGGACTCCTAATTGGCCTCACCTGGAACTGGTGACTCTGATCCTATCTTGGCCTCAGCCAGATATGGTGACTCTGGTGCTCACCTGGGCATCATTGGGACCTGGATACTCTGTTCCACACCTGTGCCTCACCTGGACATGATGACTCTGGAACCCCTCTGGGCCTCACCCTGACATGGTGACTCTGGTCCCCATCTGGATGTAACCTGGACCAGGTGATTCTGGTACCCCTCTAGGCCTCAACCAGACCTGGTGACTCTGGTCCTCAAATGGGCCTCACCTACACCTAGCTAATATGCTCCCCACTGGGCCTCATCTGGACCTGGTGACTCTGGTCCCTACCTGAATATCACTTGGAACGGGTGTCTCTGGTCCTCCTGTGGGCCTCACCCGGAGCTGCGGACTCTGGTCCTCAACTGGGCCTCAACGGGACCTGGTGAATCTACTCCTCACTTAGTCCTCATTTAGACATTGTGACTCTGGTCCCACCCGGGCATCAATGGGACATGGTTACTCTGTTCCCCACCTGGGATTCAACTGGACCTGATAACTTTGCTCCGTACTTTGGCCTAACATGGCACAGATGACTCTGGGGCCTCCACCTAGGCCTCTGTATGGACCTGGTGATGGTGGTCCCCACCTGGGTCTCACCTAGACCTGGTGACTCTCGTTCCCACATGAACACCACCTGGACCTGGTGACTGTGGTGACCTTCTAGCCTCATATTTACCTGGTGACTCCGGTCCCCACCAGAGCTTCATCTGGATCTGGTGACTCTGGTCCCAACCTGGGCATCATTGGGACATGGTTCCTCTATTTCCCACTGAGACTCACCTGGACCTGGTAACTCTGGTCTTCACTTTGGCCTCTACTGGACCAGGTAACTCTGGACCCAACTGGTCCTCACCTGGAACTGGTGACTCTGATCCTTAGCATGGTCTTACCTGACCTGGTTACTGTGGTTCCCACCGGGACTCACCTGGACCTCATGTCTCTGATCCCGACCTGGGCCTCACCTGGACCTGGTGTGTCTGGTACCCACCTGAGTACCATCGGAACATGGTTACACTACTCCCTAACAGGGACCTACCTAGACCTGATAACTCTGGTCTTCACCTGGACCACACCTGGACATGGTGACACTGGTACACACCTGGGTCTCACCTGGAACTGGTAAGTCTGATCCCCACCTGGTCCTCACCTGTAACTGGTGACTCTCATTCCCAATGGAACTCATGTGGACCTGGTGGCTGCAGTGTTTCTAGCTTCTCATGGACCTGGTGACTCTGGTCCCCACCAGGGCCTCACCGGGACCTGGTGAGTGTGGTTAACACCTGCACCTCACCTGGAACTGGTGACTCTGGTCTGCACCTGAGACTACCCTGGATTTGGTGACTGTGGTCCACACCTGGGCCTCACTTGGACCTGGTGACTCTGATCCCCATCTGGGCCTCACCTGGCCTTGTTGACCATGGTCCACAACTGGGCATATTTGGGACCCCTTTACTGTGTTCCACAACTGGACCTCACCTGGACCAGGTGACTCTGGTCCCCCTCTGGGTCTCACCCTGACCTGGTGACTGTGAACCCCACTTTGGCCTGACTTGGACTTGCTGACTCTGGTTGCCACATGCGCCTCACCTCGAACTGTTGACTCTGGTTCTTTCAAGGGCCTCCCTTGTACCTGGTGATCCTGGTCCCCACCTGAGCTTAACATGGACATGGTGGCTGTTGTCACCACCTGGGACTCACCTGGACCTGGTCACTGTGTTCCACACCTGGACCTCACGTAGACCTGTTGAGCATTATCCCCAGCCGGGCTCACATGGACCTGTTGCCTCTGGTCACCACCTGGGCCTCACGTGTACCAGGTAACTCTGGTCCTCACCTGGGCCTCAACTGGCCCTGGTGACTCTGGTCCCCACCTGGGCTGCACCTGGATCTGGTGACTCTGGTACCACCTGTACCTCTCCTGGACCTGGTGACTCTCTTTCCAACATGGACCTCACCTGGATCTGTTGACTCTGGTCCTCAGATTGGCCTCACGTGGACCTGATGACTCTCGTCCCCACATTGACCTACCTCAGACCTGGTGAATCTTGTCCCCACCTAGGCCTCATCCAGACCTGGTGACCCTTGTCCTCAGCTATGCCTCAATTCGACCTGATGAATCTGGTCCTCATGTGTACCTCACATGAACCTGAGACTCTGCTGGATATAGTGGCACTGGTTCCCACATGGGGCTCACCTGATACTGGTAACTGTGGTCTCCTTCTTTGCCTCACCAGGACCTGGTGATTCTGATCCGCATCTGGGCCTTGCATGGCCCTAGTGACTCTGGTCCTCACCTAGGCATCAATGGGACCTGGATACTCTATTCCACACCTGGGCCTCACTTTGACCGGGGACCTCTGGTCCCACTCTGGGCCTCCAACTAAACTGGTTACTCTGGTTCCCCCTCTGGGCCTCACCCTTACCTGGTGACTCTGGTCCCCCGCTGGGCTTCACTTGGACATGGTGAATCTGGTCCTTACGTGGTCCTCAACTGGAACTGGTGACTCTGGTCACCACCTGGGTCTCACCTGGACTTGGTGTATCCTGTTGCCACCTGGGCCTCACCTGGGCCTTGTGACTGTGGTCCCCTCCTGGACCTCCCCTGGATCTGGTGCCTCTGGTTCCCATATGTGGCTCTCTTGGACCTGGTTCCTGTGGTCTCCTTGCCTCACCTGGAACAAAATGACTCTGATCCATATTTGGGCCTCACCTGGACCTGGTGACTCTGGTCCTTACCTGGGCATCATTGGGACCTGGTTACTCTCTTCTATACCTGGGCCTCACCTGGACCTGGTGACTCTGGTCACCCTGTGGACCTCACCCTGACCTGGTGACTGTGGTCCCACCTGGGCCTCACATTGAAGAGGTGACTTGTCCCACAGGGACCTCACATGGACCTGGTGAATCTCTCCTCACATGGGCATCATGGGACCTGGTTACTCAGTTCCACATTGGGGCCTCACCTGTACCTAGTGACTCTCATCCCCCTCTGGGCCTCACCCTGACGTGGTGACTCTGGTCCCCCCCTGGACATCACCTGGACCGGGAGACTCGGGTCCCCCTCTGGGCGTCACCCGGAGCTGGGGACTCTGGTCCTCAACTGGGCCTCAACAGTACCTGGTGAATCTACTCCTCTCTTAGGCCTCATCTGGACCTTGTGACTCTGGTCCCTCCTGGGCATCAATGGGACATGGGTACTCTGTTTCCCACCTGGGACTCACCTGGCCCTGATAAATTTGCTCCACACTTTGACCTCACCTGGCCCTGATGACTCTGGGCCCCACACCTAGGCCTCAATTTGGACCTGGTGATGGTGGTCCCCACCTGGTTCTCACCTGGACCTGGTGCCTCTCCTTCCCACATGAACCACACCTGGACCTGGTGACTGTGGTGTCCTTCTAGCCTCACATTTACCTGGTGACTCCGGTCCCCACCAGGGCCTCACCTCGACCTGGTGAGTGCGGTTGCCACCTGGGCCTCACCAATACCTGGTGACTCAGGTCCCCACGTGGGCCTCTCTTGGTCCTGGTGAATCTGGTCCTTACCTTGTCCTCACCCGGACTTGGTGACTCTGGTCACCACCTGGGCCTCACCTGGACCTGGTGAATCTGGTCCCCATCTGGGCCTCATCCAGTCCTGGTGACCTTGTTCCCCCCTGGTCCTGATTGCTGTGGACTCCTTCTTGTCCTCACCTGGAAATGGTGACTCTGATCTTATCTGGGCCTCAGCCAGATCTGGTGACTCTGGTCCTCACCTGGGCATCATTGGGACCTGGTTACTCTGTTCCACACCTGAGCTTCACCTCACTCGAATTGATTTGGTTCTTTCCGATTCAACTGTTCAGTTTTCGATTTGATCCTTTTGCTTCCTTTGGATTCTATTCGACTCGATTCGATTATTTCGATTTGATTCCTTTCAATTCATTTCAATTCGTTTCTTTTCGATTCTCTTCGATTCGATTCTTTTCGATTCCATTAGATTCTATTCTTTTCGATTCGATAAGATTCGATTCTTTTCAATTCGATTTGATTCGATTCTTTTTGATTCAATTCGATTATATTCTTTTCAATTCGATTGGAGTAGATTTGATTTTTTTATTGGATTCGATTCTTTTCGATTAGATTCAATTTGATTTGATTCTTTTCGATTTGACTAGATTAGCTTCCTTTCGATTCTTTTTGAATCGATTTGATTCTATTCGATTCGATTCTTTTCGATTCTCTTTGATTCTATTGTTTTCGATCTATTAGATTAGATTCTTTTCAATTCGATTAGATTAGATTCTTTTCGATTCTTTTTGATTCAATTCGACTCGACTATTTTGGATTCGATTCACTTCGATTTGATTATTTTTGATTCAATTCAATTCGATTCAATTTGAGTTTTTTCGATTCGATTAGAATCTTCTCGAATCTATTCTTTTTGATTTTTCAATTTGATTCCATTCTTTTTGATTCAATTCGATTCGATTCTTTTTGATTCAGTTGGATTTGTTTCGAACCTTTTCGATTTGATTCGATTCTTTTCGATTCTTTTCAATCTTTTTTGATTTGATTCGATTCGATTTTTTTCGTTTTGATTCGATAGTATTTGATTCCATGCTTTTCAATTCGATTCGAATAGATTCTTTTCTATTCGATTCGTTTCATTTAGATTCTTTTCGATTTGATTCCTTTCTTTTCAATAGATTCTATTTGATTCGATAACTTTCGATTCGATTCATTTCCATTCGATTCTTTTCGCTTCCATTCGATTCAATTTTTTGATTCGATGCGATTCGATTCAGTTTTATTCGATTCGATTTTTTCGATCCGATTCGATTCTTTTCTATTTGTTTCGAGGATTCGATTCTTTTCGATGCGTTTCTATTATTTTTGATGCGTTTCGATTATTTTGATGCAATTCGATTATTTATGATTCAATTTGATTCGATTCAATTGGATTCTTTTCGATTCGATGAGATTCTTTTCGATTCGATTCTTTTCTATTGGATTCAATTCTTTTCGATTCTATTCTCTTGTATTTGGTTGGATTACATGATTTTGGATTCGATTCTATTCGATTTGATTTTTTGATTCGATTGTATTCTTTTCGATTCGATTCTTTTCGATTCGATTAAATCGAATCTACAATAATTGAATCAAATAAAAAATCGAATAGAATCGAAAATAATCGAATCAAAAAATACAATCGAATCAAAAATAATCGAATTGAATCGAATCAATAGCAATCATATCGAATCGGAAAGAATACATTATAATCGAATCGAATCGAATAGAATAGAATAGAATGGAAAACAATCGAATCGAATCGATAATAATCAAATCAAATCGAATCGACTCGAAAATAATTGAATCGAATAAATAGACTCGAATCCAAAGTAATCGAATCGAATCGAATCAAAACTAATCAAATCAATCGAAATAATTCATTATAATCGAATCGAATCGAAAATAATCGAATCAAATCGAATCTAATCGAAAAAAATCAAATCGAATCGAATCGAATCGAATCGAAAATAATCCAATCGACTCAACTGAATCGAAAACAATCAAATAGAATGGAATCGAAAACAATCGAATCGAATAGTAAAGTATCAAGTAAATGGAAAATAATCAAATCAAACCTAATCGAATAAAAAATATTTAACCGAATCGAAAATAATCGAATCGAATCGAGAATAATCGATTCATATCAAATCAAACCGAATCGAAAATAATCGAATCTATAATAATCGAATCAAATAAAATCGAATCGAATTGAAAATAATCGAATGATAAAATAGTATCGAATCAAAAATAAACGAATCGTATCGAATCAAAAGTAATCATATCGAATCAAAACGAATTCATTATAATCTAATCGAATCGAAAATAATCCAATCGAATCGAAAATAATCAAATCGAATCGATAATACTCAAATCAAATCAAATCGACTCGAAAATAATCGAATCGAAAAAATAGAATCAAATCAAAAATAATCAAATCAAATCGAAAAGAATTCATCCAATCGAATCTAATATAATCGATTCGAAAAGAATCGAGTCAATTCGATTTGAAAATATCGAATCGAATCGAAAATAATTATATCGAATAGAATCGAAAATAATAGAATCTACAATAATCGAATCAAATAAAAAATCGAATTGATCGAAAATAATCGAATTGAAAAAATAGAATCGAATCAAAAGTAATGGACTCGAATCGAATCAAAAGTAATCATATCGAAGTGAAGTGAATTCATTACAATCGAATCTAATCAAATATAGTCGAATCAAATCGAATGGAATCGAAAACAATCCCAACGAATTGTTAATAATCGAATCAAATTGAATAGAATCGAAAATAATTGAATCAAAAAAAATCGAATAAAAAATAATCAAATCGAATCGAAAAGAATTCATCCAATCGATTCTAATATAATCAATTCGAAAAGAATCGAGTCAATTCGAATCGAAAGTATCGGATCGAATCGAAAATAATCGTATCGAATTGAATCGAAAATAATCATATCGAATCCAAAATAATCGAATTGAATCTAAAATAATCGAATCGAAAAGAATCAAACCGATTCAAATCGAAAATAATCGAAACAAATCGAAAAAAGTCTAATGAAATAAAAAATAATCCAATCGAATTGAATCGAAAAGAATCGAATCGAATCGAAAAGAATCGAATCAAATCGAATCGATAATCGAATCGAATCTTCGAATCAAATCGAATCGAAAATAATCGATTCGCATCAAATTGAATCGAATAGAAAATAATCTAGTCAAATTGAATCGGAAATAATCTAATCAAATTGAATTGAAAATAATCGAATCGAATCGAAAATAATCAAATCAAACAGAATCGAATCGATTCGAATTGAAAATCGAATCAAATCCAAAAGAATCTAATCGAATCAAAAATAATCGAATTGAATGAAAATTAATCGAATTGAATCGAATTCAATTAGATTCAATTCTTTTAGATTCGATTCGAATCAAATATTTTCAATTCGATTCAATTCGATTCGATTATTCAAATGAATCGAATCGAATCTAAAAGAATCTAATCGAATCGAAAAAAATGAAATTGAAGAGAATCGAATCGAATCGAAAATAATTGAATCGAATCAATCGAATCAAAAACAATCAAATAGAAAGGAAACCAAAACAATCGAATCGAATCGAAAAGAATCGAATCGAATCGAAAATAATCGACTCAAATCGAATTGAATAAAAAATAATCGAACCGAATCGAATCGAAAAAATCGAATCGAATCGAAAATAATTGAATTGAATCGAAAATAATCAAATCGAATAGAAAATAATTGAATCGAATTGAAAATAATCAAATCGAATATAATCGATTTGATTCGAATGGAAAATAGTCAAAACGAATTGAAAAGAATCGAATTGAAAGAAAATAATTGAATCGAATCGAAAAGAATCGAATCGAATCGAAAAGAATCGAATCGAATAAACATAATTGAATCGAATTGAAAATAATCGAATTGAATCCAATCAAATCGAATCAAAAATAATCAAATTGATTTGAATTGAATCGAAAATAATCGCAATGAATCAAATTGAATAGAAAATAATCGATTCGCTTCGAATCGAATAGAAAATAAACCAATCGAAGTGAATCGAAAAAAATCAAATAGAATTGAAAATAATCAAATCGAATTGAAAATAATCCAATAGAAAAGTATCAAACTGATTCGAATAAAGATAATCGAATCAAATCAAATCGAATCGAAAATAATCGAATCGCATCGAATCGAAAATAATCGATTCACATCGAATTGAATCAAATCGAAAATAATTGAATCGAAAGGAATCGAAAATAATCGAATCGAATAGAAAAGAATCGAATAGAAAAGAATTGAAACGAATCTATTCAAATCGAAAATAATCGAAAAGAAATGAATCCAATCAAAACAAAAATAATCGAATCGAATTGAATGAAAAATAATCGAATCTAATGCAATCGAATGTAATCGAAAATATTCAAATAGGGATCCCAGGGTGGTGCAGTGGTTTGGCGGCTGCCTTTGGCCCAGGGCACGATCCTGGAGACCCGGGATCAAATCCCACGTCGGGCTCCTGGCGCATGGAGCCTGCTTATCACTTTGCCTATGTCTCTGCCTCTCTCTCTCTGTGTGTGACTATCATAAATAAATAAGAAATTTAAAAAAAGAAAATATTCGAATAGAATTGAATTGAATCGAAAATAATCGAATAGAAAAGAATCGAATCAAATCGAATCAAAAAGAATCGAATCAAATCAAATGGAAAATAATCGAATCAAACCATAGAATTAAGTCGAATCAAAAATAATATAATCGAATCGAAGAGAATCAAATTGAATCGAATCGAATCGAATCAAATTGAAAAGAATCGATCAAGTCGAAAAGAATCGAATCGAATCGAAAAGAATCGAATCAAAAAGTATTGAATCGAATCAAATTGAAAAGTATCGAATCGAATCTAATTGAATCGAATCAAATCGAATCAAACAGAATTGAATCGAATCAATCGAAAAGAAGCGAATCGAATCTAATCGAAAAGAATAGAATCGATTCGAAAAGATTCAAATCGAATTGAATCAAATCGAAAAAAATCGAATCAAATCGAAAAAATTGAATCGAATCGAAAGGAATTGAATCGAAACTAAAGATTTGAATCGAATTGAATCGAATTGAAAGGAATTGAATCGAATAGAAAAAATCAAATCGAAAAGAATAGAATTGAATTGAATCGAAGAGACTCGAATCGAAAAGAATAGATTCGAATCATATCGAAAAGAATCGAATTAAATCTAATGGAAAAGAATCGAATCGAATCGAAAAAAATCTAGTCTAATTGAAAAGAGTCAAATCGAATTGTAAAGAATCGAATTGAATCACATCGAAAAGATTTGAATCGAATTGAACTGAGAAAAATCGAATCGAAACAAATCGATTCAAAAGACTCACATCGAATCGAATCGAATCGAAAAGAATCAAATCAATAAAATCGAATTGAATAGAAAAGAATCTATCGAATTGAAAAGAATTGAATCGCAAGAATCGAATTGAAAAGAATTGAATCGAATCGATTCGAATCGAAAAGAATTGAATCGAATCAAATCAAAAGAATCGAATCGAATCAAATCCCTAACCCTAACCCCTCACCCCTAACCCCTAACACTAAACCTATCCTAACCCTAACCCTTAACCCTAACCCTTAACCCTAACCCTAACCCTAAGCCTAACCCTAACCCCTAACCCCTAACCCTAACCCTAACCCGAACAAACCCGAACACTAACCCTAAACTGAACCCGTACCCTAACCCTAACCCGTACCCTAACACTAACAGGTACCCTAACACTAACCTGTACCCCAACCTTAACCCATACCCTAACCTGTACCCTAACATGTACACTAACCCTAAGGCCGTACCCTAAACCAACACTAAGCTGTCCCCTAACACTAACCAGTACTCTAACACTAACCCATATCCTAACCCGTACCCTAACCCGTATCCTAACCCTAACCCTTACATGTAACTAACCATAAACCTAACCCTAACCCCTACCCAAACCCTAACCCTAACACCTACCCTAACCCTAACCCTAAACCAAAACCTAACCCTAACCCCTAAACCTAACCATAACCCCTACCCCTAACCCTAACCATAAACTGAACCCCTAACCACGAACCCTAAACCTAACCCTAACCCTTAACCCTAACCCTTAACCCTAACCCTAATCCTAACACTAACTCAAAACCTACCCTAACCCCTAACCCTAACCTTAACCTCTAACATTAACCCTAACCCTAACACTAACCCAAACACCTAACCCCTAGCCCTAGCCCTAACCCCTAACGCCTAACCCCTAACCCTAACCCTAATCCTTAACACTAACCCTTAACCCTAACGCTACCCCTAACCCCTAACCCTAACCCTATCCCTAACCCTTAAACCTAACACATAACCCTAACCCTAACCCTAGTCCTAACACTAACCCCTAACCCTAACTAACCCTAACCCCTCACCATAACCCCTCACCCTAACCCTAACACTAACCCTAACCCCTTACTCTAAACCTAACCCTAAACCTAACCTGAAACCTAACCCATACACTAACCCGTACCCTAACCCTAACACTCACCCGTAACCTAAACCTAACCCTAACCTGTACCCTAACTCTCACCCGTACAATAACCCTAACCCACACCCGTACCCTAACCCTAACCCGTAATCTAACCCTAAACCATACCCTAACCCTAACCCGTACCCTAACCTGTACCTTAACCCTAACCCAAACCCTAACACGTACACTAACCAGTACCCTCACCCTAAGCCTAACCCATTCCCTAATCTAACCATAACCCGTACTGTAACCGTAACCCATACCCTAACACTAACCCTAGCTCTAAACCTAAACCTAACCCTAACCCTAACCCCAAACCCTAACCATAACTTCTCACCCTAACCCTAACCCTAAACCTAATCCTAACACTAACCCTAACCTAACCCTAAACCTAACCGAAACCTAACCCAAAATCTAACCCATACACTAACCCGTACTCTAACCCCAACCCTAACCCATACCCTAACCCTAACGCGTATTCTAACCCTAACCCATACCCTAAACTTAACCCATACCCTAATCCTAAACCTAACCTGTACCCTAACCCAAAACCTAACCAGTACCCTAACCCGTACCCTAACTCGTACCCTAACCCTAACCCGTAACTTAACCCTAATCTTACCCGCACCCTAACACTAACCTGTACCCTAAACCAAACCCGTACCCTAACCCTAACCCGTACCCTAACCCTAAACCCTAGCCCAACCCTAACCAGTACCCGAACCCGTACCCTAACCCGGATCCAAACCCTAACCCGTACTCTAACCATAACCCTAACCACTAACCCCTAACCCCTAACCCTAAACCAAACCCCTATCCCTACACCTAACCCTAACCCCTAATTCTAACCCTAACCCTAACCCTAAAACCGACCCCAACCCCAACCCCAAAACCAACCCTAATCCTAACCCTTACCCCTAACCCCTAACCCTAACCCTAACCCAAACCCCTAACCCTTAACCCTAAACCTAACCCTTAACCCTGACCCTTAACAATAACCCTCACCCTAAATCTAACCCAAACCATAAACCTAATTCCTAACCCTAACCGTAACACTAACACTAACCTAACCCTAACCCGTAACACCTAAACCTAGCCCTAACCCCTAACCCATAACCCCAAAACCTAACCCTAACCCAAACCCTAACCCTTAACCCTAACCCTTAACCTTAACCTTAACCCTAACCCTAAACCTGACCAAAACCTAACCTCTAACCCTAACCCAAACCCCTAACCCCTAACCCTAACCCTTACCCTAACCCTTAACCTACCCTTAACTCTATCCTAACGCAAACCCTAACCCTAATCTACCATTAACCGTAACCCCAAACCTTAACCCTAACCCTAACACTACCCCTGAACCCTCACCCTAACCCCTAAAGTTATCTGTAACCCTTAACCTCAACACTTAACCCTAAACCTAAATCTAACCCTTATACTAACCCGTACCCTACCCAAACTGAACCCTAACCGTAACCCGTACCCTAACCCTAACACGTACCCTAACCCTAAACCATACCCTAACCCCAACCCTAACCCGTAACCTAACCCTAACCCGTATCCTAACCCTAAACCATACCCTAACCCTAACACGTAACCTAAATCGAACCCTGACCCTAACCCAAACAATACCCTAACCCTAACCCTAACCCGTACCCTAACTCTTACGCTAACCCCAACCCTAACGCTAACCCGTACACTAACCCTAAATGGTACCCTAACACTAACACTAACCCGTACCCTAAAACTGACCCTAACCCGTACCCTAACCCTAAACTGTACCCTACCATAACCCTAACTATAACCCGTACCCTAACACTAAAACTACCCCTAAACCTAACCCTAACTCTAATCATAAACCTAACCCTATCCCTAAACCTAACCCTAACCCTAACCTAACCCTAACCCTCACCCTAACCCTATCCCTAACCCGTAAACTAACCGTAACCCTAACCCTAAACAGTACCCTAACCCTAACCCTAACGTGTACCTTAACCCTAACCCTAAACCTAACCCTAAGCCGTACCCTAACCCTAACCCAAACCCGTACCCTAAGTCTAACACTAACTCTCCCGTACCCTAACCCTAAGCGGTACCCTAACCCTAACCCTAATCCATACCCTAACCCATACCGTATCCCTAAACGTAACTCGTACCCTAAACCTAACCCTATCCCCAACCCTAACCCGAAACCTAACTCTAACCCATACCCTCACCCTAAAACATAACCTAACCTGTAGCCTAACCCATACCCTAACCAGTACCCAAACCCTAATCCTATCCCATTCCCTAACCCGAACCCTGACACTAACCCATACAATATCCCGTATATCTGCCCGTACCCTAACCCATAAACAAACCCATACCCTACCCCTAACCCTAACCTGAACATGTACCCTAAGACTAACCCTAACCCCAACCCTAACACTAACCCGTTCCCTAACACTAACCCTAAACGTATCCCATACCCTAACCCGAACCCTAATCCTAACCCTAACCCATAGCCTAACCCTAACACTAACCCTAACCCGTAACCTAAACCTAACACTAAACATAACCCTAAACAGTACCCTAACCCTAACCCTTACCCTAACCTTAAACCTACCCCTAACCCTAACTCTAACCGAAACCTGCCCTAACACTAACCCTACCGTAACCTACCCTAACCCTAACCCTAACAGTAACCCATAACCTAAACCTAACGCTAACCCTAAACAGTACCCTAAAACTAACCCTAACCTGTACCCTAACCTAAACCCTAACACTAACCCTAAACCTAACCCTAACCTGTACCCTAACAGTAACCTTAAAACTAACCCTAACCCGTACCCTAAACCTAACCCAAGCGCTAACCATTACCAGTACCCTAATCCATACCTTAACCTGTACCATAATCCATACCATATTTCTAAACCGTACCTTAACCCTAACCCGTACCCTAACCCTAATCTGTACCATAAACCTAAGCCTAAACCGAACCCGAACTATAACGCTAACACTAACCCTAACCTCTAGCCTAACCCTAACCGAACCCTAAACATAACCCGAACTCTAACTCTAACCCTAACCCGTACTCTAACCCTAACTGTAACCCTAACCTGTAACCTAATCCTAACTCTAACCCTAATGCTAAACAGTACCCTAAACCTAACCCTATCCCATACCTTAACCCTAACCCTAACACTAAACCTAACCCTAAACCTAAACTCTCTGCCTCTCTCTCTCTCACTGTGTGCCTATCATAAAAAAAAGAAACGAATCAAATAGAAAATAATCGAATCGAAATTAATCAAATACAATTTATTCATGATAGCCACAGAGAGAGAGAGAGGCAGAGACACAGGCAGAGGGAGAAGTAGGCTCCATGCAGGGAGCCCGAAGCGGGACTCGATCCCACGTCTCCAGGATCGCGCCCTGGGCCAAATGCAGGCGCCAAACCGCTGCGCCACCCAGGGATCCCAATTCGATTCTTTTTCATTCGATTAGATTCTTTTTGATTCAATTCGATTCAATTCTTTTTGATTCGATTCGATTTGATTATTTTCATTTTGATTCGATTCTTTTCATTGATTCCATAGTTTTTGATTCATTTCTTATCAATTCTTTTATGATTTGAATTCCATTCTTTTCGAATCTATATGAGTTGATTCGATTCTTTTCGATTCGATTCTTTTTGTTTCAATTCGATTCAATACTTTTCTATTAGATTTAAGTCTTTTATTTATTTATTTATTTTTAAGATTTTATTTATTTATTCATGATAGTCACACACACAGAGAGAGAGAGAGGGGGGCAGAGACACAGGCAGAGAGAGAAGCAGGCTCCATGCACCGGGAGCCCAACGTGGGATTGGATCCCGACTCACCAGGATCGCGCCCTGGGCCAAAGGCAGGCGCCAAACCACTGTGCCACCCAGGGATCCCAGATTTAAGTCTTTTAGATTCGATTCTTTTCGACTCGATTCCTTTCTTTTCAAATCGATTCGATTCGATTCTTTTCGATTTGATTCAATTTGATTCTTTTGATTCGATTCGATTCATTCGATTCTTTTTGCTTCCATTCGATTCCATTCTTTGTATTTGATTCGATTTTTTCGATACAATTCTTTCTATTTGATTCGATTCGAATCGATTGGATTCTTTTCTTTTTGATTCGATACGATTCGATTTTTTTGGATTCGATTCTTTTCGATTCTAATCTATTCAATTCAATTTGATTCCTTTCGGTGCGAATCCATTCGATTCGATTCGATTCTTTTCGATTCTATTTGATTTGATTCAATACCAGTCTTTTCAATTGGATTCGATTCTTTTTGATTCGATTCAATTCGATTATTTTCGTTTCAATTCAATTTGATTCCTTTCGATTCTCTTCGATTCGATTCGATTATATTTGATTCAGTTCGATTCAATTCGATTTGATTTTTTTGATTGGATTCGATTATTTTCGATTCTATTCTTTTGGATTAGATTCAATTAGATTCAATTCTTTTCGATTCGATTTGATTCTTTTCGATTCAATTCGATTCTTTTCAATTTGATTCGATTCATTCGATTCGTTTCGCATCCATTCAATTTCATTATTTGATTCGATGCCATTAGATTTGATATTTTTCAATTCAATTCTTTTAGATTCTATTGGAATTGATTCGAAACGATTAGGTCTTTTCTATTTCATTCGATTCGATTCGCTTCTTTTCTATTCGATTCTTTTTGATTCTTTTCGATTCAATTCGATTTTTTCGATTCGATTCGATTATTTTAGTTTCGATTCGATAGTTTTCGGTTCGTTTCTTTTCGATTCTTTTCGATACGAATTCCTTTCTTTCCTAATCGGTTCGATTCGATTCGATTCTTTTCGATTTTATTTGATTCAATTCGATTCTTTTCGATTTGTTTCTTTCAATAGGATTCGATTCAATTCGATTTTTTCGATTTGATTCTTTTCGGTTCTATTATATTCGATTCAATTTGATTCTTTTCGATTGATTCCATTCGATTCAATTCATTTGATTCGATGCGATTCGATTTGATTTTTTTGATACGATTCTTTTTGATTCGATTCGATTCGAATCTAATTGATTCTCTTCTATTTGATTCGTACGATTCGATTTTTTCGATTCGATTAGATTCTTTTTGATTCGATTCGATTCGATTTTTTAATTCAATTCTTTTCGATTCAAATCTATTCGATTCAAATCGATTCTTATTGATTCGATTCCATTCAATGTGTTCGATTCTTTTTAATTCTATTCGATTCGATGTTATTCTTTTTGATCTATGCGATTCAATTTGATTCTTTTCGATTCAAGTCAATTCTATACGATTCAGTTTTTTATTCGTTTTGATTATTATCGTTTCGATTTGACTTTTTGATTCATTTATTTCGATTCGATGCTTTTTGATTCGAGTTCCTTTCTTCGATTCAATTTTTTTCGATTTGATTCCTTTCTTTTTTTATTCGATTCCTTTCGATTTGACTCGTTTCGATTCTTTTCGATTCGACTAAATTCAATTCTTTTCGATTCGATCAATTCGATTATATTCGATTCATTTTGATTCAATTTGATTTGATTTTTTATTGGATTCGATTCTTTTCAATTCTATTCTTTTCAATTAGATTCAATTCGATTTGATTCTTTTCAATTCGATTCGATTCTTTTCGATTTGATTCTTTTCAATTAAATTTGATTCGATTTTTTCAACTCGATTCGATTCTTTTCAATTCGATTCGATTCTTTTCGATTCGATATTCTCGATTCTTTTCGATTTCTTTCAATTCGATTTGATTCTTTTTGATTCTTTTCATTTCGATTCGATTCGATTCGATTCGACTTTTTCGATTCGATTCGATTCGATTCGTTTTTTTTCAAATCGATTCGATTCTTTTCGATCAACCCCTTCGATTCGATTTGATTCGATTCGATTATTTTCAATTTGAGTCTTTTCAATTCGATTCGATTCTTTTCGATCGACTATTTTCGATTCCATTCGATTTGTTTCGATTCGATTCGTTTTGATTCCATTCGATTCGATTCTTTTCGACTCGATCAATATGATTTGATTCTTTGATTCTTTTTATTTTGATTTGATTAGATTCGATTTTCTTCGCTTCGAATCGATTCGTTTTGTTTTTTTGATTCGATTCGATTTTTTTCGATCGACTCTTATCGATTCCATTCGATTCTTTTCTATTTGATTCAATTAGATTCTTTTTGATTTGAGTCTTTTCGATTTGGTTCGATTCTTTTCAATCGACTCTTCAATTCGATTCGATTCTTTCGATTCTTTTTTAATCAATTTCTATTCGATTCTTTCCAATTCGATTTGATTCAATTTGACTTTTTACGATTCGAATCGATTCGATTCGATTTTTTTCGTTTTGATTCGATTAGATATTTTTGTCTCGATTTGATATTTTTCTATTCGTTTCTTTTCGATTCTATTTGATTCGATTCTTTTCGATTCAATTAGATTCGATTCAAATCTTTCTATTCAAGTCTTTTCGATTAGAATTCCTTTCTTTTCTAAACGATTCGAATTGATTCGATTCTTTTCCATTCTATTCCTTTCACTTCCATTGGATTCTTTTGATTCGGTACTATTCCATTTGATTTTTTTCGATACGATTCAATTCTTTTCGATTGTCTGTCAATTCGAATTTCTTTCTTTTCTAATCCTTTCAATTCGATTCTTTTTGATTCGATTCGTTTAGATTCAATTCAATTCGATTATTTTTTATTCGATTCGATTTGATTCAATTCGTTTCGATTCGATTCGATTATTTCCTATTCGATTCGTTTCGATTATTTTGATTCGATTCATTTCGATTCGATTATTTTTGTTTCGATTCGATTCATTTTGATTCGAATAGTTTCGATTCGATTATTATTATTATTATTATTTTTTATTGGTGTTCAATTTACTAACATACAGAATAACACCCAGTGCCCGTCACCCATTCACTCCCACCCCCCGCCCTCCTCCCCTTCTACCACCCCTAGTTCGTTTCCCAGAGTTAGCAGTCTTTACGTTCTGTCTCCCTTTCTGATATTTCCCACACATTTCTTCTCCCTTCCCTTATTTTCCCTTTCACTATTATTTATATTCCCCAAATGAATGAGAACATATAATGTTTGTCCTTCTCCGACTGACTTACTTCACTCAGCATAATACCCTCCAGTTCCATCCACGTTGAAGCAAATGGTGGGTATTTGTCATTTCTAATAGCTGAGTAATATTTCATTGTATACATAAACCACATCTTCTTTATCCATTCATCTTTCGTTGGACACCGAGGCTCCTTCCACAGTTTGGCTATCGTGGCCATTGCTGCTAGAAACATCGGGGTGCAGGTGTCCTGGCGTTTCATTGCATTTGTATCTTTGGGGTAAATCCCCAACAGTGCAATTGCTGGGTCGTAGGGCAGGTATATTTTTAACGGTTTGAGGAACCTCCACACAGTTTTCCAGAGTGGCTGCACCAGTTCACATTCCCACCAACAGTGTAAGAGGGTTCCCTGCGATTCGATTATTTTTGATTCGATTCGTTTTGATTCGATTCGATTCTATTATTTTTGATATGATTCATTTCGATTTGATTATATTCGATTCGATTCATTTCGATTTGATTCGATTCAATTATTTACGATTCGATTCAATTCGAATCAATTCGATTATTTTCGATTTGATTCTTTTTGATTAGATTCGATTAGATTTGATTAATTTCAATTCTATTCGATTCGATTATTTTTGATTCGTTTCATTTCGATTCGATTATTTTCTATTCGATTCGTTTCAATTTGATTCGATTAGATTATTTTTTATTCCATTTGATTCGATTTAATTTGATTGTTTTCGATTCAATTAGTTTCTATTCGATTATTTTCGATTCATTTATTTTCGTTTCGATTATTTTCGATTCGATTAGTTTCAATTCCATTTGATTCGATTATTTTCGATTTGATTTGTTTTATTCGTTTATTTTCATTTCGATTCGTTTTTATTCAATTCGATTCGATTCAATTTGGTTCGATTACTTTCGAATCAATTTAATTTGATTACTTTCGATTCGATTCGATTCGATTCGATTCGAATTGTTTATTTTCGATTCGATTCGATTCGATTCGAATCGATTATTTTCGCTTCGATTCTATTCTTTTCATTCGATCAGATACAATTCGAATCTATTCGATTCAATTCTTCTCAATTCGATTCTTTTTGATTCGATTCGATTCGATTCCATTCTTTGATTCCATTCTTTTTAATTCAATTCGATTCGATTCATTTCAAATCGATTCGATTTGATTCTTTTCGATTCGATTCGATTTTTTTCGATTCGATTCTTCTTTGATATCTTTCGATTCGATTCTTTTTAATCGATTCGATTCTTTTCAATTCGATTCGATTCAATTTTTTTCGTTTTGATTCTATTCTTTTCGATTCTATTGGATTTGATTCAATTCGATTTTTTTCATTTTGATTCTATAGTATTCGATTCATTTCTTTTTGATTCTATTTAACTGGATTCTTTTCGATTCGATTTGATTCGTTTTGTTTCTTTTCGATTCAATTTTGATTCAATTCTTTTCAATTCAATTAGATTTTATTCGATTAGATTATTTTCAATTCTATCCCACATCGGGCTCCCGGTGCATGGAGCCTGCTTCTCCCTCTGCCTGTGTCTCTGCCTCTCTCTCTCTCTCTCTGTGTGTGTGACTATCATAAATAAATAATAATAAAAAAATTTAAAAAAGAAAAATAACTCTTAAAAAAAAGATTATTTTCAATTCTATTCAATTCGATTAGTTTTTTCTGATACGATTCGATTCTTCTTTATTTGATTTGTCTTGATTCTTTCGATTCGATTTGATTTGATTCTTTTCGATTTGATTTGATTCTTTTCAATTCGATTCGATTTGATCTTTGGCTATTCGTTTCGATTCTATTCGACTTTTATCTTTTTGATTCGATTTGATTTTTTTCTTTTCGATTCGATAGCTATCGATTCGTTTCTTTTCAATTCTATTCGAATCAATTCTTTTCTTTTTATTTTTTTATTTTATTTTATTTTTTTTTATTTATGATAGTCACAGAGAGAAAGAGAGAGAGAGAGGCAGAGACACAGGCAGAGGGAGAAGCAGGCTCCATGCACCGGGAGCCCGACGTGGGATTCGATCCTGGGCCTCCAGGATCGCGCCCTGGGCCAAAGGCAGGCGCCAAACCGCTGCGCCACCCAGGGATCCCCGAATCAATTCTTTTCGAATCGAATTGATTCGATTCAAATCTTTCTATTCGACTCTTTTCGATTCGAATTCCTTTCTTTTCAAAACGATTCGATTAGATTCGACTCTTTTCGATTCGATTCGATTCCTTTCACTTCCATTCGATTCTTTTGATACAGTGCGATTCTATTTAATTTTTTTCGATTGATTAGATTATTATGGATTCGATTCATTTTGATTCAGTTATTCTCATTTCGATTCGATTCATTTTGATTCGATTAGTTTCGATTGGATTATTTTCGATTCAATTCGTTTCGATTTGCTTTGATTATTTTCGATTCGATTCGAATCGATTGGATTATTTTCGGTTCTATTCGATTCGGTTCGTTTCGATTCGATTCGATTATATTCTATTCAATTTGTTTCGATTCGATTATTTTTGATTCTATTTGTTTCGATTTGATTCGATTATTTTCGATTCGATTCAAATCGATTCGATTATTTTCAATTCGTTTCGATTCGATTATTTTCGATTCAATTCATTTCGATTCGATTCGATTATTTTCGATTCAATTCGTTTCGATTCGATTATTTTCGATTGATTTGTTTCAATTCAACTCGATTCGATTAATTTATATACAATTCGATTCTATTCGATTCAATTATTTTCAAATCGAGTCATTTCGATTCGATTATTTTTGATTCTATTCATTTCGATTCAATTCGATTCATTTTGATTCGATTAGCTTCAATTCGATTATTTTCTATTCGATTCGTTTCAGTTCGATTCGATTCACTTTGATTCGATTAGTTTTGATTCGATTATTTTCGATTCGATTCATTTCAATTCGATTCGATTCAATTATTTTTTATTCGATTCGTTTCTTTCTTTTTTTATTTTTTTAAAATTTATTTATGATAGTCATACACAGAGAGAGAGAGAGGCAGAGACACAGGCAGAGGGAGAAGCAGGCTCCATGCACCGGGAGCCTGACGTGGGATTCGATCCTGGGTCTCCAGGATCGCGCCCTGGGCCAAAGGCAGACGCCAAACCGCTGCGCCACCCAGGGATCCCTATTCGATTCGTTTCTATTCGATTATTTTTGATACGATTCTTTCGATTCGATTCAATTCGATTCATTTTGATTCGATTAGTTTCGATTCGATTATTTTTGATACAATTCGATTCATTTCCATTCGATTATATTTGATTTGATTCGTTTCGATTCGATTATTTTCTATTCGATTCGATTATTTGCGATTCGATTTGTTTCGATTCGATTCGAATATTTTCAAATCGATTCGTTTCGATTCGATTATTTTCGATTCGATTAGTTTCAATTCAATTCAATTCGATTAATTTCTATTCGATTCGATTCGATTAGATTCAATTATTTTTTATTCCATTCGTTTTGATTCGATTATTTTCGATTCGATTAGTTTCGATTCGATTCGATAATCTGCGATTCGATTCGTTTCGGTTCCATTATATTCGATTTCTTTCAATTCATTTCAATTCGTTTCGATTCGATTTGATTAATGTCGATTTGATTCGAATCGAATCGATTATTTTCGATTCGATTAGTTTTGATTCCATTATTTTCTATTCAATTATTTGGATTCGATTCGATTATTTTTGTCGATTCCTTTCGATTTGATTATTTTTCATTCTATTCGTTTGAATCGACTCGAATAGATTATTTTCTATTCGATTTGATTCAATTATTTTTGATTCGAATATTTTCGATTCGATTCTATTCGATTCGTTTCGTTTCGATTCGTTTAATTTCTATTCGATTGGATTTGATTCGATTCGATTATTTTCGATTCGATTCGATTCGATTTGATTCATTTTGATTCTATTAAGTTCTATTCGATTTAATTGGATTTGATTTGAGTATTTTCGATTCGATTTTTTTCGATTTGATTTTTTCGATTCAATTTGTTTCGATTCGATATTTTTCGATTTGATTCAATTCATTTCGATTTGATTAATTTCGATTCAATTATATTCGATTCGATTTGGTTTGATTCATTTCGATTCAATTCGATTATTTTCCATACGATTCGAATAGATTCGATTATTTTTGACTCGATTTGTTTCGATTAGATTAGATTCGATTAGTTTCGATTCTATTCGATATTTTTGATTCGATTCATTTATATTCGATTATTTCGATTCAATTCATTTCAATTCGATTCGATTATTTTTTATTCGATTTGATTCAATTCTATTTGATTCTTTTAATTCCATTCGATTCGATTCTTATGATACGGTGAGATTCAATTCGATTTTTTTTATTCGATTCGATTTGATTCTTTTCGATTCGAGTCTTTTAGATTCCGATTTCTTTCTTTTCGAATTGTTTCGATTCATTTCCTTTCAATTCGATTCGAGTAATTTCAATTAGATTTGATTCGATTCAATTATTTTGATTCGATTCCTTTCGATTAGATTATTTTCGATTCGATTAGTTTTGATTCAATTCGATAATCTTCGATTTGATTCGTTTTGGTTTGATTATTTTCGATTCGATTAGATTCATTTTGATTCGTTTCGTTTTGATTCAATTATTTTCAATTCGATTCATTTCGATTCGATTCGATTATTTTCAATTCGATTTGATTCGATTATATTCGATTCTATTCGTTTTGAATCGATTCAAATCGATTATTTTCTATTCGATTCGATTCGATTATTTTCTATTCCATTCATTTCGATTCGATTATTTTCGATTTGATTCGTTTAGATTCGTTTTGTTTCGATTCGATTAATTTCGATTCGATTCGATTTGATTATTTTCGATTCGATTCGTTTCAATTCGATTCGATTCAATTATTTCCGATTCGATTCAATTCTTTTCATTCGATTCGATTCAATAAGAATCTATTTGATTCAATTCTTTTCAATTCAATTATTTTTGATTCGATTCAATTCCTTTCAATTCGATACTTTTTTATTCAATTCAATTCGATTCTTTTTGATTCGATTCGATTTGATTCTTCTGATCCGATTCGAATTTTTTTATTCGATTCTTCTTTATTTGATTTGTTTCGATACTTTTCGATTCGATTTGTTTCGATTATTTGAATCTATTCGATTCATTTCGATTCGATTCTGTTCGATCTTTTTTGATTCGATTCTATTCTTTTCAATCTTTTGGATTCGATTCGATTTGATATTTTTCATTTTGATTCGAATATTTTCAATTCGTTTCTTTTCGATTCTATTTGATTTGATTCAATTATATTCGATTCTATTCTATTCAATTCAATTCGACTTTTTCGATATGATTCAATTCTTTATTTGATTTGTTTCTATTCTTTTCGATTCGATTCAATTTGATTCTATTCAATTCGATTCAATTCTTTCAATTCAATTCGATTTGATGTTTTGTGATTCTATTCGATTCGATTTTTTGTTTCGATTCGATTCGATTTTTTTGTTTCAATTCGATTGTTTTCGATTCGTTTGTTTTCGATACTATTCGATTCGATCTTTTTCGATTCGATTCCTTTCGAATCTTTCTATTAGAGTCTTTTCGATTAGAATTCCTTTCTTTTCAAAACGATTCGATTCGATTCTTTTTGATTCGATTTGATTCTTTTCACTTCCATTCGATTCTTTTGATTTGGCGCGATTCGATTTGATTTTTTTCCAATCGATTCAATTCTTTTCGATTCTAGACTTTTCGATTCGAATTTCTTTCTTTTCGATTCCTTTCGATTCGATTATTTTCTATTCGATTTGTTTCGATTCGATTCATTTTGATTCGATTCGCTTCAATTCAATTCAATT
This sequence comes from Canis lupus baileyi, assembly GCF_048164855.1. Lineage (NCBI taxonomy): Eukaryota > Metazoa > Chordata > Mammalia > Carnivora > Canidae > Canis > Canis lupus. The sequence continues at coordinate 24,277,365 of NC_132875.1, forward strand.
AATTTTTATTCGATTCAATTCGATTTGATTTGTTTCGATTAGTTTTGTTTCGATTCTTTTTGGTAATTTTCGATTTAATTTCGATTCGACTCTATTAGATTCGATTTGATTTTTCTCGATACGATTTGATTCTTCTTTATTTGATTTGTTTCTATTCTTTTCGATTTGATTTGATTTGATTCTTTTCGATTCAATTTGATTGTTTTCAATTTTATTTGATTCGATCTTTTGCAATTCAATTCAATTCAATTCGATTTTTTTGTTTCGATTTGATTCGATTTTTTTCGTTTCAATTCGATTCAATTTGAATCTTTTTATTCGAGTCTTTTCGATTTGAATTCCTTTCTTTTCAAAACCATTCAATTCGATTCTCCTCAATTCAATTCGTTTCGATTATTTTTGATTCCATTCGTTTGGATTCTTTTGATTCAGTGTGATTCGATTCGATTCGATTCTTTTCGATTTGAGTCTTTTTGATTCGAATTTCTTTCTTTTTGAATCGATTCAATTCGATTATTTTTCATTTGATTCGTTCTGATTCGATTATTTTCAATTTGTTTCGATTCTATTTGATTCGTTTTGATTCGATTCGAATCGATTATTTTCGATTCAATTCGAATCGATTATTTTCGATTCGATTCGTGTCGATTCGATTATTTTCTTTTTATAAAATTTTTATTTGTGATAGTCACAGAGAGAGAGAGAGAATGAGGCACAGACAAAGGCAGAGGGTGAAGCAGCCTCCACGCACTGAGAGCCCGACGTGGGACTCAATCCCAGGTCTCCAGGATCGCGCCCTGGGCCAAAGGCAGGCGCCAAACCGCTGCGCCACCCAGGGATCCCAATTCGATTATTTTCAATTCATGTCGATTTGATTATTTTCGATTCGATTCTTTTCTATTCGAATCGAATCGATTTTCGATTAAATTCGTTTCAATTTGATTCGATTCGATTCGATTAATTTCTATTCAATTCGATTCAATTTTTTTCGATTTGAATATTTTCGAATTGATATCTTTCAATTCTATTCGATTTGATTATTTTTGATTCGATTCGATTCAATTTGATTTGATTCGATTATTTTGGATTCAATTTGTTTCGATTCGATTTTTTCGATTCGATTCGTTTTTATTCGAGTTGATTCATTGCATTTCTATTCAATTCGATTTGATTAATATCGATTAGAATTGATTCGATTATTTCTGATTCAGTTCAATTCGATTCGATTATTTCCATTCAATTCGAATCGTTTCAATTATTTTCAATTCGATTCGATTCTTTTCATTTGATTTGATTCAATTCGAATCTATTTGATTCAATTTTTTTCGATTCGATTATGTACGTTTTAATTCGATTCGATTCTTTTCAATTCGAATCTTTTAGATTCAATCCAATTCGATTCTTTTACTTCGATAAGATTTTATTCTTTTCGATTCGATTCGATTTTTTTTCGATTCGATTCTTCTTTATTTCATTTCTTTCTATTCTTTTCAATTCAATTTGATTCGATTCTTCTCAAATCGATTCAATTCTTTTCGATTCGATTATTTTCGATTCGTTTCCATTCGATTCGATTCTTTTCAATTCAATCGAATGGAATCGAATCAAAAACAATCAAAACAAATCGAATCAATAAGAATCGACACATTATGATAAAAATTGTTCGAATTGAAAAGAATCGAATCGATTCGAAAGAATCGAAACGAATAGAAAAGAATTGATTTGCACCAAAAGGAATGGAATCAAATCGAAAAAATCGAATCAAATCGAATCGAATTGACAAAAATCGAATCAAATCAAAAAGAATTGAATCGATTTGAAAAGAATCGAATCGAATCGAATTGCATCAAATAAATTTGAATAGAATCTAATCGAATTGAAAAGAATCGAATGGAAAAGAATCAAATCGAAACGAAACGAATCGAAAATAATCCAATCGAATCGAATCGTATCGAAATTAATCGAATCGAATCAAATCGAGTCAAAAGTAATCGAATCCAAAATCATCGAATTGAGTCAAAATTAATTGAATCAAATAGAAATGAATTGAAAATAATCGAGTCAAATCGAATCAAAAGGAAAATTTTCTAATCCAATTTAATCAAAACGAATAGAATCGATAATAATCGAATCGACTCAAGTCAAAACGAATCGAATCACAAATAGTCTAATCGAAACGAATTGAATCGAAAATAATCGAATTGATTCGAATCGAAACCAATCGAATTGAAAAAAATGCATCGATTCAAATCGAATCAAATCGAATCTAAATTAATCAAATTGAATCAAAACGAATCGAATTGAATCGAATCAAAAATAAACGAATCGAATAGAAAATAATCGAATCGAAAATAATCAAATCGAAACAAATCAAACAGAAAATATTGAATCGAATCAAATTGAATCGAATAGAAATTAATCAAATCGAATAGAAATGAAACGAATCGAATAGAATCGAATCGAAAATAATCGAATCGAATTGAATCGAATCGAATTGAATCGAAAATAATCGAATCAAATCAATTCAAAAAGAAAGAAATTAAAATAAAAAAGACTCGAATAGAATCGAATCGAATCGAAAAAAATCAAATCGAATCTCACCGAATCTAAAGAATCCAATCAAATGGAAGTGAAAAGAATCGAATCGAATCGTTTTGAAGAGAAAGGAAATCGATTCGAATAGAAAGATTAGAATCAAATTGAAAAGAATCGAATCGAATAAAATCGAAAAGAAACGAATGGAGAACTATCAAATCAAAACGAAAAAAATCAAATCGAATTGACACGAAAAAATCAAATCGAATTGAATCGAATAGCAAAAATTCAAATCGATTCAAATCGAATCGAAAAGTATCAAATTGATTCGCAAAGAATCAAATCGATTGAATCGAAAGAATAGAATCAAATCAAACAAAGAATCGAATCGTATCAAAAAGAATAGAGTCGAATCGAAAAGAATCGAATCGAATCGAATAGAAAAGAATCGAATCGAAATTGAATCGAAAAGAATTGAGTCGAATCGAATAGAAAAGAATCGAATCGAATAGAATCGAAAAGAAACGAATTGAAAACTATTGAATCGAAATGAAAAAATCGAATCGAATCCAATCGAAAAGAATAGAATCGAATTGAAAAAGATCGAATCGAATCTAATCGAAAAGAATCGAATCGATTCCAAAAAAATAGAATCAAATCGAATCGAAAAGAATCAAAACAAATCAAATAAAGAAGAATCGCATCGAAAAAAATCGAATCGAATCGAAAAAAATCAAATCAAATCGAATCGAAAAGTATCGAATCAAATTGAATCAAAAAGAATCGAATCAAAAAGTGAATCGAATAAAAAAGAATAGAATTGAAGAAATCGAATCGACGAATCGAAAATAATCAAATCAAAAAGAATCGAATTGAATCTAAAATAAACCAATCGAAAAGAATTGAATCGAATAGATTTGAATTGAATAGAATCGAACGAAAAGTATTGAATCGAATCGAAAAGAATCAAATAGAATCGAGTTGAATTGAAAAGAATCGAATCGAAAAGGATGGAGTCGAATTGAAAAGAATCAAATTGTAAAGGATCTAATCGACGAATCGAAAAGGATCGAATCGAAAAGAATCATATCGAATCGAATAGAAAATAATCGAATCGAATAGAAAAGAGTCGATCAAAAAGAATCGAATCCATTCGAAAAAATCGAATCGAATTGAATATAAAATAATCGAATCACATCGAATCAAAAAGAATCGAATCGATTCAAATCGAATCGAATCGAAAATAAACGAATTGAATCGAATCGTAAAGAATCGAATCAAATTGAATAACTCGAATAGAATCGAATGAAATCGAAAAGAAATGAATCAGAAAGCATTGAATCGAATCGAAAAGAATCGAATCGAATCAAATAGAAAAGAATCGAATCGATAGAATTGAAAAGAATCAAATCGTATCAATCGAATCGAAAAGAATCGAATCGAAAACATCGAATCGAATCGAAACGAAACGAATCGAATTGAAAAGAGTCGATCGAAAAGAATAATCAAATCGAAAAGACTAAAATCGAAAAGGATCGAATTGAATCAAATCGAAAAGAATCGAATGGAATTGATAAGAGGCGATCGAAAAGAATCAAATCGAATCGAAAAAAACGAATCGAATCGAATCGAATCGAAAAAATCGAATCTAATCGAATCGAATTGAAAAGTATCGAAAAGAATCGTATCGATCTAATCGAAAACAATCAAATTGAAAGGAATCGAAAAGAATCGAATTGAAACAAATCAAACGGAATCGAAAAGAGTCGAACGAAAAGAATCGAATCGAATCGAAAAGACTCAAATCGAAAAGAACCGAATCGAATCAAATCGAAAAGAATCGAATCGAATCGCAGGGGTGGATCGAAAAAATCGAATCGATTCGAAAAAAACGAATCGAATCGAATTGAAAAGAATCAAAAAGAATCGAATCGAATTGAAAGGAATTGAAAAGAATCGAGAAGAATCGAATCGAATCGAATAGAATAGAAAAGAATCGAATCAAATCGAATCGAAAAGTATCGAATCGAATCAAAAAGAATCGAGTCAAGTTGAAAAAACAGAATCGAATCGAAAAGAATCGAATCGAAAAGAATGGAATCGATTCGAAAAGAATCGAATCGAAAAAAATGAATGGAATCGAATTAAAACGAATCAAATAAAAAATAATCGAATCGAAACGAATCGATACGAAAATAATCGAATCGAATCAAAACTAATCGATTCGAAAATAATCGAATCAAATCGAATCGAATCGAAATTAATTGAATCGAATCGAAACGAATCGAAATCGAATCGAATCGAAAATAATCGATTCGAAACACATCGAATCGAAAATAATCATATAGTATCGAATCGAATCAAAAATAATCAAATCGAATTGAAATGAATCGAAAATAATCTAATCGAAATGAATCAAACAGAAAATAATCGAATCGAATTGAAATTAATTGAATTGAACCGAATGGAAAGGAATCTAATCGAAAATAATCGAATCGATTCGAATCGAATTGAATTGAAAATAATCGAATAAAATGGAAATGAATCGAATCGAATATAATCGAACCAAAACATTTCGAATCGAAAATAATTGAATTAAAACGGATCAGAACGAATTGATTCGAAAATAATTGAATCGAAATTAATCGAATCAAAATGAATCGAATCAAATCGAAAATAATCACTCGAAAATAATTGAATCGAATCGAAAAGAATCGAATCGAAAATAATTGAATTGAATCGAATCGAATAGAAATTGAATCGAATCGAATCAAAACGAATCGAATCGAAAATAATCGAATCAAATCGAATCAAAACGAATCGAATTGAAAATAATAGAATCAAAACTAATCGAATTGAAAAAAATCAAATCGAATCGAATGGAAATGAGTCGAATAAATCAAATCAAATCGAAAAGAATTGAATCAAAGTTGAATGAAAAAGAATTGAATCGAATTGAAAATAATCGAATTGAATATACTCGAACATATACGAATCGAAAACTATCAAATTGAATAAAAAAATCGAATCGAATCGAAAAAAACGAATCGAATCGAAAAGAATCAAATCGAATAAAAAGATATTGAATCGAATCGAATAAAAAAGAATCGAATAAAAATGAGTCGAATCAAATTGAATCGAAAAGAATCGAAACGAATAAAATAAAGAAGTATCGCATCAAAAAAATCGAATCGAATCTAATTGAATAGAAAAGAATCGAATCAAATTGAATTGAAAAGAATCGAATCGAATCGAAAAGAATTGAAACGAACTGAATCGAAGAGAAAAGAATCGAATCGAATCAAAAAGAATCAAATCTAAACGGAAAAATCTAATCGAGTTGAAAATATCGAATCGTATGGAAAAGAGTAAATCGAATCGAAAAGAATTGAATAAAAAAGAATCAAATCAAATAGAATCGAAATTGAATAAAAAAGAATCGAAAAGAATAGAATCGAATAGAATCGAAAAGAAACGAATCGAAAACTATCGAATTGAATCGAAAAAATCGAATAGAATCGAATCGAAAAAAACGAATCGAATCGAATCGAAAAGAAGCGAATCAACTCGAAAAAGATCGAATTGAATCGAATCGAATCAAAAATAATTGATTCAAAATGAATCGAATCAAATTGAATAGAAAGGAATCGAAACGAATCAAATAAAGAATCGAATCTAAAAAAATTGAATCGAATCGAATTGAATCGAAAAGAATCGATTCGATTTGATTATTTTGGATTCGATTAGATTCTTTTCGATTCAATCCATTAATTTCAATTCAAATTGATTCGATTCTTTTTGATTCGATTCGATGATTTGATTCGATTATTTTCGATTCGATTTGATTCGATCTTTTTGATTCGATTTGATTATTTTCTATTCAATTCGAATCTTTTTTCTTATTTTCGATTCGATTCGATTGCATTCGATTCGATTATTTTCGATTCAAATCAGGTTTGATTATTTTTTATTTGATTTGATTCTTTTGGATTCGATTCTATTATTTTCGATTCGATTCAATTATTTCGATTCGATTCTTTTTGTTTCGATCGATTTTTCGATTCGATTCACTTATTTTCGATTCAATTCGATTGGATTATTTTTGATATGATGCGAATCGATTATTTTTGATTTGATTCGATTCAGTTAATTTTGATTCAATACGATTATTTTCTATTCAATTCAATTCAATTTGATTACTTTTGATTCGATTTGATTGGATTCAATTCCATTAGTTTCGATTCGATTCAATTATTTTTGACTCTCTTCGATTCGATTCTCTTCGATTTGTTTAGATTTTATTCTTTTCGATGCGATTTGATTCATTTTGATTAGATTATATTCGATTCTTTTTTATTCCATTCTATTCGATTCCATTCAATTCTTTTGAATTCGATTCAATTTGATTCTTTTCGATTCGATTCGACTCGATTCTTTTCGTTTCAATTCTTTTTGATTCAATTCGATTCAATTATTTCAATTCGATTCGATTATTTTCGTTTCGATTCTATTCTTTTCTATTCGATTAGATTTGATTCTTTTCGATTCTATTAGATTCGATCCTTTACGATTCTCTTCGATTCAAATTGATTCTTTTCAATTCAATTCCATTCTTTTTGATTCTATTCAATACGATTCGATTCCATTCATTCGATTCATTACTATTCTTTTTGATTCAATTCGATTTCATTCTTTCGATTAGACTCGATTTGATTATTTTCATTTGGATTTGATTTGATTCTTTTCTTTTCGATTCTTTTCGTTTTTAGTGGATTCAATTCGATCCTTTTTGATTCGATTCTTTTTGATTCGATTCGATTGTTTTTGATACATTTCGATTCGATTATTATCGTTTCGATTCAATAGTTTTTGATTCAATTCTTATCGATTCTTTTCTTTTCGATTCGATTTCCATTCTTTTCAAATCGACTCGAGTCGATTCGATTCTTTTCAATTCGATTCGACTCGATTCTTTTTGAATCGATTCGATTTGATTGGATTTGATTATTTTCACTTGCATTCGATTCGATTATTTTGATTCGGTGTGATTCGACTCGATTTTTTTCTATTCGATTCGATTCGATTCTTTTGATTCGATTCGATTCAATACTTTTCCATTTGATTCAATTTGATTCTTTTCGATTCGATATTTTTCATTCGATTCCTTTCTTATCGAATTGAATCGATTCTTTGCGATTCGATTTGATTCAATTTGATATTTTCGATTAGATTAGATTATTTTCATTTCGATTCGATAGTTTTCGATTAGTTTCTTTTCGATTCTTTATATACGAATTCATTTCTTTCATAATCGATTCAATTCGATTCAATTCTTTTCGATTCGATTCTTTTCGATTAGATTCGATTCGATTTTTTCGATTCGATTCTTTTTGTTTCGAGTCAATTTGATTCAATTCTTTTCGATTCGATTCGATTATTTATGATTCATTTCGATCCGATTCAATTCTATTCTTTCCGATTCTATTCGATTGGAATACATGATTTTCGATTTGATTCAATTCGATTCCATTTGATTTTTTCAATCGATTCGATTCTGTTCGATTCGATTCTTTTTGATTTGATCATTTCGATTCTGTTCAATTCGATTCGATTCTTTTTGATACGATTCGATTCTTTCGATTTGATTCTTTTCGATTTGATTTGATTCTTTTCAATTCTGTTCGATTGAATTACATGACTTTCGATTGGATCCGATTCTATACGATTTGATTTTTTCCATTCAATTCGATTCTTTTCGATGGATTCTTTTCGATTCAATTCAATTGGATACGTTTCTTTTCGATTTGATTCAATTCGATTCTGTTCGATTCGATTCGATTCTTTCGATTTGATAAATTGGATTATTTTCTATTCAAATCGATTCGATTCAATTTAATTATTTTCGATTCAATTCGATTCGATTCGATTTGATATTTTTCGATTCGATTTGAATCATTTCGATTCGATTCCTTTCGATTCAATTCGATTGTATTCTTTTCGATTACATTGGAATCGATTCGATTTTTTCGATTTGTTTCGATTCTTTTCGATTCGATTCTTTCAATTCAATACGATTCGTATTTATTCTTTTCCATTTGAGTCGATTCAATTTGTTTCTTTTCGATTCGAAAGTTTCTATTTGATTCGATTTGATTCTTTTCGATTCGATTCTTTTCTTTTTGATTCGATTAGATTCTTTTCCTTGTGCTCGCTTCGGCAGCACATATACTAGATTCTTTTCCTTCAATTCGTTTCGTTTCTTTTTGATTCGATTGTTTTCGATTTGATTTGATTTGATTCATTTCGATTCGATTCTTTTCTTTTTGATTCGATTATTTTCATTCGATTCAATTCGATTCTTTTCGATTTGATTAGATCCGTTTTGATTCTCTTGGATTCTATTCTTTTCGATTCAATTCGATTTGATTCTTTTCGATTCGATTTAATACGATTTAAATGGATACATTTCTTTCGGTTTCTTTTTTTAATTTATTTTTTATTGGTGTTCAATTTACTAACATACAGAATAACCCCCTGTGCCCGTCACCCATTCACTCCCAAATTCATCCTCCTCCCCTTCTACCACCCCTAGTTCGTTTCCCAGATTTAGCAGTCTTTACGTTCTGTCTCCCTTTCTGATATTTCCCACGCATTTCTTCTCCCTTCCCTTATATTCCCTTTCACTATTATTTATATTCCCCAAATGAATGAGAACATATAATGTTTGTCCTTCTCCGACTGACTTACTTCACTCAGCATAATACCCTCCAGTTCCATCCACGTTGAAGCAAATGGTGGGTATTTGTCATTTCTAATAGCTGAGTAATATTTCATTGTATACATAAACCACATCTTCTTTATCCATTCATCTTTCGTTGGACACCGAGGCTCCTTCCACAGTTTGGCTATCGTGGCCATTGTTGCTATAAACATCGGGTGCAGGTGTCCCGGCGTTTCATTGCATTTGTATCTTTGGGGTAAATCCCCAACAGTGCAATTGCTGGGTCGTATGGCAGGTTTATTTTTAACTCTTTGAGGAACCTCCACACAGTTTTCCAGAGTGGCTGCACCAGTTCACATTCCCACCAACAGTGTAAGAGGGTTCCCTTTTCTCCGCATCCTCTCCAACATTGGTTGTTTCCTGCCTTGTTAATTTGCCCCATTCTCGCTGGTGTGATGTGGTATCTCATTGTGGTTTTGATTTGTATTTCCCTGATGGCAAGTGATGCAGAGCATTTTCTCATGTGCATGTTGGCCATGTCTATGTCTTCCTCTGTGAGATTTCTGTTCATGTCTTTTTCCCATTTCATGATTGGATTGTTTTTTCTTTGGTGTTGAGTTTAATAAGTTCTTTATAGATCTTGGAAACTAGCCCTTTATCTGAAATGTCATTTGCAAATATCTTCTCCCATTCTGTAGGTTGTCTTTGAGTTTTGTTGACTGTATCCTTTGCTGTGCAAAAGCTTCTTGTCTTGATGAAGTCCCAATAGTTCATTTTTGCTTTTGTTTCTTTTGCCTTCGTGGATGTATCTTGCAAGAAGTTACTATGGCCGAGTTCAAAAAGGGTGTTGCCTGTGTTCTTCTCTAGGATTTAAATGGAATCTTGTCTCACATTTAGATCTTTCATCCATTTTGAGTTTATCTTTGTGTATGGTGAAAGAGAGTGGTCTAGTTTCATTCTTCTGCATGTGGATGTCCAATTTTCCCAGCACCATTTATTGAAGAGATTCGATTTTCTCAATTGGATTTGATTCGTTTATTTTCGATTCGATTCGATTCCATTTGATTTTTTTGATTCGATTTGCATCTTTTCAATTCGATTCTTTTCGATTCGAGTCAATTTGATTCGATTCTTTTGATTTGATTTGATTATTTACGATTCAATTCGATCCGATTCAGTTCGATTCTTTTTGATTCTATTCGATTGGATTACATGATTTTTGATTGGATTCAATTCGATTTGATTTTTTCGATTCAATTCGATTCTTTTCGATTTGATTATTTTTTATTTGATTCAATTCTTTCGATTTGATTAGATTTGATGCTTTTTTATTTGAATCGATTCGATTCGATTCTTTTTTATTCGAAACACATCGATTCTTTTCGATTCGATTCGATTCATTTCGATTCAATTCTATTCGATTATTTCTATTTCGATTTGATAGTTTTCAATTCGTTCCTATCGATTCTTTTTGATTAGAATTCATTTCTTTTCGAATCGATTCGAGTCGAGTCGATTCTTTTCTATTCGATTCGATTCTATTTGATTCGATTAGATTCTTTTCACTTCCATTCGATTCAATTTTTTGGATTCGATGCGATTCGATTATTTTCGTTTTGCTTAGATTTCCTTCTTTTCGATTCTCTTCGATTCGATTTGATTCTCTTCGATTCGATTCTTTTCGATTTTTTTCAATTCGATTTGACTCGGTTCATTTCGATTGAATTCTTTTCGATTCTTTTCGATTTGATTCTTTTCGATTCTCTTTGATTCGATTTGATTCGTTTCGATTCTTTTCGATTAGATTAGATTATTTTTTATTCAATTTGATTCGATTGTTTAGATTCGATGATATTAGATGCAATTTTTTTCGACTCGATTCTTTTCAATCTTATTCGATTCGAGTCAATTAGATTCTTTTATATTGATTCGATTCGATTCGATTTAATTCAATTCTTTTCTATTCTTTTTTTTAATTTTTATTTATTTATGATAGTCACAGAAAAAGAGAGAGAGAGGCAGAGACACAGGCAGAGGGAGAAGCAGGCTCCATGCACCGGGAGCCCGACGTGGGATTCGATCCCGGGTCTCCAGGATCGCGCCCTGGGCCAAAGGCAGGCGCTAAACCGCTGCGCCACGCAGGGATCCCAAACCTTTTCTATTCGATTTGATTCTTTTCGATTCGATTTGATTTTTTCGATTCGATTCGATTTACGATTCAATTCTATTCGATTTGATTTTTTTTGATTCGATTTGAATCTTTTCGATTCAATTCTTTTCAATTCGATTCAATTTGATTCGATTCTTATCGATTCGATTCTTCTCCATTCGATTCTTTTCAATTCGATTCGATTATATACGAATCAGTTCGATCCGATTCAATTTGATTCTTTTTGATTCAATTCGATTCTTTTCTATTCAATTCCATTTGATAGGATTACTTGATTTTCAGCTCAATTTGATTCGATTTTATTTTTTCGATTCGATTCACTTCTTTTCGATTCGATTCAATTGCATTCGATTCTTTTCGATTCGATTCAATTCGATTCAATTCTTTTTTATTCGATTCCATTCGATTTTTTCAACTCGATTCGATTCTTTTCAATTTGATTCGATTCTTTTCGATTCGATTCTTTTGTATTTGATTCAATTCGATTCGATTTTTTCGATTCTACTGGATTCAATTCTTTTCGATTCAATTCGTTTTGATTCGATTCGTTTCGATTCCTTTCAATTCGATACGATTCTTCTCAAATCTTTTCAATTCGATTCGATTGGATTCGATTTGTTTTTTTCGAATAGATTTGATGCTTTTCGATCGACCCTTTCGATTCGATTCGATTCTTTTCTATTTGATTCAATTCTTTTCGATTTGAGTCTTTTCAATTCGATTAGATTGTTTTCAATAGACTCTTTTCGATTCCATTCAATTTGTCTCGATTCAATTCGATTATTTCGATTAGATTCTTTTCGATTCGATTGATACGATTCGATCCTTTTCGATTATTTTCAATTCGATTCGAGTAGATTCGATTTTTTTCGATTCATTTTTTTCGATTCGATTCGATTCTTTTCAATCGACTCTTATCGATTCGATTCTTTTTACTTTGATTCGATTCAATTCTTTTCGATTTGTCTTTTTGATTTGATTCAATTCTTTTCGATCGACTTTTCGATTCAATTCGATTCGTTTCGATTCGATTCGATTCTTTCGATTCGATTCTTTTGTATTCGATCAATACGATTCGATTCTTTTCGATTCTATCGAATCGATTCTTTTCTATTTGATTTGATTCAATTTGATTCTTTTCGATTCGATTCGATGTTTTCGATTTATTTCTTTTCGATTTCAATCGATTCAATTCGAATTTTTCAATTCGATTCGATTCTTTACGATTCGATTCAATTCGATTCTTTTTGATTAGATTCGATTTGAATCGATTCGATTCTTTACTATTCGATTTGATTTGATTATTTTCGATTCGATTCGAATCGATTTTTTCGAATGGATTCGATTCTCTTCGATCGACTCTTTTCTATTCGATTTGATTCTTTTCAATTCGATTCGATTTGATTCTCTTCGATTCTTTTCGATTCGATTCGATTCTTTTCGATTGACACATTGATTCGATTCGATTTGATACCTTTCGATTTGATTCTTTTTTATTCGATTCGATTCTTTTTGATTTGATTATTTTCGATTCATCGATTGTATCCTTTTCAATTTGATTCTTTTCTATTCGATTCGATCCTTTTTGATTCGATTCTTTTCGATTCAATTCGATTCTTTTCTAATCTATTTGATTCTTTTTGATTCGATTCGATTCTTTTCGATTCAATTATTTTCTTTTTTTTTAATTTTTTTTATTTATTTATGATAGTCACACAGAGAGAGAGAGAGAGAGGCAGAGACATAGGCGAGGGAGAAGCAGGCTCCATGCACCGGGAGCCTGATGTGGGATTCGATCCTGGGTCTCCAGGATCGCGCCCTGGGCCAAAGGCAGGCGCCAAACCGCTGCGCCACCCAGGGATCCCCGATTCAATTATTTTCGATTCAATTATTTTCGATTCAATTCGATTCAATTAATTTCTATTCTATTTGATTTGATTTTTTCAATTCGTATGATTTTTTTTGATTCGATTCTTCATTGTTTGATTTGTTTCAATTCTTTTTTATTCCATTTGATTTGTTTTTTTCAAATCGATTCGATTCTTTTCGATTCGCTTCGATTCATCATTTTCGATTCGATTCTATTCTTTTCGATTCGATTTGATTCGATTTTTTTTGTTTCGATTCGATAGTTTTCGATTCGTTTCTTTTAGATTCTATTCGATTCGAATTTTTTCTACTCAATTCGATTTGAATTGAATCTTCGATTCTTTGCGATTCAATTTTGATTCTATTCTTTTTGATTTGATTCGATTATTCTCGATTCGATTCGATTATTTTCGATACGATTCGAGTATTCTTTATTTGATTTGATTCTTCTTTTCGATTCGATTCGATTTGATTCTTTTCGAAATGATTCGATTCTTTTCGATTCGATTTGATTAGATTCGAATTTTTGAATTTTTGCGATTCGATTCGATTTTTTCACTTCTATTCGATTGCATTATATAGATTCGGTGCGATTCGATTCGATTTTTACTCCATTCGATTCGATTCAGTTCTTTTCGAATTGAGTTTTTTCAATTTGAATTTCTTTGTTTTCGAATTGCTTTGATTCGATTATTTTCGATTTGATTCAATTCGATTCGTTTTGCTGCACTTAATTTCTATTTGATTCTATTTGATTCGATTCGATTATTTTGGATTCGATTCATTTCGATTCGATTCTTTTCGATGTGATTGTTTTCAATTTGAATCGATTATTTTCGATTAGATTCATTTCAATTAGATTCGATTCGATTCGATTAATTTCGATTTGATTCGATTCCATTCTTTTCGATTCGATTATTTTCCATTAGATTTCTTTCAATTTGATTCGATTTGATTATTTTTATTCGATTCGATTTAATTCGATTTGATTAGATTATTTTCCATTCGACTAGTTTCGAATCGATTTTTTCGATTCGATTCATTTCGATTCGATTTGATTCATTCCGTTTCGATTCAATTCGATTCGATTAATATCAATTAGATATGATTCGTTTATTTTCGATTCGATTTGATTCGATTCGTTTTCATTCGATTCGATTCAATTATTTTCTATTCGATTCGATTTGAATGAATTCCATTCGATTATTTTCGATTCGATTAGATTCGATTCATTTTGATTCGATTCGATTAATTTCTATTTGATTCAATTTATTTTGATTGATTCTTTTCAATTCATTTCGATTCGATTAGATTAATTTCGATTCGATTCAATTCGATTTGATTCGAATCGATTATTTTCTACTTGATTCGTTTCAATTAGATTCGATTCAATTCGATTAATTTCGATTTGATTCGATTCCATTCTTTTTGATTCGATTATTTTATATTCGATTTCTTTCGATTCGATTCGATTTGATTATTTTTATTCGATTCGATTTAATTCGATTTGATTCCAGTATTTTCCATTCGATTTGTTTCGATCCGATTTTTTCGATTCGATTCATTTCGATTCGATTTGATTCATTCCGTTTTGAATCAGTTCACTTCGATTAATATCGATTAGATATGATTCGATGATTTTCGATTTGATTCGATTCGATTCGATTCGATTCATTTTGATTAATTTCGATTCGGTTATTTTCTTCTTTTTTAAAGATTTTATTTATTTATTTATTCAGGATAGTCACAGAGAGAGAGAGAGAGAGAGGCAGAGACACAGGCAGAGGGAGAAGCAGGCTCCATGCACCGGGAGCCCAACGTGGGACTCGATCCCGGGTGTCCAGGATCGTGCCCTGGGCCAAAGGCAGGCGCTAAACCGCTGCACCACCCAGGGATCCCCAATTCAATTATTTTCAATTCGAATCGATTCTTTTCATTTGATTCGATTCAATTTGAATCTATTCTATTCAATTCTTTTAGATTCGATTATGTACGATTCGATTCGATTCTTTTCAATTCGATTATTTTAGATTCCATTCAATCAGATTCTTTTCGATTCGATAAGATTTGATTCTTTTCAATTCGATTCGATTTTTTTATTCGATTCTTTATTTCCTTTGTTTCGATTCTTTTCGATTCGATATGTTTTGATTCTTTTCAAATCGATTCAATTCTTTTCGATTCGATTATTTTCGATTCGATTCGTTTCCATTCGATTCGATTCGATTATTTTCGATTCGAATTTTTTCGAACGAATCGAGAAGAATAGAATAGAATCGAATTGAAAAAAATCAGTACAAATCGAATCAAAAAGAATCGACTCAAAATAATAAAAATTGATCGAATTGAAAAGAAACGAATCGAATCAAAAGAATCGGATAGAAAAGAAACGAGTCGAAACAAATCGAAAACAATCGAATTTAAAAGAATTGAATCAAATAGATTTGAATCGAATCAAATCATAAAGAATCGAAACGAATCGAATGAAATCGAAACGAAAAGAATCGAATCGAAAGAATCGTATCGAATCGAAAAGAATCGATTTGCATCAAAAAGAATCGAATCAAATAGAAAAAAATCGAATCAAATTGAATCGAATTGGCAAGAATTGAATCAAATCGAAAAGAATCGAATTGAAAAGAATCGAATTGGATCGAATAAAATTGAATAAAATATAATTGAATAGAAAAGAATCGAATCAAAAAGAATCAAATCGAAACGAAACGAATCGAAAATAATCCAATTGAAACAAATCGAATAAAAAAAATTGAAAAGAATCAAACCAAATCGAAAATAATCAAACTGACTCGAATCGAATCGAAAATCTTCGTATCGAATCGAAAATAATCAAATTGACTGAAGACGAATCGAAAATAATCGAATCGAATCCAATCGATGAATCGAAAATTATCCAATCGAATAGAATGGAATCGAAAATAATCAAATCGAATCGAAAGTAATCGAATCGATTCGAATCGAATTGAAAATAATGGAAAGGAATCGAAAACAATCGAATCACATCGAATGGAATCGAAAATAATCGAATCGAAAATAATCGAATCGATTTGAATCGAATATAATCGAACGGAATAGAAAAGAATCGAATCGAATAAAAAATCATCAAATCAAATCGAAAAGGATCAAATCGACTCGTATCGAATTGAAAAGAATCGAATCGAATAGAAAATAATCTAATCGAATCCAATTGAATCGAATGGAATCGTATCGAAAATATTCGAAGCGAATGGAAAAGAATCGAATCGAATAGAAAATAATCGAATCGATTCAAAAAGAATCGAGTCAATTCGAATCGAATCGAAATGAATCGAAACCAAAAGAATCGAATCGAATTGAATCGAAAATAATCGAAACGAATCGAATGGAATAGAATCGAAAATAATTGAAACGAATCGACAAAAAAATCGAATCGAATCGAAGCAAATCGAAACGATTCAAATCGCAAATAATTGAATCGAATCGAAACGAATCAAATCGAAAATAATCAAATCGAAACAAATCGACTCGAAAATAATTGAATCGAATCGAAACGAATAGAATCAAAAATAATTTAATCGAAACGAATCGAATTGAAAATAATTCAATCGAATTGAATCAAATCGAAATAATTGAATCGAATAGAAAAGAATCTAATCGAAATGAATCGAATCGAAAATAATTCAATCAACGTGAAATGAAATGAATCGAATCGAATCGTTTTAAAAAAACGAATTTGAAATGAAAAGAATCGAATAGAAAGATTCGAATCGAGTTGAATCGAAAAGAATCTAACCGAATAGAATCGAAAAACAAATCAAAAACTATCGAATCGAAACGAAATAAATCGAATTGAATTGAAACGGAAAAAATCGAATCAAATTGAAACGCAAAAATTCGCATCGAATCAAATCGAATCGAAAAGAATAGAATCAAATGAAATAAAGAAGAATCGAATCGTATCGAAAAGAAATCGAAAAGAATCAAATCGTATCGAATAGAAAAGAATCGAATCAAATAGAAAAGAATCTATCGAGAAGAATCGAATCAATTCGAAAAAATCAAAACAAATCGAATCGAAAAAAATCGAATCGAATCGAATCGAAAAGAATCGAATCGAAAAGAATCGAATCGAATAGAAAAGAATCGTATCGATCGAATCGTAAAGAATCGAATCGAATTGAAACAATCGAATCAAATGAAATAAAAAACAAATGAATCGAAAGCATCGAATCGAATCAAATCAAATCGAAACGAATCAAATCGAATCAAAAACAGTCGATCGAAAAGAATCGAATCTAATAGAAAAGACTCAAATCAAAAAGAATCGAATCGAATCGAATCGAAAAAAACGAATGGAATCGAATCGAAAAAAACTGAATCAAATCGAATCGAATTGAAAAGAATCGAATCGAAAGGAATCGAATCAAATCGATTCGAAACAAATCGAATGGAATCGGAGTCGATCGAAAAGAATCGAATCGAATCAAAAAGACACAAATCGAAAAGAATCGAATCGAATCAAATCGAAAAGAATCTAAATGAATCGAAGGGGTCGATTGAAAAGAATCGAATCGATTAGAAAAAAAAGGAATCGAATTGAATCAAATTGAAAAAGTCAATCGAATCGAATTGAATCAAAAACAATCGAAAAGAATCAAATCGAAAAGAATCGAATGAAATCGAAAAGAATCGAATCGATTCGAAAAAAATCGAATCGAAAAGAGTCGAATTGGATAGAAATGAATCAGATAAAAAAGAATCGAATCGAATCGAATCAAAATGAATCGAATCGAAAATAATCGAATCAAATCAAATCAAATCGAAGCGAATCGAAAATAATCGAATCGAAATGAATCGAATCAAAAATAAAGATATCAGGGATCCCTGGGTGGCACAGCGGTTTGGCGCCTGCCTTTGGCCCAGGGCGCGATCCTGGAGACTCGGTATCGATTCCCACGTCAGGCTCCTGGTGCATGGAGCTTGCTTCTCCCTCTGCCTGTGTCTCTGCCTTTCTCTCTCTCTGTATGACTATCATAAATTAAAAAAAAGAATCGAATCGAATCGAAGTTAACCGAAACGAATCTAAAATAATCGAATCGAATCAAATCGAATCAAAACCAATTGAATTGAAACGAAACGAATCAAAAGTAATTGAATCAAAAGGAATCGAATCGAAAATAATTGAATCGAATTGAAACGAATTGAATCGAAAATAATCTAATCAAAATGAATCGAATCAAATCAATTCGAATACAAAATAATCGAATCGAATCGAAACGAATCGAATCAAAATGAATCGACTCAAAAATAATTGAATCGAATTGAAACAAATCGAATCTAAAACACTGGAATCGAAATGAATCGAATCAAAAATAATTGAATCAAATCGAATAGAAATTAAACGAATTGAATTGAATCGAAAAGAATTGAATCGATATTGAATCAATAAGAATCGAAAAGAATCGAATCAATTCGAAAAGAATCGAATCGAATGGAATCGAAAAGAAACGAATCGAAAACTATCGAATTGAAATGAAAAAAAAACGAATCGAATCGAGTCGAAAAAACGAATCGAATCTAAAAGAATCGAATAGAATTGAAAAAGATCGAATTGAATCGAATCGAATAAAAAATAATCGATTCAAAATGAATCGAATCAAATTGAATCGAAAACAATCGAAACGAATCAAATAAAGAATCGAATCGAAAAAATTGAATTGAATCGAAAAGAATCGAATTGAAAAGAATCAAATCGAATCGAATTTAATCAAAATGAAAATAATCGAATCGAAAAGAATTGAATCGAAACGATCGAATTGAATCGAATCGAATAAAAAAAATAGAATCGAATAGAAAATAATCGATTCGAATCGAATGGAATCGAATTGAAAATACTCGAATCGAATCGAATTGAAACGAATCAAATAAAAAATAACTGAATCTAAATGAATCGAATCGAAAATAATCGAAACGAATCGAATCCAAATTAATGGAAACGAAACGAATCGAAAATAATCAAATCGAATCGATCGAATCGAATCGAATTGAAAATAATTGAATCAAATCGAATTGAAACAATTCAATTCGAAAATGATCGAAACAAAATGAATCGATCGAAAATAATCGAATGAAAATTATTCCAATCGAATTGATCTAATTGAAACGAATCGAATCGAAAATAATCGAGTCGAATCGAAATGAATGGAATCGAAAATAATCGAATTGAAACTAATCAAATCGAAAATAATCGAATCGAATCGAATCGCACAGAATCGAATCGGATTGAATCGAAAAGAATCTAATCGAATCGAAAAATTCAAATCGAGCAGAAAAAATCGAATCGAATTGAATATAAAAGAATCAAATCGAATTGAAAAGAATCGAATCGAAAAAAATCGAATCGAATCGAAAAGTTTTGAATCGAATCGAAAAGAATCGAATCGAATCAAAAAGAATTGAATCGGAAATAATCGAATCGAATCGAATCAAAAATAATCAAATCGATTTGAATCGAATCGAAAAGAATCGAATAGAATCGAAAAGAATCGAATCGAATCAAAAAGAATCGAATCGAATCAAAAGAATAAAATAGAAAAGAATTGAATCGATGAATCGAAAAGAATCAAATCAAAAGGAATCGAATCGAATTGAATCAAATCGAAAATAATCGAATCGAATCGCATCAGAACGAATCGAATAGAAAATAATTGAATCGAATCAAATCGAAAATAATCTAATCGAATCTATTCAAAACGAATCAAATCCAAAATAACGAATCGAATAGAAACAATTCTAAAAGAAAGGAATTTGAATCAAGAAGATTCGAATTGAAAGATTTGAATGAAATCGAATCGAAACAAAAAGAATCGAATCAAATAGAATCGAAAAGAATCGAATCGAATACAAAAAGATCGAAATGAATCCAATCGAATCAAAAAAAATCGAATAGAATTGAAGATAATTGAATCAAATCGAATCGAATCACAGAGAATCGAAAAGTTTCGAATCGAATAGAATTGAATCGAAAAGAATCTAATCGAATCGAGAAGAATCGAATCGAATCGTAAAGAATCAAATCAAATCAAACGAAATAGAAAAGAATTGAATCGAATCGAATCGAAAAGAATCCAATCATATCTAATTGAATCGAAACTAATCAAATCGAAACGAATTGAATCGAATCGAAAGAATGGAAATGAAAAGAATCCAAACGAAAGGAATCGAATTGAATCGATGAGAATCGAAACAAAGAGAATTTAGTCGTATCGAAAAGAATCGAATGTAATGGAATTTAAAAAAATCGAATAGAAGACAATTGAAAAGAAGCAAATGGAATCGAAACGAAAAGAATTGAATGGAATTGAATAAAAAAGAATCGAATCAAATCGAAAAAAAATCGAATCAAGTCAAATCGAATTGAAATGAATCGAACTGAATGGAATGGAATCCAATCAAAAAGAATTGAATCAAATCGAATCAAAAAGTATTGAATCGATTCGAATCGAAAAGAACCAAATTGAATCAAATCGAAAAGAATTGAAGCGAATCGAAAACATCGAATCGAATAGAAATGATTGGAATCGAATCGAAAAGAAACAAATCGAATATAAAAGAACAGAATCGAATCAAATCGAAAAAAATCAAATTGAAAAGAATTGAATCGAATAGATTCGAATCAAATCGAAAAGAATCTAATCGAATCTAAAGAAACGAATCGAAAAGAATTGAATCGAATCGAAAAGGATCGAATTTAATCGAAAATCGAATCAAATCGAATCGAATTGAAAATAATCGAATTCGGGATCCCTGGGTGGCGCAGCGGTTTGGAGCCTGCCTTTGGCCCAGGGCGCGATCCTGGAGACCCGGGATCGAATCCCAAATCAGGCTCCCGGTTCATGGAGCCTGCTTCTCCCCGGTGCATGGAGCCTGCTTCTCCCTCTGCCTGTGTCTCTGCCTCTCTCTCTCTCTCTCTCTCTGTGACTATCATAAATAAATAAAAAAATTAATTAAAAAAAAGAAAATAATCGAATTCAAACCAATCTAATCGAATATAAACGAATCAAAAAGAATTGAATCGAAAAGTATCGAATCGAATTGAATTGAAAAAATCGAATCGAATCGAATCGAAAAGAATCAAATCGATTGAATCGAAAATAATCAAATCGAATTGAAAACAATAAAAACAAAAAGAATCGATTCGAATCGAATCGAAAATAATCGAATCGAAAAGAATTGAATCAAATAGTTCGAATCGATTCGAATTGAATCAAAAAGAATTGAATCAATAGAATCGAAAAAATCGAATCGAATCGAAAAGAATCGAATTGAATAAAATCGTATCGAAAGGAAAAGAATCGAATATAATTGAATCAAAAAGACGAATCAAATTGAACAAAATCGATTTGAATTGAATCGAACTGAAATGAATTGAACCAAATGGAATCGAATCCAAACTTAAAGAATCAAATCAAATAGAATCGAAAAGAATCGAATCGATTCGAATCAAAAGGAATCGAATCGAAAAGTATCGAATCAAATCAAAAAAAATGGAATTATATTGAATAGAATAGAATCGAATAGAAAAGAATCGAATCAACCCGAATCGAAAAGAACTGAATCGAATCAAATCGAAAAGAAACGAATTGAAAAGAATCAAATCGAATAGATTCAAATCGAATCAAATCGAATCGAAAAGAATTGTATTGAATCGAATCAAATTGCAACGAATCGAAAAGAATCAAATCGAATTGAAAACAATCAAATAAAATCGAAAAGAATTGAATCAAAAAGAAATCGAATTGAATCAAATCGAATTGAAAAGAATCGATTCAAATCAAAAAGAATCGAATCGAATCAAAAAGAATCGATTGGAATTGAAAAAAGTCGAATCGAATCGAATCTAAAAGAATAGAATCGAATGGAAAAGATTCAAATCCTAAATAATCGAACAGAACAGTCGAATCGGAAAGAAACAAATCAATTCGAGTGAGGTGAGACTCAGGTCTGGAACAGAGTAACCAGCTCCCAAGGATGCCCAGGTTAGGACCAGAGTCACCAGATCTCGGTGAGGCCAAGATCGGATCAGAGTCACCTGTTCCAGGTGAGGCCGAGAAGGAGTCCACAGCAATCAGCTCCAGGTGGGGAACAAAGTCACCAGGACTGGGTGAGGCCCAGATGGGCATCAGATTCACCAGGTCCAGGTGAGGCCCAGGTGGTGACCAGAGTCACCAGGTCTGGGTGAGGACCAGGTAAGGACCAGATTCACCAGGTCCAAGTGAGGCCCACGTGGGGACCTGAGTCACCAGGTATGGGGGAGGCCCAGGTGGCAACCCCACTCACCAGGTCCAGGTGAGGCCAACCTGCATGCCAGAGTCACCAGATCCAGGTGAGGTCCTGGTGGGGACTGGAGTCACCAGGTAAATGTGAGGCTAGGAAACCAGAGTCACCAGGTCCAGGTGTGGTTCCTGTGGGAACGAGAGTGACCAGGTCCAGGTGAGACCCAGGTGGGGACCAGAGTCACCAGGTCCAGATTGAGGCCTAGGTGGGGCCCAGAGTCTTCAGAGCCAGGTGAGGCCAAAGTGTGGAGCAAAGTTATCAGGTTCAGGCGAGTCCCATTTGGGAACCAGTCACCTCGTCCAGGTGAGGCCCACAAGAGTAGTGCCTCCAGCTCAATCCCATGATTTCCTAGTAATTCCTGTCTTTGACTGGTGCTACATACTAAGTTCCATACTAGCTAATTGAACCCTGCATCCAACGGCAGTTTACATCCAAGAGTAGGGCTCACACGCAGTCCCTCACAGTTCCACACTGCCTGCAGAATGTGTTTCCAACATCTTCACCAGAGATGTTTGTCAGAAGCTTGTAACGCAAGTAGAATAATGTAGGCCTGGAAAGGGTCTCCAGGTGGAGTAGAGTGGTATTCTTGGAACCTCCTGAGTTAGAATACTGCTGCGTTCTCACGGCCATAGGAACGCAGCTAGTTGAAAGCTGGCTTCTAGACATGCTTCCTTGTGAGAGTTGAGGTGAGGGCAGGACCCTCCCCCAACCTGACTGCCTGTAGACATAGGTCCTAACATCCTTATGTTAGGTGCTGGAAGAGGTTGTGAAAAGCAGGTAGACGTTTCAGGCTTGTAGTCATGTGTAACTGAGTTCAATACAGCGATTTCCAACAGCCTTGTTCAATTAAAGTGTAGCTAGGTTCTAACTCCCATAAAAGAGTGGCTAGCAGACATCTGCCTGCAAAGCATACACGCTTCTCAGAGTTGAGCTTATGGCCTATAACTCCCACAATCTGATGGCCTGTACGGATCGCTTCCACAGCATTCCGTTCCATGCGGGACAGTAGCGGAGTGAGAACCAAATGTCTGCATTGTCAATTGCGCGACTACCGGACACTTGCCTCCAAGTGATGCACACTCCTTTGGATGAGCTTATGGCTTGTTCCTCCCACATGCTGACCGCCTGTACCTTTCACTTCAAAAGGATGTCGTTCGATACGGGACACAAGTTTTGTGTCAGGCAAGTGTCCCCTAGCCCAATCCAACAACTTCTGAGTAATTCCTCCCTCAGAAGGGAGCCACATACCAACTTCCAAACCTGAGTACCTAGTTGAAAGCTGTCTCTCTGGGGAACTTCCTTCTGCGAGATGAGCTGACACGCGGTCCTTTCCAGTTCCATACTGCCTGCAGATGGAGTTACGAACATCCTCACTAGACATGTTTGTCAGACGCTCATGGGACGCAAGGGGCAAGCTGCAGGCTTCAATGGTTGTGTCTCCAGGTGCAGTAGAGCTTTATTCATGGAACGACCTGACTTCCAATGCTGTAAAGTTTGGGTTAGGTTATGGGTTAGGGTTAGGGTTAGGGTCCTGTTTAAGCTTAGGTTGAGGGTTACGGTTAGGGTTAGGGTAAGGGTTCAGGTTATGGTTAGGGGTAGTTTCAGGGTTAGGTGTAGGCTACGGGTTAGGGTTAGGGTTATGGTTAGGTTACGGATTAGGGTACGGGTTACGGTACGGGTTAGGTTATGGATTAGGGTACGGGTTAGTGTTAGGGTTAGGGTACAGTTTAGCGTATGGGTTAGGGTTAGGGAACGGCTTAGGTTTCAGTTTAGGTTTAAAGTTAGGGTTAGCGTTAGGGTATGGGTTAGGGTTAAAGTTAAGGTACTGTTTAGGGTTAGGGTTAGGTTGTGGGTTATGGTTAGGGATAGGGTAAGCATTAGGGTTAGGATTAGGTTAGGGTTAAGGTTAGGTTTAGTTTATGGGTTAGGGTTAGGGTTAGGGTTAGTTTACGTGTTAGGGTTAGGGTTAGGGTGAGGTTTAAGGTTAGGTTAGGTTTAGGGTTAGGGTTAGGTTTAGAGATAGGGTTAGGGTTATGATTAGTGTTAGGGTTAGGATTAGGGGTTAATGGTTAGGGTTAGGGTTAGGGGTTAGGGGTTAGGGTTAGGTTTAGGGTCGGGGTTGGGTTTGGGGTTGGGTTTGATATTAGGGTTAGGTTTAGGGTTAGAGTTAGGGGTTAGGGTTAGGTTTAGGGATATGGGTTTGGGTTAAGGTTAGGGTTAGGGTTAGGAGTTACGGGTTAGGGTTAGGGTTATGGTTAGTGTACGGGATAGGGTTAGGGTTAGGTTACGGGTTACTTTACGGGTTAGGGTATGGGTAAGGGTTAGGGTTAGGGTATGGGTTAGGGTAAGGGTACAGTTTATTGTTAGGGCGCGGGTAAGATTAGGGTTAATGTACGGGCTAGGGTTAGGTTACGGTTTAGGGTACGGTTTAGGGTTAGGGTAAGCGTTAGGATACGGGTTAGGGTTAGGATACGGGTTAGGGTTTAGTGTTAAGGTACGGGATAGGGTTAGGGTTAAGGTTAGGGTACGGGTTAGGGTTAGGGTAGGTTTAGGGTATTGTTTAGGGTTAGGGTACGGTTTAGGGTTAGGGTATGAGTTAGGGTATTGGTTAGGTTACGGATGAGTGTTAGTGTTAGGGTACGGGTTAGTGTATGTGTTAGGTTTCGGGTTAGGTTTACGGTTAGGTTTAGGGTTAAGGTTAGGTTTAGTGTTAGGGTTAGGTTTAGGGTTAGGTTTAGGGTGAGGGGTTAGGGTTAGTGTTAGGGTTAGGGGTTAGGGTTAGGTTTAGGTTTAGGGTTAGGGTTAGTGTACGGGTTACTGTTAGAGTACGGTTATGGCTATGGTTAAGGAACGGGTTAGGGTTAGGGTTAGGGTACTGGTTAGTGTACGGTATAGGGTACGGGTTAGGGTTAGGGTACGGGTTAGGGTTCGGGTTAGTGTTAAGGTATGGTTTAGGTTTAGGGTATGGGTTAGGGTTAGGGTATGGGTATGGGTACGGGTTGGGTTAGGGTACGGGTTAGGGTTAGTGTAAGGGTTAGGGTTAGGGTTACTGTACAGGATAGGCTTAGGGTTAGGGTACGGGTTAGGATTAGGTTTAGAGTACGGGTTAGAGTTAGGGTACGGGTTAGGGTTAGTTTTAGGTTACGGGTGAGTGTTAGGTTTAGGGTACAGGTTACTGTATGGGTTAGGTTTCAGGTTAGGTTTAGGGTTAGGTTTAGAATTAGTGGTTAGTGTTAGTGTTAGGGTTAGGGTTAGGATTAGGGTGAGGGGTTAAGGTTAGGGTTAGGGGTTAGGGTTAGGTTTAGGGTTAGGTTTAGGGTTAAGTGTTAGGTTTAAGGGTTAGGGATAGGGTTATGTTTAGGGGTTAGGGGAAGGGTTAGGTTTAACGGTTAGTGTTAACAGTTAGGATACGGTTAGGGCTAGGGGTTAGGGGTTAGCGGTTATGGCTAGGGTTAGGGGTTAGGGGTTAGGGTTAGTGTTAGTGTTAGGGTTAAGGTTAGGGGTTAAGGTTAGGTTTAGGTGTTAGGGTTAGGGTGTGCGTTAGTGTTAGGATTAGGGTTAGGTTTAGTGTTAGGGTTAAGGGTTAGGGTTAGGTTTAGGGTTATTGGTTAGGGGTTCAGCTTGGGGTTAGAGTTAGGGTTAAGGGTTAATTTTAGGGTTTGGTTTAGGGTTAGGGTTAGGGGTTAGGGTAGGGTTATGGTTAGTTACATATTCGGGTTAGGGTTAGGATTCGGGTTAGGGTACAGGTTAGGATACGGGTTTTTGTTAGAGTACTGGTTAGGGTTAGGGTAGGGGACGGGTTAGTGTATGGGTTAGGGTATGGGGTTAGGGTTATGGTATGGGTTAGGGTATGGGTTAGGGTTAGGGTACGGGTTAGGGTTGGGGTACAGGTTAGTGTTAGGTACCTGTTAGGGTTAGGAGACGGGTTAGTGTTAGGTTATGGGTTAAGTTTAGGGTTAGTGTTCATTTAGTGTTAGGATTAGGGTTAGGGGTTAGAGTTTAGGGTTAGTGTTAGTGTTACGGAAAGGGTTAGGGTTAGGGGTAAGGGTTAGGGGTAAGGGTAGGGTTAGGATAGGTTAAGTGTTAGGTGTTAGGGGTTAGGGTTAGGGATTTGATTCAATTGGATTCTTTTCGATTTGATTCTATTCAAATCTTTTCGATTCAAATCGATTCGATTCAATTCTTTTCAATTCGATTCTTATTGATTTGATTCTTTTCGATTCGATAGATTCTTTTCTATTCGATTCAATTTGATTCGAATCGATTCTTTTCGATTCGATTTGATTCGAGTCTTTTTGATTCGATTCGTTTCTATTCAATTCTTTTCAGTTTGATTCGATTCAAATCTTTATGATGCGATTCAATTCGATTCTTTATGATTCGATTCGATTCTTTTCAATTCGACTCGATTTTTTTCAATTCGATTCGATTCTTTTCTATTAGATTCGATTAATTCTTTTCGATACGATTCGATATTATTGCTTTCGATTTGATTCTCTTCGATTCGATTCGATACTATTCTTTTCGATTCGATTCGATATTTTCGATTCGATTTGATTCCTTTGATTCGATTCAATTATATTCGAATCTTTCGTTTTGTCTCGATTCTTTTCTATTCGATTCAATTTTTTTCGATTAGATTCGAATCTTTTCAATTTGATTCAATTCGATTCGAATCTTTTGTAATCGATTCTATTCTTTTCGATTCGATTAGATTCTATTCTTTTCGATTCTATTCTTTTCGATTTGATGATTCTTTTTGATTCGATTCGATTCGATTCTTTTCAATTCGATTCGATTCAATTCTGTTTGATTCGATTTGATTCAATTCGATTCAATTCGCTTCAATTCGATACTTTTCGATTCCATTCGATTCAATTCTTTTCGATTCCATTTGATTTGATCGATTCTTTTCAATTCGATTCGATTCAATTCGATTCAATTTAATTATTTTTGATTCGATTCAATTGTTTTTGATTCGACTGGATTCAATTATTTGATTCGATTATTTTCGATTTGATTTGATTCTTTTCGATTCGATTCGATTATATTCGATTCAATTTGATACTATTCGAATATTTTCGATTCGAATCGATTGCATTAGATTCGACTATTTTTTATTCAATTCGATTCGATTATTTTTTATTTGATTCGATTCATTTCGGTTCGATTCGATTCTTTTCGATTCGATTCTTTTCGATTCGATTCTTTTCGATTCGATTCATTTATTTTTTATTCATTTCGATTCGATTTTTTTCGATTCGATTCGATTCGATGCGAATCGATTATATTCGATTTGATTCGATTCGATGCAATTCGATTATTTTCAATTCCATTTGATTCGATTCGATACCTTTCGATTAGATTCGATTATTTTCTATTCGAATCAATTTGATTCTTTTCGATTGGATTTTTGATTCGATTCAATTATTTTCGATTCAATTCAAATCAATTTGATTATTTTTTATTCAATTTGAATGGATTTGATTCGATTATTTCGATTCGATTCAATTATTTTTTATTAGATTCCATTCTTTTTTATTTGATTCGATTATTTTCGATTCGATTCAATTATTTTCAATTCAATTAAGTTCGATTCGAATCGATTATTTTCGATTCAATTCAATATGATTCGGTTCGATTATTTTCGATTCGATTCGATTCGATTGTTTCCGAATCAATTAGGTTCGTTTCGATTCGATTATTTTTTATTCAATTCGGTTTGATTCGATTTGATTATTTTAGATTCAATTTGGTTCGATTCGGTTCGATTTTTTTCGATTTGATTCGATTCGATTATTTTCGATTTGATTCGATTGGATTAGTTTAGATTATTTTCGTTTCAATTCGATTTGATTATTTTCAATTCAATTCGATTATTTTCATTTTCAATTCAATTTGATTATTTCCGATTCGATTCGATGCGAATTGATTTTTTCGATTCGATTCGATTCAATTCGATTCAATTCTTTTCAATCCGATTAGATTCTTTTCGATTCGATTCAATATTTATGATTTGAATCACCTCGATTCTTTTCGATTCGATTATTTTAGATTCGATTCGATTATTTTAGATTCGATTCTTTTCGATTTGCTTCTATTTTTCTCTTTTTTTAAATTTTTTTATTTTTGATAGTCACACAGAGAGAGAGAGAGGCAGAGACACAGGCAGAGGGAGAAGAAGGCTCCATGCACCGGGAGCCCGATGTGGGATTCGATCCCAGGTCTCCAGGATCGCGCCCTGGGCCAAAGGCAGGCACCAAACCGCTGCGCCACTAGGGATCCCTCGATTCGATTCTATTATTTTCGATTCTATTCCTTTCCATTATTTTCGATTAGATTCGATGTGAATCGATTGTTTTCTTTATTTTATTTTATTTTTTTAATCGATTATTTTCGAATCGATTCATTTTAATTCGATTCGATTTGATTGAAATCTATTTGATTATTTTCGATTCGATTCGATTATTTTTTATTAGATTCAATTTTCGATTCGATTCTTTTCAATTCAATTCTTTTCGATTCGATTCTTTTCAATTCTATTCTATTTTTTATGATTCAACTCGATCCGATTCAGTTTGATTCTTTTCTATTCTATTCCATTCTATTCGAGAGGATTATATGATTTTCGATTTGATTCGATTTTTTCGATTCGATTCGATTCTTTTTGATTTGATTCAATTGCATTCTATTCTTTTCGATTTTTTTAAATTCGATTCTGTTCGTTTTGATTCAATTCTTTTTGATTCGGTTCGATTCGATTATTTCCATTGCGATTCGATAGTTTTCGATTGGTTTCTTTCAATTCAATTATTTTTGTTTCTAATTGCTTTCTTTTCGAATCTATTTGAGTCGATTCGATTCGATGCGGTTCAATTGGATTCGATTCAATTTGATTCCTTTCGATTCGAATCGATTCTACTCAATTCGATTGGATTCTTTTCACTTCCATTCGATTCAATTCTTTCGATTTGATGTGATTCGATTATTTTCGTTTCGATTGGGTACGATTCTTTTTGATTCTCTTCGTTCGATTCGACTCAATTGTTTTTTATTCGATTCGATTCTTTTTGATTGAATTCATTTCGATTCTTTTCAATTCTATTCGATTCGATTCGATTTGATTTTTTTCGATTGGATTTGATTATTTTCGATTCTATTCTTTTCGATTAGGTTCAATTAGATTCAATTCTTTTTTTTAAATTTTTTTTTCATTTATTTATGATAGTCACACACAGAGAGAGAGAGAGGCAGAGACATAGGCAGAGGGAGAAGCAGGCTCCATGCACCGGGAGCCTGATGTGGGATTCTATCCCGGGTCTCCAGGATCGCGCCCTGGGCCAAAGGCAGGCGCTAAACTGCTGCGCCACCCAGGGATTCCTAGATTCAATTCTTTTTGATTCAATTCGATTCGATTAGATTCTTTTCGATTCTTTTGGAATCGATTTGATTCGATTCATTCAAAGTTTTTCACTTCCATTCGATTCGATTCTTTTCAATTCAATTCGATTCGATTCCTTTCGATTCGACTCGATTCCATTCATTTGAATCTTTTCACTTCCATTTGATTCGATTCTTTCGATTCAATGATATTAGATGGCATTTTTTTCGATTCGATTCTTTTCGATTTTAGTCGATTCGAATCGATTAGATTCTTTTCTATTTGATTTGATTCGATTCGATTCTTTTCTATTCAATTCGATTCTTTTTATTCGATTGGATTCTTTTCGATTGGATTCGATTTATTTTCGATTCGATTCGATTCGATTTGATTTCTTTCGATTCGATTTGCATCTTTTCGATTCGATTTTTTTCGATTCGAGTCAATTTGATTCAATTCTTTTGATTCGATTTGATTATTTATGATTCAATTCGGTCCAATTCAATTCGATTCTTTTCGATTCGATTCGATTCGATTCTTTTTCATTCTATTCTATTGGATTACATGATTTTCGATTGGATTCGATTTGATTTGATTTTTTCGATTCAATCGATTCTTTTTGATTCGATTCTTTTTGATTCGATTCAATTGGATTCGATTGTTTTCGATTCGATTTGAGTCCATTTTGTTCGATTCGATTAGATTCTTTTTGATTCGATTCATTTCTTTCGATTTGATTAGATTCGATGCTTTTTGATTTGTATCGATTCGATTCTTTTTGATTCGAAACACATCGATTCTTTTTGATTCAATTTGATTCATTTCGATTCAATTCAATTCGATTATTTCCATTTCGATTCAATAGTTTTCAATTCGTTTCTTTTCAATTCGATTCTTTTTCTTTCGAATTCCTTTCTTTTCGAATCAATTCAAGTCGAGTCGATTCTTTTTAATTCTATTCAATTCGGTTTGATTCGATTTTATTCGATTCTTTTCTATTCGATTCGATTATATTTGATTTGATTAGATTCTTTTCACTTCAATTCGATTCAATTTTTTTGATTCGATGCAATTTGATTATTTTCGTTTCGCTTACCTTCTTTTCAATTCTCTTTGATTCGATTCGATTTGATTCTTTTCGATTTTTTTCAATTCGATTCGACTCGATTCTTTTCGATTGAATTCATTTCAATTCTTTTCGATTAGATTCGATTCTTTTTGATTCTCTTTGATTCGATTAGATTCATTTCGATTCTTTTCGATTAGATTAAATTCTTTTTGATTCAATTTGATTCGATTGTTTAGATTCGATATTAGATGCAATTTTCTTCGATTAGACTCTTCAATTTTATTCGATTCAAGTCGATTAGATTCTTTTCTATTGATTCGATTCGATTCAATTCAATTCTTTTCTATTCGATTCGATTCTTTTCGATTTGATTTGATTTTTTCGATTCGATTCGATTTACGATTCGATTCTATTCGATTTGATCTTTTCTATTTAATTCTTTTCAATTCGAGTCAATTTGATTCGATTCTTATCGATTCGATTCGATTCTTTTCAATTTAATTCTTTCGATTCGATTTGATTCTTTTTGATTCGATTCGATTATTTACGATTCAATTTGATCCGATTCAAATAGATTCTTTTTGATTCAATTCGATTCCTTTCTATTATATTCCATTCGATAGGATTACATGATTTTCCGTTCTATTCGATTTGATTTTTTCGATTCGACTCAATTCTTTTCGATTCTATTCAATTGCATTCAATTCTTTTCCATTCGATTCTGTTCTATTCGATTCGATTCTTTCGATTTGATTAGATTCGATTCTTTTCTATTCGATTAGATTTGATTTTTTTATTCGATAAGATTCTTTTCCATTCAATGTTTTGAATTTGATTCGATTCGATTTGATTTTTTCGATTCGATTCTATTCGATTCCTTTCAATTTGATTCCATTCCATTAGATTCGATTCTTTTCAATTCTATTTATTCGATTCTTTTCAATTCTATTCAATTTGATTCTTTTTGATTCGATTCGATTCTTTTTGATTCAATTCGAATAGATTCCATTGATTCTTTTCACTTCCCTGATCCGATTGTTTTGATTCAATACGATTAGATTCGATTTTTTCGATTCAATTCATTTCGATTTAATTCGATTAGAATCGATTAGATTCTTTTCTATTTGATTCGATTAGATTCTTTTCGATTCAATTCGATTCTTTTCAATTCAATTCTTTTTGATTCGATTCGATTCGACTCGATTTTTTCATTTCGATTCTTTTCGATTCAATTCTATTCGATTCAATTCGATTCTTTTCTATTCAATTCCATTCGATTCTTTTTCATTGGATTCTTTTCGATTCAATTCGATTCGATTCTTTTCAATTCGATTCGATTCGATTCGATTATTTTCTTTTCGATTCTATCCAATTCTTTTCGATTCTCTTCGATTCAATTCTTTTCAATTCGATTAGATTCGATTCTTTTCCATTCTATTCAATTCTATTCAATTCAAAAATAATCGAATCGAATGAAGACGAATCGAATCGAAAATAATCGAATTGAAACTAATCGAATAAAAAATAATCGAATCGAATCGAATCGAAATTAATCAAATTGAATCGAAACGAATTGAAATAAATCGAATAGAAATAATCGAAACGAAACAAAACGAATGGAAACTAATCAAATCGAATCTAATCGAAAATATTCAAATCGAATCGAATCGAATCAAAATAATCGAATCGAATCGAATCAAATTGAAAATAATCGAATCGAATTGAATTGAATAGAAAATAATCGAATCGTATCAAATAGATAATCTATTCGAATCGTTTCGAAATGAAGAGAATCGAAATAATCGAATCGATTCGAATCGAATCGAATTGAAAGTAATCGAATCGAATCGAATAGAAATTAATCGAATCAAATTGAATCGAAATGCATCGAATTGAAAATAATCAAATTGAAACAAATCGAATTGAAAATAATCGAATCGAATCGAAACAAATCAAATCGAAAATAATAGAATCGAAACTAATGGAATCGAAATCAAATCGAATCAAATCGAAAATACTTGAATCGAATAGAATTGAAACGAATCAAATCAAAAATAATCAAATCTGAATCGAATCGAAAATAATCGAAACAAATCAAATCCAAATTAATCAAATAAAATCAAATTTAATCGAAAATAATCGAATCGAATCGATCGAATCGAATTGAAAATAATCGAATCGAATCAAATTCAAATGAATGAAATCAAAAATAATTGAATCGAAATGAATCAAAATTAATCAAATGGAATCGAAATGAATTGAAATAAATCGAATCAAATCGAAAAGAATCACATCGAAACAAATCGAATAGAAAATAATCAAATTGAATAAAATAGAAATTTATCGAATCAAATCGAAATTAATAGAATCAAATCGAATCGAAAATGATAGATCGAATCAAAAATAATCGAATCGAATCGAATTGAATGGAATCGAATTGAAACGAATCGTTTAGATAATAATCGATTCACATCGAATCGATCGGAAAAGATGGAAACGAATAGAATTGTAAATAATCGAATTGAAAAGAATCGAATCGGGATCCCTGGGTGGCGCAGCGGTTTGGCGCCTGCCTTTGGCCCAGGGCGCGATCCTGGAGACCCGGGATCGAATCTCACATCGGGCTCCCGGTGCATGGAGCCTGCTTCTCCCTCTGCCTGTGTCTCTGCCTCTCTCTCTCTCACTGTGTGCCTATCATAAATAAATAAAAAAAATTTAAAAAAAAGTTTAAAAGAAAAGAATCGAATCGAATCAGAAAGAATTGAATCGAAAAGAGTCGAGGTGATATGACTAGAAAAGAATGGAATTGAAACGAATACAATCGAATCGATAATAATCAAATCGAATCGAATCGAAAATAATCGAATCAAATCGAATCAAAAGAAATGGATTTGAATCAAAAAGAATTCAATACAATCGAATCGAATCGAATTAAAGTGAAAATAATCGGAAATAATCAAATCGAAAAGGGAAGAATCGATTCGAATCGAATATAATCGAATCGAATCGAAAGGATTCGATTGGAATCGAAAAGAATCGAATCGAATTGAATCGCATCGAAAATAATCAAATCGAATCAAAAATAATCGAATCATAAAGAATTGACTCGATTATAATCGAAAATATTGAATCGAATTGTAAATAATCAAATCGAAAAGAAAAGAATCGATTCGAATTGAAAATAATCAAATCGAATCGAATGAAACCGAATCAATCGTTAATAATCGAATCGAATCGAATTGAATCGAAAATAATTGATTTACATCCTATCAAATAGAAAATCATGGAATCGAATCGAAAATAATCGAATGGATTCAAATAAAAAATAATCGAATCGAATTGAAAATGTTAGAATCGAATCGAAAAGAATCGAATTGAATCGAAAATAATCAAAACGATTCCTATCGAATTAAATCGAAAATAATCGAATCAAATCGAATCGAAAATAATCGAATTGAATTGAATCGAATTGAATCGAAAATAGTCGAATAAAATCGAACCGAATTGAAACGAAAATAATCGAATCAAATCGAATCAAAAATAATCGAAAGGAATTGAATCGGAAATAATCGATTCCAATCGAAAATATTCGAATCGAATCAAAAATAATGGAATAGGAAAGCGAAACGATTGGAATCGAAAATAATCGAATCGAATCTAAAAGATTCAAATCGAATCAAAAATAATTGAATCGATTTGATTCAAATTGAATCTGAATAATCTGAATCGAAATAAAGAGAATCGAATAAAATAATCAAATCGAATCCACTATAATCGAATCGAAAAGAATCGAATCGATTCAAATAAATAATTGAATAGAATAGAAAATAATCAAATCGAATAAAAAATCATCGAATCGAATCGAAATAATAAAAAAATCCAATCGATTCGAATCAAAAATAATCAAATTGAATCGAATTGAATCAAAAATAAACAAATTCAATCGAAATTCATCGAATCGAATAGAATAGAATAGAAAATAATAGATCAAATCGAAAATAATCAAATCGAATCGAATTGAATCGAATCTAATTGAAACGAATCGATTTGAAAATAATCGACTCACATCGATTCGAATCCCAAATAAAGGAAGCAAATAGAATCGAAAATGAACGAATCGAATCGAAAAGAATCATAAAGAATTGAATCGAATTGAAAATAATTGAATCAAATCGAAAATAATCGAATTGAATCAAAAATAATCGAATCGAATCGATAATAATCGAATCTAAAAGAATCGAGTCGATTCGAATAAAAAATATTCAATCGAATCGAAAAGAATCGAATTGAAAAGAAAAGAATCGATTCAAATTGAAAATAATCGAATCGAATCGAAAAGATTTGAATCGAATCGAAAAAAATCGAATTGAATTGAAACAAATCGAATCGATCAAATCGATAATCGAATTGAATCAAATCTAAAATCGAATTGAATCAAAAATAAATGAATTGAATCGTATTGAAACGAATCGATTGGAATATAATCGATTCACATCGAATCGAATCGAAAATAAAGGAAACGAATAGAATCGAAAAGAATCGAATCGAATCAAAAATAGAATCGAATCGAAAATAATAAAATCGAATCGAAAAGAATCGAATCAAAAAGAATCGATTATATTTGAATCGAAAATATGAAATTGAATCGAAATGAATCGAATCAAAATAAAAAGGTTCGATTCCAATCAAAAGTACTTGAATCAAATCGAAAGGATTTGATTCGATTAGAAAAGATTTGAATAGAATCGGAAAGAATCGAATCGAAGCAAATTGAATCGAAAATAATCGAATGAAATCGATCGAAAATAATCAAATCAAATCGAATCAGATCGAATCGAAAATAACTGATTCCAACGAATCGAATCGAAAATAATCAAATTGAATTGAATTGAAAATAATCAAATCGAAACAAAAATAAACGAATCGTTTCAAATTACAAATTCTCAAATCGAATCGAAAATGATCTAATGGAATCGAAAAGAATTGAATCGAAAATAATCTAATCTAATCTAATCGAAAATAATCGAATCGAATCGGTAATAATCGAATCGAATCGAATCAAAATAATTGAAATGAAATGAATCGAATCGAAAATAATAGAATCGAATCGAAAATAATCGAAACTGATCGAATCGAATCAAAAATAATCGAATCGAATCGAATTGAAATGAAAATAATTGAATCTCAAGAATCGAATCGAATTGAATTGAATCAAAAATAATCGAATCAAATCATATAGAAAATAATCGAATCGAATCGAAATGAATTGAAAATATTCGAATCGAAATGAATCAAAACTAATCGAATCGAATCGAATGGAATCGAAAATAGTCGAATTGAATCAAATCGAAAAAATCAAATCTAATCGAATCGAATCGAATCGAATATAATCCAATTGAATCATGAAAAGTAATCGAATTTAATCGAAAAAAATTCATTACAATCAAATCGAATCGATTCAAATTGAAACAAAAATAATCGAATCGAATCAAATCGAAAATAATCGAATCGAATCGAATCGAATAAAAAATAATCGAGTCAAATTGAATCGAAATGAATCAAAACTAATCGAATCGAATCGAATCGAAAATAATCGAATCGAATCGAACTGAAGTGAAAATAATCGAATCGTCAAGAATCTAATCGAGGGATCCCTGTAAGGCACAGTGGTTTGGCGCCTGCCTTTGGCCCAGGGCGTAATCCTGGAGACCCTGGATCGACTCCCATGTCGGGCTCCCTGCATGGAGCCTGCTTCTCCCTCTTCCTGTGTCTTTGCCTCTCTGTCTCTCTCTGTGTGTGTGACTATCATAAATAAATAAAAATTTAAAAAAAAGAATCTAATCGAATCGAATTGAATCAAAAATAATCAAATCAAATTGAATCAGAAATAATCGAATCGAATCAAAACGAATTGAAAATAATCGAATCAAAATGCATTGAAACTAATCGAATTGAATCGAAAATAGTTAAATCGAATCGAATCGAATCAAAAATAATCGATTCACATCGAATCGAATTGAAAATAATCCAATAGAATTTATTCGAAAATAATCGCAATGAATCGAAAATAATCCAATAAAATTGAATAGAAAATAATCGAATCGAATAGAATCAAATTGATTTGAATCGAAATTAATCGATTCGCTTCTAATTGAATCGAATCGAAAATAATCGAATCGAATTGATTCCAAAATAATTGAATCGAATCGAATATAATCAAATCGATACTAAAATAATCGAATCGAAAAATATTGAATCGATTCGAATCTAAAATAAACGAATTGAATCAAAAAGAATCGAATCGAATCGAAAATAATCGAATGAATCCAATCAAATTGAATAAAAAATAATCGAATCGAATCGAATCGAATCGAAAATAATCGAATCAAAATTATTTGAATCGAATCGAAAAATTCAAATCGAATTAAAAATAATTGAATCGAGTCGAATCAAATCAAATCAAATTGAAATGAATCAATTCAAAAATATTCAATTCACATTGAATCGAATGGAAAATAATATAAATGAATAGAATCGAAAAGAATTGAATCGAATTGAAACGAATCGAATCGAATCGAAAAGAATCGAATCGAATCGAAAAGATTCGAATCGAAAAGAATCGAGTCGATTCGAATCGAAAAGAATGAATCGAGTCGTAAATAATCGAATCATAAGAAAAGAATTGATTCGTTTCGAAAATAATTGAATTTGATTCGAATGGAAAAGAATCGAATCGAATCGAATCGAATCGACTCGCATCGAATATAATTGAATCGAGTTGAATGAAACCGAATCAATTGTTAATAATAGAATCGAAATGAATCGAATTGAATTGAAAATAATTGATTTGCATCGAATCGAATCGAAAACGATCGAATGAATTGAATTGAAAATAATCGAATCGAATCGAAAATAATCAAATCGAATCGAAAATAATCTAATGAATCCAAATAGAAAATAATCGAATCGAATCAAAAATGTTCAAATCGCATCGAATAGAATCGAATCAAATCGAAAATAAACTAAACGAATCCTATCGAATTGAATCGAAAATGATCAAATCGAATTGAATCGAAAATAAATGGAATTCAATCGAAAATAATCGATTCGCATCGAATCAAATAGAAAATAATCAAATTGAATTGAATTGAAAATAATCAAAGTGAATCGAAAATACTCGAATCTAATCGAAAATAATCGAATCGAAAAGAATCGAATCGATTCAAATCGAAATTAATTGAATCGAATCGAAAAAGATCGAATCGAGTCAAAAAGAATCAAATCAAATCTAAATAATCGAATCGAATCAAATAAAAAATAATCGAATCAAAGCATATCGAATCGAAAATAAAAGAATCCAATCGAATCGAAAATAATCAAATTGAATCGAATCGAAAATAATAGAACCAAATCAAAAAATTGAATCAAATAGAATTGTATCCAAAATAATCTAATCGATTCGAACCAAATTGAATTGAAAATAATCGAATCGAACTGAAGTGAAAGTAATCAAATCAAATCGAATCGAATCGAATATAATCAAATCTAATCAAATCAAAAATAATCGAATCGAATGGAATTGAATCAAATGGGAAATAATCGAATCGAAATGCAAATAATTGAATAAAATCGATTGAAAATAATCGAATCGATTCGAATCAGATCGAATTGAAAATAATCGATTCGCCTCGAATTGAATCGGAAATAAAAGAATTGAAAATAATCGAATCGAAACAAAAATAATCGAATCAATTCAAATTGAAAATACTCGAATCGAATTGAAAATGATCGAATCTAATCAAAAAGAATTGAATCGAAAACAATCGAATCGAACCAAATAAAAAATAATCGAATCGAATAGAATCGCACCAAATAATCGAATCGAATCGAACCGAATTCAATCGAAAATAATCGAATCGAATCGAATAGAAAACAATCAAATCATATCGAATCGAATTGAATCGAAAATCATCGAATTGATTCGAACCGAATTGAATCAAAAATAATCGAATCGAATCAAATAGAAACTAATCGAATCGAATCAAAAATAATCGAATTGAATCGAATGAATCAAATAGAAAATAATCAAATCGAATCGAATTGAAAATAATCGAATCAAATCGAAATGAATCGAATCGAATCAAATTGAAAATAATCGAATTGAATCAAATCGAAAAGAATCAAATTAAATCAAAAATAATTGACTCGAAAATAATCGAATCAAATTTAATAGAAGCGAAAATAATCTAACCGAATCGAATCGAATTGAATTGAAAATAGTCAAATCGAATCGAAATGAATTGAATGGAAAATAATCGATTTGAAAATAATCGAATCGAATTGAATCGAATCAAAAAGAATAGAATCGAATCAAAAATAATTGAATCGAAACAAAAATAATCGAATCGAATCCAAACGAATTGAATTGAAAATAATCAAATTAAATCGAATTGAAACGAAAATAATTGAATCGAATTGAATTGAATCGAATCAAATTGAAACAAATCGATTTGATAATAACTGATTCACATTGTTTCGAATCCAAAATAATGGAAACGAATAGAATCGAAAATAATCGAATCGAATCGAAAAGAATTGAATCTAATTGAAAATAATCGAATCGAATCAAAAATAATCGAATCGAATTGAAAATAATCGAATAAGATCGAAAATAATCGAATCTAAATGAATCGAGTCGATTCGAATAGAAAATATTGAATCGAATTGAAAATAATCAAATAGAAAAGAATCGATTTAAATTGAAAATAATCGAATCAAATTGAATTGAATTGAATTGAAAATAATCGAATCGAAAATAATCGATTAAAATAGAAAATCTAATAGAATAAAAAATGATCAAATCGAATCAAAAATCAAAGAATGAAATCGAAAATACTCGAATCAAATCCAATCGAATAAAATCAAAATTAATCGAATCGAATCGAATCGAATAAAAAATAATCGAACCAAATCGAAAATAATCAAATCGATTGAATTGAATTGAAAATAATCGAATTGAACCAAAAAGAATTAAATCGAATCGAAAATAAATGAATCGAATCAAATTGAACTGAATTGAAAATAATCAAATCGAAAATAATCGAATCGTATCGAAAATAAATAAATGAAAATAACCGAATCGATTCAAATCGAAAATAATCAAATCGAATCGAAAATGAATGAATCATATCCAAAATAATCGAATCGAATTCAATCAAATCAAATCGATAAAATCGAATCAAATCGAATCGAATCCAAAATAATCGAACCAAATAAAAATAATCGAATCGATTTCTATTGAAAATAATCAAATCTAATTGAAACGAATTGAATAAAAAATAATCGAATCGCATCGAAGTGAAAATAATCAAATCGAATCGAATCAAATAAAAATAATTGAATTGAATTGAATCGAATTGAAAATAATCGAATCGAATCGAATTGAATTGAATCGAAAATAATAATATCGAATCGAATCTAAAATAATCGAATCGAATCGAACCGAATTGAATCGAATCGAAAATAATCGAATCGAATCGAACCGAATTGATTTGAATATAATCGAATCAAATCGAAAATACTCGAATCGAATCGAATCAAATAGAAACTAATCGAATCAAATCGAAAATTATTGAACCGAAACGAGTTGAATTGAATCGAAAATAATCGATTCGAATCGAACCGAACTGAATTGAAAATAATCGAATTGAATAGAATCGAAAATAATCAAATCGAATCAAAAAGAATCGAATCGAATCAAAAATTATTGAATCGAATCAAAAATAATTGAATTGAATCCGATCAAATTGAATCAAAAAAATCAAATAGAATTAAATTGAATCGAAAATAATCTGATCGAATCAAAATTAATTGAATCGAATCGAATCGAAAATAATCGATTCGCATCGATTCAAAAATAATCCAATCGAATTGAATCAAAAATAATCAAATCGAATCAAAAAATCGAATTGAATCTAAAATAATCAAATCGAAAAGAATCGAATCGATTCGAATAGAAAATAATCGAATCGAATCAAAAAGAAACAAATCAAATCAAAAATAATCAAACCGAATTGAATCGAAAAGAATCGAATCGAATGCAATTGAATCAAATCGAAAATAATCGAATCGAATAGAATTGAATAGAAAATCAATCTAATCTAAAAGAATCGAATCAAATCGAATCGAAAGTAATGGAATCGAATCGAATCGAAAAGAATCGAATCGAATAAAAAATAATCGAATCGAATCGAAAATAATCGAATCAAATCAAATTGAATCAAAAATAATCGAAATGAATTGAAAATAATCGTAACGAATCAATCTTTTTCAATTCGTTTCGATTCTTTTTTATTTGATTTGATTCCTTTTGATTTGATTCAATTCATTTTGATTCTTTTCTATTGGATTCGATTCATTTTGATTTGGTTCTTTTCGATGTCATTCGATTCAATTCTGTTCAATTCAATTCAATAAGATTCAATTTTTATCGATTTGGTTTGATTCTTTTCGATTTGATTCGATTCGATACTTTTCGATTCTATTCGATTCGATTTTTTCAATTCGTTTCGATCCTTTTTGATCTGATTCGATTCGATTCTTTTTGATTCGATTCGAATCGATTCGATTCTTTCTATTCGATTCGAATCAAATATTTTTGGTTCAATTTGATTGGATTTGATTATTCAAATGAACCGAATCGAATCAAATCGAAAAGAATCGAATCGAATCGAATCAAATGTATGGAATCTAAAATAATTGAATCGAATAGAAAAGAATCGTATCAAATCGAAAAGAATCAAATCAAATCGAAAAAAATCGAGTCAAATCGTAAAGAATTGAATCTGTAGAAAAGAATCAAATTGCATCGAATCAAATCGAAAATAATCGATTCCCACCGAATCGAATCGAATATAAACCAATCGAATTGAATCGAATATAATCAAATCGAATCGAAAAGAATCGAATCGAATTGAAAATAATTGAAACGAAAAGAATCAAATCGATTCGAATCAAAAAGAATCTAAACGAATCGAAAAGAACCGAATCGAATAAAAAATAATCAAATAGAATTGAAAAGAAACGAATCAAATCAAACGAATTGAATAAAAAATAATGGAAAAGAATAGAATTGAAAATAATTGAATCAAATCGAAAAGAATTGAATTGAATCGAAAAGAATTGAATTGAATCAAAAATAATCAAATCGAATCAAAAATAATGGAATCGAATCTAAAATAATCGAATAATAAGAAACAAGGCGATACGAATAGAAAAGAATCGAATCGAATCGAATAGAATCGAAACGAAAATAATCAAATCGAATCAATCGAATAAAAAACAAATAGAATGGAAACGAATACAATCAAATCGAATCAAAAAGAATTGATTCGAATCGAAAATAATAGAATCAAATCGAATTGAATGAAAAATAATCGAACCGAATCGAATCAAAAATATTCGAATCGAATCGAATCGAAAATAACTGAATTGAATTGAATCGAAAATAATCTAATCGAATCGAAAATAATCTAATAGAAAGTAATCGAATCGATTCGAATCCAAAATAATCGAAACTAGTCGAAAAGAATCGAATCGAATTCAAAATAATCGAATCGAATCGAATCCAAAATAATCGAATCGAATCGATTCAAAAATAATCGAATCGAATCGAAAATAATCAAATCGAATTGAATCAAATCGAGTTGAATTAAAACGAATCAATTTGAAAATTATCAATTCACATCGCATCGAATCGAAAATAATGGAAAAGAATAGAATTGAAAATAATTGAATCGAATAGAAAATAATCGAATCGAATCGAATCGAATCGAAAATAATCAAATCGAATCTAAAACAATCGAATCGAATCTAAAATAATCGAATCGAAAAGAATCGAGTTGATTCGAATCATAAATATTGAATCGAATCGAAAAGAATAGAATCGAATTGAAAAGAATTGAATCGAATCGAAAAGAATCGAATCGAATCGAATCGAAAAGAATCAGTTGGCATCGAATCGAATCGGAAATAATCGAATTGAATTGAAAATGAAAATAATCGAATTGAATTGAAAAGAATCAAATCGAATCTAAAATAATCAAAACTAATCCAATCGAATCAAATAGAAAATAATCGAATCGCTTCGAATCAAATCGACAATAGTCGAACCGAATTGAACCGAA
Source organism: Canis lupus baileyi (assembly GCF_048164855.1). Lineage (NCBI taxonomy): Eukaryota > Metazoa > Chordata > Mammalia > Carnivora > Canidae > Canis > Canis lupus. Next base: position 24,320,628 of record NC_132875.1, read on the forward strand.
TTGAATCTAAAATAATTGAATATAATCGAACCGAATAGAATCGAAATAATCGAATCGAATCGAACCAAATTGATTCGAAAATAATCGAATCGAATAGAATCTAAAATAATCGAATGGAATGGAATCGAATTAAAAATAATCGTACCGAAACAAATCGAGTTGAATCGAAAATCATCGATTCGAATCGAACCGAATTGAATCAAAAATAATTGAATCGAATCGAAAAGAATCAAATCGAATGAAAAATAATCAAAATGATTTGAATTGAATAGAAAATAATCGCATCAAATCGAATTGAATCGAAAATAATCAATTCACATCGAATCAAATCGAAAATAATCCAAACGAATTGAATCGAAAATAATTGAATCGAATCGAAAATAATCAAATCGAATCGAAAATAATCCAATCGAAAAGAATCGAATTGATTCAAATCGAAAAGAATCTAATCGAATCGAAAAGAATCGAATCAAATCAAATCGAAACGAAAATAATCGAATCACATCAAATCGAAATCTAATCGAAAATAATCGATTTCTATCGTGTTGAATCGAATCGAAAATAATCAAATCGAAATGATTCGAAAATAATCGAATCGAATAAAAAAATCGAGTCGAATTCAAAAGAATCGAATCGAATCATAAAGAATCGAATGAATCGCATCGAAAAGATTTGAATCGAATCGAACTGAGAGAATTGAATCGAAACGAATCGAATCAAAAAGACTCGAATCGAATCGAAAAGAATTGAATCGAATCGAATAGAATAAAAAAATCTATCGAATCGAAAAGAATCAAATTGATTAGAATCGAATTGAAAGAATTGAATCGAATCCATTCGAATCGAAAAGAATTGAATCGAATCTAAAAGAAACGAATCGAAAAGAATTGAATCGAATCGAAAAGGATCGAATTTAATCGAAAATCGAATCAAATCGAATCGAATCGAAAAGAATCGAACCCTAACCATAACCCTAACCGTAGCCCTAACCCTAAACCTAACCCTAACCCTAACCCGAACACTAACCCTAATCTTAACCCGTACCCTAAACCTAACCGGTACCCAAACCCTAAGAGGTACCCTAACACTAACCTGTACCCCAACCCTAACCCGTACCATAACCCGTACCCAAACCCGTTCCCTAAACCGTACCTTAACCCTAAGCCCGTACCCCAACCTGTACACGAACCCGTCCACTAAACCTAAGCCTAACCAGTACTCTAACACTAACCCGTCCCCTAACCCGTACCCTAACCCGTATCCTAACACTAACCTTAACACGTACCTAACCGTAACACCTAACCCTAACCCTAACCCTAAACCAAAACCTAAACCTAACACCTGACCTTAACTTTAACCCCTAACCCTAACCCTAACCCTAACCTGAACCCCTAACCACTAACCCTAAACCTAACCCTAACCCTTAACACTAACCCTTAACTCTAACCCTAACCCTAACCCTAATCATAACACTAACCAAAACCCTAACCCTAACCCCTAACACTAACCTTAAACCCTAACCATAACCCTAACACTAGCACTAACCCTAACACCTAACCCCTAACCCTTAACACTAACCCTTAACCCTGACCCAACCCCTAATCCCTAACCTTAACCCTAACACTAACCCTATCCATAACTCTTAAACCTAACACTTAACCCTAACCCTAACCCTAACCCTAACCCTAACCACTAACCCTAACCCTAAACCTAACCACTCACCCTAACCCTAACGCTAACCATAACACTAACGCTAACCACTAACTCTAAACCTAACCCTAAACCTAACCTGAAACCTAACCCATACACTAACCCATACCCTAACCCTAACACTCACCGGTAACCTAAACCTAACCTTAAACCGTACCCTAACTCTAACCCATAACCTAAACCTAACCCTAACCCTAACCCGTACCCTAACCCATACCCTAACCCTAACCCTATCACGTACAGTAACCCTAACCCTAACCCTTACACTAACCCTAACCCGTACCCTAACCCTAACCCATACCCTAACCTTAACCCATACCCTAACCATAAACTATACCCTAACCCTAACCCATACCCTAACCTGTACACTAACCCTAACCCATACCCTAACCATGAACCATACCCTAACCCTAACCCGTACCCTAACCTGTACCCTAACCCTAACCCGTACCCTAACCCGTACACTAACCAGTACCCTAATCCTAACCCTAACCCACTCCCTAACCCTAACCCGTACTCTAAACGTAACCTGTACCCTAACCCTAACCCTAAACCTAACCCTAACCCCTAACCCTAACACTAACCCTAACTCCTCACCCTAACCTTAACCCTAACCCTAAACCTAACCCTAACACTAACTCTAACCTTAACCCGAAACCTAACCCGAAACCTAACCCATACCCCAACTCTTGGATGTAAGTTGCCCTTGGATGCAGGGTTCAATTAGCTAGTATGGAACTTAGTATGTAGCACCAGTCTAAGACAGGAATTACTAGGAAATCGCGGGATTGAGCTTGGAGGCACTACTCTTGTGGTCCTCACCTGGAAGGGGTGACTGGTTCCCAAATGGGACGCACCGGGACCTGATAACTTTGCTCCACACTTTGGCCTCACCTGGCCCTGATGACTCTGGGACCCACCTAGGCCTCAATCTGGACCTAGTGACTGTGGTCCCCACCTGGGTCTCACCTGGACCTAGTGACTCTCGTTCCCACATGAACCACACCTGGACCTGGTGACTGTGGTGTCCTTCTAGCCTCACATTTACCTGGTGACTCCGGTCCCCACCAGGGCCCCACCTGGATCTGGTGACTCTGGCCTGCAGGTTGGCCTCACCTGGACCTGGTGAGTGGGGTGGCCACCTGGGCCTCACCCACACCTGGTGACTCAGGTCCCCACGTGGGCCTCACTTGGACCTGGTGAATCTGGCCCTTAGCTTGTCCTCACCCGGCCCGCTGATGCTGGTCACCACCTGGGCCTCACCTGGACCTGGTGAATCTGGTCCCTGTATGGGCCTCACCCAGTCCTGATGACTTTGTTCCCCACCTGGAGCTGATTGCTGTGGACTCCTTCTTGGCCTCACCTGGAACTGGTGACTCTGATCCTATCTGGTCCTCACCCAGGTCTGGTGACTCTGGTCCTCACCTGGGCATCATTGGGACCTGGTTAATCTGTTCCACACCTGAGACTCACAAGGACATAATGACTCTGGAACCAGTCTGGGCCTCACCCTGACCTGGTGATTCTGGTCCCCATCTGAAAGTCACCTGGAACAGGTGATTCTGGTACCCCTCTAGGCCTGAACCAGAACTGGTGACTCTGGTCCCCAACTTGGCCTCACCTGGACTTAGTGAATATGCTCCCCAACTGGGCCTCACTGGACCTGCTGACTCAAGTCCCTACCTGGGCATCATGGGGACATGGTTACTCTATTCCCACTGGGACTCACCTGGACCTGGTAACTCTGGTCCTCACTTTGGCCTCTTCTGTACCAGGTGACTCTGGCCCCTCCTGGGCCTCACCTGGAACTGGTGACTCTGATCCTCAGCATGGTCTCATCCCACCTGGTGACTGTGGTTCTGACCGGGACCTCACCTGGACCTCATGTCTCTGGTTCCCACCTGGGCCTCGCCTGGACCTGGTGTCTCAGGTTCCCACCTGGGTAGTATCAGGACCTGGTGACACTGTTCCCTAACAGGGACCCAAATAGACCTGTTAACTCTGGTCTTCACCTGGGCCACAGCTGGACATGGTGACACTGGTTCCCACCTAGCTCTCAACTGGACCTGGTGAGTCTGATCCCCAACTGGGCCTCACCTGTAACTGGTGACTCTCGTTCCCACATGGAACTCATGTGGACCTGGTGGCTGCAGTGTTCTAGCTTCTCATGGACCTGGTGACTCTGGTCCCCACCAGGGCCTCACCGGGACCTGGTGAGTGTGGTTGCCACCTGCAACTCACCTGGACCTGGTGACTCTGGTCTGCACCTGAGACTACCCTGGATCTGGTGATGGTGGTCCCCACCTGGGCCTCACTTGGACCTGGTGACTCTGATCCCCATCTGGGCCTCACCTGGCCCTGTTGACCATGGTCCTCAACCGGGCATAATTGGGACCTGGTTACTGTGTTCCACAATGGGACCTCCCCTGAACCAGGTGACTCTGGTCCCCCTGTGGGTCTCACCCGGACTTGGTGACTGTGAACCCCACTTTGGCCTGACTTGGACCTACTGACTCTGGTTGCCACCTGCACCTCACCTCAAACTGTTGACTCTGGTACTTTCAAGGGCCTCCCCTGTACCTGGTGATCCTGTTCCCCACCTGAGTCTCACCAGGACGTGGTGACTGTTGTCACCACCTGGGACTCACCTGGATCTGGTTACTGTGTCCCACACCTGGGCCTCACGTAGACCTGTTGACCATGGTCCCCAGCTGGCCTCACGTGTACCTGGAAACACTGGTACTCACCTGGGCCTCATCTGGACCTATTGACTCTTGTCCCCACCTGGGCTTCACCTGGATCTGGTCACTCTGGTCCCACCTGGACCTCTCCTGGACCTGGTGACTCTTTTTCCAACATGGACCTCACCTGGATCTGGTGACTCTGGTCCTCATTTGGCCTCACCTGGACCTGGTGCCTCTCGTCCCCACCTTGACCTAACTCAGACCTGGTGAATCTTGTCCCAACCTAGGCCTCACCCAGACCTGGTGACTCTTGTCCCCAGCTATGCCTCAATTCGACCTGATGAATCTGGTCCTCACGTGGGTCTCGAATGGACCTGGGACTCAGCTGGATATAGTGGCTCTGGTTCCCACATGGGGCTCACCTGATACTGGTGATTGTGGTCTCCTTCTATGCCTCACCAGGACCTGGTGATTCTGATCCCCATCTGGGCCTTGCATGGCCCTAGTGACTCTGGTCCTCACCTAGGCATCACTGGGACTTGGATACTCTATTCCACACCTGGGCCTCACTTTGACCAGAGACCTCTGGTCCCACTCTGGGTCTCAAACTAAACTTGTTACTCTGGTTCCTCCCTGGGCCTCACCCTTACCTGGTGACTCTGGTCTCCCCCTGGCTTCAATTGGTTCTGGTGAATCTGGTCCTTCCATGGTCCTCACCCAGACCTGGTGACTCTGGTCACCACCTGGGTCTCACCTGGACTTGGTGAATCTTGTTGCCACCTGGGCCTCACATGGACCTTGTGACGGTGGTACCCACCTGGACCTAACCTGGATGTGGTGGCTCTGGTTCCCATATGGGGCTCTCCTGGACCTGGTTTCTGTGGTCTCCTTCTGGCCTCACCTGGAACAAAATGACTCTGATCCATATTTGGGCCTCACCTGGACCTGGTGACTCTGGTCCTTACCTGGGCCTCATTGGGACCTGGTTACTCTCTTCTATACCTGGGCCTCACTTGCACCTTGAGTGTCTGATCACCCTCTGGACCTCAACCTGACCTGGTGACTGTGGTCCCACTTCAGCCTCACCTGGACGAGGTGACTGGTTCCCACAGGGAACTCACCTGGACCTGGTGAATCTGGACTTCACATGGGCAACATGGGACTTGGTTACTCAGTTCCACATCGGGGATTCACCTGGCCCTAGTGACTGTAGTCCCACTCTGGGCCTCACCCTGATGTGGTGACTCTGGTCCCCACCTGGATATCACCTAGACCGGGTGACACTGGTCCCCCTCTGGGCCTCACCCAGAGCTGGGGACTTGTCCTCAACTGGGCCTCAACAGGACTTGATGAATCTACTCCTCACTTAGGCCTCGTCTGAACCTTGTGTCTCTGGTCCCACCTGGGCATCAATGGGACATGGTTACTCTGTTTCCCACCTGGGACTCACCTGGACCTGATTGCTTTGCTCCACACTTTGGCCTCACCTGACCCTGATGACTCTGGGTCCCCCACCTAGGCCTCAATCTGAACCTGGTGACTGTTCCCACCTGGGTCTCACCTGGACCTGGTGACTCTTGTTCCCACATGAACCACACCTGGACCTGGTGACTGTGGTGTCCTTCTAGCCTCACATTTACCTGGTGACTCCAGTCCCCACCAGGGCCTCACCTGGATCTGGTGACTCTGGCTTGCAGGTTGGCCTCATCTGGACACGGTGAGTGTGGTTGCCAAGTGGTCCTCACCAATACCTGATGACTCAGGTCCCCACGTGGGCCTCACTGGGACCTGGTGAATCTGGTCCTTCCCTGGTCCTCACCCGGACTTGTTGCCTCTGGTCCCCACCTGGGCCTCACGTGTACCTGGTAACTCTGGTCCTCACCTGGGCCTCATCTGGACCTGGTGACTCTGGTCCCCACCTGGGCTTCACCTGGATCTGGTGACACTGATCCCCACCTGGACCTCTCCTGGACTTGGTGACTGTCTTTCCAACAAGGACCTCACCTGGATCTGGTGACTTTGGTCCTCAGTTTGGCCCCACCTGCACCTGGTGACTCTCGTCCCCACTTTGAACTAACTCAGAACTGGTGAATCTTGTCCCCACTTAGGCCTCTCCCCGACCTGGTGAATCTTGTCCCCAGCTGCCCTCAATTCGACCTGATGAATCTGGTCCTCACCTGGGCCTCACATGGACCTGGGACTCAGCTGTATATAGTGGCTCTGGTTCCCACATGGGTTCACCTGATACTGGTGACTGTGGTCTCCTTCTATGCCTCATCAGGACCTGGTGATTCTGATCCCCATCTGGGCCTTGCATGGCCCTAGTGACTGGGTCCTCACGTAGGCATCACTGGGACCTGGATACTCTATTCCCATCTGGGTCTCACTTTGACCAGGGACCTCCGGTCCCCCTCTGGGCGTCAAACTAAAATGGTTACTCTGGTTCCCCCTCTGGGTCTCACCCTTACCTGGTGACTCTGATCCTCCCCTGGGCTTCACTTGGACCTGGTGAATCTGGTCCTTACCTCGTCCTCAAATGGACCTGGTGACTCTGATCACCACCTGGGTCTCACCTGGACTTGGTGAATCTTGTTGCCACCTGGGCCTCACCTGGACCTTGTGACTGTATCCCCCACCTGGACTTCACCTATCTGGCGCCTCTGGTTCCCACATGGGGCTCTCCTGGACCTGGTTCCTGTGGTCTCCTTCTGGCCTCACCTGGGACAAAACGACCCTGATCCATAGTTGGGCCTCACCTGGAACTGGTGACTCTGGTCCTTACCTGGTCATCATTGGGACCTGGTTACTCTCTTTTATACCTGGGCCTCACCTGGACCTGGTGACTCTGGTCCCCCTCTGGGTCTCACCCTGACCTGGTGACTGTGAACCCCACTTTGGCCTGATGTGGACCTGCTGACACTGGTTGCCACATGCACCTCACCTCGAACTGTTGACTCTGGTTCTTTCAAGGGCCTCCCCTGTACCTGGTGATCCTTGTCCCCACCTGGGCCTCACCTGGACGTGGTGACTGTTGTCACCATCTGGGACTCACCTGTACCTGGTTACTGTGTTCCACTCCTGGTTCTCCCTCACGTAGATGTGTTGACCATGGTCCCCAGCCGGCCTCACATGGACCTGTTGCCTCTGGTCCCCACCTGGGACTCACGTGTACCTGGTAACTCTGGTACTCACCTGGGCCTCATCTGGACCTGATGACTCTGGTCCCCACCTGTGCTGCACCTGGATCTGTTGACTCTTTGTCCCCACCTGGACCTCTCCTGGACCTGGTGACTCTCTTTCCAACATGGACCTAACTTTGATCTGGTGACTCTGGCCCTCAGTTTGGCCTCACCTGGACCTGGTGACTCTCATCCCCACTTTGACCTAACTCAGAACTGGTGAATCTTGTCCCCACCTAGGGCTCACTCAGACCTGATGACTCTTGTCCCCAGCTATGCCCAATTCTACCTGATGAATCTGGTCCTCACGTGGGCCTCAAATGGACCTGGGACTCAGCTGGATAGAGTGGCTCTGGTTCCCACATGGGGCTCACCTGATACTGGTGACTGTGGTCTCCTTCTATGCCTCACCAGTACCTGGTGATTCTGATCCCCATCTGGGCCTTGCATGGCCCTAGTGACTCTGGTCCTCACCAAGGCATCATTGGGACCTGGATACTCTTTTCCACACCTGGGCTTCACTTTGACCGGGGACCTCTGGTCCCACTCTGGGTCTCAAACTAAACTGGTTACTCTGGATTCCCCTCTGGGCCTCACCCTTTCCTTGTGACTCTGGTCCCCCCCTGGGCTTTAATGGACCTTGTGAATCTGGTCCTTACCTTGTCCTCACCTGGACCTGGTGACTCTGGTAACCACCTGTGTCTCACCTGGACTTGGTGAATCTTGTGGCCACCTGGGCCTCACCTGGACATTGTGACTGTGGTTCCGACCTGGACCTCCCCTGGATCTGGTGGCTCTGGTTCCCATATGGGGCTCTCCTGGACCTGATTCCTGTGGTCTCCTTCTGGCCTTATCTGGAACAAAACGACTTAGATCCATCTTTAGGTCTCACCTGGACCTGGTGACTCTGGTCCTTACCTGGGCATCATTGGGACCTGGTTACTCTCTTCTATACCTGGTGGTGGTGGTGACTCTGTTCCCCACCTGAATATCACCTGGACCGGGTGACTCTGGTACCCCTCTGGGCCTCACCTGGACCTGGTTTCTCTGGTCACCCTCTGGACCTCACCCTGACCTGGTGACTATGGTCCCACCTGGGCCTCACTTGGATGAGGTGACTGGTTCCCACAGGGACCTCACCTGGACCTGGTGAATCTGGTCATCACATGGGCATCATGGGACCTGGATACTCAGTTCCACATCGGGGTTTCACCTGGCCCTAGTGACTCTTGGCCCACTCTGGGCCTCACCCTGATGTGGTGACTCTGGTCCCCACCTGGATATCACCTGTACCGGGTGACTCTGGTACCCCTCTGGGCCTCACCCGGAGCTGGGGACTCTGGTCCTCAACTGGGCCTCAACAGGACCTGGTGATTCTACTCCTCACTTAGGCCTCATCTGAACCTTGTGACTCTGGTCCCACCTGAGCATCAATGGGACATGGTTACTCTGATCCTCAACTGGACTCACCTGGACCTGATGACTTTGCTCCACACTTTGGCCTCACCTGGCCCTGATGACTCTGGGCCCCCCACCTAGGCCTCAATCTGGACCTGGTGACTCTAGTCCCCACCTGGGTCTCACCTGGACCTGGTGACTCTCGTTCCCACATGAACCACACCTGGACCTGGTGACTGTGGTGTCCTTCTAGCCTCACATTTACCTGGTGACTCTGGTCCCCACCAGGGCCTCACCTCGATCTGGTGACTCTGGCCTGCAGGTTGGCCTCACCTGGACCTGGTGAGTGGGTTTGCCACCTGGGCCTCACCCATACCTGATGACTCAGGTCCCCCCGTGGGCCTCACTTGGACCTGGTGAATATGTTCCATCCTGGTCCTCACCCGGACCTGGTGAATCTGGTCCCCATCTGGGCCTCACCCAGTTCTGGTGACTTTGTTCCCCACCTGGAGCTGATTGCTGTGGACTCCTTCTTGGCCTAACCTGGAATTGGTGACTCTGATTCTATCTGGGTGTCACCCAGGTCTGGTGACTCTGGTCCGCACCTGGGCATCATTGGGACCTGGTTACTCTGTTCCACACCTGAGCCTCACCTCACTCGAATTGATTTGTTTCTTTCCGATTCGACTGTTCAGTTCGATTATTTTGGATTTGAATCTTTTCGATTCGATTCTATTCTTTTAGATTAGATTCGATTTGACTTTTTTTCAATTCGATTCAATTCTTTTTGATTCAATTCGATCTTTTCGATGCGATTCTTTTCTATTCGAATAGATTCTTTTCGATTTGATTCGATTCTTTTCTTTTTTTTTAATTTATTTTTTATTGGTGTTCAATTTACTAACATACAGAATAACACCCAGTGCCCGTCACCCATTCACTCCCACCCCCCGCCCTCCTCCCCTTCTACCACCCCTAGTTCGTTTCCCAGAGTTAGCAGTCTTTACATTCTGTCTCCCTTTCTGATATTTCCCACACATTTCTTCTCCCTTCCCTTATATTCCCTTTCACTATTATTTATATTCCCCAAATGAATGAGAACATATAATGTTTGTCCTTCTCCGACTGACTTACTTCACTCAGCATAATACCCTCCAGTTCCATCCACGTTGAAGCAAATGGTGGGTATTTGTCATTTCTAATAGCTGAGTAATATTCCATTGTACACATAAACCACATCTTCTTTATCCATTCATCTTTCGTTGGACACCGAGGCTCCTTCCACAGTTTGGCTATCGTGATTCGATTCTTTTCAATTCGATTTGATTCAATTCGATTCGATTCTTTTTGATTCGATTCTTTTCGATTTTATTTGATTCTTTTCGATACGATTCAATTCTTTTCGATTCGATTCAATTTGATTTGATTCGATACAATTCTTTTCAATTCGATTTGATTCGATTTGAATCTATTCGATTTGATTCGTTTCAATTTGATTCTTTTCGTTTTGATTCGATTCAGTGCTTTTCAATTCGGTTCGATTCGATTCTTTTCAATTCGATTCTATTCTTTTCAATTCAATTCATTTTTTTATTTGATTCACTTGTTTTTGATTTGATTCGATTCGATTCTTTTTGATTCGATTCGATTTGATTCTTTTCTATTCGATTCTATTTGATTCTTTTCGTTTCGATTAGATGCCATTCGGTTCATTTCATTTCTATTCGATTCGATTCGAATTGATTTTCTTCGATTCGATTCGATTCTTTTTGATTCAATTATGTTCAATTCTTTTCCTTTCGATTCGGTTCTTTTTGATTCGTTTCTTTTCAATTCCATTCAAATCTTTTCCATTCGATTCGATTCGATACCTTTCGATTTGATTCGAATCGATTTGATTCTTTTTGATTAGATTCTTTTCGATTCGATTCGATTCTTTTTGATTCGATTGACTCGATTCTTTTCAATTTGATTTGATTCGATTCAATTCTTTTCGATTCGATTCAATTCGATTTGATTCTTTTTGTTTCGATTCTTTTCGATTCGATTCTATTATTTTCGATTCGATCGATTTGAGTCTTTTCGATTCGATTCGATTCGATTCGTTTACTTTCGATTTGATTCTATTGAATTTGATTCGAATCGATTATTTTTGATTCGATTAGATTGTTTTCATTCGATTCGATTTAATTCGAATCGATTCGATTCAATTCTTTTGGATTCGATTCTTTTGGATTCGATTCGATTCGATTCTTTTCGATTCGATTCTGTTCGATTCGATTCAGTTCGATTCGATTTGATTCTTTTCAATTCAATTCGATGCGATTTTTTCAACTCGATTCAATTTTATCGATTCGATTCGTTTCTTTTCGATTTGATTCTTTTCTCTTCAATTCAATTCAATTCGATTCTTTTTGATTCGATTCGATTCGATTATTTTTGATTCGATTCTTTTCGTATCGATTCGATTATATTTGATTCGATTCATTTCGATTCGATTATTTTCGATTCTATACGTTTGAATTCGATTCGATTCTATTATTTTCGATTCGATTCAATTCGATCGGTTCGATTTGATTATTTTCGATTCGATTTGATTCTATGCTATTAATTTTGATTCGATTCGTTTCGATTATTTTTTATTCGATTCATTTATCTTCAATTATTTTCGATTCGATTCGTTTCAATTCAATTGGATTCGAGTATTTTCGGTTTGATTTGAATCGATTCGATTATTTTCGATTCTATTCGTCTCGATTTGATTATTTTCGATTCGATTCATTTCGGTTCGATCAATTATTATCGATTCATTTTGATTCGATTATTTTCTATTCGATTCGTTTCGATTCGATTCGTTTAGTTTTGAATTGATTCGATTCGATTCAATTATTCTCTATTCGATTCTTTTCGATTAGATTCGATTCGTATATTTTCGATCGGTTCATTTCGAATCGATTCACCTAAATTCGAATCGATTCAATTATTTTTGATTCGATTCGATTATTTTCGATTCGATTCGTTTCGATTCAATTCGATTCGTTTAATTTCGATTCGATTTGATTTGATTGTTTTCAGCTGATTCGTTCCTATTAGATTTGATTCGATTATTTTCGATTCGGTTCGTTTCGATTATATTCGATTAGATCATTTTTGATTCGATTCGATTCTATTATTTTCAATTCGATTCATTTTGATTCGATTCAGTTCAATTATTTTCCATTCGATTCAATTCGATTCGATTCCTTTCAATTCGATTCTTTTCGATTCAATTCTTTTCGATTTGTCGATTTGATTCTTTACTATTTGATTCTTTTCGATTCGATTCGATTCTTTTCGATTCGATTCTTTTCAATTCGATTCGATTCTTTTCAATTCGATTCGATTCTTTTTGATTCGATTCTTCTCAATTCGATTCGATTCTTTTCCATTCAATTCGATTCTTTTCGATTCAATTCTATTCGATTTGATTTGATTCTTTTCGATTCGATTTTTTTTATTCGATGTGACTATTTTCGATTCGATTCGATTCGATTTTTTCAAATCAATTCGATTTTCTCGATTCGATTCGATTCTGTTTTATTTGATTCGATTCGATTCTTTTCTCTTTGATTCAATTCGATTCGATTCTTTTTGATTCGAATCGATTCGATTCTTTCTATTCGATTGGATTCGATTCTGTTCAATGGGATTCGATTCCATTTGGTTCGATTCAATTCAAATCAATTTTTTTCGATTCGATTCGATTCTTTTCGATCTAGAAATTTCGATTCTTATTGTTTTGATTCCATTGGATTCTTTTTGAATCTCTTCAGTTCTTTTCAATTATATTATATTTGAATCTTTCTGATTCGACTTGATTCTATGCGTTTCAACTCTTTTCGATTGGATTCTTTTTGTTTCAATCCTTTTGATTCTATTCAATTCGTTTCGATACGATTATTTTTGATTTGATTCTATTCGAATCTTTTCAATTCGATTCGATTCTTTTCTATTTGTTTTGGTTCGATTCTTTTCAATTCGATTCGATTTTTATTGATTCATTTCCTTTCGATTCAATTCGATTCGACTTTTTCAATTCGATTCGATTCTTTTTGATTCGATTCTATTAATTCTATTTGATTCTTTTCGATTCGATTCAATTCTTTTTGATTCGATTCGAATCTTTTTGATACGATTCGATTCTTTTCGATTCATTTGGATTCGATTCTTTTTGATTCGATTTGATACAATTCTTTTTGATTCGATTTGATTCTTTTCAATTCGATTCGACTGTTTTCGATTCTTTTCAATTTGATTCGATTCTTTTCGATTCGATTCGTTTCGATTCGATTCGATTATTTTCGATTCGATTCGAATCGATTCGATTCTTTCGATTCTCTTTGTTTCGAATCGATTCGAATCGATTATTTTCTATTTGATTCGATTCGATTATTTTCTATTCGATTCTATTTGATTCGATTCGATTGTTTTCGCTTCGATTCGATCAATTCGATTCGATTATTTTCGATTCAATTCATTTCGATTCGATTAATTTGGATTCGATTGGTTTCGATTATTTTCGATTCGATTCATTTAGATTCGATTATTTTCAATCGATTTGTTTGAATTCTATTCGACTCGAGTATTTTCAATTCGATTAATTCGATTAGATTCGATTATTTTTGATTTGATTCGATTCCATTCGAATCGATTATTTTCTATTTGATTCGATTTGATTATTTTCTATTCGATTCGTTTCGATTCGATTCAATTATTTTCAAATCGATTCAATTCGAATCGATTATTTTCGATTCGATTCGATTCGAATCGATTATTTTCTATTTGATTCGATTTGAATCGATTTGATTATTTCGATTCTCTTCATTTCGAATCGATTCGAATCGATTATTTTCTATTTGATTCGATTCTATTATTTTCTATTCGATTCGTTTTGATTCGAATATTTTCGATTTGATTTGTTTCGATTCGATTCGATTCGATTATTTTTTATTTGATTCGATTCGATTAGAATATTTTCTGTTCGATTCGTTTCGATTAGTTTCGATAAAATCGATTAATTTCGATCGATTTGATTCGATTATTTCGATTCAGTTTGTTTCGATTCGATTAATTTCGGATTAGTTAGATTTATTTCAATTCATTTGGATTCGATTCGATTAATTTCGATTCAATTTGATCCGATTATTTCGATTTGTTTTGTTTCGATTCGATTATTTTCGGATTAGTTAGATTTATTTCAATTCATTTGGATTCGATTTGATTAACTTCGATTCGATTCGATTCGATTAGTTTCGATTCGATTAGTTTCGATTCGATTATTGTTGATTTCATTCGTTTCGATTCGTTTCGATTCGATTCATTTCGATTCTATTCGATTATTTTCGATTCGATTCGATTCGAATATTTTCGATTCGATTCATTTCGATTCAATTATTTTCGATTCGATTTGTTTCAATTCGATTCTATTATTTTCGAGTCATTTCGTTTCGATTCGATTATCTTCAATTTGATTCAATTCGATTCGAATCGATTATTTTCGATTCGATTCAATTCTTTTCAATTCGATTCTATTCAATTTAATTCGATTCTTTTCTATTCTATTCGTTCGATTCTTTTTTTAATTTATTTTTTATTGGTGTTCAATTTACTAACATACAGAATAACACCCAGTGCCCGTCACCAATTGACTCCCACCCCCCGCCCTCCTCCCCTTCTACCACCCCTAGTTCATTTCCCAGAGTTAGCAGTCTTTACGTTCTGTCTCCCTTTCTGATATTTCCCACACATTTCTTCTCCCTTCCCTTATATTCCCTTTCACTATTATTTATATTCCCCAAATGAATGAGAACATATAATGTTTGTCCTTCTCCGACTGACTTACTTCACTCAGCATAATACCCTCCGGTTCCATCCACGTTGAAGCAAATGGTGGGTATTTGTCGATTCTAATAGCTGAGTAATATTCCTTTGTATACATAAACCACATCTTTATCCATTCATCTTTCGTTGGACACCGAGGCTCCTTCCACAGTTTGGCTATCGTGGCCATTGCTGCTAGAAACATCGGGGTGCAGGTGTCCCGGCGTTTCATTGCATCTGTATCTTTGGGGTAAATCCCCAGCAGTGCAATTGCTGGGTCGTAGAGCAGGTATATTTTTAACTGTTTGAGGAACCTCCACACAGTTTTCCAGAGTGGCTGTACCAGTTCACATTCCCACCAACAGTGTAAGAGGGTTCCCTTTTCTCCGCATCCTCTCCTACATTTGTTGTTTCCTGCCTTGTTAATTTTCCCCATTCTCACTGGTGTGAGGTGGTATCTCATTGTGGTTTTGATTTGTATTTTTTTATTATTTCGATAGTTTTCGATTCGTTTCTTTTCGATTCGATTCAATTCGATTATTTTCGATTTGATTTGATTCTTTTTGATTCTTTTTGATTCAATTTCAATTTGATTCTTTATGATTCGATTTGATTCGTTTCGATTAATTTCGATTCGATTCGATTTTTCTCGATTCGATTAGTGTCGATTCTATTTTTTTCGATTCGATTGGTTTCGATTGGATTCGATTATTTTCGATTCAATTCTTTATGACTATTATTTTCGATTAGATTCGTTTCGATTCGATCGATTCGATTATTTTCTTTTTTTACTTCGAATCGATTATTTTCGATTCAACTCGTTTCGATTCGATTTTTTGGAGTCGTTTCATTTCAATTCAATTCAATTCGATTAATTTCTTTTTTTTTAATATTTTTTTTAATTTTTATTTATTTATGATAGTCACAGAGAGAGAGAGAGGCAGAGACACAGGCAGAGGGAGAAGCAGGCTCCATGCACAGAGAGCCTGACGTGGGATTCGATCCCGGATCTCCAGGATCGCGCCCTGGGCCAAAGGCAGGCGCTAAACCACTGCGCCACCCAGGGATCCCTCAATTCGATTAATTTCTATTCGATTGATTCGATTCGTTTCAATTATTTTCGATTCTATTCATTTCGATTCAATTATTTTCGATTTGATTCGTTTCGATTCAATTCAGTTATTTTCGAGTCCTTTCGTTTCGATTTGATTATTTTCGATTCGATTTTTTCCATCGATTCGATTATTTTTGATTCAATTCGATTTGATTATTTTCAATTCGTTTCGATTCGATTATTTTCGATTCGTTTAGTTTCGATTCGATTCAATTATTTTCAAATAGATTCGTTTCAATTCGATTTGTTTCGATTCGATTCTTTTCGATTCGATTCGATTCAATTATTTTCGATTCGATTCGTTTTGATTCGATTATTTTCGATTCGATTAGTTTCGATTCTATTCGATTCAATTTGATTCAATTCGATTTGTTTAATTTCGATTCGATTTGATTTGATTATTTTCAGCTGATTCGTTTCAATCGATTTGATACGATTATTCTCGATTCGATTCGTTTCAATTAGATCCGATTCGATTAGAATATTTTCGGTTCGATTCGATTATCTTCAATTCAATTCGGTTTGATTCGATTCGATTTGATTATTTTCAATTCGATTCAATTCAATTCGATTCCTTTCAATTCGATTCTTTTTTTAAAGATTTTATTATTTTTTAAATTTTTTATTTATTTATGATAGTCACAGAGAGAGAGAGGGGGGCAGAGACACAGGCAGAGGGAGAAGCAGGCTCCATGCACCGGAAGCCCGATGTGGGATTCGATCCCGGATCTCCAGGATCGCACCCTGGGCCAAAGGCTGGCGCTAAACCCCTGCGCCACCCAGGGATCCCGATTCGATTCTTTTTGAATCGATTCTTTTTGATTCGTTGATTCGATTCTTTTCTATTTCTTTTCGATTCGATTCGATTCTTTTCGATTCGATTCTTTTCAATTCGATTCTATTCTTTTCCATTCGATTCTTTTCGACTCGATTTGATACTTTTCGATTCGATTCTTTTCGATTTGATTTGATTCTTTTTTTATTTGATTTCTTTCGATTCGATTTGACTCCTTTCGATTCGAATCGATTCGATTTTTTCAACTTAATTCGATTTTTTCAATTCGATTCAATTCTTTCAATTCGTTTTGATTCTTTTCTTGTCGATTCAGTTCGATTCGATTCTTTTTTATTCGATTCGATTCAAATATTTTCTATTCTATTCATTTCGATTAGATTATTTTCGATTCGATTCGTTTCAATTAGATTCGATTATGTTCAATTCGATTCGTTTCAATTCCATTATTTTCGATTCTATTCATTGCGATTCGATTCGATTTGATTATTTTCTTTTTTTTTTTTTTAAAGATTTTATTTATTTATTCATGAGAGACACAGAGAGAGACAGAGATGCAGAGACACAGGCAGAGGGAGAAGCAGGCTCCATGCAGGGAGCCTGACATGGGACTTGATCCCGGGTCTCCAGGATCACACCCTGGGCTGAAGGCAGCACTAAACCGCTGAGCCACCAGGGCTGCCCGATTTGATTATTTTCGATTCGATTCTAAACGATTCGATTATTTTCGATTCGATTCGATTCGATTATTTTCGATTCGATTCGATTCATTTATTTTTGATTCAATTCGTTTCTATTCGATTCGATTATATTCAATACGTTTCGATTTGACTATTTTCGATTCTATTCGTTTCGATTTGATTCGATTCGATTATTTTTGATTCGATTCGAATCGAATCCATTATTTTCTATTCAAATCGATTTGATTCGATTATTTCGATTCGATTCGTTTCGATTCGATTAGATTCGATTCGAATAATTTCAATTCGATTCATTTTGATTCGATTATTTTCGATTCAATTCGTTTCAATTCAATTCGATTCCATTAGATTCGATCGATCAATTATTTTAGATTCGTTTAGTTTCGATTCGATTAAATTGGATTCAGTTCGTTTCGATTATTTTCGATTCAATTCATTTACATTCAATTATTTTCTATTTGATTCGTTTCAATTCGATTTGATTCGAGTATTTTTGATTCGATTCAAATCGATTCATTCGATTCGATTCGATTGTTTTCGATTTGATTCAATTTGATTCTATTCGAATCAATTATTTTCGATTCGATTAGATTGTTTTCATTCGATTCGTTTCGAATCAATTCGAATCGATTCGATTCAATTCATTTGGATTCGATTCTTTTCGATTCGATTCGATTAGATTCGAGTCTTTTCGATTCGATTCTTTTCGATACAATTCTATTCGATTCGATTTTTTTCGATTTGATTCTTCTTTATTTGATTCGTTTTGATACTTTTCGATTCAATTTGATTTTATTCATTTCGAATCTATTCCTTTTTATTTGATTCTTTGCAATTCGATTTTTTCTATTCGATTCAATTCTTTTCGATTCGATTCAGTGTGATTCGTTTTTTTCGATTCTATTCGATTAGATATTTTTCGATTATTTCAATAGTTTTCGATTCGTTTCTTTTAGATTTGATTCTATTCGATTCTTTTCGATTCGATATTTTTTATTCAATTTCGATTCGATTCTTTTCATTTCGATTTGATTCAATTCGATTAAATTCTTTTCGATTCAATTTTTTTCGATTCGATTAGTGCCGATTCCATTTTTTTGATTCGATTGGTTTCGATTCGATTCGATTATTTTCGATTCAATTCTTCCGACTATTATTTTCGATTCGATTGGTTTCGATTCGATTGATTCGATTATTTTCTTTTCTTGTTTGATTCGATTATTTTCTTTTCAACTCGTTTCGATTCGATTATTTTGGATTTGATTCATTTCGATTCAATTATTTTCGATTCGACTCGTTTCGATTCGATTCAATTATTTTTGAGTCGATTCGTTTCTTTTTGATTATTTTCCATTCGATTCGTTTTGATCGATTCAATTATTTTTGATTCGATTCGATTCGATTCGAGTATTTTCGATTAGTTTCGATTCGATTATTTTCAATTCGATTCGTTTCTATTCGATTCAATTATTTTCGAATCGATTCATTTCAATTCGATTTGTTTCGATTCAATTTGCGATTCGATTCGATTCAATTATTTTCGATTCGATTCGTTTTGATTCAATTTTTATCGATACTATTCGTTTCGATTCTTTTCGATTCAATTCCTTACAATTCAATTCGATTCGTTTAATTTTGATTCGATTTGTTTCGATTATTTACGGCTGATTTGTTCTGATTCGATTCGATAAGATTATTTTCGATTCGATTCGTTTCGATTCAATTTGATTAGATTATTTTCGATTCTGTTCCTATCTGGGCCTCACCCAGATCTGGTGACTCTGGTCCTCACCTGGGCATCATTGGGACCTGGTTACTCTGTTCCACACCTGAGCCTCACCTGGACATGATGACTCTGGAACCCCTCTGGGCCTCACCCTGACCTGGTGACTCTGGTCCCCATCTGGATGTGCCCTGGACCAGGTGATTCTGGTACCACACTAGGACTCAACCAGCCCTGGTGACTCTGGTCCTCAACTGGGCCTCACCTGGACCTAGTGAATATGCTCTCCACCTGGGCCTCATCTGGACCTGGTGACTCTGGTCCCTACCTGGATATCATCGGGACATGGATACACTATTCGCCACTGAGACTCACCTGGACCTGGTAACTCTGGTCCTCACTTTGGCCTCTTCTCTACCAGGTGACTCCTGCCCCACCTGGGCCTCACCTGGAACTGGTGACTCTGATCTTCATCATAGCCTCACCTGACCTGGTGACTGTGGTTCCCACCGGGACCTCACCTGGACCTCATGTCTCGGGTCCCCACCTGGGACTCACCTGTACCTGGTATCTCTGGTACCCACCTGGGTAGCATCAGAACATGGTTACACTGTTCCCTAACAGGGACCCACCTGGACCTGTTAACTCTGTTCTTCACCTGGGCCACACCTGGACATGGTGACACTGGTTCCCACCTGGGTCTCACATGGACCTGGTGAGTCTGATCCCCAACTGGGCCTCACCTGGAACTGGTGACTCTTGTTCCCACATGGATCTAATATGGACCTGGTGGCGGCAGTGTTTCTATATTCTCATGTTCCTGGTGACTCTTGTCCGCAGCAGGGCCACACCGGGACCTGGTGAGTGTGGTTGACACCTGCAACTCACCTGGACCTGGTGACTCTGGTCTGCACCGGAGACTACCCTGGATCTGGTGACTGTGGTCCCCACCTGGGCCTCACTTGGACCTGGTGACTCTGATCCCCATCTGGGCCTCACCTGGCCCTCTTGACCATGGTCCTGAACTGGGCATAATTGGGACCCGGTTACTGTGTTCCACAACTGGAACTCACAAGGACCAGGTGACTTGGTCCCCCCTGGGTATCACCCTGACCTGGTGACTGTGCACCCCACTTTGGCCTGATATGGAACTGCTGACACTGGTTGCCACCAGAGCCTCACCTCGAACTGTTGTCTCTGGTTCTTTCAAGGTCCTCCCTTGTACCTGGTGATCCTGGTCCCCACCTGGACCGTACCTGGACGTGGGGACTGTTGTCACCACCTGGGACTCACCTGGATCTGGTTACTGTGTTCCACACCTGGGCCTCACGTAGACCTGTTGACCATGGTCCCCAGCCGGCCTCACATGGACCTGTTGCCTCTGGTCCCCACCTGGGCCTCACGTGTACCTGGTGACTCTGGTCCTTACCTGGGCCTCATTTGGACCCTTGACTCTGCTTCCCACCTGGACCTCACCTGGATCTGGAGACTCTGGTCTTCAGTTTGGCCTCACCTGGACCTGGTGACTGTCGTCCCCAGAATGACCTACCTCAGACCTGGTGAATCTTGTCCCCACCTAGGCCTCACCCGGACCTGGTGACTCTTGTAACCTGCTACATCTCATTGACCTGATGAATCTGGTCCTCACCTGGGCCTCACATGGACCTGGGACTCAGCTGGATATAGTGCCTCTGGTTCCCACATGGGGCTCACTTGATACTGGTGACTGTGGTCCTCTTTTATGCCTCACCAGGACCTGGTGATTCTGATCCCCATCTGGGCCTTGCATGGCCCTAGTTACTCATGTCCTCACCTAGGCATCATTGGAACCTGGATACTCTATTCCACACCTGGGCCTCACTTTGACCGGGGACCTCTGGTCCCATTCTGGGCCTCCAGCTAAACTGGTTACTCTGGTTCCCCCTCTGTGCCTCACCCTTACCTGGTGACTCTGGTCCATCCCGGGCTTCACTTGGACCTGGTGAATCTGCTCCTTACCTGGTCATCACTTGGACCTGGTGACTCTGGTCACCACCAAGGTCTCACCTTGACTTGGTGAATCTTGTTGCCTCCTGGGCCTCACCTGGACCATGTGACTGTGGTTCCCATCTGGACCTCACCTGGATCTGCTGGCTCTGGTTCCCATATGCGGCTCTCCTAGCCCTGGTTCCTGTAGCCTCCTTCTAGCCTCACATGGAGAAAATGGCTCTGATCCATATTTGGGCCTCCCCAGGACCTGATAACTCTGATCTTTACTGGACATCATTGGGACCTGGTTACTCTCTTCTACACCGGGGCCTCACCTGGACCTGAGACTCTGGTCACCCGCTGGACCTCACCCTGACCTGGTGAATGTGGTTCCACCTGGGCCTCACCTGGACGAGGTGACTGGTTCCCACAGGACCTCACCTGGACCTGGTGAATCTGATCCTTACATGGGCATCATGGGACCGGGTTTCTGAGTTCCACATCGGGGCCTCACCTGGACCTAGTTTCTCTCGTCCCCCTCTGGGCCTCACCCTGACGTGGTGACTCTGGTCCACACGTGGATATCACCTTGACCGGGTGACTCTCGTCCCCCTCTGGGCCTCACCCGGGGCTGGGGATCTGGTCATCAACTGGGCCTCAACAGGACCTGGTGAATCTACTCCTCACTTAGGCTTATCTGAACCTTGTGACTCTGGTCCCACCTGGGCATCAATGGGATATGGTTACTCTGTTCCCCACGTGGGACCTACCTGGACCTGATAACTTTGCTCCACACTTTGGCCTCACATGGCCCTGATGACACTGGGACCCCACCTAGGCCTCAATCTGGACCTGTTGACTATGGACCCCACCTGGGTCTCACCTGGACCTGGTGACTCTAGTTCCCACATGAACCAACGTGGACCTGGTGACTGTGGTGTCCTTCCAGCCTCACATTTACCTGGAGACTCTGGTCCCGACCAGGGCCTCACCTGGATCTGGTGACTCTGGACTGCAGGTTGGCCTCTCTTGGATGTGGTGAGTGGGGTTACAACCTGGGCATCACCCATACCTGGTGACTCAGGTCCCCACGTGAGCCTCACTTGGACCTCGTGAATCTGGTCCTTACCTAGTCCTCACCCGCACCCAGTGACTCTGGTCACCACCTGGGCCTCACGTGGACCTGGTACCTGTGGTCCTCACCTGGGCCTCATCTGGACCTGGTGACCCTGGTCCCCACCTGGGCTTCACCTGGATCTGGTGAATCTGGTCCCCACCTGGAACTCTCCTGGACCTAGTGACTCTCTTTCCAACATGGACCTCACCTGGATCTGTTGACTCTTGTCCTCTGTTTGGCCTCACCTGGACCTGGTGACTCTCGTCCCCACTTGACCTAACTCAGACCTGCTGAATCTTGACCCCACCTAGGCCTCATCCAGACCTGGTGACTCTTGTCCCCAGCTATGCCTCAATTCGACCTGATGAAACTGGTCTTCACGTGGGCCACACATGGACCTTGTGACCAATGTCCCCACTTGGACCTCACCTGGCTCTGGTGGCTCTGGTTCCCATATGGGGTTCTCCTTGACCTGGTTCCTGTGGTCTCCTTCTGGCTTCACCTGGAACAAAACGACTCTGATCCAATTTTGGGCCTCACCTGGACTTGGCTACTCTGGTCCTTACCTGGGCATCATTGAGACCTGGTTGCTCTCTTCTATACCTGGGCCTCACCTGGACCTGGTGACCCTGGTCACCTCTGGACCTCACCCTGACCTGGTGACTGTGGTCCCACCTGGGCCTCACCTGGACGAGGTGACTTGTTCCCACAGGGACCTCACCTGGACCTGGTGAATCTGGTCCTCACATGGGCATCATGGGACCTGGTTACTCAGTTCCACATTGGGTCCACACCTGGACCAAGTGACCCTCGTCCCCCTCTGGGCCTCACCCTGACGTGCGGACTCTGGTCCCCACCTGGGTATCACCTGGACCGGGTAACTCTGGTCCCCCTTTGGGCCTCACCCGGAGCTAGGGACTCTGCTCCTCAACTGGGCCTCAATAGGACCTGGAAAATCTACTCCTCACTTAGGCCTCGTCTGGACCTTGTGACTCTGGTCCTACTTGGGCATCAATGGGACATAGTTACTCTGTTCCCCACCTGGGACTCACCTGGAACTGATAACTTTGATACACACTTTGGCCTCTCCTGGCCGTGATGACTCTGGACCCCCACCTAGGCCTCAATCTGGACCTGGTGACTGTGGTACCCACCTAGGTCCCACCTAGACCTGTTGACTCTCGTTCCCACATGAACCACACCTGGACCTGGTGACTGTGGTGTTCTTGCCTCACATTTACCTGGTGACTCTGGTCCCCACCAGGGCCTCACCTGGACCAGGTGACTCTGGCCTACAGTATGGCCTCACCTAGACCTAGTGAGTTTGCGCCCCAACGGGGCCTCATCTGGACCTGGTGACTCTGGTCCCTACCTGGGCTTCATCAGGACATGGTTACTCTATTCCCCACTGGGACACACCTGGTCCTGGTAATTCTGGTCCTCACTTTGGCCTCTTCTGTACCAGGTGACTCTAGCCCCTACTGGCCTCACCTGGCTGGTGACTCCGATCCTCAGCATGACCTCACCTCACCTGTTGACGTTGGTCCCCACTTGTGTCTCACCTGGACCTGGTGACTATCGTTCCCACATGAACCACACCTGGACCTGGTGACTGTGGTGTCCTACTAGCCTCACATTTACCTGGTGACTCCGGTCCCCATCAGGGCCTCACCGGGATCTGGTGACTCTGGCCTGCAGGTTGGCCTCACCTGGATTGGTGAGTGGGGTTGCCACCTGGGGCTCACCCATAACTGGAGACTCAGATCCCCATTTGGGCCTCACTTGGACCTGGTGAATCTGGTCCTTACCTGATCCTCACCGGGACCTGGTGACTCTGGTCACCACCTTGGCCTCACCTGGACCTGGTGACTCTGGTCTGCACCGGAGACTACCCTGGATCTGGTGACTGTGGTCCCCACCTGGGCCTCACTTGGACCTGGTGACTCTGATCCCCATCTGGGCCTCACCTGGCCCTGTGACCATGGTCCTCAACTGGGCATAATTGGGACCCGATTACTGTGTTCCACCACTGGTCTTCACCTGGACCAGGTGACTCTTGTACCCCTCTGGGTCTCGCCCTGACCTGGTGACTCTGAACCCCACATTGGCTTGACTTGGACCTGCTGACTTTGGTTGCCAACTGTGCCTCACCTCGAACTGTTGACTCTGGTTCTTTCAAAGGCCTCTCCTGTACCTGGTGATCCTGGTCCCCACCTGGGCCTCACCTGGACATGGTGACTGTTGTCACCACCTGGGACTCACCTTGTACTGGTTACTGTGTTCCACTCCTGGGTCTCACATAGTCCAGTTGACCATGTTCCCCAGCCGGTCTCACATGGACCTGTTACCTCTGGTCCCCACCTGGGACTCACGTGTACCTGGTAACCCTGGTCCTAACCTGGGCCTCATCTAGACCTGGTGACTCGGGTAACCACCTGGGCTTCACCTGGATATGGTGAATTTGGTCCCCACCTGGACCTCTCCTGGTCCTGGTGACTCTCTTTCCAACATGGAACTCACCTGGATCTGGTGACTCTGGTCCTCAGTTTTGCCTCACCTGTACCTGGTGATTCTCATCCCCATTTTGACCTAGCTCAGACCTAGTGAACCTTGTCCCCACCTAGGCCTCACCCACACTTGGTGACTCTTGTCCCCAGCTATGCCTCAATTCGACCTGATGAATCTGGTCCTTGTGGGCCTCTCATGGACCTGGGACTCAGCTGGATATAGTGGCTCTGGTTCCCACATTGGGCTCACCAGATACTGGTGACTGTGGTCTCCTTCTATGCCTCACATGGACCTGGTGATTCTGATCCCCATCTGGGCCTTGCATGGTCCTAGTGACTCTGGTCCTCACCTAGGTATCATTGGGATATGTATACCTATTCCACACCCCTGGGCTCACTTTGACCGGGGTCCTCTGTTCCCATTCTTAGCCTCAATCTAAGCTGGTTACTCTGGTTCCCCCTCTGGGCCTCACCCTTACCTGGTGACTCTGGTCCCCCTCTGGGCTTCACTTGGACTGGTGAATCTGGTCCTGACCTGGTCCTCACCTGGACCTGGTGACTCTGGTCAGCACCTGGGCCTCACCTGGACTTGGTGAATCTTGTTGCCACCTGGGCCTCACCTGGACGTTGTGACTATGGTCCCCACCTGGACCTCACCTGGATCTGGTGGTTCCTGTCCCCATATGGGGCTCTCCTGGACCTGGTTCCTGTGACCTCCTTCTGGCCTCAACGGGAACAAAATGACTCTGATCCATATTTGGGACTCACCTGGACCTGGTGACTCTGGTCTTTACCTGGGCAAAATTGGGATATGGTTACTCTCTTCTATACCTTGGCCTCACCTGGACCTGGTGACTCTGCTTAGCCTCTGGACCTCACCCTGAAATTGTGAATGTGGTCCCACAAGGGCCTCACCTGGATGAGGTGACTGGTTCCCTCAGGGACCTCACCTGGACCTGGTGATTCTGGTCGTCACGTGGGCATCGTGGGACCTGGTTACTCAGTTCCACATCGGGGACTCACCTGGACCTGGTGACTCTCGTCCCCACTTTGACCTAACTCAGTCCTGGTGAATCTTTTTTTTTTTTTTTTTTTTTTTTAATTTTGGGGTCCTCCTTTTTATTTTTTTTTATTTTTTTTAATTTTTTTTTTATTTATTTATGATAGTCACAGAGAGAGAGAGAGAGGCAGAGACATAGGCAGAGGGAGAAGCAGGCTCCATGCACCGAGAGCCCGATGTGGGATTCGATCCCGGGTCTCCAGGATCGCGCCCTGGGCCAAAGGCAGGCGCCAAACCGCTGCGCCACCCAGGGATCCCAGTCCTGGTGAATCTTATCCCCACCTAGGCCTCACCCAGACCTGGTGACTCTTGTCCCCAGCTATGCCTCAATTCCACCTAATGAATCTGGTCCTCACGTGGTCTTCACATGGACCTGGGGCTCAGCTAGATAGAGTGGCTCTGGTTCCCATATGGGGCTCACCTGATACTGGTAACTGCAGTCTCCTTCTTTGACTCACAAGGACATGGTGATTCTGATCCCCACCTGGGCCTTGCATGGCCCTATTGACTCTTGTCCTCACCTAGGCATCATTGGGACCTGGATACTCTATTCCACACCTGACCTCACTTTGTCCAGGGGCCTCTGGTCCCACTCTGGGCCTCGAACTAAACTGGTTACTCTGGTTCCCCCTCTGGGCCTCACCCTTTCCTGGTGACTCTGGTCCCCCCCTTGTATTCACTTGGACCTGGTGAATCTGGTCCTTACCTGGTCCTCACCTGGACCTGGTGACACTGGGCACTGCCTGGGAATCATCTGGACTTGGTGAATCTTGTTGCCATCTGGGCCACACCTGGACCTTGTGACTGTTGTCCTCACCTAGAACTCACCTGCATCTGGGGGCTCTGGTTCCCATATGGGGCTCTCCTGGACCTGGTTCCTGGAACAAAATGACTCTGATCCATTTTTGGGACTCACCTGGACCTGGCGAATCTGGTCCTTACCTGGGCATCATTGGCACCTGGTAACTCTCTTCTATAGCTGGGCCTCACCTGGACCTGATGACTCTGGTCACCCTCTGGACCTCACCCTGACCTGGTGACTGTGGTATCCCCTGGGCCTCACCTTCAAGAGGTGACTGGTTCCCACAGGGACCTCACCCGACCTGGTGAATCTGCTCCTCACATGGGCATCATGGGACCTGGTTTCTCAGTTCCACATTGGGGTCTCACCTGGACCTAGTGACTCTCGTCCCCCTCTGGGCCTCACCCTGATGTGGTGACTCTGGTCCCACCTGGGCATCAATGGGACATGGTTACCCTGTTCCCCACCTGGGACTCACCGGACCTGATAACTTTGCTCCACACTTTGGCCTCACCTGGCCATGATGACACTGGGCCCCCACCTAGGCCTCAATCTGACCTGGTGACTGTGGTCCCCACCTGGGTCTCACCTGGACCTGGTGACTCTTGTTCCCACATGAACCACACGTGGATCTGGTGACTGTGGTGTCCTTCTAGCCTCACATTTACCTGGGGACTCCGTTCCTACTAGGGCCTCAGCTGGATCTGGTGACTCTGGCCTGCAGGTGGCCTCACCTGGACCTGGTGAGTGGGGTTACCACCTGGGCCTCACCCATACCTGGTGACTCAGGTCCCCATGTGGGCCTACTTGGACCTCGTGAATCGGGTCCTTATCTGGTTCTCACTCGGACCTGGTGACTCTGGTCACTACCTGGGCCTCACCTGGACATCGTGAATCTGGTCCCCATCTGGGCCTCACCTGGACGTGGTGACTGTTGTCACCACATGGGCCTCACCCATTCCTGGGGACTCTGGTCCACATATGGGCCTCACTTGGACCTGGTGAGTCTGGTCCCGACATGGGCTTTAAGTGGATCTGGTGACTCTGGTCCCCAACTGGGCCTCTCGTGTACCTGGTAACTCTGGTCCTCACCTGAGCCTCATATGGACCTGGTGATTCTGGTCCCCACCTGGGCTTCACCTGGATCTGGTGACTCTGGTCCCCACCTGAACCTCTCCTGGACCTGCTGACTCTATTTCCAACATGGACCTCCCCTGGATCTGGTGACTCTGGTCCTCAGTTTGGCCTCACCTGGACCTGGTGACTCTCATCCCTACTTTGACCTAATTCAGACCTGGTAAATCTTGTCCCCACCTAGGCCTCACCCAGCCCTTGTGCCTCTTGTCCTCAGCTACGTCTCAATTTGACCTGATGAATCTGGTCCTCACGTGGGCCTCACATGGACCTGGGACTCAGCTGGATAGAGTGGCTCTGGTTCCCACATGGGGCTCACCTGATACTGGTGACTGTGGTCTTCTCTATGCCTCACCAGGACCTGGTGATTCTGATCCCCATCTCGGCCTTGCATGGCCCTAGTGACTCTGGACCTCACCTAGGCATCATTGGGACCTGGATACTCTTCCACAGCTGGGCCTCACTTTGACCAGGGAGCTCTGGTCCCACTCTGGGCCTCCAACTAAACTGGTTACTCTAGTTCCTCTGGTTACACCTTACCTGGTGACTCTGGTCCCCCCCTGGGCTTCACTTGGACCTGGTGAATCTGGTCCTTACCTGGTCCTCATCTGGACTTGGTGACTCTGATCACCACCAGGGTCTCACCTGGACTTGGTGAATCTTGTTGCCACCTGGGCCTCACATGGACCGTTTGACTATGGCCCCCCACCTGGATCTCACCTGGATCTGCTGGCTCTGGTTCCATATGGGGCTCTCCTGGACCTCATTCCTGTGGTGTCCTTCTGGCCTCACATGGAGAAAAAAACTCTGATCTGTATTTGGGCCTCACCTGGACCTGGTGACTCTCGTTCCCACATGAACTACAGCTTGACCTGGTGACTGTGATGTCCTTCTAGCCTCACATTTACCTGGTGACTCTGGTCCCCACCTGGATCAGGTGACTCTGGCCAGCAGGTTGGCCTCACCTGGACCTGGTGAGTGGGGATGCCACCTGGGCCTCACCCATACCTGGTGACTCAGTTCCCCATGTGGGCCTCACTTGGACCAGGTGAATCTGGTCCTTACTTGGTCCTCACCCAGAACCGGTGACTCTGGTCACCACCTGGGTCTCACCTGGACGTGTTGAATCTGGTCCCCATCTGGGCCTCACCCAGTCCTGGTGACTTTGTTCCCCACCTGGACCTGATTGCTGTGGACTCCTTGGCCTCACCTGGAACAGGTGACTCTGATCCTATCTGGGCCTCACGCAGATCTGGTGACTAGTCCTCACCTGGGCATCATTGGGACCTGGTTACTCTGTTCTACACTTGAGCCTCACCTCACTCGAATTGATTTGTTTCTTTCCGATTCGAATGTTCAGATTGATTATTTTGGATTTGAATCATTCGAATCGATTCTATTCTTTTAGATTCAATTCAATTCAACTTTTTTCAATTCAATTCTATCTCTTTGATTCGATTCGATCTTTTCGATTCGATTCTTTTCTATTCGAATCGATTGTTTTCAATTTGATTCAGTTCTTTTCAATTCGATTCGATTCTTTTTGATTCGATTCTTTTCGATTTATTCGATTCTTTTCGATTTGATTCGGTTCTTTTCGATTCGATTCAATTTGATTCGATTCGATACGATTCTTTTCGATTCGATTTGTTTTCATTTCAAACTATTCGATTTGATTCTTTTCAATTTGATACTTTTCGATTTGATTCGATTCAGTTCTTTTCGATTCAGTTCAATTTGATTCTATTCTTTTCAATTCAGTTCGATTTTTTTTATTCGATTCGATTCTTTTCCATTTGATTCAATTTGATTCTTTTTGACTCGAATCGATTCGATTCTTTTTGATTCGATTGGATTCAATTCTTTTCATTAGGATTCGATTCCATTCGGTTCGATTCATTTCAATTTGATTCGATTTGAATCGATTTTGTTCGATTCGATTCTTTTTGATTCAATTATATTTGATTCTTTTCGATTCGATTCAGTTCTTTTTGATTCGTTTTTTTCGATTCGATTCGATTCAATACCTTTCGATTTGATTCGAATCGATTTGATTCTTTTTGATTCGATTCTTTTCGATTCGATTTGATTCTTTTTGATTCGATCGATTCGATTCTTTTCGATTCAATTTCATATAATTCAATTTGACTCTTCTGTATATGTTTCAATTCGATTCGAAACTATTCGATTCAATTATTTTCGATTCGAGTCTTTTCCATTCGATTCGATTCTTTTCGATTCGATTGATTCGTTTCTTTTCCATCGATTCTTTTCGATTCGATTAGATTCTTTTTGTTTCGATTCTTTTCGATTCGATTCGATTCTTTTTTATTCGATCGATTTGATTCTTTTTGATTCGATTCGATTTGATTCGATTCTTTTCAATTTGATTCGATCATTTTCCTTCGATTCAATTCAATTCATTTCGATTCGATTCTTTTCGATTCGATTCTTTTCGATTCGAGTTGATTCGATTCAATTCCTTTTGATTCAATTCAATTGGAATCTATTCGATTCGATTCTTTTCAATTCGATTTTTTCGATTTGATTCGATTCGAATCTTTCGATTCAATTCGTTTCTTTTCGATTCGATTCGAATCATTTCGATTCGATTCTTTTTTTATTCGATTCGATTCTTTTCGATTTGATTCGATTCGATTCTTTTCGATTGAAATCGATTCGATTTGATTCTTTTCGATTCGATTCGATTCAATTCTTTTCGATTGGATTCGATTCCATTCAATTCGATTCGTTTCGATTTTTTTCGATTCAATTCAATTCTTTTTATTCAATTCCATTCTATTCTTTTCGTTTCAATTCCTTTCGATTCTTTTCTATTGTCTTCGATTCGATTTTTTTCGATTCCATTACATTCGATTATTTTCGATAAGACTAGATTCTCTTCATTTCAACTCTAATCGATCAATTCGAATCCTTTATTTGGATTCTTTTCAAATCGATTCTTTCGAATCGATTCATTTCGATTTGATTATTTTCGATTCATTTCGATATGATTGGATTCATTTCGATTCGATTCAATTCTTTTTTATTTGATTTTTTCGAGTTGATTCTTTTCGATTCGATTCAATTCTTTTTGCTTCGATTAGATTCTTTTCGATTCAATTCGATTCGAAACTTTTCTATTCAATTCTTTGTGATTCGATTGTTTTCGATTTGATTTGATTCGATTCTTTTCGATTCGATTCGATTTTTTCGATTCATTTCGATCCTTTTGTTTTCAATTCGATTCTTTTGATTATATTTGATTCGATTATTTTTGTTTAGATTCGATTTAATTCGAATCTTTCTATTCGAATCATTTTGATTCAAATTCCTTTCTTTTAGAATCGATTCGATTCGATTTGATTTTTTCGATTTGAATCTTTTCGATTCCATTCTATTCGATTCTTTTAGATTTGAATCGATTCGATTCTTTTGATTCGATTCTATTCTTTTCAATTCAATTTGATTCTTTTCATTTTATTCGATTCTGTTCGATTATTTTCAATTCGATTCAATTCTATTTGATTCTTTTTTTTTTGGATTCGAGTTGATTCTTTCCAATCGACTCTTTTCGATTAGATTCATTGGGTTTGATTCATTTCGATTCGATTCGATTCCTTTCGATTCGATTCTTTTCGATTGTTTTTGTTTCGATTCCATTCGATTCTTTTCGATTCATTTTTTTCGATTCGTCAATTCGATCCTTTTCGATTAGATTCAATGTTTTTCAATTCGATTCTTTTAGATTCAGTTCGATTCTTTTCGATTCATTTCAATTCTTTTCGATTCGATTCTTTTCAGTCGATTTGATTCAATTCGAATCTAATCGATTGGATTCGATTCGATTCTATTCTTTTCGATTCAATTCGATTTGTTTCAATTCTTTTCGATTCGATATGATTCGATTTGAATCTATTCGATTAGATTCTTTTCTTTTTTTAAATATTTTTTTCTTTATCTATTTATGATAGTCACACAGAGAGAGAGAAAGGCAGAGACCCAGGCAGAGGGAAAAGCAGGCTCCATGCACCGGGAGCCCCACGTGGGATTAGATCCCAGGTCTCCAGGATCACGCCCTGGGCCAAAGGCAGGCGCCAACAGCTGCGCCACCCAGGGATCCCGATTAGATTCTTTTCAATTCGATTCTTTTCGAGTCGATTCGATTCGATTCGATTCTATTTGGTTCGATTCTATTCTTTGCGATTCAATTGGATTTTTTTGATTCGTTTCGATTCCTTTGATTCGATTTGTTTCAATTCTTTTTGATTGGATTCGATTCGATTCTTTTCGATTGGATTCGATTCGATTCTTTTTGATTCGATTCGATTCAATTCTTTTCGATTGGATTCGATTCCTTTCAGTTCGATTCATTTCCATCGATTCGATTCAAATCAATTGTTTTCGATTCGATTCGATTCTTTTTGAGCAATATCATTCGAATTGTTTTGTTTCGATTCGATTTGATTCTTTTCGATTCATTTACATTCACTTCTTTTCGATTCGAATTGATTCTATTCGTTTCAATTCTTTTTGAGTGCATTTTTTCGATTCGATTCATCGATTAGATTCGATTTGTTTCGATTCAATTATTTTTATTCGATTCAATTCGATTTGAATCTTTTTGATTCGATTCGATTCTTTTCTATCTGATTCAGTTAGATTCTTTTCGATTCGATTCGATTCTTATTGATTCAATTCTTTTCGATTCAATTCGGTTCGATTTTTCAATTCGATTCGAT
This sequence comes from Canis lupus baileyi, assembly GCF_048164855.1. Classification (NCBI taxonomy): domain Eukaryota; kingdom Metazoa; phylum Chordata; class Mammalia; order Carnivora; family Canidae; genus Canis; species Canis lupus. The sequence continues at coordinate 24,353,119 of NC_132875.1, forward strand.
TCTTTTCGATTCCATTCTACTTGATTCAATTCGATTCTTTTCGATTCAATTCGATTTGATTCTTTTCGATTCGAGTTGATTTGATTCTTTCAGATTCGATTCGATTCTTTTCGATTCTATTCAATTTGATTTGATTCGCTTCAAATATTTTCGATTCGATTCGATTCAATTCGATTCGTTTTTTTCGAATCGATTCGATTCTTTGGATTCTTTTTGATTCGATTTATTTGGATTCTTTTCGTTTGGATTTGGATTCTTTTTGATTCGATTTATTTGGATTCTTTTCGTTTCCATTCGATTCTATTCGATTCTTTTTGATTCGATTCTATTGTTTTTGATTTGATTCCATTCGGTTCTATTCTTTTTGATTCGTCGATTCGATCATTCTCCATTCGATTCTTTTTGATTCAATTCGATTTTTTTCGATTCAATTCTTTTCGATTCAATTCGATTTTTTTCGATTCGAATCAATTCTTTTCAATTCAATTTGATTCTTTTCATTCGATTTGATTCAATTCAAATCTATTCGATTCGATTCTTTTCGATTCGATTCTTTTTGATTCGATTCGATTCTTTTTTATTCAATTCGATTCAATTTGAATCTATTCGATTAGATTTTCAATTCGATTCGATTCGATTCTTTTCGATTCGATTCTGTTCTTTTCGATTCAATTCGATTTTTTTGATTCGATTTGGTTCTTTTCGATTCAATTTTTTATTCTTTTTGATTCGATTCGATTCTTTTCAGTTCGAATTGATTCGATTCGATTCTTTTTGATTCGATTCTATTCGATTCTTTTTGATTGGATTTGATTCCATGAGGTTCGATTCATTTCAATTCGATTCGATTAAAATCAATTTTTTTCAATTCGATTCTTTTCCATCAATACGATTCGATTCTTTTTGTTTCGATTCGATTTGATTCTTTTCAATTCTCTTCGATTCGAATCTTTTCAATTCGATTGCATTTGCTTCTTTTCGATTCGACTTGATTCTATTCATTTCAATTCTTTTCGAGTGGATTCCTTTCGATTCAAACTTTGAATTCGATTTGATTTGTTTTGATTCGTTTATTTTTATTTGATTCGATTTGAATTTTTTGATTCGATTCTTTTCTATTTGATTCAGTTCAATTCTTTTCTATTCGATTCTTTTTGATTCAATTCTTTTCGATTCAATTCGATTCGATTTTTTAATTCTATTTGATTCTTTTCGATTCCATTCTACTTGATAATTCGATTCTTTTGATTCAATTCGATTCAATTTGAATTGATTCATTTTGATTCGATTCGATTCGAATCGATTATTTTCGATTATATTCGAATATTTTTTATTCGATTCGTTTCGATTCGATTCGATTTGATTATTTTAGATTCGATTCGAATCTAATCCATTATTTTAGATTCGCTTCGTTTCGATTTGATTCGATTCGATTATTTTCAATTCGATTCGATTCGAATAGATTCGATTATATTGATTATCTTAGTTTCAAATAGATTCTAATTGATTATTTTCTATTTGATTCGATTCGATTACTATAGAATCGAAAAAGATCGACTTGAATCGAATCGAAGAGAAGCAAATCGATTCGAAAAAAATAGAATCAAATCGAATCGAAAAGAATGGAAACAAATCAAATAAAGAAGAATCGAATCGAAAAAAATCGAATCGAATGAAAATATCAAATCGAATCGAATCGAAATGAATCGAATCGAAATGAATCGAATCGAATTGAAACAAAGAGAATCAAAACGAAAAGAATCGAACTGAATCGAAAAGAATCGAATTGAAAAGTATCGAATCAAAATGAATCGAATCGAATTGAATCGAAAAGAATTGAATGGAATCGAAAAGAATTGAATCGAATAGATTCGAATTGAATCAAATCGAATGAAAAGAATCAAATCGAATTGAAAAAATCAAATAGGATCGAAAAGAATCGAATTGAATCGAAAAGAATCGATTCGAGAAGGATCGAATCAAATCGAACAGAATCAAATTGAAAAGGATTGAATCGACGAATCAAAAATAATTGAATAGAAAAGAATCGAATCTAATCAAAAAGAATCGAACCGAAATGAATCGAATCGAATGAAATCGAAACGAATGGAATCGAAAAGTGTCAATCAAAAAGAATCCAATCAAATCGAAAAGAATCAAATCAAATCGAATCGAAAAGAATCAAATCGAATCGAATAGAAAAGATTCGAATCGAATAGAACAGAGTCGATCGAAAAGAATCGAATCCATTCGAAAAAATCGAATAGAATCGAATAGAAAATAATAGAATCGAATCGTATCTAAAAGAATCGAATCGAATCGAATCGTAAAGAATAGAATCGAATTGAAAAAATCAAATCGAATCGAAAAGAATAGAATCAAATCAAATAAAGAATTGAATCGTATCGAAAAGAATCGAATCGAATCGAAAAGAATCGAATCTAATCGAATCGAATAGAAAAGAATCGAATAGAATCGAAAAGAAACGAATCAAAAAATATCAAATCGAAATGAAAAATACCGAATCGAATTGAATAGAAAAAGTTCGAATCAAATCAAATTGAAAAGAATCGAATCGATTAGAAAAAAATCGAATCAAATCGAATCGAAAAAAATCGAAACAATTCAAATAAAGAAGATTCTAATCGAAAAAAATCGATTCGAATCGAAAAAATCAAATCGAATCGAATTGAAATGAATCTAATCGAATTGAATCAAAAAGAACCGAATCGAATCGAAGGAATCAAATTGAAAAGGATCAAATCGACGAATCAAAAAGAATCGAATCGAATTGAAAAGAATCGATTCAAATAGATTCGAATTGTATCGAATCGAACGAAAAGAATTGAATCAAATCGAATAAAAAATAATCGAATCGAATCGAATTGAAGCGAATCGAATAAAAATTAATCGAATTGAAATGAATCGAATCGAAAATAATCGAATCGAATCGAATCGAAATTAACCTAATCGAATTGAATCTAATCGAAAAGAATTGAATAGAAATGATTAGAATTGAAAATAATCAAATCGAATCAAAACTAATCGATAATAATCGAATCGAAACTAATCGAATCGAATCGAATCGAAAAGAATTGAATCGATTCAAATTGAATAGAATAGAAAAGAATCGAATAGAATCGTAAAGAATAGAATTGAATTGAAAAAATCGAATCGAATCGAATGAATTCGAAAAGAAATGAATCAAAAAGCATCGAAACGATTTGAAAAGAATCGAATCGAATCAAATCGAAAAGAATCGAAGTGATAGAATCGAAAAGAATTGAATCGTATCGATCGAATGGAAAGAATCGAATCGACATGAATAAAATCGAATCAAAAAGAGTCGATCGAAAAGAATCGACTTAAATTGAAAAAACTCAAATCAAAAAGAATCGAAATGAATCAAATTGAAAAGAATCGAAAGGAATCGATAAGAGTCGATCGAAAAGAATCGAATCGAATAAAAAAACGAATCGAATAGAAAAAAATCGAATCCATGGGGGAGTATCTTCTGATTCTGTCTACTTTAAGTCCCTTGACTTCCCCTGGAACTTGGCCTTCTAGCTGGTCTTCTGGGGGGAGGGGCCTGTTGTGCTGATTTTCAAGTGCTAGCTCCTCTCCCTCTGCCTGGTGAAGCGCTCAGTGGGGGTTGTATACCCTGTGACGCCCAAGGAGGAACAACCCCAGTGGCAGCAGCCAGGTCGGAACACCTGTATTCAGCCTCCCCAGTAACTCTGGAGCAGTCCGTCTGCAGGGCCTGGAGGCTCTGAGCCAGGGCTGCTGATCTCAGCTCTGAGTAGGAGCGTCCTTGCTGTCCTGTGCCCTCCAGGCCTCTGCCTGTCCCGGGGGAGGCCGAATCCTGGGCTGTGTCCCGGCCCTGTGCTCCCCGACCTCCGCTGTTGGATTCTCGCTCCCGGCCGGGTAAGCACCTCTCCACGGAGCCGCCATAGCCCCTCTGAGCTGCTCCTGGAGCCCCGCAGCCCCCTCCACACAAAGCCACTTCCTCTGCTCTAGGCGCCGCCACCTAGCTGTTCCCAGGGACCCGCTGCCCCCTCCGCACAGAGCTGCTGCCGGATCCCCTCAGAGCTGCTCCTGGGTCAATGCATGTGCCCTACAGCCCTTAGGGAGCTCGGTGCAATCTCCTGGGAGTGCAGGTGTATGTTTGTGTCCCATGGAGCCCGAGGGTATCCCCGCCCTCCTGGGGTCTTGCTCTGAATCCCTGCGGGCCTCATTTCTCCCTGGAAGAATGGTGCAGCTCCTGCTTCTCTGGGACAGAGCTCTCCTGCCCGGGGGGCACTCGCCCTGGCCTTAGCCTGGCTCTGTGGGGCCCCTCCCCCTTGGATGCCTTTTGTATCTTTATTTCTTTTTCCCCATCTTCCTACCTTGATAGAAGCGTGAACTTTTCTCACTGTAGCTACCGATCTGTTCTCTGTTTAAATCTCAGGCCGAATTCCTAGATTTTCAGGATGATGTGAAGGTTATCTAGGTAATTTGGTGAGGACAGGTGACTTGGGGACCCTACTCTTCTGCAATCTTGCCCCTGCTCCTGTATGTTGCCTTTTAGCTTTGGTTGTTTCCTTCACTTTGCGGAAGCTTTTCGATTTGATGAAGTCCCAATAGGATTTTTGCTTTTGTTTCCCTCACCTCAGAGGCATATCTAGAAAGAAGATCCAATGGCCAATGTCAAAGACGTTGCTGCCTCTCTTTTCTTCTTTGTATGGTTTCAGATCTCACATTTAGGTCTCTCATCCTTTTTGATTTCATTTTTTATATATATGGTGTAAGAAAGTGGTCCAGTTTCATTCTTCTGCAATTGGCTACCTGGTTTTCCCAACATCATTTGTTCTTATCCTGGGGTCAGGGTTAGGGTTTCTTGAAGAGACTGTCTTTGTGCCATTGGATATTCCTTCCTGCCTTGTTGTCCATTATGGGTCATAGATACATGTTTGTATCTTGTTTTGGCTTTCCATTCTGTTCTATTGATCTAAGCGTCTTCTGTTGGGAGAACCCTGATTGCTGATTCAATTTCTTTGCTGGTTAACTGTCTGTTCAAATTTCTTATTTCTTCATTTCTCATTTTTGCTATGTTATATATTTCTAGGGATTGATCTATTTCTTCCAGGTTCTAGGTTGCTGGCATGTAATTTTTCATCATAATCTCTTATAATTGTTTGTATTTTTCTATTGTTGGTTGTTATTTCTCTATTCTCATTTGTGATTTTATTTCGGTCCTTTCTCATCTTTTTATCTTTTTTCTTTTTTAAAGATTTTATTTATGTATTCATGAGAGACACAGAGATGCGTAGGTATAGGCACAGGGAAAATGAGGCTCCATGCGGGGAGCCTGATGTGTGACTTGATTCCCCAGGACCCCGGGATCATGACCTGAGCCAAAGCACATGCTCGACCACTGAGGCACCCAGGAACCTTGCTGATTCAATTCCTCTGCTTGTTATGGGTCTATTCACATTTTCTATTTCTTCCTATTTCAGTTTTGCTTGTTTGCACATTTCTAGGGATTTGTCCATTTCTTCCAGGTCTCCCAGTTTGTTAACATATAGTCTTTCATAGTATTCCCTTATGATTGTCTTATTTTTCTGGTGTTGATTGTGATCTCTCTTCTCTCTTTTGTGATTTTATTTATGTAGGTCTTTTCTCATTTCTCGTTCATTTGGCTGGCTAGGGCTTGATCCATTTTATTAATTATTTTGAAGAACCAGCTCTTAGTTCCGTTATTCCATTCTACTGTTTCTGTATTTATTTCTGCTCTCATCTTTATTTTTTCCCTTCTTCTATAGGCTTTAGGCTTTGTTTCCTATCCCTTTTCCAGCTCCTTTAGGTGTAAGGTTAGGTTGTGTATTAGAGACTTCTTGTTTCGTGAGATAGGCCTGTATTGCTATGTACTTCCCTCTTTGGACTGCCTTTGCTACATCCCAGAGGTTTGGAGAAACATGTTTTCATTTTCATTTGTTTTAAATTTCCTCTTTAATTTCCTGGTTGCTCCATTCATTCTCTCGAAGGATATTCATAATCTCCACGTATTTTTGGTCTGTCCAAATTTTTTCTTACTCTCGACTTCAAGTTTCATAGCGTCATAGTCGAAAATGTACAGGGTGTGATATCAACATTCTTGTACCTGTTGTACCTGTTGAGGGCTGATTTGTGGCCCATGATATGATCTGTTCTGGAGAATGTCCCATGTGCACTTGAAAGGAATGTGTATTTTGCTTTAGAAAGAAATGTTCAGAAAATATCTGTTGAGTCCCTGTGGTCCAGTGTGTCAAGGCTATTGTTCCCCTGTTGATTTTCTGTAAAGATGATCGGTCCATTGCCATAAGTGGGTAGGTGTTAAAATCCCCTGTCATTGTATTATTATCAGTGAGTTCCTGTACGTTTATTGGTAATTGGGTTCCATATTTAGGTACCCGCATGTTGGCAGCATAAATATTTAGTTGTTTGATCCTGATAGAGAGTCTTTTTAACTATGAAATAATGCCCTTCTTCATCACTTCTTACAGTATTTGTTCTCTCTTTTTTGAGATTAAATATTTTATTTATTTATTCATGAGAGATACACAGAGAAGCAGAGGCAGAAACATAGGCAGAGGGAGAGAGGCTCCCCAATGGGATGCCGATGTGGGACTCGATGCTGGGATCCCAAAAACACACCTTGAGCTGAAGGCAGATGCTCAACCACTGAGCCACCAGGTGACCCCCAGGGTTTGGTTTCAAAACTAGTTTGTCTAATATAAGTATAGGTCCTCCAGCTTTCTTTTCATAACCATTAGCGTGATAGATGATTTCCCATCCCCTGACTTTCAATCTGCTGTTGTCTATAGTTCTAAGGTGAGCATCTACTAGGCAGCATACCGATGGACCTTGTTATTTTAATAACAATTTTATTTTTGAGAGCATGAGAGAGAGAGAGAGAGAGAGAGAGAGAGAGGCAGAAAATTAGGCCAAGAGAGAAGCAGGCTCCCCACCAGGAGCCCAATATGGGACTCGATCCCAGACTCTAGGATCACACCCTGAGTCAAAGGCAGAGGCACAACCCCTGAGCCACCTAGGCATCCTGGATCCTGTTTTTTAAGCCACTCTGATACCCTATATATTTTGATTGGAGCATTTAGTATCAGCAGAGTGCTTATTCAATGATATGAACTTTGTGCCTTTGTGTTACCGGTAGAGTTGGTGTTTCTGGTGACGTTCTCTGGTCCTTTCTAGTCTTTGTTGCTTTTGGTCTCTTTTTCCCCCCACTAGAATAGTCCCTCTTAAAATTCCTTACTGGACTGGCTTAGCAGTCATGAACTCCTTTATACTTTGCCTGTCTGGGAAAATCTTTCTCTCTATCCTGAATGACACACTTGCTGAAGAAAGAATTCATACAAATTGGACTCCAATAAAAAGAAATTTAAAAACTTAAAATAAATTTTTGCTATTATGATTGAGGAAAATGGCATTTAGGAGGAAAAGCAGAAGCTGAAAGAGAGGAGGACAGATTTCACCATCCGTAGCCTTCACTGGGACCTGGTGTCCTTTCCTAGGAGGCCCCCCCCCCCGTAGGATGCTTCCTGCCCCTCTGCGCTCCTTTTTGGAACCCAGCAGGCACATCTCCGTGCCTCTAGCACCTCTGCAGTCATGGTTTATAGCGTCTTCCAGGTATCCTATTGGGGACCATGGCGTCGTGTATGTAACCATTCATCTGCTGTTTGACAACATTGGGGGGATTCTGACTTTCGTTCGTTGTGGGGTGTGTGTGTGTCTATCAAATGAAGCTATCCCGTGCAGCTATCGGATCCTCCGGCTGGGTAACCCAAACGCCGAAATGGTTGGTACAACATTATCTCTGGTGCTGATGCTGGGTGGCTAGCTGGGCTCTCCTTGCTGACCCGGGGCTCGCTCCTGTAGTGAATTTCAGCTGGAGCGTCAGCTGAGGTGGAAGGTCTGTCTCGGCCACATTCTCATGTCCGGCAATGGGTATTGCCGAGCGCCAGCTGCTTCTCTTCTCCCCGATGCCTCTCCAGCAGGGAGTCAGACCTCGGGGCTGCCCTGGCGGGAGCTCCTGAGGAGCCCGGTGCCCATGGCGGGGAGCCCTGAGGCTGCCTGTGTGTGGAAATCAGGGTGGGGATGGGGCTGGGGTTCCTCAGACCCTGTGCTGCCTGGCTTTCAGGCCGAGCCCCATGCTCACCCAGCCCCTACTCACTAAGGCGAGGAGGGTGTCCCCCACAGGCTGGTGTGATAGATCCAGCACCACAAGGTGTGCACGCTGAGTCCACCTGGTGAGCGATGCCCAGGTGCGTGACCGGCAAGTTGGGACACAGGAAATTTAACAAAAATCCCCTACCCCTGGACAAGCAGAGCAGGACTGATTCCATTTTGTGCTATCCCCGCCACCACCCTTATGACCCCCAAATGACCAGCTTATATCTTAAGGCGCTGCCCCTCCCAAGTCAAGCTGCTGGGCACACCCTAATCGGAAATCGGCTCATAAAAATGTAACCCTGCTTTGTGTCCCCCAAAACTGCGCACCGATTCTGACCAAAGTAATAGGCCAGGTCAAGCGGATCCTATAGGGTAAGGTGTAATTCAATCAGCCACCTGTGTGTGGACCAACATGACTGTGCAAATTTCTGCATATCCCACAGTCCACTGACCCTATAAATCTGCTATGCCTCTTAGTCTCGGGGTCCAAGTCCCTGCTCCGCTGTGTCAAGTGCACTTGGACCCAAGCTCAGCTTGTAGAGAAACCCTTGGGAGTTTGCATCGGTGTTGGCTCCTAAGTGGTTTCTCAGATTCGTAGTCTTGGGCACAACACAAGGGCCGACTGTCCTGACATCCCTTCCAGGGCCACACTGAGCGCCCCACAGGCCCTCTGTGCCCCAGGCACACTGGCATGGGGATGCGGGGAGGGTAGTACATGTCCCGGAACCAGGCCAGCCCCGGCCTCCTGGACAGAGGGAGCACAGACCTCACAGGTCACCTTGCACAGACCCTGGTGACCTGAGGTTCCCTGGCTGTCACTCTGTCCTAGTCCATTCTGGCCCACGGGGCACAGGATGAGTCCCAGTATAGTCTGTGAGGTCCTGATCCTGGCGTCTGTCCGCCCCTGGAAGGCACATGGGGACATCAGCAGTGTGTGCCTTGTGGTGCCCCTGCAGGGGCTGTTTGGGGCCCGGGCGATGCCCCCTCCTCCTCTCTGTGGGTCTCTCCATGCCCCGTGCACAGAGTTCTGGGAGACACAGAAAAGGGCTGGCTGTGCATTTTCCCACCACAACACTTAATTGACTTTCTACAGTAAACGGGCTCGGAGGCGTGGGTGCGTGCCTTCACCTGGGGAGGGAGACCTTTCTGTCCTTTACGGGAGGAAAAGAATCACATGGGTTGGGGGTCGAGTGCTGGAGTCCCCCACCTGGAGCATGTGTGGATTCTGGGTGGGGGCGTGTGTCCTGAGGTTTCAGCCTGAGAGACGGTTTTGAAGACAGCAGAGCTGAACTGGACCTGCAGCTCATGGGCTCCTGCGCTGGGTTCCCACAGGGCAGCTGGACCACGGCCTTGGGCCCCCTGGGGCCCCAGTCTCTGGAAGAACCTGCCTCCTGGTGTTGGTGCGGGTGGGGCCCACTGGCCTACCCCTGCTCTCCCCACCCTGGGATGTACCGGGATCCTCAGGGCTGCCCTAGGTCTGTGACCTGGATCTGTGGGTCACGCCCAGGGCCCAGGAGGCCACATCCAGCTGTGAGAGGGCTCGCTCAGCGTGGGGCCAGAATCCAGGGCTGCACAGGGCCATGGGGGGCTGGAATCCATTCGTCCTTGTGTTGCCATGGGGGGAGCCCAAATCAACTCAGCCCCCACAGATCCTGGTGCCAGGGCAGCCCAGGTCCCACTGGGTTAGCGGCTGTTGTCCTGTCCAGGAGGGAGAGTGGGCGGAGGCAGGGCACAGTGGGTTCTTTGCACCACTCACCTACACCCACTCTGTTGGAGACTCCGTGCCTTCCCTCCTCCCTGCAACCCCTGTGTGCTCTATGGAACGCCCGGTCTTCTGATGGGAACAGGGTATCCAGAGAATCACAGGGAGGCTGAGCATTTCCCACAGGGGGCACCTGTACCGGGTTTGCTGGGGGCCGATGGTGTGGGGTAGATGGTGTGGGACCAGGGGTATGATGGTGGTGGAGTGTGGGGGATGGTGTAGGGGGGATGGTGTTGTGGTGTAGTGTGGGTTAGGATTGTGTGGGGCTGTGTGGCTGTGAGGGGGATGGTGTTTTGTGGAATGCCATTGGGGATTATGATGTAGGGGGATGATGTGGGGGTAGGGAATGAGCAGGATGGCGTGGGGGCCTGCGGACACAGGGCATCCCCTTCCTCTAAGATGCACAAGGAGACGTCTACCATTAAAGGCGACCCCAGTCTGGGGTTTTCTGTGACACCTGCCCCTGTGGCTCCGTGTGGTCAGTGCAGGGCCCTGGCTGGACCGGGGTCATTATCTGGGGGTCATCATACTATGTATGTTTTCAAATTGCAAATTGTCTCAAATGAAATGCATAGAATTTAGAAATACATAAAGCACCGAGAGTGGGTGTCACTCTGTCCCGTCCGACCCTCATGGGATTGATGTGTGTCCTGCTCCAGCCGCGGCCCTGCCTCCTGGCCCCCAGGTCTGGTTCGTGCCCCCCACTTCCCCGATCCCATCCCCTGCTTCTGAGGGCGCCATCCCTCTCCCCTTTGGGGTTCAGCTCCCATGGCAACCACTGGAGGCCCCATCCAATTGTCCTCCTCATCTCTGAGGCTCCGGGGTTGGGGGCATGTGGGTCATCCCCCTCACCCTATCATGGAGCAGTGTGTTGTTGGCCGCTTTTGCTCCCCCCGGCTTCAGAAGCCCTGTTTTCCCTACCCCGAAGCCCCCAAGCCTCCCCTGGGGCCCTAAGCCCCCTGGCCCAGCAGCCTCACCCGACCCCCTAGCAGGCCCAAACATAGTGTGGCTGCCGAACGTCCTGTTGACGTCCAGGTCTACCTGCGTGATGTCCCTGGAGGAGACCACGGCCTCCTCCTTCATTTCCTGTGGGAAAACCGGGGAGCAGGAGCCCACGTCAGGGACACAGACCCCAACCTGTCACGAGCTGCCATGCTGAGCAGGGAGCCCTGGGGCCACAATGGGAGTGGGTCTGCTGAAACCTCCTGCCTTTCCCTGGGAGTCCGAGGATGGCGGGAGTGCCCACCGAGCACATGGGACCTGTGTGAGGGTCTGTCCCAAGCTGTTGTGGGTGGGGAGGTGACTGTGGGTCAGCCTGGGGTGGAGGGGATGTGGGGTCAGCCCAGGTGGGGAGGGGACATGGAGGTTTTGTGCCCAAGATAGCAAATCTGAGAAACCACTGAGGAGCCTACACCGATGCAAACACACGATGGTTGATTTCCAAACTCGAGCTTGCGCCCAAGTACACCCGACACAGCAGAGCATGGACTTGGACCCCGAAGTGGGTTTTAGCTTACGTTTAAGGGCTGGTCTCAGGGACATCCAGAAGGGCTGGAGCAATTCCTCAAGTTCTGTTTACATTTTGATATGGGGCCTTCAAGGGCATTGAGTTCTGTTCTCATTCTAATATGGGGCTTTATTCGACTTTAAGCTGTAAACTGTTTTTTTGTTCCTGTAACTGAAATAATGCAAATTTTAGCTCTTATTCACAGGGGCCTGGGATGGCAGTACTTGTGCTAACAGTAAACTTAAAGTGGAACCGCCTCAATTTTGTCAGCCTCCACACAGACAAGATACTGAAGTTTAAAACTCCAAATTTTAGGGGCTGCCCTGTTGGAGACCTGTGCTCTTCCTGCCCAGGAGGGTGTCCTCCCACTCCTGGCCTTTGCTGGTCTGTCCCAGGAATGCGGCCCCGTGACTGCACAGGGGTTTGCAGCTTATGGCCACACAGGGCAGACAGCTGGCCCAAGTCCTGCTACTCTCAGCCGCATTCCCGCTCCTGTGCCTGGGAACAGTTGGTGCCACCATCCTTGGGACCCATGGGATCCTGAGCCCACCCTGTCGCTCCAGGGACTGCCCCTGACTTCTCCACCTGAACACCTTAAGGCTGGTGTGTCCCCCACTCTAGGAGACTTCTGAAAGTTCACATTTTGTGCTCTGCTGCATAATATTGTGCGTAGAACCATCAGCTGGCTCCCTGCCCTTGTGGGATCAGGGGCTGTCTCCCCAAGATAACCTGATTGATTTTTTTTAAGATTTTATTTTTCTGTAATCTCTACAGCCAACATTGGGCTTGAACATGCTACCCCAAGAACAAGAGTCCCATGTTCTTACAAACCACACCGAGCCAGTTAGGCTCCCTTTGATTGATTGATACATGTTAATTGAAGCAGGGGTGTTGCATGTGTCAGGGCAGAAACTGAGCCCACGCTTTGAGGTGTGGTGGAGTCATTTGGACCTAGATCAATGTTAAAGAAACCATAGCTTCCCTGGGAGCCCAGGGAGCAGGGACCACATACGTGAAGATTAGATAATTTCTTTTTCTGTAGTAGTTATTTTACTGACTATTTAAAGTGCTCTTCAATGGTAAATGTCAATCTAGGATTGGGATACATGAGAACGTTCTAGGATTCGGAGGTTACTAAAGCTCCCCGTCATGGACTCAATGTTCCAGTTCGATGCAGAGATAGGCAATGAAGCAAAGAGTTTTAAAACATGGCACTGGGGTGCCTGGCTGGCCTGGTTGGGGTATCTTGAACTCAGGGTTATGAGTTTGAACACCGTGTTGGGTATAGACAGGACATAAAATTAAAATAGTTAGGGGATCCCTGGGTGGCGCAGCGGTTTAGCACCTGCCTTTGGCCCACGGCGCGATCCTGGAGACCCAGGATCGAATCCCACATCGGGCTCCCAGTGCATGGAGCCTGCTTCTCCCTCTGCCTGTGTCTCTGCCTCTCTCTCTCTCTCTCTGTGACTATCATACACAAATAAATTTAAAAAAATAGTTAACAAATAATAAATGGATGAAAAAATAAAGCATGATATCAAAGGTAAGTGTCTGCTTATGTCTCACCTGCGACCTATTCTTGATCACCCCACTTGCACTACATGGCCCAGATGACATCCTACACAAAGGACAGTCCTGCCCGACTGGAAGTGGGCGTCTTTCGTTGTAAGACCTGTGGTTCCCCTTGTTCTGCAGGGAGAGAAGAGTCATAAAGGCACGAGTTCGGGGGATCAGCATACACCTAGAAAATGATCGTTTCTGAACCCGGTAGCCAGAGCTCAGCCTCCTTTTAGGACCCGATATCATAAAGAAGCCTCTTTGGTCATTGGTTTGGATGCAGGGTGGAGGTAAACTAGAATTAGGAAGAACAAAGGAAGAGGAAATCCAGAAGCTGAAAGAGAGGAGGAAAGATTTCACAATCCGTAGCCTTCACAGACACCTGGTGTCCTTTCCTAAGAGGGGTCCCCCCATTGAAGTATGCTTCCTGCCCCTTTGCTCTCCTTGTTGGAACCCAACAGGCACATCTCTGTGCCTCCAGCACCTCTGCAGTCGTGATTTATAGCATCTTCCATGTGTCCTATTGGGGACCACAGCGTCGTGTATGTAACCATTCGACTGCTGTTTGACAACATTGAGGGATTCCGACTTTTGTTGGTTTCAGGGTGTGTGTGTGTGTGTCTATCACATGCAGCTATCACGTGCAGCTATCGGATCCTCTGGCTGGGTCACCCAAACACCGACATGGTTGGCACAACATCATTTCTGGTGCTGGCGTTGGGCAGCTTGCTGGACTCTCCTGGGCGACCTGGGGCTGGCTCATGCAGTGATTTTCCGCTGGAAGGTCAGCTGAGCTGGAAGGACTGGCTCGGCCACATTCCCATGTCTGGCAGTGGTTCCCGCTGAGCGCCAGCTGCTTCTCTTCTCCCCGATGCCTCTCCAGCAGGGAGCTGTACCTCAGGGCCACCCTGGAGGGATCTTCAGAGGCGCCGGGTGCCCATTACGGGGAGCCATGGGGCAGCCTGTGTGTGGGAGTAGGGGTGGTGATGGGGCTGGGGTTCCTCGGTCCCCTATGCTGGCTGGCATTCATGCTGAGCCCCATGCTCACCCAGCCCCTACTCACTAGGGCGAGGAGGGTGCCCTCTACACGCTGGTGTGAGATCCAGCACCACAAGGTGTGCACACTGAGTCCACCTGGTGAGGGTGGCCCAGGTGCATGAGCTGCAAGTGTGGGACCCAGGAAATTTAACAAAAAGCCCCTACCCAAGGACAAGCAGAGCAGGACTGATTCCATTTTGTGATACACCTGCCACCTCCCCTATGACCCCCACATAACCTGCTTATGTCTTAAGGTGCTGCCCCAACCCAGTCAAGCCGCTGGGCACACCCTAATTGGAAATCGGCTCATAACAATGTAACCCTGCTTTGTGCCTGCCAACACTGCACGCCAATTCTGACCAAAGTAATAGGCCAGGTCAAGTGGATCCTATAGGGTAAGGTGTAATTCAATCGGCCACCTGTGTGTGGACCGACACGACTGTGCAACTTTCTGTGTATCCCATGGGCCACTGGCCCCTTTAAAGCTGCTACGCTTCTTAGTCTCAGGGTCCAAATCCCTGCTCCACCGCCATGCCGCCTGGCCCCCAGGTCTGGTTCATGCCCCTCAGGTCCCCCACCCCATCCCCTGCTTCTCAGGGGGCAGTCCCTCTCCCCTTTGGGGTTCAGCTCCCATGGCAAGCCCTGGAGGCCCCATCCTAGTTGCCTCCTCATCCCTGAGGCCCCATGGGTGTGGGCATAGAGGTCATCTCCAACACCCTACCATGGAGCTGTGTGTTGTTGGCTGCTGTTTTGCCCCCTGCCTCAGAAGCCCCATTTTCCCTACCCAGAATCCCCCGGTCCTCCCCTGGGTCCTGATCCCCCCTGGCCCCTCAACCTCACCCTACCCCATAGTAGTCCCAAAATATGATGTTACTGCTGAGCGTCCTGTTGACGTCCAGGTCCACCTGCGTGATGTCCCTGGAGGAGACCAGGGCCTCCTCCTTCATTTCCAGTGGGAAAACCGGGGAGGAGGAGCTGGCGTCAGGGACACAGACCCCGACCTGTCACCAGGTGCTCTCCTGGGCAGGGAGCCCTGGGGTCACCATGGGAGTGTGTCCTGCCAAACCCTCCTTCCTTCCCCTGGGAGGCTGGGGACAGCTGGAGTGCCCACCGTGCCCGTGGAACTGTGTGAGGGCCTGTGCCCAGCTGTTGTCAGTGGGGAGGTGACTGAGGGTCAGCCTGGGTGGTAGGGGACAGAGGTCAGTCCAGGTGGGGAGGGGTCATGGGGGTGTTTTGCCAAAGATTGCGAATCCGAGAAACCACTAAGGCGCAGACACCGATGCAAAGACACGAGGGTTGATTTCAAAACTGGAGCGTGGTTCCAGGTATACCCCACACAGTGGAGCAGGGACTTGGACCCCAAGGAAGGTTTTAGCTTAGTTTTAAGGGCTTGTCTCCGGACCTCCAGAAGGGCTGGAGCAATTCCTCAAGTTCTGTTTACATTTTGATATGGGTCCTTCAAGGGCATTGTGCTCTTTTCTCATTCTAATTGGGGCTTCCAACCCTTGGCTTAGGCTCAGTTTTTATTCTATTGTGGGGCTTTCTAAGACATTAGCTGTAAACTTTTGATTTTTTCCTGTAACTGAAGCAATGTAAATTTCAGCTCTTCTTCACAGGGGCCTGGGATGGCTGGGCGTGTGCTAATGCTGAATTTAAATTGGAATGGCCTTGATTTTCTCAGCCTCCTTGCTTCCTGTCCCACCTATCTAGCTCCTTCCCACTTCCCCAGAGCTCCTAAGAGAGCAATTGCAAATAACCTCAGCATGGCATCCTGTGTTGGGCAACAGGCCCAGTGATTGGGATCAGGAAGACCTGGAGCACGGGCGTCCCAGCTGTGCAGCGGGATTCGAAGCTGCAGAATCTTATTCCCTGAGGCTATCTTGACAACTAACTTTGTACATAGAAAAGCTCTCCTTTGTCTTTAAAAGTTGAGGAGCGAGTCATAGAGTTTTATCTCTGCACATCTGGTTGCTCAGCTTCCAATGTGAGATGTATTTCCTGTTAATAAGGATAATTTACTACTATCTGTAGTACTATGGTTAAAATATTCTGACACAAGTAATTCAGAGGGAAGGATTTCTCATCTCTTTCTTCACAGTTCAGTCACTCATCAGGAAATGCATCTTTATGGATTTGGAATGAACTGAGAGACATTATTACCAATGGTCCTATTATTATGTGAAGGATTCTTCCCTGAGATTCTTCCCCTATTTCAACTGACACTGAAACACTGTGAACTCTTTGGAAGACAAATGTCAAGGAAATAAATGTTATGCATTGCTAATTTTATTTTTTTCTTTTTTTTCTTTTATTTATTTATGATAGTCACAGAGAGAGAGAGAGGCAGAGACACAGGCAGAGGGAGAAGCAGGCTCCATATTCCAGGAGCCCGACGTGGGACTCGATCCCGGGTCTCCAGGATTGTGCCCTGGGCCAAAGGCAGGCGCCAAACCGCTACGCCACCCAGGGATCCCCCATTACTAATTTTATTTTTTATTTTATTTTTTTTTAATTTTTCTTTATTTATGATAGTCACACACAGAGAGAGAGAGAGGCAGAGACACAGGCAGAGGGAGAGCTAACTTTAAATGCACTTGCAGTATGGTGTCTATTATACTAGAATTATTTTTATCTGATTTTTGCTATTTATTATCCATTCCTGCTTTTCAGGTTGAGGAGGCATTATACGCGTTCATAAGTGTTGTTCTTTCCTTCTGATATAAAATTCTTACTTTGTTTCCATCAAAGGAACTCTTTAAGAATAAGGCAAAAGTTAATTCAACGATTCTTAAAATGTCTTCACACTTGGAGCCTGATTCATTTAAGTCAGTTTTCAAAATAAATCTTATTTATTAGGAAAAAAACAAAGATTTATAGGGAAATTGAGAAGATAGTATAGTGCATTCACATGCACTGGCACTCTATTTCTCCAATTATTGATATCTTATATTAGTACGGTACATATATGAGCTAATGAATCAATATTAAAATAGTCCCATTAACCAAAGACCATACTTTATTCAGATTTCCTTAGTTTTTGCTAAGTTACCATCCCTCGTATTACATTCCATTTGTCCTCATTTTTTCTTAGGCTCCTCTGGATTGTGACAGTCTTTCAGCCTTTCCTTGTTGTTGTTGAACTGGAACACTTTGAGAAGGAGAGTATTTTGAAAAATTTCCCTCAGTTGGGACATGTCTGTCGTTTATCTCATGATTGAACTGTTTTTGTGGATTATATACAGAGATATACTCCCATTTTTATTATATCATATAAAGGATAGATACTATCACATGATTTATCAGTCTTGGTATCCTTCTGATCATCTTGCTAAGGTAGTGTTTGTCAGCTTTCTCCGTAGTAAACTGATTCATTTTTGTTATTTTTATTATTATTTTTATTATTAGTGTATTATCATTATTATTTTAAGTTTTTCATAATATATTTTTAGAAGGAAGTTACTACGTGTATTGCACACATAAGAGTGGGAAGCTATGCTCATGAACTTGACGGTGGAATGTCTGCACAAATTCTTTGAAATTCTTCTACATGGGAGATTTGTCTTCCCTCTAGGTTTGTTTGATTTTTTTCAAAGATGTTATTTATTTATATGAGAGAGAGAGAGGAGAAAAAGCATGAGCGAGAGGGGTAGAGGGAGAGGGTGAAGCAGGTTCCATGCTGAACAGGGAGCCTGCCTTGGGACCTGGATCATGATCTGAGCCTAAGGCAGAAGCTAAACTAACTCAGCCACCCAGGTGCCACTCTTTCTTTTTTTTAATAATAAATTTATTTTTTATTGGTGTTCAATTTGCCAAATATAGAATGACACCCAGTTCCCATCCCGTCTAGTGCCCCCCTCAGTGCTCATCACCCATTCATCCTCACCCCTGCCCTCCTCCCATTCAATCACCCCTAGTTCATTTCCAGAGTTAGAAGACTTTATGTTCTGCCTCCCTTTCTGATATTTCCCACACATTTCTACTCCCTTCCCTTATATTCCCTTTCACTATTACCTATATTCCCCAAATGAATGAGAACATACAATGTTTGTCCTTCTCTGATTGTCTTACTTCACTCAGCATAATACCTTCCAGTTCCATCCACCTTGAAGTACATGGTGGGTATTTGTCGTTGCTAATGGCTGATCAAGGTCCACCTTTTCTCTCTCTTCATCTTCTGAGTCTCCTATGATATGAATGTTATAGTTTTAATAAGTGGCTGAACTCCCTAAGTCTGCCTCTTTGGTCCATAACCTTTCTTGTTTTGAAGACTTCCACTTGGGACTACATCTCAGTTATAGATTTTTAACGTTGGACTGACTTGATTTAAGTTCTTTTATTTCTACAGTAAAGGATTCTCTAGTTTGCTTCTGTGCTCTTTTTCCAGCCCAGCTGCTATCTTTATAATCATTGTTTTAAACTGTAGTTAGACATCATATATGTTTATTGATGAACTTCCTGGCTGTGAGGACTACTTCATGTTATTTTATGGAGGAGAATTTCTCAATCTCATTATTTTTTCCAAAAAAGAAAGAAGAAAGAAAAAGAAAAATCAAGAAAAACAATAACAACTGCCCTCCCAAAAAAAACCCAGATTATTTTAGCCTGCTTGTTAAAAGATTCTAAATCCCAAAATATGAAACACAATTAAAGTACCATGAAAGTAAAAAAAGAAATATATAAGGTACATACAAAAAATTAAAATAAGGCAATTAATAAAAAAGAATCAAAGAAAATAAATTAAAAAAGAGCACAGTGTACAAAGGAATCTAGACCTTACTTTCCAGGCAGAGCTGAAGCTCTCCAGCCTCTGTGGTCCAACAACTTGGCGGCAGCAAATGGTCTGTGTGGGGTTTGGGGATGGGCCGTGGTGCTGATTGTCAGGTGCACATCTGCCTAGGAGTTGATCCTGCGGGGGTCAGAGGCGGGGTGGGCGTCAGCGTTTCTGGGCTCAAGCGGGCAGTGCTGGGCTGCTCCCTGAGACCCGGCCCTGATGGGTGGGATGCCGGTGGGGATGCTAGGTCCTCTGGCTCTGGGGCTGAGCATCCCACCCCCCTGTCTGTTGGGGCCTCCAGAGAAGAGCCCCCAAGCCCCCGGGTCTCCACCGCTGCTCTCAGAACCCTGCGTTCACTCTACCTGCGTCCGAGCTTCTTTTGGTTTTGTTTTTTATCTCAGACTGTTGTGCCCAAGATTGCGAATCTGAGAAACCACCAAGAAGCTGACACTGATGCAAACACACGAGGGTTTATTTACAAGCTCGAGCTTGTGTCCAAGTATACCCGACAGAGCGGAGCAGGGCTTGGACCCCGAGGTGGGTTTTAGGTTAGTTTTAAGGGCTGGTCTCGGGGAACTCCCAAAGGGCTGGAGCAATTCCTCAAGTTCGGTTTACATTTTGATATGGGGCCTTCAAGGGCATTGAGATCTGTTCTAATAGAGGCTTCCTGCCATTGGTCTGGGCTCAGTTTTTATTCTTTTTTTTTTTTAATTTATTTATGATAGTCACAGAGAGAGAGAGGGGGGGGGGCAGAGACACAGGCAGAGGGAGAAGCAGGCTCCATGCACCGGGAGCCCGACGTGGGATTCGATCCCGGGTCTCCAGGATCGCGCCCTGGGCCAAAGGCAGGCGCCAAACCGCTGCGCCACCCAGGGATCCCTCAGTTTTTATTCTATTGTGGGGCTTGCTGTGTCCTGACAATGAGCACTCAGGAAGGAAATGACAGACGTGACTCCCTTCTCAGGAGCATCACAGAGAATAAATGAGACTGAACCAAAGAAGCACAAGACTTGTGCACTTAGCCATACCAGGCTTTGGGAGGCCATCCTGGGCTCGTGGGTTGGGAGCCTCATCGTGTGAAAATGTCCACAGTTCCTGAAGCCACCCTCAATTTCAATGTCATTCCTGTCAAATCATGGTGGCACATCCTATAAATAGGAAAAAAAAACCCATAACATCCATCCGCCCCCACAAATGACCCCGTACAGCAAATCAGTATTGGAAAAGCAGGACAGAGTGGGACCCAGCACTTTCCTAATTCAAACGATGTCACAGAGACACAGGATAAAGCAGTGTTTTCCTCGGGACCCCTCCTGGCTCCATCAGTTAAGCATCCGACTCCTGACCTCACCTCCGGTCCTGATCTCAGGGTCGTGAGTTCTCGCCCTGGGCTGGTCCATGGACGAGGCCTGACGCCTACTTAACAAACCACACGCATGTGGGTTGGTCCCAGCATAAGGTGAAGGAACAGAACAGAGAGTCCAGTAGGAAACGTGTTCTGATACAACAGATTTTTTTAACTTAATTTAATTTAAACCCAATTAATTAACGTATAGTGTATTATACTTTCAGAGGAAGAATTCAGGGATTAAACAGTTGGAGATAACCGCAGTACTCGTGACATCACGTGTCCTCCTTCATGCTGGTCCCATGTTATCCCCTCCCCCGTCCCCGCCTAGCAGCGACACTCAGTTTGTTTCCTTTATTTTTTTAAAATTATTTATTTATTTATTTACCATAGACACACACGCACGGGGGGGGGGGCAGACAGAGACACAGGCAGAGAGAGAAGCAGGCTCCATGCACCGGGAGCCCGATGTGGGATTCGATCCCGGGTCTCCAGGATCGCGCCCTGAGCCAAAGGCAGGCGCCAAATTGCTGCGCCACACAGGGATCCCCAGTTTGTTTCCTTTAATTAAGAGTCTGTATTTCCTGCATCTGTTTTCATCTTATTTGTTTTTCCTTCCCTTCACAGATGTTCATCTGCTTTGCTTCTTTAATTCCAGCTATGAATGACACCACACGGTCATTCTCTTTCCCGACTGACTTACTTCACTTAGGATGATCCTTCTATTTCTATCCACGTCATTGCAAATGTCAAGATTTCCTTCTCTTTGATAGCTGAGTACCATTCCTCTCTCTATGACCATCATCTATCTCCCATCCTCTTTATTCATCATCTGCCACAGGGCACCAAATCTCCTCCCACAGTGTGGCTACTGTGGACCCGGCTGCTGTGGACATTGGGGTGCAGGTGTCCCGAGTTTCACTGCATCTGTATCTTCGGAGTGAGCTCCAGGCTGTTCACCTGCTGGTCGCAGGGCGGCTCTATTTGTAACTTCCTGAGGGGCCTCCACACTGTTTCCATTGCGGCTGCACCAACCCGCTGTCCCGCCCACAGTGGAAGAGGATTGAGGAGTTTTGCAGGACGTGGTAAAAGTCTGTTCCACATTTTATTCGCGTGCTGTGGGCTCAAATTCCTTGTCCTTAAGTATTACTGGGGAAGCCGGGTGTTGGGCTCCTTTTCAGTGAGATGTTTCCGAAGCTAACAGCCCCAGCTGGAGCCTGAAAGAGGCAGGTGCGGCCCATGAAGCACCCGCTGCTTCCTACACAGCCTCCTGCAGCACCTGAGCATCCCGCACGGGGCGCCCGAGACCAGAACCCTCCCATGGGGCGCGCATGTGCAGTAGGCCTCCTCTGCCTGCACTAACAGGAGACAGCCTGTGCTGGGGAGGCCTGAGGAGGAGGTGGGGACGCATCTATGCTGATGAGCTGCAGCCTCCTAAGGACCCGCAGGGAGTCTTCAGGGGGAAATTGGGCCGTGTTCATGCTGTCAGGAACCCCGGTCTCCTCAGGACCCAAGGTGAGGCTTTAGGAAAATGTGAGCCTGCATCCACCCTGTCAGGAGCCCCTGGGCGACTCAGGACCCGCGGGGAACTTCAGGAAGATGTGGGCTGACATCCTCACTGACAGGAACCCTGAGCCTCCTCAGGACCGCCGGGAGGCTTCAGGAATTGTGGGCCCACATCCATGCTGACAGGAGCCCCTGAGCAGCCTCAGGACCCGCGGGGAGGGTTCAGGAAGATATGGGCCCGCATCCACGCGGACAGGAGCTCCTGAGCAACCTCAGGACCTGCGGGGAGGCTTCAGGAAAATGTGGCACCGCGTCCACTCTGGCAGGAGCTCCTGGGCTCCTCAGGACATAAGTTGAGACATCTGGAAGCTGGGGGCCGCATTCATGGTTACAGGAGCCCCGGCCTCCTCAGAACCCTCGGTTACACTTCGGAAGGACTTGGGGCCACATGGACACAATAGGACGCTGACTTCCTCAGGACCCCCGGTGTAGACTTTGGGAAATATGGGGATGCGTCCATGCGGACAAAAGACCCCAGCCTTGTCAGAGCCTGTGGTGAGGCCTAAGAAAGATGTGGATGCCGAATCCACACTGACAGGATTCTCCGGCCTCCTCAGGATGCACTGTGAAGGATTGGAATGATTTGAGGCCACGTCCATGCTGACAGGAGCCCCCAGCCTCCTCAGGTCTTATGGTGAGGCTGAGGAAAATGTGGGGCCACATCAAGACTGAGAGGACCCGCGTCCTCCTCAGGACCTGCACTTTGGCTTCGGGACATATGGGGCTGTGTCTAGGCTGACAAGAACCCACAGCCTCCTCAGGATGCGCGGTGAGTTTTCAGGGGATGTGGGGCCATGTCCAGGCTGACGGGAGCCCCCGGCCTCCTGAAAATCTGCTGTGAGGCTTCCAGAGGATGTGAGGCATACTCCACAGTGACAGGAGACCCGGCGTACTCAGGACCCGCTGACTATGACTCTGGAACACGTGGGGCCACGTCCGCACTCACAGGAGCCCAGCTTCCTCAGGACCCCCTAGAGGACTCTGGAGGCGCCGTTGGGGGCCACGTCCACATCAGAAGGGACTACTCAGAACCACAGGGTAAGTGAATGGGTAGAATGAATGATAGGATCAGGGGAGGGGAGTCAGTTGGTGGTTAGGCTTAGGTTAGATGTTAGGGGTTAGTGATTATGCTTATGGTTACGGATTAGAGGTTAGGGTGAGGGATAAGGATAAGGGTCAGTGTTTAGGAGTTAGGAAGGGGGTTTGGGTTACGGACAGGAGTTAGTGTTAGGGTTAGGGTTAAGATTTTAGGGATTAGGGCAGGAGGTTAGGAATTGGGGTTTGGGTTATGGTTAGATTTAGGGTTGGGATAGGTTTGCAGTTAGGGTTAGGGGTTAGGGTGTGAGTTAGGGTTAGGGTTAGGGGTTAGAGTAAAAGTTAGGGCTAGGTTTAGGGTTAGGGCGAGGGTTAGTTTTAGGATAGGGGTTAGGGCTAGGATTAGGGTTAGTGTTTGGTTAGGGGTTAGGTATAGGGTCAGGTCAGGGTCAGAGTACGGTTTTGGAAAAGGGTAAGAGAGGGTTCGGCAGTGGGTTAGGGATTAGTTTTAGGGTACGGGTTAGGGTACACTTTGGGGTATGAGATAGGATTAGTATTAGAGGGTTAGTGTTAGGGTATAGGTAAAGGTTAGGAATAGAATTTGAGTACATTAAGTTAAGGTTATTGGTAGAGGTTAGGGTTAGGGTTAGATTTAAGGTAAGGGTCAGGGTTAAGTGTTTAGAATAGGTTTAGGAGTTAGGGTGAGGGTAGGCAGGAAGTTTCAGTAAATGTGTTTCGGTCTTTGGGTTTGTGTTTGGTTTTTGATTAGTGATAGTTCTTTTTTTTAATTTTTATTTATTTATGATAGTCACAGAGAGAGAAAGAGAGAGAGGCAGAGACACAGGCAGAGGGAGAAGCAGGCTCCATGCACCGGAAGCCTGATGTGGGATTCGATCCCGGTTCTCCAGGATCGCGCCCTGGGCCAAAGGCAGGCGCCAAACTGCTGCAACACCCAAGGATCCCGTGATAGTTCTTGTTAAAGGGTTAGGTTAACATTAGGCTTAAGTGTAGGGTTAGGGTTATGTCTGTGTATGGTTAGAGTTTGGTTCTTGGCATGTGCCTGCACTGGGACTCCTAGCATCTTGGGCAGTTTATTTTTATGCACTCTATTTAGGTTTTGGGTTCTTTGAGCCTGACTCTACCACGTCAGTGGCCTCCCCAGAGAATCAAAATCCAGGCTTCTGCTGGGGTGAGAATAGGCATGGCAGGCTTCTCCTGAGCTGAGCTAAGGAGGGGATTTGTGGCTCTAAAGACTCTTTGTTTGGATTTTCAGTTGTCTTTCTGATTTATCTCTTGTGCACACATGTTTCCTCTATACTACCAATTATTATTTTAAAGTTTTACTTGAATTCCTCTTTGTAAACACAGTATGATATAGTTTCAGGTTTACCACATAGTGATTCAACCCTTGAATACAATGCCTGGTACTGGTCAGAGGTGACCTCCACTATCCCCATCCCCTGATTCCCCATCCCCCCACCTTCATCTTGTATTTATTAGTTTATTCTCTGTGGTTAAGAGTGTGTTTCTTGGTTTGCATCTCTCATCCATCCTTCACCCCTTGCCAGTTTGTTTGGTTTCTTAAGATTCACATGTGAATACAATTGTATGGTATCTGGTACCTGTCTTACTCTGACTGACTGAGTTCATTTAGCGTAAGTCCCTTCCACTTCTCCCACGTCATTGTAAATGGCTTCATTTCATCCCTTCTGATGAGCCAGTGATGTTGCAGTGTGTATATTTACCACATCGTCTCTGCCCATTCATCGTCGATGGACATCTGGGCTGTATACACAGTTTCGCTGTTGTTGATTATGCTGCTACCAACACTGGGCTGCGTGTTCCCCTTCAATCTACTAAACTACTTTTGTATCCTCAGGGTAAATACCTAGCTGTGCAATTTTGGAATC
The DNA here is from genome assembly GCF_048164855.1 of Canis lupus baileyi. Taxonomy (NCBI): domain Eukaryota; kingdom Metazoa; phylum Chordata; class Mammalia; order Carnivora; family Canidae; genus Canis; species Canis lupus. The sequence goes on from NC_132875.1 coordinate 24,377,818, forward strand.
GTAGGGTAGCTCTATTTTTAACTTCTTTTTTAAAATTTTTTTATGATAGTCACAGAGAGAGAGGCAGAGACACAGAGAAAAAAGCAGGCTACATGCACTAGTAGCCAGACGTGGGATTCGATCCCAGGTCTCCAGAATCACGCCCTGGGCCAAAGGCAGTTGCCAAACCGCTGTGCCACCCAGGGATCCCCTATCTTTAACTTCTCAAGGACCCTCCAGACTGTTTTCCATAGTGGCTGCACCTTTATTTACGTATTCATGAGAGACACAGAGAGGCAGAGTTATAGGCAGAGGGAAAATGAGGCTCCATGCGGGGAGCCTGATGTGGGACATGATCCCCCAGGAGCCTGGGAACATGACCTTAGCTAAAGCAGATGCTCAACCACTGAGGCACCCAGGTGCCTTACTGATTCTGTTTCTTTGCTAATTATGGGTCTGTTCATATTTTCTATTTCTTCCTATTTCAGTTTTGCTCGTTTGCACATTTCTAGGGATTTGTCCATTTCTTCCAGGTCTCCCAGTTTGTTAGCATATAATCTTTCATAGTATTCCCTTATAATTGTTTTATTTTTCTGGTGTTGATTGTGATCTCTCTTCTCTCATTTGTGATTTTATTTATTTAGGTTTTCTCTTTTCTCATTGATAAGGCTGGCTAGGGCTTGATCCATTTTATTAATTATTTTGAAGAACCAGTTCTTAGGGATCCCTGGGTGGCGCAGTGGTTTGGCGCCTGCCTTTGGCCCAGGTCGCAATCCTGGAGACCCAGGATAGAATCCCACGTCGGGCTCCCGGTGCATGGAGCCTGCTTCTCCCTCTGCCTGTGTCTCTGCCTTTCTCTCTCTCTCTCTGTGTGACTATCAAAAAAAAAAAAAAAGAACCAGCTCTTAGTTTCGTTATTCCATTCTACTGTTTTGTTTTTTCTGTATTGTTTATTTCTGCTCTCATCTTTATTTTTTCCCTTCTTCTGTAGGCTTTAGGCTTTGTTTGCTATTGCTTTACCAGCTCCTTTAGGTGTAGGGTTAGGTTGTGTATTGGACACTTCTTATTTCGTGAGGTAGGCCTGTATTGCTATGTACTTCCCTCTTAGGACTGCCTTTGCTACATCCCAGACGTTTGGAGAAACATGTTTTCATTTTCATTTGTTTTATATTTCCTCCTTAATTTCCTGGTTGCTCCAATCATTCTCTAGTAGGATGTTCATAATCTCCACGTATTTTTGGTCTGTCCAAATTTTTTCTTACTGTCGACTTCGAGTTTCTTAGCGTCGTGGTCTGAAAATGTACAGGGTGTGATATCAACCTTCTTCTACCTGTTGTACCTGTTGAGGGCTGATTTGTGGGCCATGATATGATCTGTTCTGGAGAATGTCCCATGTGCACTTGAAAGGAATGTGTGTTCTGCTTTAGGATGAAATGTTCAGACTATATCTGTTGAGTCCTTGTGGTCCAGTGTGTCAAGGCAATTGTTCCCCTGTTGATTTTCTGCATAGACGATCAGTCCATTGCCATCATTGGGTGGTAAAATCCCCTGTCATTGTATTATTATCAGTGAGTTCCTGTACGTTTGTCATTGATTGGTTTCTATATTTAGGTTCTCCTATGTTTGCAGCATAAATATTTAGTTGTTTGAACTTTTTTTAAAAAATAAATTTATTTTTTATTGGTGTTCAATTTACCAACAAGCAGAGTAACACCCAGGCTCATCCCGGCAAGTGCCCCCCTCAGTGCCCGTCACCCATTAACCCGCACCCCCTGCCCTCCTCCCCTTCCAGCATCCCTTGTTCCTTTCTCAGAGTCAGGAGTCTTTATGTTCTGTCTCCCTTTCTGATATTTCCCACACATTTCTTCTACATTCCCTTATATTCCCTTTCACTATTATTTATATTAACCAATTGAATGAGAACATATGTTTGTCCTTCTCCGATTGACTTACTTCACTCAGCGTAAAACCCTCCAGTTTCATCCAGGTTGAAGCAAAAGGTGGGTATTTTTTGTTTCTAATGCCTCAGTAATCCATTGTATACATAAACCACATGTTCCTTATCCATTCATCTTTCAAAGGACTCCAAGCCTCCTTCCACATTTTGGTTATTGTGGACGTTGCTGCTATGAACATCGGGGTGCAGGTGTCCCCGTGTTTCATTGCATCTGAATCTTTGAGGTAAATCCCCAACAGTGCAATTGCTGGGTCATAGGGCAGGTCTATTTTTAACCCTTTGAGGAACCTCCAGACAGTTTTCCAGAGTGGTTGCACCAGTTCACATTACCACCAAAAGTGTAAGAGTCTTCCCTTTTCTCTGCATCCTCTCCAACATTTGTTTTTTTCTTGCCCTGTTAATTATCCCCATTCAGTGGTGTGAGGTGGTTCTCATTGTGGTTTTGATTTGTATTTCCATGATAGCAAGTGATGCAGAGCATTTTTTTTTTTATGTTCATGTTGGCCATGGCAATGTCGTCCTCTGTGAGATTTCTCTTCATGTCTTTTGCCCATTTCATGATTGGATTCTTTGTCTCTTTGTTGTTGATTTTAAGAAGTTCTTTATCGATCTTTGAAACTAACCCTTTATCTGATACGTCATTTGCAAATATCTTCTCCCATTCTGTAGGTTGTCTTTTAGTTTTGTTGACTGTGTCCTTTGCTGTGCAAAAGCTTCTTATCTTGATGAAATCACAATAGTTCATTTTTGCTTTTGTTTATTTTGCCTTCGTGGATCTATCTCCAAGAGGTTACTGTGGCCAAGTTCAAAAAAAGATATAGTCTGTGTTCTCCTCTCGGATTTTGATGGACTCTTGTCTCACATTTAGATCTTTCATTCATTTTGAGATTATTTTTTTGTATGGTGAAAGAGAGTGGTGTAGTTTCATTCTTTCTTCTGCATGTGTATGTCCATTTTCCCAGCACCATTTATTGAAGAGACTGTCTTTCTTCCAATCGATAGTCTTTCCAACTTTATCGAATATTAGTTGACCATAAAGTTCAGGGTCCACTTCTGGGTTCTCTCTTCTGTTCCATTGATCCATTTGTCTGTTTTTGTGCCAGTACCACACTGGCTTGAACCACAGCTTTGTAGTACACCCTGAAATCTGGCATTGTGATGCCCCTAGATATGGTTGTCTTTTTTAAAATTCGCCTCGCTATTCAGGGTCTTTTCTGATTCCACACAAGTCTTTTTTTATTATGATAGTCACAAACAGAGAGAGAGAGAGAGAGAGAGGCAGAGACACAGTCAGAGGGAGAAGCAGGCTCCATGCACCAGGAGCCTGACATGGGATTCAATCCTGGGTTTACATGATCGTGCCCTGGGCCAAAGGCAGGCGCCAAACCGCTGCATGACCCAGGGATCCTGATTCCACACAAATCTTAAAATAATTAGTTCTAAGTCTCTGAAGAAAGTCCATGGTATTTTGATAGGGTTTGCATTAAAGGTGAACATTGCCTTGGTAAAGTTGATATTTTCACAATGTTAATTCTGCCAATCCATGAGCATGGAATATTTTTCCATCTCTTGGTGTCTTCCTCAATTTCTTTCAGAAGTTTTCTATAGTTTTTAGGGTATAGATCCTTTACCTCCTTGGTTAGGTTTATTCCTAGGTATCTTATGCTTTTGGGTGCAATTGTAAATGAGACTGACTCCCTAATTTCTCTTTCTTCAGTCTCATTGTTAGTGTATAGAAATGCCATTGATTTCCGGGCATTGATTTTGTATCCTGCAACGCTACCAAATTGCTGTATGAGTTCTAGCTATCCTGGGGTGGAGGCTTTTGGTTTTTCTAGGTAGAGTATCATGTCATTGGCAAAGAGGGAGAGTTTGACTTCTTTGTCAATTTGAATGACTTTATTTCTTTTTGTTGTCTGATTGCTGAGACAGGACTTCCAGTACTATTTTGAATAGCAGTGGTCAGAGTGGACATCCCTGTCTTGTTCCTGATCTTAGGGGTAAGGCTCCCAGTGCTTCCCAATTGAGAATGATATTTGCTGTGGCCTTTTCCTAGAAGCTTTTAAGATGTCGAGGAATATTCCCTCTATCCCTACGCTCTGAAGTGTTTTGACCAGGAATGGATGCTCTATTTTGTCAAATGCTTTCTCTGCATCTAATGAGAGGTTCATATGGTTCTTGGTTTGTCTCTTGCTGATATGATGAATCACATTGATTGTTTTATGAGTGTTGAACCAGCCTTGTGTCCCAGGGATAAGTCCTACTTGGTCATGGTGAATAATTTTCTTAATGTACTGTGGGATCCTATTGGCTAGTATCTTGTTGAGAATTTTTGCATCCCTGTTCATCAGGGATATTGGTCTGTAATTCTCCTTTTTGGTGGGGTCTTTGTCTGGTTTTGGAATTAAGGTGATGCTGGCTTCATAGAACGAATTTGGAAGTACTCCATCTCTTTCTATCTTTCCAAACAGCTTTAGTAGGAGAGGTATGTTTTCTTCTTTAAACGTTTGATAGAATTCCCCTGGGAAGCCATCTGGCCCCGGACTTTTGTGTCTTGGGAGGTTTTGGATGACTGCTTCAATTTCCTCCCTGGTTATTGGCCTGTTTAGGTTTTTTATTTCTTCCTGTTCCAGTTTTGGTAGTTTGTGGCTTTCCAGGAATGCATCCATTTCTTCTACATTGCGTAATTTATTGGTGTATGGCTGTTCATAATATGTTGTTAAAATCGTTTGTATTTCCTTGGTGTTGGTAGTGATCTCTCCTTTCTCATTCATGATTTTATTAATTTGAGTCTTCTCTATCTTCTTTTTAATAAGGTTGGCTAATGGTTTATCTATCTTATTAATTCATTCAAAGAACCATTTCCTCATTCTGTTGATCTGTTCCACAGTTCTTCTGGTCTCGATTTCCTTGAGTTCTGCTCGAATTTTAATTAACTCTATTCTTCTGTTGGGTGTAGGATCTATCAGCTTTTTTTTCTCTAGCCCCTTTATGTGTAAGGTTTGCTTTTGTATTTGAGTAGTTTCCCGTTTCTGAATGGATTCTTGTATTGTGATATATTTCCCCCTTAGGACTGCTTTTGCTGCATCCCAAAGAATTTGAACGGTTGTATGTTCATTCTGATTAGTTTCCATGTATCTTTTTAATTCTTCCTCAATTTCCTGGTTGACCCTTTCATCTTTTAGCAGGTTGATCCTTCACCTCCACGTGTTTGAGGTCCTTCCAAACTTCTTGTTATGATTTAGTTCTAATTTCAAGGCATTATGGTCTGAGAATATGCAGGGGACGATCCCCATCCCTTGGTATCGGTTCAGACCCTATTTGTGACCCAGTATGTGGTCTATTCTGAAGAAAGTTCCATGTGCACTTGAGAAGAATGTGTATTCATTTGAGTTTGGATGTAAAGTTCTGTAGATTTCTGTGAAATCCATCTGGTCCAGTGTATCATTTAAAGCTCTTGTTTCTTTGGAGATGTTGTGCTTAGAGACCTATCAAGGGTAGAAAGAGCTAGATTGAAGTCACCAAGTATGAGTGTATTATTATCTAAGTATTTCTTCACTTTGGTTATTAATTGGTTTAAATATTTGGGAGCTCCCACATTCGGGGCATATATTGAGGATTGTTAAGTCCTCTTGTGGGATAGATCCCTTAAGTATGATTTAGTGTCCCTCTTCATCTCTCACTACAGTCTTCAGGGTAAATTTTTGTTTATCTGATATAAGGATGGCTACCCCTGCTTTCTTTTGAGGACCTTTTGAATGGTAAATTGTTCTCCAACATTTCATTTTCAGGTTGTAGGTGTTCTTCTGTGTAATATGAGTCTCTTGTAGACAGCTATAGATGGGTCCTGCTTTTTTATCCAGTCTGAAACCCTGCGCATTTTGATGGGGCATTAAGCCTGTTCACGTTCAGAGTTACTATCAACAGATATGAGTTTAGTGTCTTCATGATATCTATTCAGTCCTTGTTTTTGTGGATTGTTCCACTGAACTTCTTCTTAAAGGGGAATTTTAAGAGTCCCCCTTAAAATTTCTTGCAGAGCTAGTTTGGAGGTCACATATTCTTTCAGTTCCTGCCTGTCCTGGAAGCTCTTTATCTCTCCTTCCATTTTGAATGAGAGCCTTGCTGGATAAAGTATTCTTGGTTGCATGTTATTCTCATGGAGGACCCTGAATATATCCTGCCAGCCCTTTCTGGGCTGCCAGTCGCTGTGGAGACGTCTTCTGTTACCCTAATGCTCCTCCCCATAAAGGTCAGGATTTTCTTGTCTCTTTCTGCTTTAAGGATCTTCTCTTTATCTTTGGAATTTGCAAGCTTCACAATTAAATGTCGAGGTGTTGAACGGTTTTTATTGATTTTAGGGGGGTATCTCTCTATGTCCTGGATCTGAGTGCCTGTTTCCCTTCCCAGAGTAGGAATGTTTTCAGCTATGATTTGTTCAAATACATATTCTGGCCCTCTGTCCACTTCGGCACCCTTGGGAACCCCAATTTCACATAGGTTTTTCTTCTTCAGGCTGTCGTTTATTTCCCTTAATCTGTCTTCCTGGTCTTTTAATGGTCTGTCTCTTTTTTCCTCAGTTTCCCTCTTTGCATCAACTTGTGTTCTATGTCACTCACTCGTTCTTCCATCTTGTTAACCCTCGTCATTAGGACTTCTAGTTTGGATTGCATTGCATTCAATTGATTTTTAATTTCAGCCTGATTGGATCTAAATTCTGCACTCCTGAAGTCTCTTGAGTCCTTTATGCTTTTTTCTAGAGCCACCCTAGCTGTATAATAGTGCTTCTGAATTGGCTTTCTGACATTCAGTTGTAATCCAGATTTTGTAACTCTGTGGGAGAGAGGACTGTTTCTGATTCTTTCTTTTGAGGTGAAGTTTTCCTTCTAGTCATTTTCCTGAGTGCCAAGTGGCCAAAAACAAATTGAATTGGGAAAAGGAGAAAAAGAGAGGAGAGAAAGAAGGAAAGAAAAGAGAAAAAGGAAAAAGAATAAAGGAAGAAAGAAGGAAAAAAGAGAATAAAAAAAGAAAGAAAAGAAAGAAAATGGGAAAAAGGGTGGGGGAAGCAATCAGAAATAAAAAAAACATGGGGGAGTATCTTCTGTTTCTGTGTACGTTAAGTCCCTTTACTTCCCCTGGAACTTGTCCGTCTAGCTGGTCTTCTGGCGGAGTGGCCTGTTGTGCTGATTTTCAGGTGTTAGCATTTGGGGAAGCTGCTCTGTCCCCTGCTTGGTGCAGGGCTCAGTGCGGTTAGTTTACCCCGTGAGGTCCCAGGAGGAACAACCCCAGTGGCAGCGGCCAGCTCTGGAAACCTATATCCAGCCCACGCAGTAACTCGGGAGCAGTCCACTTCTAATGGCTGAGTAATATTCCATTGTATACATAAACCACATCTTCTTTATTCATTCAACTTTCGATGGACACCGAGGCTCCTTCCACAGTTTGGCTATTGTGGACATTCCTAATATATGCATTGGGGTGCAGGTGTCCCGGCATTTCATTGCACATGAATCTTTGGGGTAAATCCCCAACAGTGCAATTTCTGGGTTGTCTTGAAGGTCTATTTTTATCTCATTGAGGAACCTCCACAAAGTTTTCCAGAGTGGCTGCACCAGTTCACATTCCCCCCAACAGTGGTTTCTATATTTAGGTACTCCCATGTTGGCAGCATAAATATTTAGTTGTTTGATCATGATAGAGAGTCATTTTAATTATGAAATAATGCCCTTCTTCATCTCTTCTTACAGTATTTTTTCTTTCTTTTTTGAAATTTAAAATATTTATTTATTTATTCATGAGAATTACACAGAGAAGCAGAGGAAGGAACATAGCAGAGTGAGAGGCAGGCTCCCCAAAGGGAGGCTGATGTGGGACTCGATCCTGGGATCCCAGAATCACACCCTGATCCGAAGGCAGATGCTCAACCACTGAGCCACCAGGTGTCCCCCAGGTTTTGGTTTCAAATCTCATTTGTCTGATATAAGTATGAGTCCTCCAGCTTTCTTTTGATATCCATTAGCGTCATAGATGATTTTCCATCCCCTGACCTTCAATCTGTTGGTGTGTATAGGTCGAAGATGAGCATCTTATAGGCAGCGTACAGATGGATGTTGTTTTTTTAATAATAATTTTATTTATGATAGTGTGTGAGAGAGAGAGAGAGAGCGAGAGAGGGAGGCAGAAAATTAGGCAGAGAGAGAAACAGGCTCCCCACCAGGAGCCCAATATGGGACTCGATCCAAGACTCCAGGATCACACCCTGAGTCAAAGGCAGAGGGTCAACCCCTGAGCCACCCAGGCGTCCTGAATCCTGCTTTTTAAGCCACTCTGATACCCTATATCTTTTGATTGAAGCATTTAGTCTATCAGCAGTCAGAGTGATTATTCAAAGATATGAACTTTGTGCATTTCTGTTACCAGAAGAGTTGGTGTTTCTGGTGATGTTCTCTGGTCCTTTCTAGTCTTTGTTGCTTTTGGTCTCTTTTTTTCCCCCACTAGAAGAGTCCCTCTTAAAATTCCTTACTGGACTGGTTAAGTGGTCATGAACTCCTTTATATGTTGCCTGTCTAGGAAAATCTTTATCTCTCCTTCTCTCCTGAATGACACTCTTGCTGAAGAAAGAATTCATACAAATTGGACTCCAATAAAAAGAAATTTAAAAACATAAAATAAATTCTTTCTAATATGATTGAGGAAAATGGCATTTAGGAGGAAAAGCAGAAGATGAAAGAGAGGAGGACAGATTTCACCCTCTGTAGCCTTCACATGGACCTAGTGTCCTTTCCTAGGTGGGCCCCCTCTCCGGAGGATGCTTCCTGCCCCTCTGCACTCCTTGTTGGATCATAGCAGGCACATCTCGGTGCCTCCAGCACCTCTGCAGTAATGGCTTATAGCGTTTTCCATGTATCCTATTGGGGACCACAGCATAGTGTATGTAACCATCTGGCTGCTGTTTGACAACATTGGGGGGATTCCGACTTTTGTTGGTTTTGAGGTGCGTGTGTGTCTATCACATGCAGCTATCCCGTGCAGCTATCGGATCCTCTGGCTGGGTGACCCAAAACGCCAAAATGGTTGGCAGAATATCATTTCTGATGCTGGTACTGGGCGGCTAGCTGGGCTCTCCTGGCCACACTGGCGCTCATTCGTGCAGTGACTTTCAGCTGAAGGATCAGCTGAGCTGGAAGTTCCGGCTCGGCCACATTCCCATGTCTGGCAGTGGGTCCGGCCACCCCGGGAAGGCACGTGGGGACGTCAGCTGTGTTTGCCTGGTGGTGCCCCTGCAGGGGCTGGTTGGGGCCTAGGTGGTGCCCCCTCCTCCTCTCTGGGGGTCTCTCCACCCCCCGTGCACAGAGTTCTGGGAGACACAGAAATGGGCTGGCTGTGCATTTTCGCACCACAACATTTTATTGACTTTGTACAACAAATGGGCTCAGAGCCGTAGGTGCGTGTCTTCCCCTGGGGAAGGAGACCTTTCTGTCCTTTATGTGGGGGCAAGAATCACATGGGGTGGGTGGGCGGGTGCTGGAGTCCCCCATCTGGGAGCATGTGTGGACTCTGGTTGGTGGCGTGTGTACTGAGGTTTCAGCCTGAGTGACAGTTCTGAGGACAGCAGAGCTGACCTGGACCTGCTGGTCATGGGCTCCTGTGCTGGGTCCCCGCAGGGCAGCTGGACCCCTGCCTCGGATCCTCTGGGTCTCCAGCACCTGGAGGAGCCTGCCTCATGGTGTGGGTGCGGGTGTGGCCCACCGGCTTACCCCTCCTCTCCCCACACTGGTGTGTCCCGGGATCCCCAGGGCTGTCCTAGATAAGCGACCTGTATCGGTGGGGCACGCCCAGGGCCCAGGAGGCCACATCCACTTTGAGAGGGCTCGCTCAGCCCGGGGCCAGAATCCAGGGTTGGCCAGGGCCATGGGGGCCTGATTCCATTAGTCTTTGAGTTGGGACTGGTGGGGGCTCAAATCAACCCAGCCCCCACAGAGCCTGGGCCCAAGTCAGTCCAGGTCCCTCTGGGTTATGGGCTGGTGTCCTGTGCAGGTTGTGCCGCACTCCTGGAGGGACAGTGGGTGGAGGCAGGGCACAGTGTGTCTTCTGCACCACTCTCCTGCACACACACTGTCCGGGACTCCCTGCCTTCCCTCCTCCCTTCAACCGCTGGGTACTCAATGGGACACCCGGGCTTCTGATGTGAGCAGGGTATTCAGAGAACCCCGGGGAGTCTGAGCATGTCCCACAGGGTGCAGGTGCACTGGGTCCTTGCTCAGGGAAGATGGTGTGTGGGTCGATGGTGTGGGGGCAAGGGTATGATGGTGGTGGGTTGTGGGGGATGGTGTAGCGGGGATGGTGTTGGGGTATAGCGTGGTTGGGGATTGTGTGAGGCTGTGAGTGTGTGAGGGGGATGGTGTAGGGGCTATGCCATGGGGGATGATGATGTTAGGGGATGGTGTGGGTCTGGGGAATGGGAGGATGGTATGGGGGGCCTGCGGACACAGGGCATCCCCTTTCTCTAAGATGCACATGGAGACGTCTACAGATAAAGGCGACCCCAGTCTGGGGTATGCTGTGACACCTGCCCCTGGGGACCCCTGTGGTGAGTGCAGGGCCCTGGCTGGACCAGGGGCATTATCTGGGGGTCATCATACTATGTATGTTTACAAATTGCAAATTGTCTGAAATTGAATGCATAGAATTTAGAAATATATAAAGTCCTGAGGGTGGGTATCACCCTGACCCGTCTGACCCTCATCAGATCGATGTGTGTCCTCCAGTCACGGCCATGCACCCTGCCCCCAGGTCCCCTTACTGGCCCCACGGGCCTCACCCCAGCCCCCTGCTTTTCAGGGGGCCGTCCCTCACCCCTTTGGGGTTCAGCTTACATTGCAATCCCTGGAGGCCCCGTCCTAGTGGCCTCCTCATCCCTGAGACCCCGAGGGTGGGGGCACGGTGTTCATCCCCAACAATCTACCATGGAGTGGTGTGTTGTTCGCTGCTGTTCTTCCCCAGGTCTGAAGCCCTGTGTTCCCTACCCAGAAGTCCCCGGTCCTCCTGGGTCCCGATCCCCCTGGCCCCTCAGCCTCACCCTACAACCTAGTAGTCCCAAAACATGACGTGACTGCTGAACATCCTGTTGATGTCCAGGTCCCCCAGCGTGATGTCCCTAGAGGAGACTAGGGTCTCCTCCTTCATTTCCTGTGGGAAAACCGGGGAGGAGGAGCTGGCATCAGGGACACAGACCCCAACCTGTCTGTCCTGGGCAGGGATCCCTGGGGCCACCATGAGAGTGTCTACTGCCAAAACCTCCTTCCTTCCTCTGGGAGGCCAGGGACAGCGGGAGTCCCCACCGTGCTCATGGGACCTGAATGACGGCCTGTGCCCAGCTGTTGTAGGCAGGGAGGAGACTGAGTGTTACCCTGGGTGGGAGGGGATAGGGGTTCAGCCAAGGTAGGAGGGGACATGGGGGTGTTGTGCCCAAGTTTGCGAATCTGAGAAACCACTAAGGAGCTGACACCAATGCAAACACACAAGGGTTGATTTCCAAACTCCAGCTTGCGTCCAAGTACACCCAACACAGTGGAGCAGGGACGTGGACCCTGAGGTGGGTTTTAGCTTAGTTTTAAGGGCTTGTCTCGGGGTCCTCCAGAAGGGCTGGAGCAATTCCTCAAGTTATGTTTACATTTTTTTTTAATTTTTTTTTATTTATGATAGTCACACAGAGGAGAGAGAGAGAGAGAGAGAGAGGCAGAGACACAGGCAGAGAGAGAAGCAGGCTCCATGCACCGGGAGCCCGACGTGGGATTCGATCCCGGGTCTCCAGGATCGCGCCCTGGGCCAAAGGCAGGCGGCAAACCGCTGCGCCACCCAGGGATCCCTATGTTTACATTTTGATATGGGGCCTTCAAGGGTATTGGGCTCTGCTCTCACTCTAATAGGCGCTTCCAGCCCTTGACATGGGCTCAGTTTCATTTTATTGTGGGGCTTTCTTTTTTTTTTTAATTTATTTATGATAGTCACAGAGAGAGAGAGAGAGAGAGAGAGAGGCAGAGACATAGGCAGAGGGAGAAGCAGGCCCCATGCACCGGGAGCCCGACGTGGGATTCGATCCCAGGTCTCCAGGATCGCGCCCTGGGCCAAAGGCAGGCAGCAAACCACTGCGCCACCCAGGGATCCCTATTGTGGGGCTTTCTAGGCCATTAAGCTGTAAACCTTTGTTTTTTTCCTGTAACTTAAGTAATGTAAATTTCAGCTCTTCTTCACAGGGGCCTGGGATGGCTGGACTTGTTGGAACACTGAACTTAAAGTAGAAAGGCCTTCATTTTCTCGACCTCCTTGTGTCCAGTCCCATCCTATCTAGCTCTTTCCCCTTCCCTGGAGCTCCTAAGAGAGCAATTGCAAATGACCTCAGCTTGGCAGCATGTGTTGGGGGACAGGCCCAGGGATTTGGGATCAGGAAGACCTGGGGCGTGGACGTCCCAGCTGTGCAGCAGGATTCCATGCTGCAGACTCTTATTCCCTAAGGCTATCTTAACAACTGACTTTGTACATAGAAAAGCTCTCCTTTATCTTTAAAAGATGAGGAGTGAGTCTAAGTTTTTTTTCTCTGCCCATCTAATTGCTCAGATTCCAATCTGAGACGTATTTCCTGGTAATAAGGATAATTTACTATCCGTAGTACTATGGTTAAAATATTCTTTTTTTTCAAATTTTTATTTATTTATTTATGATAGTCACAGAGAGAGAGAGAGAGAGAGAGAGAGGGAGAGACACAGGCAGAGGGAGAAGCAGGCTCCATGCACCGGGAGCCCGACGTGGGATTCGATCCCGGGACTCCAGGATCGCGCCCTGGGCCAAAGACAGGCGCTAAACCGATGCGCCACCCAGGGATTCCCTTGGTTAAAATATTCTGACACAAATAGTTCAGAGGGATGATGCTTTCTCATCTCTTTCTTCACAGCTCAGTCACTCATCAGGGAATGCATCATTATGGATTTGGAAAGAACTGAGAAAAATTATTACAATGGTCCTATTATTATGGGAAGGATTCTTCCCTGAGATTCTTCCCCTAATTCAACTGACACTGAAAAACTGTGAACTCTTTGGAAGACAAATGTCCAGGAAATAAATGTCATGCATTGCTAATTTTAAATGCACTTGCAATATGGTGTCTATTATAATAGAAGTATTTTTTTCTGATTTTTCTTTTATTATCCTTTCCTGCTTTTCAGGTTGAGGAGGCATTATACGTGTTCATAAGTGTTGTTCTTTCCTTCTGATATAAAATTATTTCTTTTTCCCACCGAAGGAACTCTTTAAGAATAAGGCAAAAGTTAATTCAACGATTCTTAAAATGTCTTCACACTTGGATCCTTTGAAAATTTAAGTCAATTTTCAAAATAAATCTTATTTATTAGGAAAAAAACAAAGATTTATAGGGAAATTGAGAAGATAGTACAGAGCATTCGCATGCACTTGCACTCAATTTCTCCAATTATTGATATCTTATATTAGTACGGTACAAATATGAACTAATGAATCAATATTAAAATATTCGCATTAACCAAAGACCATACTTTATTCAGATTTCCTTAGTTTTTGCTAAGTTACCATCCCTCATATCACATTCCATTTGTCCTCCTGTTTTCTTAGGTTCCTCTGGATTGTGACAGTCTTTCAGCCTTTCCTTTTTGTTGTTGAACTGGAACACTTTGAGAAGTATTTTGTAAAATTTCCCTCAGTTGGGACATGTCTGTTGTTTATCTCATGACTGAACTGTTTTTGTGGATTATATACAGAGATATACTGCCATTTTCATTATATCATATAAAGGATAGATACTATCAACATGATTTATCAGTCTTGGTATCGATCTGATCATCTTGCTGAGGTAGTGTTTGTTATCTTTCTCCGTAGTTAAGTGATTCTTTATTTATTATTATTATTATTATATTATCATTATTATTTTAGGTTTTTCATAATATATTTGGCAGAAGGAAGTTACTATGTATATTGCACACATAAAAGTTTGAAGCTATGCTCATGAACTTGAGTGTGGTATGTCTGCACGAATTGTTTGAAATTCTTCTACATGGGAGATTTCTCTTCCTTCTGAGTTTGTTTCTTTTTCAATGATGTTATTTATTTATATGAGAGAGAGAGGAGAAAAAGCATGAGCGAGAGTGGCAGAGGGAGAGGGAGAAGCAGGTTCCCTGCTAAACAGGGAGCCTGCCTTGGGACCTGGATCATGATCTGCGCCTACAGCAGAAGCTTAACTGAATGACCATCCAGGTGCCACTCTCTCTTTCTTTTTTCTTTCTTTCTTTCTTTCTTTCTTTCTTTCTTTCTTTCTTTCTTTCTTTCTTTATTTTATTTTAATAATAATTTTATTTTTTATTGGTTTTCAATTTGCCAGCATACAGAAAAACACCCAGTGTTCATCCATCAAGTGCCCCCCTCAATGCCCATCACCCATTCACACCCACCACCCGCCCTCCTCCCCTTCCATCACCCCTAGTTCATTTCCCTGAGTTAGGAGTCTTTATGTTCTGTCTCCCTTTCTGATATTTCCCACACATTTCTTCTCCGTTCCCTTATATCCCCTTTCACTATTATCTATAAACCCCAAATGAATGAGAACATACAATGCTTGTCCTTCTCCGATTGACTTACTTCACTCAGCATAATACCTTCCAGTTCCATTCACGTTGAAGCAAATGGTGGGTATTTGTCGTTTCTAATGGGTGAGCAAGGCCCACCTGTTCTCTCTCTTCATCTTCTGAGTCTCCTAAGATATGAATATTATTGTTTTAATAAGTGGCTGACTTCCCTACGTCTGTCTCTGTGGTCCATAACCTTTCTTGTTTTTATGGCTTCCACTTGGGATTGCATCTCAGTTATAACATTTTTAACGTTGGCCTGACTAGATTTTAGTTCTTTTATTTCTGCAGTAAGGGATTCTCTAGTTTTCTTCTGTGCTCTTTTTCCAGCCCAGATGCTATCTTTATAATCATTGTTTTAAACTGTAGTTAGACATCATATATGTGTATTGATGGACTTCCAGGCTGTGAGTACTACCTCATGTTATTTTATGGAGGTGAATTTATCCATCTCATTACCTTTTCCAGAAAAGAAAGAGGGAAGAAAAAGAAAAACCAAGGAAAACAATAACAACTGCCCTCCAAAAAAAAACACCAGATTATTTTGGCCTGCATTTTAAAAGATTCTAAATCCCAAAATAAGAAACACAATTAAAGTACCATGAAAGTAAAAATAAGAAATATATAAGGTACATACATAAAAATTAAAATAAGGCAATTAATAAAAAAAAATCAAAGAAAATAAATGACAATAAAGCACAAAGTACAAAGGAACCTAGATCCTACTTTCCAGGCAGAGCTGAAACTCTGCATCCTCTGTGGTCTGACAACATGGTGGCAGTGAGTGGTCTGTGCAGGGTCTGGGGATGGGCTCTGGTGCTGATTATCAGGTGCACATCTGCGTGGTAGATGCACCTGCGGGGTCAGAGGCGGGGTGGGCGACAGCACCTCTAGCATCCAGTGGGCGGTGCAGTGCTGCTCCCTGAGACCCCCCCTGATGGGCGGGATGCGGGTGGGGTCTCTGGGTCCTCTGGATCTGGGGCTGAGCATCTGGTCCCCCAGTCTGCATGGGCCTCCACAGAAGAGCCCCCAAGCCCCCGGGTCTCACTGATTCTCTCAGAAACCTGCGTTTACTCTACCTGTGTCCGAGCTTCTTTTGGTTTTGTTTTTTTTATCTCAGAGTGTTGTGCCCAAGACTGCGAATCCAAGAAACCACGGAGAAGCCGACACTGATTCAAACACACGTGCGTTTATTTACAAGCTCGAGCTTGTGTCCAAGTATACCCAACAGAGTGGAGCAGGGACTTGGATCCCGAGGCGGGTTTTAGCTTAGTTTTAAGGGCTGGTCTCAGAGACCTCCAGAAGGGCTGGAGCAATTCCTCAAGTTCTGCTTACATTTTGATATGGGACATTCAAGGGCATTGAGCTCTGTTCTCATTCTAATAGAGGCTTCCTGTCCTTGGCCTGGGCTCAGTTTTGATTCTATTGTGGGGCTTTCTAGGTCATTAAGCTGTAAACTTTTGTTTTTTTCCTGTAACTGAAGTAATGTAAATTTCAGCTCTTCTTCACAGGGACCTGGGATGGGTGGACTTGGGCTAACACTGAATTTAAATTGGAATGGCCTTAATTTTCTTGGCCTCCATGCTTCCCGTTCCATCCTAACTATCTCCTTCCCCCTTCCCGAGAGCTCCTAAGAGAGCAATTGCAAATGACCTCAGTATGGCAGCGTCTGTTGGGGGACAGGCCCAGGGATTTGGGATCAGGAAGACCTGGGGCACAGGCTTCCCAGCTGTGCAGCGGGATTCCATGCTGCAGACTCTTATTCCCTAAGGCTATCTTGACAACTGACTTTGTACATAGAGAAGCTCTCCTTTGTCTTTAAAAGATGAAGAGCAAGTCAAAGCAATTTTTCTCTGCCCATCTGATTGCTCAGATTCCAATCTGAGACATATTTCCTGTTAATAAGGATAATTTACTATCCGTGGTACTATGGTGAAAATATTCTGACACAAGTAATTCAGAGGGATGAGGGTTTCTCATCTCTTTCCTCACAGCTCAGTCACTCATCAGGAAATGCATCTTTATGGATTTGGAATGAACTGAGAGACATTATTACCAATGGTCCTATTATTATGTGAAGGATTCTTCCCTGAGATTCTTCCCCTGTTTCAACTGACACTGAAACACTGTGAACTCTTTGGAAGACAAATGTCAAGGGAATAAATGTTATGCGCTGCTAATTTTAAATGCACTTGCAATATGGTGTCTATTACAATAGAAGTATTTTTATCTGATTTTTGCTATTATCCGTTCCTGCTTTTCAGGTTGAGGAGGCATTGTACGTGTTCATAAGTGTTTTTCTTTCCTTCTGATCTAAAATTCTTACTTTGTTTCCATCAAAGGAACTCTTTAAGAATAAGGCAAAAGTTAATTCAACTATTCTAAAAATGTCTTCACATTTGGAGCCTCATTCATTTAAGTCAATTTTCAAAATAAATCTTATTTATTAGGAAAAAAACAAAGATTTATAGGGAAATTGAGAAGATAGTACACAGCATTCACATGCACTTGCACTCAATTTCTCCAATTATTGATATCTTATATTAGTATGGTACAAATATTAGCTAATGAATCAATATTAAAAAATTCGCTTTAAACAAAGACCAAAAACAAAAAACAAAAACAAAAACGAAAACAAAGACCATACTTTATACAGATTTCCTTAGTTTTTGCTAAGTTTCCATCCCTCATATCACATTCCATTTGTCCTCATGTTTCCTTAGGCTCCTCTGGATTGTGACAGTCTTTCAGCCTTTCCTTTTTGTTGTTGAACTGGAACACTTTGAGAAGTAGAGTATTTTGTAAAATTTCCTTCAGCTGGGCCATGTCTGTTGTTTATCTCACGACTGAACTGTTGTTGTGGATTATATACAGAGATATACTGCCATTTTCATTATATCATATAAAGGATAGATACTATCAACATGATTTATCAGTCTTGGTATCGATCTGATCATCTTGCTGAGGTAGTGTTTGTCAGCTTTCTCCATAGTAACCTGATTATTATTATTATTAATTATTATTATATTATCAATATTTTAAGTTTTTCATATTATATTTTGTAGTAGGAAGTTACTATGTGTATTCCACACTTAAGAGTGGGAAGCTATGCTCATGAACTTGAGGCTGGAATGTCTTCACAAATTGTTTGAAATTCTTCTAAATGGGCGATTTCTCTTCCTTGTAGGTTTGTTTGTTTCTTTTTCAAAGATGTTTTCTATTTATTTGAGAGAGAGAGGAGAGATAAGGCATGAACGAGAGGGGCAGAGGGAGAGGGAGAAGCAGGTTCCCTGCTGAACAGGGAGCCTTCCTTGTGACCTGGAACATGATCTGAGCCTAAGGGAAAAGCTTAACTGACAGAGCCACACAGGTGCCACTCATTCTTTCTTTCTTTCTTTCTTTTCTTTCTTTCTTTCTTTCTTTCTTTCTTTCTTTCTTTCTTTCTTTCTTTCTTCTTCTTTCTTTCTTTCTTTTTTTCTTTCTTTCTTTCGTTAATTCTTCCTTTATTTTTAATAATATTTTTATATTTTATTGGTGTCAATTTGCCAACATACAGAATAACACCCACTGCTCATCCTGTCAAGTGCCCCCCTCAGTGCCCATAACCCATTCACCCACACCGCCCGCCATCATCCCCTTCCATCACCCCTAGTTCATTTCCCTGAGTTAGGAGTCTTTATGTTCTGTCTCCCTTTCTGATATTTCCCACTCATTTCTTCTCCATTCCCTTATATTCCCTTTCACTATTATCTATATTCCCCAAATGAATGAGAATATACAATGTTTGTCCTCCGATTGACTTACTTCACTCAGCATAATACCTTCCAGTTCCATCCACCTTGAAGTACATGGTGGGAATTTGTTTCTAGTGTCTAAGCAAGTCCCACCTTTTCTCTCTCTTCATCTTCTGAGTCTCCTATGGTATGAATGTTAATGTTTTAATAAGTGGCTGACTTCCCTACATCTGTCTCTGTGGTCCATAACCTTTCTTGTTTTTAAGGTTTCCACTTGGGACTGCATCTCAGTTATAGCATTTTTAACATTGGCCTGACTAGATTTTCATTCTTTTATTTCTACAGTAAACGTTTCTCTAGTTTTCTTCTGTGCTCTTTATCCAGCTCAGCTGCTATCTTTATAATCATTGTTTTAAACTGTAGTTAGACATCATGTATGTGTATTGATGATCTTCCTGGCTGTGATTAGAACCTCATGTTAGTTTATGGAGGTGAATTTCTCCATCTCATTATTTTTTCCAGAAAAGAAAGTAGGAAGAAAAAGAAATTCAAGAAAAACAATAACAACTGCCCTCCCCCCCAAAAAATAAAAAACAACAGATTACTTTGGCCTGCTTGTTAAAAGATTCTACTCCCAAAATAGAAACAATTAAAGTGATCCCTGGTGGCGTAGCGGTTTAGTGCATGCCTTTGGCCCAGGGCACGATCCTGTAGACTCTGGATCAAATCCCACATCGGGCTCCCAGTGCTTGGAGCCTGCTTCTCCCTCTGCCTGTGTCTCTACCTCTCTCTGTCTCTCTCTCTCTCTTTCTCTCTGTTTGTGATTATCATAAATAAATTGAAAAAATTAAAGAAAAGAAACACAATTAAAATACTATGAAAGTAAAAATAAGAAATTTATAAGGTACATACATAAAAATTAAAGTAAGGCAATTAATATAAAAGAATCAAAGAAAATAAATGAAAATAAAGCACAAAGTACAAAGGAAGCTAGACCATACTTTCCAGGCAGAGCTGAAGCTCTGCAGCCTCTGTGGTCTGACAACTTGGTGGAAGCGAGTGGTCTGTGTGGGGTCTGGGGATGGGATGTGGTGCAGATTGTCAGGTGCACATCTGCCTGGGATATGCACCTGCGGGGATCAGAGACGGGGTGGGCGTCAGCATCTCTGGACTCCAGCGGGCGGCGCTGTGCTGCTCCCTGAGACTCGGCGCTGATGGGGGGATGCGGGTGGGGACACTGGGTCCTCTGGCTCTGGGGCTGAGGATTCCGCCCCCCAGTCTACAGCCTGCAGGAACCAAAGGAGCCGCCAAGCCCCCGGGTCTCTGCCGCTTCTCTCAGAACCCTGCTTTCACTCTGCCCGCGTCCGAGTTTCTTTGGTTTTGTTTTTTACCTCAGACTGTTGTGCCCAAGATTGCGAATATGAGAAACCACCAAGAAGCCGACACCAATGCAAACACACGAGGGGTTATTTACAAGCTCGATCTTGTATCCAAGTATATCCGACACAGCAGAGCAGGGACTTGGACCCTGAGGTGGGTTTTAGCTTAGTTTTAAGGGCTGGTCTCCGGGACCTCCAGAAGGGCAGAAGCAATTCCTCAAGTTCTGTTTACATTTTGATATGGGGCCTTCAAGGGAATTGAACTCTGTTCTCATTCTAATATGGGCTTCCTGCCCTTGGCCTGGGCTCAGTTTTGATTCAATTGTGGGGCTTTCTAGGACATTAAGCTGTAAACAGCAAAGGTTCCACACCTGGAAGGGGGACGTCACACTGTCCCTATAAGCTGAAGAAGAGGTACTAGAAACGAGAAACCCGAGAGCCTCCACCAAATCCTGTTAGAATTAAGGAGTGAGTTCAAAAGTCACGGGACACAAACTGACCCTACAGAGCAGAGTAGCCTTGCTGTGTCCTGACAATGAGCACTCAGGAAGGAAATGAAGGATGTGACGCCCTTCTCAGGAGCATCAAGGAAAATAAATAATGAGACTGAACCAAAGGAGCACAAGACTTGTGCACTGAGCCAAACCAGGCTCTGGGAGGCCGTCCTGGGCTTGTTGGGTGGGAGCCTCATCTTGTGAAAATGTCCGCAGTTCCTGAAGCCACCCTCAGTTTCAATGTCATTCCTATCAAAATCATGGTGGCAGATGTTAGAAATAGGAAAAAAAAACCCATAACATCCAACCCCTACAACAAATGACCCCGGACAGCAAATCAGTATTGGAGAAGCATGACAGAGTGGGACGCAGCACTTTCCTATTTCAAAAGATGTCACAGAGATAAAGCAGTGTGGTTCTCAGGCTCCTGGCTGGCTCCGTTGGTTAAGCATCCGACTCCTGACCTCACCTCCGGTCCTGATCTCAGGGGTTCTGAGTTCTAGCCGTATGCTGGGCCAAGGATGAGGCGTGGAGCTACGTAGACCAACCAGACCCACGGGGGGTGGTCCCGGCATAAGCTGAATGAGCAAAATAGAGAATCCAGAAGGAAATGTGCTCTGAAAGAACTGATTTTTTTTAACTTAATTTAAACCCAATTAATTAACGTATAGTGTATTATACTTTCAGAGGAAGAATTCAGGGATTCATCAGTTGGAGATAACAGCAGTGCTCGAGACATCACGTGCCCTCCTTCATGCCTGTCCCCTGTTATCTGCCCCCTCCAGCTACCCTCAGTTTGTTTCCTATCATTAAGGATCTGTATTTCCTGCATCTGTTTTCATCTTATTTGTTTTTCCTTCCCTTCACAGTTGTTCATCTGCTTTGCTTCTTGAATTCCACCTATGAATGAAACCACACGGTCATTCTCTTTCCCGAGTGACTTACTTCACTTAACATGATCCCTTTAGTTCTATCCACATTATTGCAAATGGAAATATTTCCTTCTCTTTGATAGCTGAGTACCATTCCTCTCTCTATGACCATCATCTATCTCCCATCCTCTTTATCCATCATCTGGCAGAGGGTACCGAGGCTCCTCCCACACTGTGGCTACTGTGGACCCAGCTGCTGTGGACATAGGGGTGCAGGTGTCCCAAGTCTCACTGCATCTGTATCTTCGGAGTGAGCTCCAGGCCGTTCACCTGCTGGTCACAGGGCGGCTCTATTTGTAACTTCCTGAGGGGCCTCCATTCTGTTTCCAGGATGGCTGCACCAACCCGCGGTCCTGCCCACAGTGGAAGACGGTTGAGTGAGTTTTGCAGGACGTGGTAAAAGTCTGGTCCACATTTCATTTCACGTCCTGTGGGCTCCAATTCCTTGTCCTTAAGTATTTCTGGGAAGCTGGGTGTTGTGCTCCTTTTCAGTGAGATGTTTCCGAAGCTAACAGCCCCAGCTGGAGCCTGAAAGGAGGCAGGTGGGGCCCATAGAGCACCTGCTGTCTCCTGCACAGTCTCCTGTAGCACCAGAGCATCCCGCAGGGGGCGCCTGAGCCCAGGCCCCTCCCATGGGGCACGCATGTGCAGTAGGCCTCCTCTGCCTGCACTAACAGGAGCCAGCCTGTGCTGGGGAGGCCTGCAGAAGACATGGGGACCCATCTATGCTGATGAGCTGCAGCCTCCTCAGGACCCGCGGGGAGTCTTCAGGGGAAAATTGGGCCATATTCATGCTGACAGGAACCACGGTCTCCTCAGGACCCGCGTTGAGGCTTTAGGAAGATGTGCGCCCGCATCCACCCTGACAGGAGCCCCTGGGCCGCCTCAGGCCCCGCGGGGAGGCTTCAGGAAGATGTGGGCCCACATTCACGGTGACAGGAGCCCTGAGCACCTCAGGACTGGCGGGGAGGTTTCAGGAAATTGTGGGCCCTCATCCACGCTGACAGGCGCCCCAGAGCAGCCTCAGGAACTGTGGGGAGGCTTCAGGAAGATGTGGCGACGCGTTCACTCTTGCAGGAGTTCCCGGGCCCCTCAGGACATAAGTTGAGGCTTCTGGAAGCGGGGGGCCGCATTCATGGTTACAGGAGCCCTGGCCTCCTCGAACCCTCGGCTACGCTTCAGGAGGACTTGGGGCCACACGGACACAACAGGACGCTGACTTCCTCAGGACCCCTGGTGTAGACTTGGGGAAATATGTGGATGCGTCCATGTGGACAGAAGACCCCAGCTTTGTCAGGGCCTGTGGTGAGGCCTAAGAAAACTGTGAGTGCCCCATCCACAATGACAGGAGTCTCCAGCCTCCTCAGGACACACTGTGTAGGTTTGGGAAGCTTTGAGGCCACGTCCATGGTGACAGGAGCCCCCAGCCTCCTCAGGTTTTATGGTGAGGCTTGAGGAAAATGTGGGACCACGTCAATGCCGACAGGAACCCTGTCTTCCTCAGGACCTGCACTTTGGCTTCGGGACATAAGGGGCTGCGTGTATGCTGACAGGAGCCCACAGCCTCCTCAGGACCTGCGGTGAGTTTTCTGGGGGACGTGGGGCCATGTCCAGGCTGACAGGAGCCCCCGGCTTCCTGAGGACCTGCTGTGAGGCTTCCAGAGGATGTGAGGCATAGTCCACAGTGACAGGAGACCCAGCGTCCTCAGGACCCGCTGACTATGACTCAGGAACACGTGGGGCCATGACCACACTCACAGGAACCCGGCTTCCTCAGGACCCCTTGGAGGAATCTGGAGGAGCCATTGGGGGCCCCGTCCATATCAGAAGGAACTCCTCAGAACCACAGTGTAAGTGAAAAGGTATAATGAATGGTAGGGTTAGGGGAGGGGAGGAAGTTGGTGGTTAGCGTTAGGTTAGATGTTAGGGGTTAGTGATTATGCTTATGGTTACGAATTAGAGGTTAGGTGAGGCATAAGGGTATTGGTCAGTATTAAGAGTTAGGATGGTGGTTAGGGTAAGGGACAGGATTTAGTGTTAGGGTTAGGGTTTAGGCTCTAGGGATGAGGGCAGGAGGTTAGGAGTTGGGGATAGGGTTACGGTTAGAGTTAGGGTTGGGCTTAGGTTTGCAGTTAGGGTTAGGGGTTAGGGTGTGAGTTATGGTTAGGGGTTAGAGTTAGGGGTTAGAGTTAAGGGTTAGAGTTAAAGTTAGGGCTAGGTTTAGGGTTAGGGCGAGGGTTAGGATTAGGATAGGGGTTAGGGCTAGGGTTAGTAGTGTTAGTGTTTGGTTAGGGTTTAGGGTTAGGGTCAGGTCAGGGTCAGGGTACGGTTTTGGAAAAGGGCAAGATATAGGGTTAGGGAGTGGGTTAGGGGTTGGCTTTAGGGTATGGCTTAGGGTACAGTTTGCGGTATGAGATAGGATTAGTATTAGAGGGTTAGGGTTAGGGTACAGGTTAAGGTTAGGAATAGGATTTGAATACCTTATTTTAAGGATAGGGTTAGAGGTTAGGGTTCGTGTTAGATTTAATGTAGAGGTCAGGGTTAAGGAAACCTAAGTTTAGGTGCACCTGCATTTAGGAGTTAGGGTGAGGGTTGGCAGGAAGGTTCAGTGAATGTGTTTTGGTCTTGGGGTTTGTGTTTGGTTTTCGATTAGTGATGGGTCTTGTTTAAGGGTTAGGTTAACATTACAATTAAGTGTAGGGTTAGGGTTATGTCTGTGTATGGTTAGAGTTTGGGACTTGGCATGTGCCTGCACTGGGACTCCTAGCATCTTGGGCCGTTTAGTTTTCTGCACTCTATTTAGGTTTTGGGTTCAAAGATAGCCTGACTCCACCAAGTCAGTGGCCTCCCCAGAGAATCAAAATCCAGGCTTTTGATGGTGTCAGAATAGACATGGCAGGCTTCTCCCGAGCTGAGCTAGGAGGGGATTTGTGGCTCTAAAGACTCTTTATTTGGATTTTCAGTTGCCTTTCTGATTTTATCTCTAGTGCGTACATGTTTCATCAATACTACCAATTATTCTTTTAAAGTTTTACTTGAATTCCTGTTTGTAAACACAGTATGATATAGTTTCAGGTTTACCACATAGTGACTCAACTCTTGGTTACAACGCCTGGTACTGGCCACAGGTGCCCTCCACTATCCCCATCCCCTGATTCCCCATCTCCCTCACCTTCCTCTGGTATTTATTAGCTGATTCTCTGTGGTTAAGAGTGTGTTTTTTTGTTTGCTTCTCTCATCCCCCCCCTCTGCCCCTTTGCCAGTTTGTCTGGTTTCTTAAAGTTCACATGCGAATGCAATTGTATGGTATTTCATATCTTTCTCTGACTGACTGAGTTCATTAAGCATAAGTCCTTTCCACTTCTCCCACATCATTGTAAATGGCTTCCTTTCATCGCTTCTGATGGCCGAGTGATGTCGCAGTGGGTATATTTACCACATCGTCTCTGCCCATTCATCAGTCGATGGACATCTGGGCTGTATCCACAGTTTGGCTGTTGTTGATAACGCTGCTACAAACACTGGTCTGCGTGTCCTAATTAGAATCTACTAAAAGACTTTTGTATCCTCGGGGTAAATACCTAGCTCTGCAATTTTGGAATCGTAGGGTAGCGCTATTTTTAACTTCTTTTTAAATTTTTTTTATGATAGTCACAGAGAGATGCAGAGACACAGGCAGAGGGAGAAGCAGGCTCCGTGCACTGTTAGTCCGATGTTGGATTCGATCCCAGGTCTCCAGGATCGCGACATGGGCCAAAGGCAGGTACCAAACCGCTGTACCACCCAGGGATCCCCTATTTTTAACATCTGAGGACCCTCCACAGTGTTTTTCACAGTGGCTGCACTGTTCGCATGCCCACCAGGAGTGTAAGGGGCTCCCTCTTCTCTATAGCCTCAACAACACCTGTTGTTTCTTCTGTTGTTAATTTTAGCCATTCTGTCGGCTGTCAGGTGACATCTTATTGTGATTTTCATTTGAATTTCCCTTTTGATGTGTGGCGCGGAGTGTCTTTCGGTGTCTGGTGGCCATCTGGATGTCTTGTCAGAGACAAAGTCCATTCATGTCTTCTACCCATCTGCAGTTGGATAATTTGTGTTTAGGAGGTTGAGATTTTTATTTGCTTTGCGTATTTTGCATACTAACTGTTTATTGGATGTGTTATTTACAAATATCTCCTTTCATTTTGTATGTTGCCTTTTAGCGTTGGTTGTTTCTTTCATTTTGCAGAAGCTTTTGAATTTGATGAAGTCCCAAGAGTATTTTTGCTTTTGTTTCCCTCAACTCAGAGGCACATCTAGAAAGAAGATCCAATGGCCAACGTCAAAGACGTTGTTGTCTATCTTTTCTTCTTTTTATGGTTTCAGGTCTCACATTTAGGTCTTTCATCCATTTTGAATTTATTTTTTATATATATTGTGTAAGAAAGTGGTCCAGTTTCATTCCTCTGCATGTGGCTGCCTGGTTTTCCCAACACCATTTGTTCTTATCCTGGGGTCAGGGTTAGGGTTTGTTGAAGAGACTGTCTTTGTGCCATTGGATATTCCCTGCTGCCTTGTTGTCGATTAATGGATCATAGAGTTACAGGTTGTATCTTGTTTCAGCATTCCATTCTATTCTATTGATCTAAGCATCTCCTGTTGGGAGATTCCTGATTGCTGATTCAATTTCGTTGCTGGTTATCTGTGTGTTCTAGTTTCTTATATCTTCCTTTTTCATTTTTGCTCTGTTATATATTTCTAGGAATTGATCTATTTCTTCCAGGTTCTAGGTTGCTGGCATATAATTTTTCATAACGTTCACTTATAAACGTTTTTATTTCTCTAGTTTTGGTTGTTATTTCTCTTTTCTCATTTGTGATTTTATTTGGGTCCTTTCTCATCTTTTTATATTTTTTATTTTTTAAATATTTTATTTCTGTACTCATGCAAGACACAGAGAGGCAGGGGTATAGGCAGCGGGGAAATGAGGCACCACGCAGGGAGCCTGATGTGGGACATGATTCTCCAGGACCCCGGGATCATGACCTGAGCCAAAGCAGATGCTCAACCACTGAGGCACCCAGGTGCCTTGCTGATTAAATTCCTTTGCTAGTTATGGGTCTAGTCACATTTTCTATGTCTTCCTCTTTCAGTTTTGCTCGTTTGCACATTTCTAGGGATCTCTCCATTTCTTCCTGGTCTCCCAGGTTGTTAGTGTATAATCTTTTATAGTATTCCCTTATAATTGTCTTATTTTCTGGTGTTGATTGTGATCTCTCTTCTCTCTTTTGTGATTTTATTTATTTAGTTCTTTTCTGTTTTCTTGTTGATAAGGCTGGCTAGGGCTTGATCCATTTTCTTGTTATTTTGAAGAACCAGCTGTTAGTTTCATTATTCCATTCTACTGTTTTGTTGTTTCTCTATTGATTATTTCTGCTCTCATCTTTATTTTTTCCTTCTTAAGGAGGCTTTAGGATTTGTTCCCTATTCATTTTCCAGCTCCTTTAGGTGTAGTGTTGGGTTGTGTATTGGAGACTTCTTGTTTCTTGAGGTAGGCCTGTATTGCTATCTACTTCCCTCTAAGGACTGTCTTTGCTACATCCTAGAGGTTTGAAGAAACATGTTTTCATTTTCATTTGTTTTAAATTTCCTCTTTATTTTCCTGGTTACTCCATTCCTTCTCTGGTAGGATGATCATAATCTCCACAAATATTTGGTCTGTCCAAATTTTTTCTTACTGTCGACTTCAAGTTTCATAGCGTCGTCGTCCGAAAATATACATGGTGTGATACCATCCTTCTTGTACCTGTTGTACCTGTTGAGGGCTGATTTGTGGTCCATGATATAATCTATTCTGGAGAATGTCCCATGTGCACTTGAAAGGAATGTGTATTCTGCTTTAGGAAGAAATGTTCAGACTATATCTGTTGAGTCACTTTGGTCCAGTGTGTCAAGCCTATTGTTCCCCTGTTGATTTTCTGCATAGACAATCAGTCCATTGCCATAAGTGGGTGTTAAAATCCCCAGTCATTGTATTATTATCAGTGTGTTCCTGTACGTTTGTTGTTAATTGGTTTCTATATTTCGGTACTCCCATGTTGGCAGCATAAATATGCAGTTGTTTGATCTTATTTTTTTAAATAAATTTATTTTTTATTGGTGTTCAATTGACCAACATACAGAATAACACGCAGTGCTCATCCTGTCAAGTGTCCCGCTCAGTGCCCGTCACCCATTCACCCCCACCCCCCACCCTCCTCCCCTTCCAGCACTGCTAGTTCTTTTCCCAGAGTTAGGAGTCTTTATGATCTCTCTCCCTTTCTGATATTTCCCAAATGTTTCTTCTCCATTCCCTTATATTCCCTTTCACTATTATTTATATTCCCCAAAGGAATGAGAACGTACACTGTTTGTCCTTCTCCAATTGGCTTACTTCACTCAGCATAATACCCTCCAGTTCCATCCACGTTGAAACAAATGTTGGGTATTTGTCGTTTCTAATGGTTGAATATTATTCCCTTGTATACATAAACCACATCTTCTTTATCCATTCATCTTTAGATGGACACCAAGGCTCCTGACACTGTTTGGCTATTGTGGACATTCTGCTATAAACATCGGGGTGCAGGTGTCCCGGCGTTTCATTGCATCTGAATCTTTGGGGTAAATCCCCAATAGTGCAATTGCTGAGTCATCGGGCAGGTCTATTTTTAACACTTTGTGGAACCTCCACACAGTTTTCCAGAGTGACTGCACCAGTTCAAATTCCCAACAGCAGTGTAAGAGGGTTCCCTTTTCTCCGCATCCTCTCCAACATTTGTGGTTTCCTGCCTTGTTAATTTTCCCCATTCTCACTGGTTTGAGGTGGTATCTCATTGTGGTTTTGATTTGTATATCCCAAAGGGCAAGTGATGCAGAGCATGTTTTCATGTGCATGTTGCCATGTCAGTGTCTTCCTCTGTGAGATTTCCCTTCATGTCTTTTGTCCATTTCATTATTGGATTGTTTGTCTCTTTGGTGTTGATTTTATAAGTTCTTTATAGATCTTGGAAACTAGCCCTTTATCTGAAACGTCTTTTGCATATATCTTCTCCCATGCTGTAGGTTGTCTTTTAGTTTTGTTGACTGTATCCTTTGCTGTGCAAAAGCTTCTTATCTTGATGAAGTCACAATAGTTCATTTTTGCTTTTGTTTCTTTTGCCTTCATGGATGTACGTTTCAAGAAGTTGCTGTGTCCAAGTTTAAAATGGGTGTTGCTTGTGTTCTCCTCTAGGATTTTGATGGATTCTTGTCTCACATTTAGATCTTTCATCCATTTTGAGTTTATCTTTGTTTATGGTGAAAGAGAGTGGTCTAGTTTCATTCTTCTGAAGGTGGATGTCCAGTTTTCCCAGCACCATCTATTGAAGAGACTGTCTTTCTTCCAATGGATAGTCTTTCCTCCTTTATCGAATATAGTTGACTATAAAGTTCAAGGTCCACTTCTGGGTTCTCTATTCTGTTCCATTGATCTATGTGTCTGTTTTTGTGCCAGTACCACACTGTCTTGATGACCACAGCTTTGTAGTACAACCTGAAATCTGGCATTGTGATGCCCCCAGATATGGTTTTCTTTTTTAAAATTCCCCTGGCTTTCAGGGTCTTTTCTGATTCCACACAAATCTTAAAATAATTTGTTCTAACTCTCTGAAGAAAGTCCATGGTATTTTGATAGGGATTGCATTAAACGTGTACATTGCCTGGGTAACATTGACATTTTCACAATATTAATTCTGTCAATCCATGATCATGGAATATTTTTCCATCTCTTTGTGTCTTCCTCAATTTCTTTCAGAAGTGTTCTATTGTTTTTAGGGTATAGATCATTTACCTCCTTGGTTAGGTTTATTCCTAGGAATCTTTTGATTTGAGTGCAACTGTAAATGAAATTGACTCCTTAATTTCTCTTTCCTCAGTCTCATAATCAGTGTATAGAAATGCCATTGATTTCTGGATATTGAGTTTTTATATTGCAATGCTACTAAATTGCTGTATGAGTTCTAGCAATCTTGGGGTGGAGGCTTTTGGGTGTTCTAGGTAGAGTATCATGTTATCTGAGAAGAGGGAGATTTTGACTTCTTCTTTGCCAATTTGAATGCCTTTAATGTCTTTTTGCTGTCTGACTGCTAAGGCTAGGACTTCCAGACTATGTTGAATAGCAATGGTGAGAGTGGACATCCCTGTCTTGTTCCTGATATTAGGGGAAAGGCCCCCAGTGCTGCCCCACTGAGAATGATATTTGCTGTGGGCTTTTTGTAGATGGCTTTTAAGATGTCGAGGAATGTTCCCTCTATCCCTACGCTCTGAAGAGTTTTGATCAGGAATGGATGCTCTATTTTGTCAAATGCTTTCTCTGCATCTAATGAAAGGATCATATGCTTCTTGGTTTTTCTCTTGCTGATATGATGAATGACATTGATTTTTTTACACGTGTTGAACCAGCTTTGTGTCCCGGGGATAAATCCTACTTGGTCATGGTGAATAAAATTCTTAATGTATTGTTGGATCCTATTGGCTAGTATCTTGTTGAGAATTTTTGCATCCATGTTCATCAGGGATATTGGTCTGTATTCTCCTTTTAGGTGGGGTCTTTGTCTGGTTTTGGAATTAAGGTGATGCTGGCTTCATAGAACGAATTTGGAAGTACTCCATCTCTTTCTATCTTTCCAAACAGCTTTAGTAGGAGAGGTATGGTTTCTTCTTTAAACGTTTGATAGATTTCCCCTGGGAAGCCATCTGGCCCTGGACTTTTGTGTCTTGGGAGGTTTTTGATGACTGCTTCAATTTCCTCCCTGGTTATTGGCCTGTTAGGTTTTCTATGTCTTCCTGTTCCAGTTTTGGTAGTTTGTGGCTTCCAGGAAAGCGTCCATTTCTTCTAGATTGCCTAATTTATTTCCGTATAACTGTTCATAATATGTTTTTATTTTTTTTTATTTTTTTTTTAATTTTTATTTATTTATGATAGTCAGAGAGAGAGAGAGAGAGGCAGAGACACAGGCAGAGGGAGAAGCAGGCTCCATGCACCGGGAGCCCGACGTGGGATTCGATCCCGGATCTCCAGGATCGCGCCCTGGGCCAAAGGCAGGCGCCAAACCGCTGTGCCACCCAGGGATCCCCATAATATGTTTTTAAAATCGTTTGTATTTCCTTGGTGTTGGTAGTGATCTCTCCTTTCTCATTCATGATTTTATTAATTTGAGTCTTGTCTCTCTTCTTAATAAGACTGGCTAATGGTTTATGTATGGTATTAATTCTTTCAAAGAACCAACTCCTGGTTTTGTTGATCTGTTCCACATTTCTTATGGTCTCAGTTTCCTTGAGGTCTGCTCTAATTTTAATTAAATCTCTTATTCTGTTTGGGTGTAGGATCTAGCTGCTGTTTTTTTCTCTAGCTCCTTTATGAGTAAGGTTAGCTTTTGTATTTGAGATCTTTCCGGTTTTTGAATGGATGCTTCTATTGTGATGTATTTCCCCCTTAGGACTGCTTTTGCTGCATGCCAAAGATTTTGAACATTTGTATCTTCATTCCAATTAGTTTCCATGAATCCTTTTAATTCTTCCTCAATTTCCTGGTTGAACCTTTCATCTTTTAGCAGGATGGTCCTTAACCTCCATGTGTTTGAGGTCCTTCCAAACTTCTTGTTGTGGTTTAGTTCTAATTTTAAGGCATTATGGTCTGAGAATATGCAGGGGATGATCTGAATCTTTTGGTATCGGTTCAGACGTGATTTGTGACCCAGTATGTGGTCTATTCTGGAGAACGTTGCATGTGCACTTGAGAAGAATGTTTATTCAGTTCAGTTTGGATGTAAAGTTCTGTAGATATCTGTGAAATCTATCTGCTCCAGTGTATCATTTAAAGCTCTCGTTTCTTTGGAGATGTTGTGCTTAGAAGACCTATCGAGGGTAGAAAGACCTAGATTGAAGTCACCAAGTATAAGATAATTATTATCTAAGTATTTCTTCACTTTCGTTATTAATTGGTTTAAATATTTGGCAGCTCCGATATTCGGGGAATATATATTGAGGATTGTTAAGCCCTCTTGTTGGATAGATCCTTTGAGTATGATTTAGTGTCCGTCTTCATCTCTCAGTATAGTCTTCGGGGTAAATTTTAGTTTATCTGATATATGGATGGCTACCACTGCTTTCTTTCTTTCTTTTTTTTTTTCACTGCTTTCATTTGAGGACCATTTGAATGGTAAAGGGTTCTCCAACCCATTATTTTCAGATTGTAGGTGTCCTTCTGTCTAATATGAGTCTCTTGTAGAAAGCAAATAGTTGGGTCCTGATTTTTTATCCAGTCTGAAACCCTGCGCCTTTGAAGGGGTCATTAAGCCCATTCATGTTCAGAGTTACTATCAACAGATATGATTTTAGTGTCATCATGACATCTATTCAGTCCTTGTTTTTGTGGATTGTTCCACTGAACTTCTTCTTAAAGGGGAATTTTAAAAGTCCCCCTTAAAATTTCTTGCAGAGCTGGTTTGGAGGTCACATATTCTTTCAGTTCCTGCCTGTCTAGAAAGCTCTTTATCTCTCCTTCCTTTTTGAATGAGAGCCTGGCTGGATAAAGTATTCTTGGTTGCATGTTATTCTCATGGAGGACCCTGAATATATCCAGCCAGCACTTTCTGGGCTGCCAGGTCGCTGTGGAGAGGTCTGCTCCTCCCCATAAAGGTCAGGGATTTCTTGTCTCTTGCTGCTTTAAGGATCTTCTCTTTATCTTTGGAATTTGCAAGCTTCACTATTAAATCGAGGTGTTGGACGGTTTTTATTGATTTTAGGGGGGATCTCTCTATTTCCTGGATCTGAATGCCTGTTTTCCTTCCCAGATTAGGAAAGTTTTCAGCTAGGATTTGTTCAAATACATATTCTGTCCCTCTGTCCCTTTCGGCGCCCTCAGGATCCCCAATTACACATAGGTTTTTCTTCCTCAGGCTGTCGTTTATTTCCCTTAATCTGTCTTCCTGGTCTCTTAATTGTCTGTCTCTTTTTTCCTCAGTTTTCCTCTTTGCCATCAACTTGTCTTCTTGTCACTCACTCGTTCTTCCACCTCGTTAACCCTCGTCATTAGGAATTCTAGTTTGGATTGCATCTCATTCAATTGTTTTTTACTTTCTGCCTGATTGTATCTAAATTCTGCAGTCATGAAGTCTCTTGAGTCCTTTATGCTTTTTTCTAGAGCCACCAGTAGCTGTATAATAGTGCTTCTGAATTGGTTTTCTGACATTGAGTTGTAATCCAGATTTGTAACTCTGTGGGAGAGAGGACTGTTTTTTCTTTTGAGGTGAGGTTTTCCTTCTAGTCATTTTGCTCAGTGCAGAGTGGCCAAAAACAAGTTGTATTGGGAAAAGGAGAAAAAGAGAAGAGAGAAAGAAAAAAAGAGAAGAGAAAAAGAAAAAAGGACAAAAGAAGAAAAAAGTAAAAAAGTGAATAAAGGAGAAAGAAAAAGAAAGAAAGGGGGGAAGGATGGGGGAAGCAATCAGAAATTAAAAAAAACATGGGGGAGTATCTTCTGATTCTGTCTACCTAAGTCCCTTGACTTCCCCTGGAACTTGTCTGTTTAGTTGGTATTGTGGGGGAGGGTCATATTGTGCTCATTTTC
Organism: Canis lupus baileyi; assembly: GCF_048164855.1. Taxonomy (NCBI): domain Eukaryota; kingdom Metazoa; phylum Chordata; class Mammalia; order Carnivora; family Canidae; genus Canis; species Canis lupus. Next base: position 24,410,569 of record NC_132875.1, read on the forward strand.
AGGTGTCTAGCTCATTTGGCTGTCTAGCTGGTCTTCTGCGGAGAGGGGCCTGTTGTGCTGATTTTCAGGTGCTAGACCTTGGGGGAGCTCCTCTCCCCCTGCCTGGTGAAGCGCTCAGTGGGGGTTGTATACCCTGTGACGCCCAAGGAGGAACAACCCCAGTGGCAGCAGCCAGGTCGGAACACCTGTATTCAGCCTCCCCAGTAACTCTGGAGCAGTCCGTCTGCAGGGCCTGGAGGTTCTGGGGCAGGGCTGCTGATCTTCTCAGCTCTGAGCAGGAGCGTCCTTGCTGTCCTGGGCCCTCCAGGCCTCTGCCTGTCGCGGGGGAGGCCGAATCCTGGGCTGTGTCCCGGCCCTGTGCTCCAGGACCTGCGCTGTTGGATTTTCGCTCCCGGCCGGGTAGGCACCTCTCCACGGAGCCACCACAGCCCCTCTGAGCTGCTCTTGGAGCCCCGCAGCCCCCTCCACACGAAGCCATTTCCTCTGCCCTAGGCGCCGCCACCTAGCTGTTCCCAGGGACCCTCTGCCCCCTCCGCACAGAGCCGCTGCCGGATCCCCTCAGAGCTGCTCCTGGGTCAATGCATGTGCCCTACAGCCCTTAGGGAGATCGGTGCAATCTCCTGGGAGTGCAGGTGTATGTTTGTGTCCCATGGAGCCTGAGGGTATCCCCGCCCTCCTGGGGTCTTCCTCTGAATCCCTGAGGGCGTCATTTCCCCCTGGAAGAATGGTGCAGCTCCTGCTTCTCTGGGACAGAGCTCTCCTGCCCGGGGAGCACTCGCCCTGGCCTTAGCCTGGCTCTGTGGGGTCCCTCCCCCTTGGATGCCTTTTGTATCTTTATTTCTTTTTCCCCATCTTCCTACCTTGATAGAAGTGTGAACTTTTCTCACTGTAGCATTCTATCTGGTCTCTGTTTAAGTCTCAGGCTGAATTCCTAGATTTTCAGGATGATTTGAAGTTTATCTAGGTAATTTGGTCAGGACAGGTGACTTGGGGACCCTTCTCTTCCGCCATCTTGCCTCTCCTCCTGTATGTTGCTTTTTAGCTTTAGTTGTTTCCTTCACTTTGCAGAAGCTTTTCAATTTGATGAAGTCCCAATAGTATTTTTGCTTTTGTTTCCCTCACCTCAGAGGCATATCCTGAAAGAAGATCCAATGGCCAATGTCAAAAACGTTGCTGCCTATCTTTTCTTCTATGTATGGTTTCAGATCTCACATTTAGGTCTTTCATCCATTTTGAATTCATTTTTTATATATATGGTGTAAGAAAGTGGTCCAGTTTCATTCTTCTGCATGTGGCTGCCTGGTTTTCCCAACACCATTTGTTCTTATCCTGGGGTCAGGGTTAGTGTTTGTTGAAGAGACTGTCTTTGTGCCATTGGATATGCCTTCCTGCCTTGTTGTCCATTATGGGTCATAGATACATGTTTGTATCTTGTTTTGGCTTTCCATTCTGTTCTATTGATCTAAGCGTCTCCTGTTGGGGAACCCTGATTGCTGATTCAATTTCTTTGCTGGTTAACTGTTCAAATTTCTTATTTCTTCATTTTTCATTTTTGCTATATTATATATTTCCAGGAATTAATCTATTTCTTCCAGGTTCTAGGTTGCTGGCATGTAGTTTTTCATCATATTCTCTTATAATTGTTTGTATTTCTCTAATGTTGTTATTTCTCTTTTCTCATTTCTGATTTTATTTGGGTCCTTTCTCATCTTTTTATCTTTTTTCGTTTTTAAAGATTTTATTTATGTATTCATGAGAGACACAGAGATGCATAGGTATAGTCACAGGGAAAATGAGGCTCCATGCGGGGAGCCTGATGTGTGACTTGATTCCCCAGGACCCCGGGATCATGACCTGAGCCAAAGCACATGCTCGACCTCTGAGGCACACAGGTGGCTTGCTGATTCAATTCCTCTGCTAGTTATGGGTCTATTCACATTTTCTATTTCTTCCAATTTCAGTTTTGCTTGTTTGCACATTTCTAGGGATTTGTCCATTTCTTCCAGGTCTCCCAGTTTGTTAACATATAGTCTTTCATAGTATTCCCTTATGATTGTCTTATTTTTCTGGTGTTGATTGTGATCTCTCTTCTCTCTTATGTGATTTTATTTATTTAGGTCTTTTCTCATTTCTCGTTCATTTGGCTGGCTAGGGCTTGATCCATTTTATTAATTATTTTGAAGAACCAGCTCTTAGTTTTGTTATTCCATTCTACTGTTTCTGTATTGTTTATTTCTGCTCTCATCTTTATTTTTTCCCTTCTTCTGTAGGCTTTAGGCTTTGTTTCCTATCCCTTTTCCAGCTCCTTTAGGTGTAAGGTTAGGTTGTGTATTAGAGACTTCTTGTTTCCTGAGATAGGCTTGTATTGCTATGTACTTCCCTCTGACTGCCTTTGCCACATCCCAGTGGATTGGAGAAACATGTTTGCATTTCCTTTTTTTTAAAATTTCCTCTTTAATTTCTTGGTTGCTCCATTCCTTCTCTGGTAGGATGTTCATAATCTCCACGTATTTTAGGTCTGTCCAATTTTTTTCTTACTGTCGACTTCGAGTTTCATAGCGTCGTGGTCGAAAATGTACATGGTGTGATATCAACCTTCTTGTACCTGTTGTACCTCTTGAGGGCTGATTTGTGGGCCATGATATGATCTGTTCTGGAGAATGTCCCATGTGCACTTGAAAGGAATGTGTATTTTGCTTTAGGAAGAAATATTCAGACTATATCTGTGGAGTCCCTGTGGTCCAGTGTGTCAAGGCTATTGTTCCCCTGTTGATTTTCTGCATAGACGATCGGTCCATTGCCATAAGTGAGTAGGTGTTAAAATCCCCTGTCATTGTATTATTATCAGTGAGTTCCTGTACGTTTATTGGTAATTGGGTTCCATATTTAGGTACCCGCATGTTGGCAGCATAAATATTTAGTTGTTTTATCCTGATGGAGAGTCTTTTTAACTATGAAATAATGCCCTTCTTCATCACTTCTTACAGTATTTATGCTTTCTTTTTGAGATTAAATATTTTATTTATTTATTTATTCATGAGAGATACACAGAGAAGCAGAGGCAGAAACATAGGCAGAGGGAGAGAGGCTCCCCAAAGGGATGCCAATGTGGGACTCAATCCTAGGATCCCACGAGCACACCTTGAGCTGAAGGCAGATGCTCAACCACTGAGCCACCAGGTGACCCCCAGGGTTTGGTTTCAAATCTAGTTTCTCTAATATTAGTATTGGTCTCCAGCTTTTTTTCATAACCATTAGCATGATAGATGATTTTCCATCCCCTGCCTTTCAATTTGCTGTTGTCTATAGGACTAAGGTGAGCATCTCCTAGGCAGCATACCGATGGACCTTGTTTTTTTAATAACAATTTTATTTTTGAGAGCATGAGAGAGAGAGAGACAGAGACAGAGACAGAAGCAGAAAATTAGGCCAAGAGAGAAGCAGGCTCCCCACCGGGACCCCAATATGGGACTCGATCCCAGACTCTAGAATCACACCCTGAGTCAAAGGCAGAGACTTAACCCCTGAGCCACCCAGGCATCCCGGATCCTGTTTTTTTTTTTTCCGGATCCTGTTTTTTAAGCCACTCTGATACCCTATATCTTTTGATTGGAGCATTTAGTATTAGCATTCAAAGTGCTTATTCAAAGATATGAACTTTGTGCCTTTGTTTTACCTGTAGAGTTGGTGTTTCTGGTGACATTCTCTGGTCTTTTCTAGTCTTTGTTGCTTTTGTCTCTTTTTTTCCCCCACTAGAATAGTCCCTCTTAAAATTCCTTACTGGACTGGTTTAGTGGTCATGAACTCCTTTATACTTGGCCTGTCTGGGAAAATCTTTCTCTCTATCCTGAATGACACCCTTGCTGAAGAAAGAATTCATACAAATTGGACTCCAATAAAAAGAAATTTAAAAACTTAAAATAAATTTTTGCTATTATGATTGAGGAAAATGGCATTTAGGAGGAAAAGCAGAAGCTGAAAGAGAGGGGGAAAGATTTCACCATCCGTAGCCTTCACAGGGACTTGGTGTCCTTTCCTAGGAGGCCCCCCCCTCCGTAGGATGCTTCCTGCCCCTCTGCGTTCCTTTTTGGAACACAGCAGGCACATCTCCATGCCTCCAGCACCTCTGCAGTCATGGTTTATAGCGTCTTCCAGGTATCCTATTGGGGACCACAGCGTCGTGTATGTAACCATCCAGCTGCTGTTTGACAACACTGGGGGGATTCTGACTTTTGTTGGTTGTGGCCTGTGTGTGTGTCTATCACATGAAGCTATCATGTGCAGCTATCAGATCCTCTGTCTGGGTAGCCCAAACGCCAAAATGGTTCATACAACATCATTTCTCTTGCTGATGCTGGGTGGGTAGCTGGGCTTTCCTGGCCGACCCGAGCTCGCTCCTGTAGTGAATTTCAGCTGGAGGGTCAGCTGAGGTGATAGGTCTGGCTTGGCCACATTCCCATGTCCGGCAGTGGGTCTTGCCGAGCTCCGGCTGCTTCTCTTCTCCCCGATGCCTCTCCAGCAGGGAGTCAGACCTCGGGGCTACCCTGGCGGGAGCTCCTGAGGAGCTGGGTACCCATGGCGGGGAGCGCTGAGGCTGCATCTGTGTGGTCGGGGTGGGGACGGGGCTGGGGTTCCTCAGTCCCCTGTGCTGCCTGGCTTTCAGGCCGAGCCCCATGCTCACCCAGCCCCTACACACTAGGGCGAGGAGGGTGTCCTCCACACGCTGGTGTGAGATCCAGCACCACAAGGTGTGCACGCTGAGTTCACCTGGTGAGCGTTGCCCAGGTGCATGAGCTGCAAGTTGGGACCCAGGAAATTTAACAAAATTCCTGTACCCCTGGACAAGCAGAGCAGGACTGATTCCATTTTGTGCTACACCCACCACCTCCCCTATGACCCCCAAATGACCAGCTTATGGCTTGAGGCGCTGCCACACCCAAGTCAAGCTGCTGGGCACACCCTAATCGGAAATCGGCTCATAACAATGTAACCCCGCTTTGTGTCCCCCAAAATTGCGCGCCGATTCTGACCATGTAATAGGCCAGCTCAATTGGATACTATAGTGTAAGGTGTAATTCAATCAGCCACCTGTGTGTTGACTGACATGACTGTGCAAATTTCTGCATATCCCACGGTCCACTGACCCTATAAATCTGCTATGCCTCTTAGTCTCGGGGTCCAAGTCCCTGCTCCGCTGTGTCGGGTGAACTTGGACCCAAGCTCCACCTTGTAGAGAAACCCTCGGGAGTTTGCTTTGGTGTCGGCTCCTTGGTTGTTTCTCAGATTCGTAGTCTTGGGCACAACACAAGGGCCTGCTGTCCTGACATCCCTTCCAGGGGCACGCTGAGCGCCCCACAGGCCCTCTGTGCCCCAGGCACACTTCCATGGGGATGCGGGGAGGGTAGTACGTGCCCTGGAACCGGGCCAGCCCCGGCCTCCTGGACAGAGGGAGCACAGACCTCCCAGGTCGCTTTGAACAGACCCTGGTGACCTGATGTTCCCTGGGTGTCACTCTGTCCTAGCCCATTCTGGCCCGTGGGGCACAGGATGAGTCCCAGTATAGTCTGTGGGGTCCTGACCCTGGCGTCTGGCCACCTCTGGAAGGCACGTGGGGACGTCAGCTGTGTATGCCTTGCGGTGTCCCTGCAGGGGCTGTTTGGGGCCTGGGTGATGCCCCCTCCTCCTCTCTGTGGGTCTCTCCACACCCCGTGCACAGAGTTCTGGGAGACACAGAAAAGGGCTGGCTGTGCATTTTTACACCACTACACTTTATTGACTTTCTACAGTAAACGTGCTCAGAGCTGTGGGTGCGAGCCTTCACCTGGGGAGGGAGACCATTCAGTCCTTTACGGGAGGACAAGAATCACATGGGTTAGGGGTTGAGTGCTGGAGTTCCCCACCTGGGAGCATGTGTGGACTCCGGGTGGGGGCATGTGTCCTGAGGTTTCAGCCTGAGAGACGGTTCTGAGGACAGCAGAGCTGAACTGGACCTGCAGCTCATGGGCTCCTGCGCTGGGTTCCCGCAGGGCAGCTGGACCCTGGCCTCAGGCCTCCTGGGGCCCGAGTATCTGGAGGAGCTTACCTCCTGGTGTGGGTGCGGGTGGGGCCCACCGGCCTACCCCTGCTCTCCCCACCCTGGGGTGTACAGGGATCCTCAGGGCTGCCCTAGGTCTGCGACCTGGATATGTGGGTCTCGCCCAGGGCCCAGGAGGCCACATCCAGCTGTGAGAGGGCTCGCTCAGCGTGGGGCCAGAATCCAGGCCTGCCCAGGGCCATGGGGGGCTGGAACACAATCATCTTTTTGTTGGGTCCTGGGGGGGGCCCAAATCAACCCAGCCCCCACAGATCTTGGTGCCAGGGCAGCCCAGGTCCCACTGGGTTAGGGGCTGTTGTCCTGTGCAGGGTGTGTCACCCTCCAGGAGGGAGAGTGGGCGGAGGCAAGGCACAGTGGTTCCTTTACACCACTCACCTGCACCTACTCTGTTGGGGATTCCGTGCCTTCACTCCTCCCTGCATCCTCTGTGTGCTCTATTGAACACCCGGTCTTCTCATGGGAACAGGGTATCCAGAGAATCACAGGGAGGCTGAGCATGTCTCACAGGGGTCACCTGCACCGGGTCTTTGCTGGGGGCCGATGGTGTGGGGTAGATGGTGTGGGACCAGGGGTATGATGGTGGTGGAGTGTGGGGAATGGTGTAGGGGGGATGGTGTTGTGGTGTAGTGTGGGTTAGGATTGTGTGGGGCTGTGGGGCTGTGAGGGGGATGGTGTTATGTGGAATGCCATTGGGGATAATGATGTAGGGGGATGATGTGGGGGTGGGGAATGAGCAGGATGGCGTGGGGGGCCTGCGGACACAGGGCATCCCCTTCCTGTAAGATGCACAAGGAGACTTCTACAGTTAAAGGCTACCCCAGTCTAGGGTTTGCTGAGACACCTGCCCCTGTGGCACCGTGTGGTCAGTGCAGGGCCCTGGCTGGACCAGGGTCATTATCTGGGGGTCATCATACTATGTATGTTTTCAAATTGCAAATTATCTCAAATGAAATGCATAGAATTTAGAAATACATAAAGCACCGAGAGTGGGTGTCACTCTGACCCGTCCGACCCTCATGGGATTGATGTGTGTCCTGCTCTAGCCGTGGCCATGCCGCCTGGCCCCCAGGCCTGGTTCCTGCCCCCCATGTCCCGCACCCCATCCCCTGCTTCTCAGGGCACCGTCCCTCTCCCCTATGGGGTTCAGCTCCCATGGCAACCACTGGAGGTCCCATCCAATTGGCCTCCTCATACCAGAGGCCCCGGGGTTGGGGGCATGTGGGTCATACCCATCACCCTACCATGGAGCGGTGTGTTGTTGGCTGCTGTTGCTCCCCTCAGCTTCAGAAGCCCCATTTTCCCTACCCTGAAACCCCCAGGCCTCCCCTGGGGCCCCTAAGCCCCCTGGCCCAGCAGCCTCACCTGACCCCCTAGCAGGCCCAAAACATAGTGTGGCTGCTGAACGTCCTGTTGATGTCCAGGTCTATCTTCGTGATGTCCCTGGAGGAGACCAGGGCCTCCTCCTTCATTTCCTGTGGGAAAACCAGGGAGCAGGAGCCCGCATCAGGGACACAGACCCCGACCTGTCACGAGCTGCCATGCTGGGCAGGGAGCCCTGTGGCCACCATGGGAGTGGGTCTGCCGAAACATCCTGTCTTGCCCTGGGAGGCTGGGGATGGCGGGAGTGCCCACCGAGCCCATGGGAACTGTGTGAGGGCATGTCCCAAGCTGTTGTGGGTGGGGAGGTGACTGAGGGTCAGCCTGGTGGGGAGGGGACAGGGGGTCAGCCCAGGTGGGGAGAGGACATGGAGGTGCTGTGCCCAAGATTGCAAATACGAGAAACCACTGAGGAGCCAACACCAATGCAAATACACGATGGTTGATTTCCAAACTCGAGCTTGCGTCCAAGTATACCCGACACAGAGGAGCATGCACTTGGACCCCGAAATGGGTTTTAGCTTAGTTTTAAGGGCTGGTCTCGGTGACCTCCAGAAGGGCTGGAGCAATTCCTCAAGTTCTGTTTACATTTTGATATTGGGCCTTCAAGGGCATTGAGCTCTGTTCTCAGTCTAATATGGGGCTTTCTGGGACCTTAAGCTCTAAGCTGTTTTTTTCTTTTTTTCCTGTAACTGAAGTAATTTAAATTTTAGCTCTTATTCACAGGGGCCTGGGATGGCAGTACTTGCGCTAACAGTGAACTTAAAGTGGAACCGCCTCAATTTTGTCAGCCTCCACACAGACAAGTTACTGATGTTTAAAACTCCAAATTTTAGTGGCTGCCCTGGTGGAGACCTGCGGTCTTCATGCCCGGGAGAGTGTCCTCCCACTCCTGGCCTTTGCTGGCCTGTCCCAGGAACGCAGCCCTGTGACTGCACAGGGGTTTGCAGCTTATGGCCACACAGGGCAGACAGCTGGCCCGAGTCCCACTGCTCTCTGTCGCGTTTCCGCTCCTGTGCCTGGGAACAGTTGGTGCCACCATCTTTGGGTCCCGTGGGATCCTGAGCCCACCCTGTCGCTCCAGGGACTGTACCTGACTTCTCCACCTGAACACCTTAAGGCTGGTGTGTCCCCCACTCTAGGAGACTTCTGAAAGTTCACATTTTGTGCTCTGCTGCATATCATACTGTGCGTAGAACCATCAGCTGGCTCCCTGCCCTTGTGGAATCCGGGGCTATGTCTCCCCAAGATAAACTGATTGATTTTTTTAAGATTTTATTTTTCTGTAATCTCTACAGCCACATTGGGCTTGAACATGCTACCCCAAGAACAAAGTCCCATGTTCTTACGAAGCACACTGAGCCAGCTAGGCTCCCTTTGATTGATTGATACATGTTAATTGAAGCAGGGATGTTACATGTGTCAGGGCAGAAACTGAGCCCACGCTTTGAGGTGTGGTGGAGTCATTTGGACCTTGATCAATGTTAAAGAAACCATAGCTTCCCTGGGAGCCCAGGGAGCAGGGACCACATACGTGAAAATTAGATAATTTCCTTTTCTGTAGTAGTTATCTTACTGACTATTTATTTAAAGTGCTATTCAATGGTAAATGTCAATCTAGGATTGGGATACAGTGAGAACATTCTAGGATTCGGAGGTAACTAAAGCTCCCCATCAAGGACTCAATGTTCCAGTTCGATGCAGAGATAGGCAAGGAAGCAAAGAGTTATGAAACATGGCACTGGGGTGCCTGGCTGGCCTGGTTGGGGGATCTTGAACTCAGGGTTATGAGTTTGAACACCGTATGGGTATAGACAGGACATAAAATTAAAATATTTAACAAATAATAAATGGATGAACAAATAAAGCATGACATCAAAGGTAAGTGTTTGCTTATGTATCACCTGCGAACTATTCTTGATCGCCCCGTTTACACTACTTGGCCCAGATGACATCCTCCACAAGGGATAGTCCCGCCCGAGTGGAAGTGGGCGTCTTTCATTGTAAGACCTGTGGTTCCCCTCATTCTGCAGAGAGAGAAGGGCCACGATGGCACGAGTTCGGGGGAGCAGCATACACCTAGAAAATGATCATTTCTGAACCCGGTAGCCAGAGCTCAGCCTCCTTTTAGGACCGGATATCATAAATAAGCCTCTTTGGTCATTGGTTTGGATGCAGGGTGGAGGCTAAACTAGAATTAGGAAGAACAAAGGAGGAGGAAATCCAGAAGCTGAAAGAGAGGAGGAAAGATTTCACCATCTGTTGCCTTCACAGGGACCTGGTGTCCTTTCCTAAGAGGGGCCACCCCATTGAAGTATGCTTCCTGTCCCTCTGCTCTCCTTGTAGGAACCCAGCAGGCACATCTCCTTGCCTCCAGCACCTCTGCAGTAGTGATTTATAGCGTCTTCCATGTATCCTATTGGGGACCACAGCGTCATGTATGTAAACATTCACATGCTTTTGACAACATTGGGGGATTCCGACTTTTGTTGGTTTCGGTGTGAGTGTGTGTCTATCACATGCAGGTATCACGTGCAGCTATTGGATCCTCTGGCTGGGTCACCCAAACACCGAAATGGTTGGCACAACATCATTTCTGGTGCTGGCGCTGGGCAGCTAGCTGGACTCTCCTGGCCGACCCGGGGCTGGCTCGTGCAGTGACTTTCAGCTGGAGGGTCAGCTGAGCTGGAAGTTCTGGCTCGGCCACATTCCCATGTCCGGCAGTGGGTCCCGCTGAGCGCCAGCTGCTTCTCTTCTCCCCAATGCCTCTCCAGCAGGGAGCCAGACCCTGGGGTTGCCATGGGGGAATCTCCAGAGGCTCCGGGTGCCCATTACGGGGAGCCATGGGGCAGCCTGTGTGTGGGAGTAGGGGTGGTGATGAGGCTGGGGTTCCTCGATCCCCTGTGCTGCCTGGCCTTCATGCTGAGCCCCATGCTCACCCAGCCCCTACTCACTTGGGCAAGGAGGGTGCCCTCTGCACGCTGGTGTGAGAGATCCAGCACCACAAGGTGTGCACACTGAGTCCACCTGGTGAGGGTGGCCCAGGTGCGTGAGCTGCAAGTGTGGGACCCAGGAAATTTAACAAAAATCCCCTACCCCTGGACAAGCAGAGCAGGACTGATTCCATTTTGTGCTACACCCGCCACCTCCCCTATGACCCCCACATAACCTGCTTATGTCTTAAGGCACTGCCCCAACCCAGTCATGCTGCTGGGCACACCCTAATCGGAAATCGGCTCATAACAATGTAACCCTGCTTTGTGTCCCCCAAAACTGCGCACTGATTCTGACCAAAGTAATAGGCCAGCTCAAGTGGATACTATAGTGTAAGGTGTAATTCAGTCAGCCACCTGCGTGTTGACCGACCTGAATGTGCAAATTTCTGCATATCCCACAGTCCACTGACCCTATAAATCTGCTATGCCTCTTGGTCTCGGGGTCCAAGTCCCTGCTCCGCTGTGTCGGGTGAACTTGGACCCAAGCTCCACCTTGTAGAGAAACCCTCGGGAGTTTGCTTTGGTGTCGGCTCCTTGGTTGTTTCTCAGATTCGTAGTCTTGGGCACAACACAAGGGCCTGCTGTCCTGACATCCCTTCCAGGGTCATGCTGACGGCCCCACAGGCCCTCTGTTCCCCAGGCACACAGGCACAGAGATGTGGGAAGGGGAGGAAGTACCTCAGAAACCAGCCAGCCCCCGCCCACTTGACAGAGGGAGCAGAGACCTCCCAGGTCGCTTTACATAGACCCTGGTGATCTGAGGCTCCCTGGCCGTCACTCTGTCCCAGACCCTCCTGGCCCATGGGGCACAAGCTGAGTCACAGTATAGTTTATTGGGTCCCGCCCCTGGAAGGCACGTGGGGACATCAGCTGTGTGTGCCTTGCAGTGCCCATGCAGGAGCTGTTTGGAGACTGGGTGCTGCCCCTTCCTCCTCTCTGTGGGTCTATCCACGCCCCGTGCACAGAGTTCTGGGAGACACAGAAACGGGCTGGCTGTGCATTTTCACACAACACATGTCAATAGACATTCTACAGCAAACGGGCTCAGAGTCGAGGGTTCACGCCTTCCCCTGTGGAGGGAATGTCTGTCCTTTAGGGGAGGGCAAGAATCACATAGGTGGGGTGCGAGTGCTGGAGTCCCCCAACTGGAAGCATGTGTGGACCTCGGGTGGTGGCGTGTGTCCTGAGGTTTCAGCCTGAGAGACGGTTCTGAGGACAACAGAGCTGACCTAGACCTGCAGCTCATGGGTTCCTAGCTGGGTCCCCACAGGGCAGCTGGACCCCAGCCACGGGGCCCCTGCGGCCCCAGCACCTGGAGGAGTCTGCCTCCTGGTGTGGGTGCGGGTGGGGCCCACCGGTCCACCTCTGCTCTCCCCAACCTTGGGTGTCTCGGGATCCCCAGGGCTGCCCTAGGTCAGCGACCTGGATCTGTGGGGAATCCCCAGGGCCCAGGACGCCACATCCAGCTGTGAGAGGGCTCGCTCAGTGTGGGGCCAGAATCCAGCGCTGGACAGGGCCATGGGGGCCTGATCCCATTAGTCTTTTTCTTGGGCCTGGGGCGGGGGCTCAAATCACACCCACCCTCACAGATCCCGGGGCCAGGCCAGTCCAGATCCCCCTGGGTTAGGGGCTGGTGTCCTGTGCAGGGTGTGCCACCCTCCAGGATGGACAGTGGGCAGAGGCAGGGCACAGTGCTTCCTCTGCACCACTCAACTGCACACACCCTGTTGGGGGCTCCCTGTCTTCCCTCCTCCCTGCAACCCCTGAATACTCTATGGGACACCTGGGCTTCTGATGGGAGCAGGGTTTCCAGAGAACCCCGGGGAGGCTGAGCATGTCCCACAGGGGTCACCTACACCGGGTCCATGCTGGGGGCCGATGGTGTGTGGGTGGATGGTGTGGGGGCAGGGGAATGATAGTGGTGGAGTGTGGGGGATGAGGGATGAGGTAGAGGATGTAGGTGGATGGAGTGGCAGTGGGGAATGAGGGAGATGTCGTGGGGGGCCTGCGGACACAGGGCATCCCCTTCCTCTAAGATGCAAAAGGAGACGTCTACACTTTAAGGAGACTCCAGTCTGGGGTTTGCTGCAACACATGCCCCTGGGGCCGGGTGTGGTCAGTGCATGGCCCTGGCTGGACTGGGGGCATTATACAGGGTTCATCATATAATGTGTGTTTTCAAATTGCAAATTGTCTCAAATTAAATGCATAGAACTTAGAAACATGTAAAGCACTGAGAGTGGGTGTCACTCTGATCCGTCCAACCCACATGGGATCGAAGTGTGTCCTGCTCCTGCCGCGGCCATTCCGCCTGGCACCCAGGTCCGGTTCCTGCCCCCCATGTCCTCCACCCCATCTCCTGCTTCTCAGGGGGTCGTCAATCTTCCCTTTGGGGTTCAGCTCCCATGGCAAGCCCTGGAGGCCCCATCCTAGTGGCCTCCTCATCCCCGAGTCCCTGGGGGTGGGGCACAGAAGTCATCCCCAACACCCTACCATGGAGCGGTTTGTTGTTGGCTGCTGCTCTGCCCCTCGACTCAGAAGTCCCGTTTTCCCTACCCGGAATGCCCCGGTCCTCCCCTGGGTCCTGATCCCCCCTGGCCCCTCAACCTCACCCTACCCCGTAGTAGTCCCAAAATATGATGTGACTGCTGCGCGTCCTGTTGACATCCAGGTCCACCTGTGTGATGTCCCTGGAGGAGAACAGGTCCTATTCTCTCATTTCCTGTGGGAAAACCAGGGAGCAGGAGCTGGCATCAGGGACACAGACCCCACAGACCTCTCCTGGGCAGGGAGCCCTGGGGCCACCATGGTAGTGTGTCCTGCCAAAACCTCCTTCCTTCCCCTGGGAGCCTGGGGATGGCGAGAGTGCCCACCGTGCCCGTGGGACCTGTGTGAGGGCCTGTGATCCGCTGTTGTGGGCGGGGAGGTGACTGAGGGTCAGCATGGGTGGGAGGGGACAGGAGGTCAGTCCAGGTGGGGAGGGGTCATGGGGGTGTTGTGCCCAAGATGGCGAATCCAGGAATCCACTAAAGATCTGACACTGATGCAAACACACGTGGGTTGTTTTACAAACTCGAGCATGGGATCAAGTATACGCCACACAGTGGAACAGGGACTTGGACCCCGAGGAGTGTTTTAGCTTACTTTTAAGGGCTGGTCTCGGGGACCTCCAGAAGGGCTGGAGCAATTCCTCCAGTTCTGTTTACATTTTGATATGGGGCCTTCTGGGGCATTGAGCTCTCTTCTCATTCTAATTGGGGTTCCAGCCCTTTGCTTAGGCTCAGTTTTTATTCTATTGTGGGGCTTTCTAAGACATTAAGCTGTAAACTTTGTTTTTTTACAGTAACTGAAGTAATGCAAATTTCAGCTCTTCTTCACAGGGGCCTGGGATTGCTGGACGTGTGCTAATACTGAACGTAAAATAGAATGGCCATAATGTTCTCAGCCTTCACGCATCTCGTCCCGTCCTATCTAGCTCATGCCCCCCTCCCTGGAGCTCCTAAGAGAGAAATTGCAAATGACCTCAGCGTGGCTACCTGTGTTGTGGGACAGGCCCAGGGATTTGAGATTAGGAAGAACTGGGGCACGGGCATCCCAGCTGTGCAGCAGGATTCGATGCTGCAGACTCTTATTCCCTAAGGCTATCTTGACAACTGACTTTGTACATAGAAAAGTTCTCCTTTTCTTTAAAAGTGCAGGAGCGAGTTAAAGCATTTTTTCTCTGTCCATCTGATTGCTCAGATTCCACTCTGAGACATATTTCCTCTTAATAAGGATAATTTACTATCCATAATACTATGGTTAAAATATTCTGACACAAGTAATTCAAAGGGATGAGGGTTTCTCATCTCTTTCTTCACAGCTCAGTCACTCATCAGGAAATGCATCTTTATTGATTTGGAAATGATTGAGAGACATTAGTACCAATGGTCCTATTATTACGTGAAGGATTCTTCCCTGAGATTCTTCCCGTTTCAACTGACACTGAAACACTATGAACTCTTTGGAAGTCAAATGTCAAGGAAATAACTGTTATACATTGCTAATTTTAAATGCACTTGCAATATGGTGTCTATTATACTAGAAGTATTTTTATCTGATTTTTGCTATTTATTATCCTTTCCTGCTTCAGGTTGAGGAGGCATTATACGTGTTCAAAAGTGTTTTTCTTTCCTTCTTATATAAAATTCTTACTTTGTTCCCATCGAAGGAACTTTTTAAGAATAAGGCAAAAGATAATTCAAGGATTCTTTTTTTTTTTAATTCAAGGATTCTTAAAATGTCTTCACACTGCAGCCTGATTCATTTAAGTCAATTTTCAAATTAAATCTTATTTCTTAGAAAGAAAACAAAGATTTATAGGGAAACTGAGAAGATAGTACAGAGAATTCTCATGTACTTGCACTCAATTTCTCCAATTATTGATATCTTATATCAGTACGGTACAAATATTAGCTAATGAATCAATATTAAAATTTTCGCAATAACCAAAGACCATACTTTATTCAGATTTCCTTAGTTTTTGCTAAATCACTATCCCTCATACCACACTCCATTTGTCCTCATGTTTTTTTAGGCTCCTCTGGATTGTGACAGTCTTTCAGCCTTTCCTTGTTGTTGTTGAACTGGAACACTTTGAGAAGTAGAGTATTTTGTAAAATTTCCCTCAGTTGGGATATGTCTATTGTTTATTTCATGATTGAACTGTTTTTGTGGATTATATACAGAGATATACTGCCATTTTTATTATATCATGTAAAGGATAGATACTATCAACACGATTTATCAGTCTTGGTATCGATCTGATCATCTTGCTGAGGTAGTGTTTCTCGGGTTTCTCTGTAGTAACGTGATTCTTTATTATTATTATTATTATTATTATATTATCATTATTATTTTAAGTTTTTCATAATATATTTTGTGGAAGGAAGTTACTATGTGTATTCCACACATAAGATTGGGAAGCTATGCTCAGGAACTTGAGGGTGGAATGTCTGCACAAATTATTTGAAAATCTTCTACATGGGAGATTTCTTTTCCCTCTGGGTTTGTTTGTTTCCCTTTCAAGATGCTATTTATTTATTTGAGAGAGAGAAGACTGATAAACATATGCTAGAGGGACAGAGGGCGAGGGAGAAGCAGGTTCCCTGCTGAACAGGGAGCCTTCCTTGGGACCTGGATCATGATCTGACCCTAAGGCAGAAGCTTAACTAACTGAGCCACTCAGGTGCCTTTCTTTCTTTCTTTCTTTCTTTCTTTCTTTCTTTCTTTCTTTCTTTCTTTCTTTCTTTCTTTCTTCTTTCTTTTTTCTTTCTTCTTTTCTTTCTTTCTTTCTTTCTTTTACTTAATAATAAATTTACTTTTTATTGGTGTTCAATTTGCCTACATACAGAATAACAACCAGTTCTCATCGCGTCAAGTGCCCCCCTCAGTGCCCGTCACACATTCACCCCCATCCCCGCCCTCCCCCCCTTACATCACCCCTAGTTCATTTCCCAGAGTTAGGAGTCATTATGTTCTGTCTCCCTTTCTGATATTTCCCACACATTTCTTCTCCCTTCCCTTATATTCCCTTTCACTATTATCTATATTCCCCAAGTGAATGAGAACATACAATATTTGTCTTTTTCTGATTGACTTACTTCACTCAGCATGATACCTTCCAGGTCCATCCACGTTGAAGGAAATGGTGTTTATTTGTCGTTTCTAATGGCTGAGCAAGCCCACCTTTCCTCTGTCTTCATTTTGGGAGTCTCCCATGATATGAATGTTATTGTTTTAATAAGTGGCTGAGTTCCGAAGTCTGCCTTTGTGGTCCATAACCTTCCTTGTTTTTAAGGCTTCCACTTGGTACTGCATCTCAGTTATAGCATTTTGAACGTTGACCTGACTAGATTTTAATTCTTTCATTTCTACAGTAAGGAATTCTCTAGTTTTCTTCTGTGCTCTTTCTCCAGCCCAGATGCTATCTTTATAATAATTGTTTTAAAATGTAGTTAGACATCATATATTTGTATTGATGGACTTCCTGGCTGTGAGTACTACCTCATATTATTTTATGGAGGTGAATTTCTCCATCTCATTATTTTTTCCAGAAACGAAAGAAGAAAAAGAAAAACCAAGAAAAACAATAACAACTGCCGTCCCCAAAAAAACTACCAGATTATTTTTGCCTGGTTGTTAAAAGATTCTAAATCCCAAAATAAGAAACACAATTAAAGTACCATGAAACCTAAAATGAGAAATATATAAGGTACATACATAAAAGTTAAAATAAGGCAATTTATAAAATAGAATCAAAGAAAATAAATGAAAATAAATCACAAAGTACAAAGGAAGAGAGACCCTTCTTTCCAAGCAGAGCTGAAGCTCTGCAGCCTCTGCGGTCCGACAACTTGGTGGCAGCGAATGGTCTGTGCGGGGTCTGGGGATTGGCCATGGCGCTGATTGTCAGGTGCACATCTGCCTGGGAGATGCATCTGCGGGGTCAGAGGCGGGGTGGGCATCAGCGTGTCTGGACTCCAGCGGGCAGCGCTGTGCTGCTCACTCGGACCCGGCCCAGATGGGCGGGATATGGGTGGGGTCTCTGGGTCCTCTGGCTCTGAGGCTGAGCATCCTGCCCCCCGTCTGCAGGGGCCTCCACAGAAGAGCCCACAAGCTCCTGGGTCTCCGCCGCTTCTCTCAGAATCCTGCGTTCACTCTACCTGCGTACGAGCTTCTTTTGGTTTTCTTTTTTTATCTCAGACTGTTGTGCCCAAGATTGCGATTCCAAGAAATCTCCGAGAAGCCGACACTGATGCAAACACACGAGGGTTTATTTGCCACCTCGATCTTGTGTCCAAGTATACCCGACAGAGCAGAGCAGGGACTTGGACCCTGAGGTGGCTTTTAGCTTAGTTTTAAGGGCTGGTCTCGGGGACCTCCAGAAGGGCTGGAGCAATTCCTCAAGTTCTCTTTACATTTTGATATGGGACCTTCAAGGGTATTGAACTCTGTTCTCATTCTAATAGGGGCTTCCTGCCCTTGGCTTGGGATCAGTTTTGATTCAATAGTGGGGCTTTCTAGGACATAAACCTGTAAAAATCAAAAGATCCACACCTGGAAGGGGGATGTCACACTGTCCCTATATGCTGAAGACGCGGAACTAGAAACAGGCAACCCCAGAGCCTCCACCAAAACCTGTTAGAACTAAGGAGTGGGTTCAGTAAAGTCACGGGACACAAACTGAAACTACAGAGTAGATTAGCCTTGCTGTGTCCCGACAATGAGCACTCAGGAAGGAAAGGAAGGATGTGAAGGCCTTCTCAGGAGCATCAAGGAGAATAAATAATGAGACTGAACCAAAGGAGCACAAGACTTGTGCACTGAGCCATACCAGGCTCTGGGAGGCCATCCTGGGCTTGTGGGGTTGGAGCCTCAGCTTGTGAAAATGTCCACAGTTCCTGAAGCCACCCTTAGTTTCAAAGTCATTCCTATCAAAATCATGGTGGCAGAAATTAGAAATAGGAAAAAAAAACATAACATCCATCCTCCTCAACAAATAACCCCGGACAGCAAATCAGTATTGGAGAAGCAGGACAGAGTGAGATGCAGCACTTTCCTATTTCCCCTGTTATGCCCCACCCCTCCAGCGACCCTCAGTTCATTTCCTATCGTTAAGAGTCTGTATTTCCTGCATCTGTTTTCATCTTATTTGTCTTTCCTTCCCTTCACAGTAGTTCATCTGCTTTGCTTCTTTAATTCCACCTATGAATGACACCACACGGTCATTCTCTTTCCCAAGTGACTTACTTCACTTAACATGATCCCTTTAGTTCTATCCACATCATTGTAAATGGCAAGATTTCCTTCTCTTTGATAGCTGAGTTCCATTCCTCTCTCTATGACCATCATCTATCTCCCATCCTCTTTATCCATGATCTGCCACAGGGCACTGAGGCTCCTCCCACAGTTTGGCTACTGTGGACCCAGCTGCTGTGGACATTGGGGTGCAGTTGTCCCACGTCTCACTGCATCTGTATCTTCGGAGTAAACTCCAGGCCGTTCACCTGCTGGTCGCAGGGTGGCTCTATTTGTAACTTCCTGAGGGGCCTCCACACTGTTTGCAGGGCGGCTCCACCAACCCGCGGTCCCGCCCACAGTGGAAGAGGGTTGAGTGAGTTTTGCAGGACGTGGTAAAAGTCTGGTCCACATTTCATTTCGCATCCTCTGGGCTCCAATTCCTTGTTCTGAAGTATTTCTGGGAAGCTGGGTGTTGCTCTCCTGTTCAGTGAGATGTTTCCGAAGTTAACAGGCCCCAGCTGGAGCCTGAAACTGTCCCGCAGGGAGCGCCCGAGGCCAGACCCCTCCCATGGGGCAGGCATGTGCAGTAGGCCTCCTCTGCCTGCACTATCAGGAGCCAGCCTGTGCTGAGGAGGCCTGAGGGGGATGTGGGGAGGCGTCTATGCTGATGAGCTGCAGCCTCTAGAGGACCCATGGGAAGTCTTCAGGGGGAAATTGGGTCGCATTCATGCTGACAGGAGCCCCGGTCTCCTCAGGACCCGCGGTGAGGCTTTAGGAAGATGTGGGCCCGCATCCACCCTGACAGGAGCCCCTGGGCCCCCTCAGGACCTGCGGGGAGTCTTCAGGAAGATGTGGGCCTACATCCACACTGACAGGAGCCCTGAGCCACCTCAGGACCCACGGGGAGGTTTCAGGAAATTGTGGGCCCGCATCCACGCTGACAGGCGCCCCTGAGCAACCTCAGGACCAGCGGAGAGGCTTCAGAAAGTTGTGGTGCGATGTCCACTCTGGCAGGAGCTCTCAGGCCCCTCAGGACATAAGTTGAGGCTTCTGGAAGCTGGGGGCTGCATTCATGGTTACAGGAGCCCCGGCCTCCTCAGAACCCTCGGTGATGCTTTGGGAGGACTTGGGGCCACATGGACAGAACAGGACCCTGACTTCCTCAGGACACCCGGTGTAGACTTGGGGATATATGGGGATGCGTCCATGCGGACAGAAGACCCCAGCCTTGTCAGGTCCTGTGGTGAGGCCTAAGAAAAATGTGGGTGCCACATCCACACTGACAGGAGTCTCCAGCCCCCTCAGAACCCACTGTGAAGGTTTGGGAAGATTATGGGCCACATCCATGCTGACAGGAGCCCCGAGCCTCCTCAGGTCTTATGGTGAGGCTTGAGGAAAATGTGGGGCCACGTCAACCCTGACAGGAACCCCGTCCTCCTCAGGACCAGCACTTTGGCTTCAGGACATATGGGGCTGCGTCTATGCTGACAGGAGCCCACAGGCCCCTCAGCACCCACGGTGAGTTTTCTGTGGGACCTGGGGCCATGTCCATGCTGACAGGAGCCCCCAGCTTCCTGAGGACCTGCTGTGAGGCTTCCAGAGGATGTGAGACATAGTCCACAGTGACAGGAGACCCGGCGTCCTCAGGACCCGCTGACTATGACTCAGGAACACGTTGGGCCATGTCCACACTCAAAGGAGCCCGGCTCGCTTGGACCCCCTGGAGGACTCTGGAGGAGCCATTGGGGGCCACGTCTACATCAGAAGGGACTCCTCACAACCACAGGGTAAGTGAAAGGGAAGAATGAATGGTAGGGTTAGGGGAGGGGAGGCAGTTGGTGGTTAGCCTTAGGTTATACGTTAGGTGTTAGTGATTATGCTTATGATTATGGATTAGAGGTTAGGTGAGGTATAAGGGTAATGGTCAGTAGTTAAGAGTTAGGATGGTGGTTAGGGTAAGGGACAGGATTTAGTGTTAGGGTTAGGGTTTAGGCTCTAGGGATTAGGGCAGGAGGTTAGGAGTTGGGGTTAGGGTTATGGTTAGAGTTAGTGTTGGGCTTAGGTTTTCAGTTAGGGTTAGGGATTAGGGTGTAAGTTAGGGTTAGGGTTTAGGGTGATGGGCTAGGGTTATAGTTAGGGCTAGGTTTAGAATTAGGGCTAGGGTTAGGGTTAGGATAGGGTTTAGGACAAGGGTTAGGGTTATTGTTTGGTTAGGGGTTAGGGTTAGGGACAGGTCAGGGTCAGGGTACGGATTTGGAAGAGAGTAAGAGATACGTTAAGGGAGTGGGTTAGGGGTTAGTTTTAGGGTATGCGTTAGGGTACAGTTTGGGGTATGAGATAGGATTAGTATTAGAGTGTTAGGGTTAGGGTACAGGTTAAGGTCAGGAATAGGGTTTGAGGACATTAAGTTCAATTTAGGTTTAGAGGTTAGGGTTAGAGTTAGATTTAAGGTAGCGGTCAGGGTGGGTTTAGAATAGGTTTAGGAGTTAGGTTGAGGTTGGGCAGGAAGGTTCAGTGAATGTGTTTCGGTCTTGGGGTTTGTGTTTGGTTTTCGATTAGTGATAGGTCTTGTTTAAGGGTTAGGTCAATATTAGGCTTAAGTGTAGGGTTAGGGTTATATCTGTGTATAGTTAGAGTTTGGGTCCTGGCATGTGCCTGCAGTGGGACTCCTAGTATCTTGGGCAGTTTACTTTTATGCACTCTATTTAGGTTTTGGGTTCAAAGATAGCCTGACTCCACCAAGTCAGTGGCCTCCCCAGAAAATCAAAATCCAGCCTTCTGCTGGGGTCAGAATAGACATGGCAGACTTCTCCCGAGCTGAGCTAAGGAGGGGACTTGTGACTCTAAAGACTCTTTATTTGGATTTTCATTTGCCTTTCTGATTTTATTTCTTGTGCGCACATGTTTCATCAATACTACCAATTATTATTTTAAAGTTTTACTTGAATTCCTCTTTGTAAACACAGTATGATATATTTTCAGGTTTACCACAAGGTGATTCAACCCTTGGATACAACGCCTGGTAATGGTCACAGGTGCTCTCCACTATCCCCATCGCCTGGTTCCCCATCCCCCCCACCTTCCTCTGGTATTTATTAGTTTATTCTCTGTGGTTAATAGTGTGTTTTTTTATTTGCTTCTCTCATCCCCCCGTCCGCCCCTTTGCCAGTTTGTTTGGTTTCTTAAAATTCACGTGTGAATACAATTGTATAGTATTTGGTATATGTCTTCCTCTCACTGAGTTCATTGAGCATAAGTCCTTTCCACTTCTCCCACGTCATTGTAAAGGGCTTCGTTTCATCCCTTCTGATGAACGAGTGATGCCACAGTGTGTATATTAACCACATCGTCTCGGCCCATTCATCTGTCGATGGACATCTGGGCTGTATCCACAGTTTGGCTCTTGATAATGCTGCTACAAACACTGGGCTGCGTGTTCCTCTTTGAATCTACTAAACAACTTCTGTATCCTTGGGGTAAATACCTAGCTGTGCAATTTTGGAATCGTAGTGTAGCTCTATTTTTAACTTTTTTAAAAAATTGTTTTTATGGTAGTCACAGAGAGAGAGAGGCAGAGACACAGGCAGAGGGAGAAGCAGGCTCCGTGCACTGTGAGTCCGACGTGGAATTCGATCCCAGTTCTCCAGGATCGCGACATGGGCCAAAGGCAGGTGCCAAATGGCTGAGCCACCCAGGGATCCCCTATTTTCAACTTCTCGAGGACCCTTCACAGTGTTTTCCACAGTGGCTGCACCTGTTCGCCTGCCCACCAGGGGTGTAAGAGGCCTCGCTCCTCTCCATAGCCTCTACGACACCTGTTGTTTCTTCTGTTCTCAACTTTAGCCATTATGATGGCTGTCAGGTGACATCTTATTGTGGTTTTGGTTTGCATTTCCCTATTGATGGGTGACGCTGAGTGTTTTTCCATGTGTCTCATGGCCATCTGGATGTCTTGTCAGAGACAAAGTCCATTCGTGACTTCTGCCCATTGGCAGTTGGATAAGTTGTGTTTAGGAGGCTGAGATTTATATTTCCTTTATGTATTTTGGATACTAAATCTTTATTGGATGTTTTGTTTACAAATATCTCCTCTCATTTCGTATGTTGCCTTTTAGGTTTGGTTGTTTCCTTCACTTTGTGGAAGCTTTTCAATTTGATGAAGTCCCAATAGTATTTTTGCTTTTGTTTCCCTCACCTTAGAGGCATATCTAGAAAGAAGATCCAATGGCAAATGTCAAAGACGTTTGCTATCTTTTCTTCTTTGTATGGTTTCAGGTCTCACATTTAGGTCTTTTATCCATTTTGAATTTATTTTTTATATATATGGTGTAAGAAAGTGGTCCAGTTTCATTCTTCTGCATGTGGATGCCTGGTTTTCCCAACACCATTTGTTCTTATCCTGGGGTCAGGGTTAGGGTTTGTTGAAGAGACTGTCTTTGTGCTTTGGATATTCCTTCCTGCCTTGTTGTCGATTATTGGATCATAGAGTTACAGGTTTTTATCTTGTTTCGGCTTTCCATTCTGTTCTATTGATCTAAGCGTCTCCTGTTGGGAGATCCTTGATTACTGATTCAATTTCTTAGCTGGTTATCTGTCTGTTCAAGTCTTATTTCTTCCTTTTTCATTTTTACTATGTTATATATGTCTAGGAATTGATCTATTTCTTCCAGGTTCTAGGTTGCTGGCATATATTTTTTCATAATGTTCTCTTATAATCGTTTGTATTTCTCTAGTGTTGGTTGTTATATCTCTTTTCTCATTTGTGATTTTATTTGGGTCCTTTCTCATCATTTTATCTTTTTTCATTTTTTAAAGATTTATTTATGGATTCATGAGAGACGCAGAGAGGCAGAGGTATAGACACAGGGAAATTGAGGTTCCATGCGGGGAGCCTGATGTGGGACTTCATTCCCCAGGACCCCGGGATCATGACCTGAGCCAAAGCACATGCTCAACCACTGAGGCACCCAGGTGCCCTGCTGATTCAATTTCTTTGCTAGTTATGGGTCTGTTCACATTTTCTATTTTTTCCTATTTCAGTTTTGCTCATGTGCACATTTCTGGGGATTTGTCCATTTCTTCCAGGTCTCCCAGTATGTTAGCGTATAATCTTTCATAGTATTCCCTTATAATTGTCTAATTTTTCTGGTGTTGATTGTGATCTCTCTTCTCTCATTTGTGATTTTATTTATCTAGGTCTTTTCTGTTTTCTTGTTGATAAGGCTGGCTAGGGCTTGATCCATTTCCTTGATTATTTTGAAGAACCATCTCTTTGTTTCTTTATTCCATTCTACTGCTTTGTTGTTTCTGTATTGTTTATTGATCCTCTCATCTTTATTTTCCCCCTCTTCTATAGGCATTAGGCTTTGTTTGCTATTCCTTTTTCAACTCCTTAAGGTGTAGGGTTAGGCTGTGTATTGGAGACTTCTTCTTTATTGAGGTAGGCCTGTATTGCTATGTACATCTCTCTCAGGACTGCCTTTGCTACATCCCAGAGGTTTGGAGAAACATGTTTTCATTTTCATTTGTTTTAAATTTCCTCTTTAATTTCCTGGTTGCTTCATTCATTCTCTAGTAGGATGTTCATAATTTCCACGTATTTTTGGTCTGTCCAAATTTTTTCTTACTGTCAACTTCGAGTATCATAACATCGTGGTCCAAAAATGTACAGGGTGTGGGATCCCTGGGTGGTGCAGCGGTTTAGCGCCTGCCTTTGGCCCAGGGCAGATCCTGGAGACCCGGGATCGAATCCCACGTCGGGCTCCCGGTGCATGGAGCCTGCTTCTCCCTCTGCCTATGTCTCTGCCTCTCTCTCTCTCTCTGTGTGACTATCATAAATAAATAAAAAAAATGTACAGGGTGTGATATCAAATTTCTTGTACCTGTTGTAACTGTTGAAGCCTGATTTGTGGCCCAGGATATGATCTGTTCTGGAGAATGTCCCATGTGCACTTGAAAGGAATGTGTATTCTGCTTTAGGTTAAAATGTTCAGACTATATCTGTTGAGTCCCTGTGGTCCAGTGTGTCAAGGCTATTTTTCCCTTGTTGATTTTCTGTATAGACGATAGGTCCATTGCCATAAGTAGGTGTTAAAATCCCCTGTCATTGTATTATTATCATTGACTTTCTATACGTTTGTTGTTAATTGATTTCTATATTTAGGTACTCCCATGTTGGCAACATAAATATTTAGTTGTTTGAACTTTTTTAAAAAAATAAATTTATTATTTATGGTGTTCAATTTACCAACATACAGAATAACTCCCAGTGCTCATCCCTGCAAGGACCCCCCTCAGTGCCCTTCAAACATTCAACCGTAACCCCATCCCTCCTCCCCTTAAGCATCCCTAGTTCCTTTCTCAGAGTTAGGAGTATTTATGTTCTGTCTCCCTTTCTGATATTTCCCACACATTTCTTCTCCATTCCCTTATATTCCCTTTCACTATTATTTATATTAACCAATTGAATGAGAACATAGGTCTGTCCTTCTCCAATTGACTTACTTCACTCAGCATAATACCCTCCAGTTCCATCCATGTTGAAGCAAATGGTGGGTATTTGTCATTTCTACTGGCTGAGTAATATTCCATTGTATACATAAACCACATCTTCTTTATACATTCATCTTTCGATGGAAACCATGGCTCCATCCACAGTTTCGCTATTGTGGACATTCCTGCTAAAAACTTCGGGGTGCAGGTGTCCCGGCGTTTCATTGCATCTGAATACTTTGGGTAAATCCCCAACACTGCAATTGCTGGGTCTTAGGGCAGGTCTATTTTTAACTCTTTGAGGAACCTCCACACAGTTTTCCAGATTGGCTGCACCAGTTCACATTCCCAGAAACAGTGTAAGAGGGTTCCCTTTTCTCAGCATCCTCTCCAACATTTATGGTTTCCTGCCTTGTTCATTTTCCCCATGCTCACTGGTGTGAGGTGGTATCTCATTGTAGTTTTGATTTCTATTTCCCTGAGACAAGTAATGCAGAGCATTTTCTCATGTGCATGTTGGCCATTTCTATGTCTTCCTCTGTGAGATTTCTGTTCATGTCTTTTGCCCATTTCATGATTGGATTGTTTGTTTTTTGGTGTTGATTTTAAGAATTTTTTATAGATCTAGGAAACTAGCCCTTTATCTGATACGTCATTTACAAATAACTTCTCCCATTCTGTAGGTTGTCTTTTAGTTTTGTTGACTGTATTTATGCTGTGCAAAAGCTTCTTATCTTGATGAAGTCCCAATAGTTGATTTTTGCTTTTTTTCTTTTGCCTTCTTGAATGTACCTTGCAAGAATTTACTGTGGCCGAGTTCATAAAGGGTGTTGCCTGTGTTCTCCTCTTGGATTTTGATGGATTCTTGTCTCACATTGAGATCTTTCATCCATTTTGAGTTTATCTTTGTGTATGGTGAAAGAGAGTGCTCTAGTTTCATTCTTCTGCATGTGGATGTCCAATTTTCCCACCACCATCTATTGAAGAGACTGTCTTTCTTCCAATGGAGAGTGTTTCCTCCTTTATCGAATATTACTTGACCATAAAGTTCAAGGTCCACTTCTGGGTTCTCTATTCTGTTCCATTGATCTATGTGTCTGTTTTTGTGCCGGTTCCACACAGTATTGATGACCACAACTTTTAATGCAACCTGAAATCTGCCATTCTGATGCCCCCAGATATGTTTTTCTTTTTTAAAATTCCCCTGGCTATTCGGAGGCTTTCCTGATTCCACACAAATCTTAAAATAGTTTTTTCTAACTCTCCGAAGAAAGTCCATAGTATTTTGATAGAGATTGCATTAAACGTGTACATTGCCCTGGGTAACATTGACATTTTCACAATATTAATTCTGTCAATCCATGAGCATGGAATTTTTTTCCATCTCTTTGTGTCTTCCTCAATTTCTTTCAGTAGCATTCTATAGTGTTTATGGTTGAGATCCTTTACCTCCTTGGTTAGGTTTATTCCTAGGTATCTTATGCTTTTGGGTGCAATTGTAAATGAGATTGACTCCTCAATTTCTCTTTCTTCAGTCTCTTTGTTAATGTATAGAAATGCCATTGATTTCTGGGCATTGATTTTGTATCCTGCCATGCTACCAAATTACTGTATGAGTTCTAGCTATCTTGGGGTGAAGGCTTTTGGGTTTTCTAGGTAGAGTATTGTGTCATCGTTGAAGAGGGTGAGTTTGACTTCTTCTTGGCCAATATGAATGCCTTTAATGTCTTTTTGTTGTCTGATTGCTGATGCTAGGATTTCCAGTACTATGTTGAATAGCAGTTGTGAGAGTGGACATCCTGTCTTGTTCCTTATCTTAGGGGAAAGGCTCCCAATGCTTCCCCATTGAGAATGACATTTGTTGTGGGCTTTTCGTAGATGGCTTTTAAGATGTCGAGGAATGTTCCCTCTATCCCTACGCTCTGAAGTGTTTTGATCAGCAATGGATGCTCTATCTTGTCAAATGCTTTCTCTGCATCTAATGAGAAGATCATATGCTTCTTGGTTTTTCTCTTGGTGATATGATGAATCACATTGATTATTTTCGAGTGTTGAACCAGCCTTGTGTCCCTGGGATAAATCCTACTTGGTCATGGTGAATGTACTTAATGTACTGTTGGATCCTATTGGCTAGTATCTTGTTGAGAATTTTTGCATCCATGTTCATCAGGGATATTAGTCTGTAATTCTCCTTTTTCGTGGGGTCTTTGTCTGGTTTTGGAATTAAGGTGATGCTGGCCTCATGGAACGAATTTGGAAGTACTCCATCTCTTACTATCTTTCCAAACAGCTTTAGTAGAATAGGTATGTTTTCTTCTTTAACCGTTTGATAGAAATTCCCTGGGAAGCCATCTGGCCTTGGACTTTTGTGTCTTGGGAGGTTTTTGATCACTGCTTCAATTTCCTCTCTGGTTATTGGCCTCTTCAGGTTTTCTATTTCTTCCTGTTCCAGTTTTTGTAGTTTCTGGCTTTCCAGGAATGCGTTCATATCTCTATATTGCCTAATTTGTTGGCATATAGCTGTTCATAATATGTTTTTAAAATTGTTTGTATTTCCTTGGTGTTAGTAGTGATCTCTCCTTTCTCTTTCATGATTTTATTAATTTGAATCTTCTCTCTCTTCTTTTTAATAAGGCTTACTAATGGCTTATGTATGTTATTAATTCTTTCAAAAAACCAACTCCTGGTTTTTTGTTGTTGTTCTGTTCCACAGGTCTTATGGTCTCGATTTCATTGAGTTCTGCTAAAATCTTAAATAACTATCTTCTTCTCTTGGGTGTAGGATCTATCTGCTGTTTTTTCCCTAGCTCCTCTATGTGTAAGGTTAGCTTGTATTTGAGTTCTTTACAGTTTTTGAATGGAGGCTTCTATTGCGATGTATTCCCCCCTTAGGACTGCTTGTGCTGCATCCCAAAGATTTTGAACAGTTGTATCTTCATTCTCATTAGTTTCCATGAATCTTTTTTTTAATAAGTTAATTTTTTATTTGTGTTCAATTTACCAATATACAGAATAACACCCAGTGCTCATCCCGTCAACTGCCCCCCTCAGTGCCCGTCACCCAGTCACCCCCAACCCCCGCCCACCTCCCCTTCCACCACCCCTAGTTCGATTCCCAGAGTTAGGAGTCTTTATTTTCTGTCTCCTATTCTGATATTTCCCTCACATTTCATCTCCATTCCCTTATATTCCCTTTCACTATTATTTATATTCTCCAAATGAAAGAGAACATACACTGTTTGTCCTTCTTCGATTGACTTACTTTCCTCAGCATAATACCCTCCAGTTTCATCCATGTTGAAGCAAATGGTGGGTATTTGTCATTTCTAATGCCTAAATAATATTCCATTTTATACATAAACCTCATCTTCTTTACACATTCATCTTTCAATGGACACCAAGGCTCCTTCCACAGTTTGGCTATTGTGGACATTCTGCTATAAACATTGGGGTGCAGGAGTCCCGGCGTTTCCTTGCATCTGAGTCTTTGGGGTAAATCCCCAAAGGTGCAATTGTTGGGTCGTCGGGCAAGTCAATTTTTTATCTCTTTGAGGAACCTCCACTCAGTTTTCCAGAGTGGCTGCACCAGATCACATTCCCAACAACAGTGTAAGAGTGTTCCCTTTTCTCCGCATCCTCTCCAACATTTGTGGTTTCCTGCCTTGTTAATTTCCCCCATGCTCACTGGTGTGAGGTGGTATCTCATTGTGGTTTTGATTTGTATTTCCCTGTATGCAAGTGATGCAGAGCATGTTTTCATGTGCTTGTTGGCCATGTCTTTGTGTTCCTCTGTGAGATTTCTCTTCATGTCTTTTGTCCATTTCATGATTGGATTGTTTGTTTCCTTGGGTTTGAGTTTAAAACGTTCTTTATAGATCTTGGAAACTAGCCCTTTATCTGATACGTCTTTTGCATATATATTCTCCCATTCTTTAGGTTGTGTTTTAGTTCTGTTGACTGTATCCTTTGCTGTGCAAAAGCATCTTATCTGGATGAAGTCCCAATAGTTCATTTTTGCTTTTGTTTCTTTTGCCTTCATGGATTTATCTTGCAAGAATTTACTGTGGCCGAGTTCAAAAAGGGTGTTGCCTGTGCTCTCCTCTAGGATTTTGATGGACTCTTGTCTCACATTGAGATCGTTCATCCATTTTGAGTTTATCTTTGTGTATGGTGAAAGAGAGTGCTCTAGTTTCATTCTTCTGACTCTGGATGTCCATTTTCCCTGCACCATATATTGTAGAGACTGTCTTTCTTCCAATGGATAGTCTTTCCTACTTTATCGAATATCAGTTGACCATGAAGTTCAGGGTCCACTTCTGGGTTCTCTATTCTGTTCCATTGATCTATGAGTCTGTTTTTGTGGCAGTACCACACTGTCTTGGTGACCACAGCTTTGTGGTACACCCTGAAATCTGGCATTGTGATGCCCCCAGATATGGTTTTCTTTTTTAAAATTCCCCTGGCTATTCGGGGTCTTTCCTGATTCCACACAAATATTAAAATAGTTTGTTCTAACTCTCTGAAGAAAGTCCATGGTATTTTATTTTATTTTATTTTATTTTATTTTATTTATTTTATTATTTTTTTAGTCCATGGTATTTTAATTGGGATTGCATTAAACGTGTGCATTTCCCTGGGTAACATTGACATTTTCACAATATTAATTCTGTCAATCCATGAGCATGGAATATTTTTCCATCTCTTTGTGTCTTCCTCAATTTCTTTCAGTAGCGTTCTATAGTGTTTATGGTTGAGATCCTTTACCTCCTTTGTTAGGTTTATTCCTAGGTATCTTATGTTTTTGGGTGCAATTGTAGATGAGATTGCCTCCTCAATTTCTCTTTCTTCAGCCTCATTGTTAGTGTATAGAAATGCCATTGATTTCTGGGCATTGATTTTGTATCCTGCCACGCTACCAAATTGTTGTATGAATTGTAGGAATCTTTTTGGGGACGGTTTTGGGTTTTCTAGATAGAGTATCATGTCATTGGTGAAGAGGGAGAGTTTCACTTTTTCTTTGCCAATTTGAATGACTTTATTTCTTTTTGTTGTCTGATTGCTGAGGCTAGGACTTCCATTACTATGTTCAATAGCAGTGGTGAGAGTGGACATCCCTGTCTTGTTCCTGATCTTAGGGGAAATACTCCCAGTGCTTCCATATTGAGAATGATATTTGCTTTGGGCTTTTCCTGGATGGCTTTTAAGATGTCGAGGAATGTTCCCTCTATCCCTATATTCTGAAGGGTTTTGATCAGGAATGGATGCTCTATTTTGTCAAATGTTTTCTCTGCGTCTAATGAGAGGATCATATGGTTCTTGGGTTTCTCTTGCTGATATGATGAATCACATTGATTGTTTTACGAGTGTTGAACCAACCTTGTGTCCTGGGGATAAATCCTACTTGGTCATGGTGAATAATATTCTTAATGTATTGTTGGATCCTATTGGCTAGTATCTTGTTGAGAATTTTGCATCCATGTTCATCAGGGATATTGGTCTGTATTCTCCTTTTTGGTGGGGTCCTTGTCTGGTTTTGGAATTAAGGTGATGCTGGCTTCATAGAATGAATTTGGAAGTACTCCGTCTCTTTCTGTCTCTCCAAGCAGCTTTAGTAGGATAGGTATGGTTTCTTCTTTAAAGTTTTTTAGAATTCCCCTGGGAAGCCATCTGGCCCTGGTCATTTGTGTCTTGGGAATTTTTGGATGAGTGCTCAATTTCCTCCCTGGTTATTGGTCTTTTCAGGTTTTCTATTTCTTCCTGTTCCAGTTTTGGTAGTTTCTGGCTTTCCAGGTAAGTGTCCATTTATTCTAGATTGCCTAATTTTTTGGCGTATAACTGTTCATAATATGTTTTTAAAATCGTTTGTATTTCCTTGGTGTTGGTAGTGATCTCTCCTTTCTCATTCATGATTTAATTAATTTGAGTCTTCTCTCTCTTCTTTTTAATAAGGCTGGATAATGCTTTAGGTATCTTATTAATTCTTTCAAAGAACAAATTCCCGGTTCTGTTGATCTGTTCCACATTTCTTCAGGTCTCGATTTCCTTGAGTTCTGCTCGAATTTTAATTAACTCTCTTCTTCTGTTGGGTGTAGGATCTATCTGCTGTGTTGTCTCTAGCTCCTTTATGAGTAAGGTTAGCTTTTGTATTTGAGTTCTTTCCAGTTTTTGAATGGATGCTTGTATTGCGATGT
The DNA here is from genome assembly GCF_048164855.1 of Canis lupus baileyi. Taxonomy (NCBI): domain Eukaryota; kingdom Metazoa; phylum Chordata; class Mammalia; order Carnivora; family Canidae; genus Canis; species Canis lupus. The sequence goes on from NC_132875.1 coordinate 24,441,501, forward strand.
ATTTCCCTCTTAGGACTGCTTTTGCTGCATTCCAACGATTTTGAATGGTTGTCTCTTCATGCTCATTAGTTTCCATGAATCTTTTTAATTCTTCCTTAATTTCCTGTGACCCTTTCATCTTTAGCAGGATGGTCCTTCACCTCCACGTGTTTGAGGTCCTTCCAAACTTCTTGTTATGATTTAGTTCTAATTTCAAGGCATTATGGTCTGAGAATATGCAGGGGACAATCCCAATCTTTTGGTATTGGTTCAGACTCGATTTGTGACCCAGTATGTGGTCTATTCTGGAGAAAGTTCCATGTGCACTTGAAATTGAAAAGAATGTGTATTCAGTTGAGTTTGGATGTAAAGTTTTGTAGATTTCTGTGAAATCCATCGGGTCCAGGGTATCATTTAAAGCTCTCATTTCTATGGAGATGTTGTGCTTAGAAGACCTATTGAGTATAGAAAAGGCTAGACTTAAGTCACCAAGTATAAGTGTATTATTATCTAAGTATTTCTTTACTTTGGTTATTAATTGATTTAAATGTTTGGGAGCTCCCACATTCGGGGCATATATGTAGAGGATTGTTATGTCCTCTTGTTGGATAGATCCTTTAAGTATGATGTAGTGTCCCTCTTCATCTCTCACTACAGTCTTCAGGGTAAATTTTAGTTTATCTGATATAAGGATGGCTACCCCTGCTTTCTTTTGAGGACCATTTGAATGGCAAATGGTTCTCCAACCTTTTATTTTCAGGCTGTAGGTGTCCTGTCTAAAATGAGTCTCTTGTAGACAGCAAATAGATGGGTCCTCGTTTTTTATCTAGTCTGAAACCCTACGCCTTTTGATGGGGTCATTAAGCCTGTTCACATTCAGAGTTACTAATCGACAGATATGAGTTTAGTGTCATCATGATATCTATTCAGTCCTTGTTTTGTGGATTGTTCCACTGAACTTCTTCTTAAAGGGGAATTTTAAGAGTCCCCCTTAAAATTTCTTGCAGAGCTGGTTTGGAGGTCACATATTCTTTCAGTTCCTGCCTGTCTTGGAAGCTCTTTATCTCTCCTTCCATTTTGAATGAGAGCCTTGCTGGATAAAGTATTCTTGGTTGCATGTTCTTCTCATGGAGGACCCTGAATATATCCTGCCAGCCCTTTCTGAACTGCCAGTTCTCTCTGGAGTGGTCTGCTGTTACTCTAATGCTCCTCCCCACAAAGGTCAGGGATTTCTTGTCTCTTGCTGCTTTAAGGATCTTCTCTTTATCTTTGGAATTTGCAAGCTTTATTATTAAATGTCGAGGTGTTGATGGGTTTTATTGATTTTGGGGGGGGGATCTCTCTATTTCCTAAATCTGAATGCTTGTTTCCCTTCCCAGATTAGGAATGTTTTCAGCTAGGATTTGTTCAAATACATATTCTGGCTCTCTGTCCCTTTCGGTGCCCTTGGGAACCCCAATTACACATAGGTTTTTCTTCCTCAGGCTGTCGTTTATTTCCCTTAATCTGTCTTCCTGGTCTCTTAATGGTCTGACTCTTTTTTCCTCAGTTTCCCTCTTTGCCATCAACTTGGCTTCTATGTCACTCACTCGTTCTTCAACCTCGTTAACCCTCGTCGTTAGGACTTCTAGTTTGGATTGCATCTCATTCAATTGATTTTTAATTTCTGCCTGATTGGATCTAAATTCTGCAGTCATGAAGTCTCTTGAGTCCTTTATGCTTTTTTCTAGAGCCACCAGTAGCTGTATAAGTGCTTCTGAATTGGTTTTCTGACATTGAATTGTAATCCGTATTTTGTAACTCTTAGGAGAGAGGACTGTTTCTTTCTTTTGAGGTGAGGTTTTCCTTCTAGTCATTTTGCTCAGTGCAGAGTGGCCAAAAACAAGTTGTATTGGGAAAAGGAGAAAAAGAGAGAGAAAGAAGGAAAGAAAAGAGAAAAAGAGAAAAGGAAGAAAAAAAAGAAAGAAAGAGAAGAAAAAGAGAAAGAAAAAGAAAGAAAGGAATAAAGGGTGGGGGATGCAAACAAATCAAAAAGAAATAAAAGAAAAGAAAAGAAAGAAAAGAAAAGAAAAAACCACGGGGAGTATCTTCTGATTCTGTATACTTAATTCCCTTGACTTCCCCTGGAAATTGTCCGTCTAGCTGGTCTTCTGGAAGAGGGGCCTGTTGTGCTGATTTTCAGGTGTTAGCTCTTGGGGGAGCTGCTCTGCCCTCTGCCTGGTGCAGGGCTCATTTATCCTCACACGGTGAGGCTTCCGGAAGTTATGGGCCCACATCTATCCTGATAGGAGACCTTGGGCCACTTCAGGACATGCGGGGAGGCTTCAGGAAATTGTGGGCCCACACCCACCCTGACAGGAGCCCCTGGGCTGCCTCAACCCGCGGGGAGGCTTCAGTAAGATGTGAGCCCACATCCACACTGACAGGAGCCCCTGGGCTGCCTCAGAACATGTGGGGAGGCTTCTGAAAGATGGGGCGCTGCTTCCACTCTGGCAGGAGCTAACTGGCCCCTCAGGACATAAGTTGAGACTTCTGGAAGCTGGGGGCCACATCCACAGTGACAGGAGCCTCGGCCACCTCAGAACCGGGGTGATGCTTCGGGAGGACGTGGGGCCACGTCCACACAACCGGACGCTGATGTCCTTAGGACCCCCAGTGTAGACTTCGGGAAATATGGGGATGCGTCTATGTGGACAGAAGACCCCAGCCTTGTCAGAGCCTATGGTGAGGCCCTAGAAAAATGTGGATGCCGATTCCACACTGACAGAAGTCTCCGGCCTCCTCAGGACACACTGTGAATGATTGGGATGATTTGGGGCCACGTCCATTCTGACAAGAGCCCCCAGCCTCCTCAGGTCTTATGGTGAGGCTTGAGGAAAATGTGGGGCCACATCAAGACTGAGAGGACCCCCTTCCTCCTCAGGACCTGCACTTTGGCTTCGGGACACATGGGGCTGCGTCTAGGCTGACAGCAACCCACAGCCTCCTCAGGACCCGCGGTGAGTTTTCAGGGGACATGAGGCCATGTCCAGGCTGACAGGAGCCCCCGGCCTCCTGAGAACCTGCTGTGAGGCTTCCAGAGGTTGTGAGGCATCCAGAAGGATGTTCCTCCTCCTTCCAGAGTAGGCATACTCCATGTTGGCAGGAGACCCGGCACACTCAGGACCCACTGACTATGACTCTGGAACACGTGGGGCTACGTCCGCATTCACAGGAGCCCGGCTTCCTCAGGACCCCCTGGAGGGCTTTGGAGGCGCCGTTGGGAGCCACGTCCATGTCAGAAGGGACTCCTCAGAACTATAGTGTAAGTGAATGGGTAGAATGAATGGTAGGATCAGGGGAGGGGAGGTGGTTGGTGGTTAGGCTTAGGTTAGATGTTAGGGGTTAGTGATTATGCTTATGGTTACAGATTAGAGGTTAGGGTGAGGGATAAGGGTAAGGGTCAGTGGTTAGGAGTTAGGATGGGGATTTTGATTAGGGACAGGAGTTAGAGTTAGAGTTAGGGTTTAGACTTTAGGGATTAGGGCAGGAGGTTAGGAGTTGGGGTTTGGGTTATGGTTAGAGTTAGGGTTCAGATAGGTTTGCAGTTAGGGTTAGGGGTTAGGGTGTGAGTTAGTGTTAGAGGTTAGCGTTAGGGGTTAGAGTTAAAGTTAGGGCTAGGTTTAGGGTTAGGGCGAGGGTTAGGTTTAGGACACGAGTTAGGGCTAGGATTAGGGTTAGAGTTTGGTTAAGGGTTAGGGTTAGGGTCAGGTCAGGGTCAGGGTACGGTTTTGGAAAAGGGTAAGAGAGGGTTAGACAGTGGGTTAGGGATTAGTTTTAGGGTCCGGGTTAGGGTACAGTTTGGGATATGAGATAGGATTAGTATTAGAGGGTTAGGGATAGGGTACAGGTTAAGGTTAGGAATAGGATTTGAGTACATTAAGTTAAGGTTATGGTTAGAGGTTAGGGTTAGTGTTAGATTTAAGGTAAGGGTCAGGGTTAAAGGTTTAGAATAGGTTTAGGAGTTAGGGTGAGGGTTAGGTTCAGTGAATGTGTTTTGGTCTTGGGGTTTGTGTTTGGTTTTTGATTAGTGATAGTTCTTGTTGAGGGTTAGGTTAACATTAGGCTTAAGTGTAGGCTTAGGGTTATGTCTGTGTATGGTTAGAGTTTGTGTCTTGGCATGTGCTTGCACTGGGAATCCTAGCATCTTGGGCAGTTTAGTTTCATGCACTCTATTTAAGTTTTGGTTTCAAGGATAGCCTGACTCCACCAAGTCAGCGGCCTCCCCAGAGATCATTTTAAAATGATCAAAATCCAGGCTTCTCTGGGGTGAGAATAGGCATGGCAGGCTTCTCCTGAGCTGAGCTAGGGAGGGGATTTGTGGCTCTAAAGACTCTTTGTTTGGATTTTCAGTTGCCTTTCTGATTTTATTTCTTGTGCGCCCATGTTTCCTCTATACTACCAATTATTATTTTAAAGTTTTACTTGAATTCCTCTTTGTAAACACAGTATGATATCGTTTCCAGTTTACCACATAGTGATTCAAACCTTGAATACAACACCTGGTAGTGGTCAGAGGTGACCTCTACTATTCCCATCCCCTGATTCCCCATCCCCCCCACTTTCCTCTTGTATTTATTAGTTTAATCTCTGTGGTTAAGAGTATGTTTCTTGGTTTGCATCTCTCATCCCCCCCTTCGCCCCTTTGTCAGTTTGTTTGGTTTCTTAAAATTCACATGTGAATGCAATTGTATGGTATTTGGTATCTGTCTTTCTCTGACTGAGTTCATTTAGCATAAGTACCTTCCACTTCTCCCACGTCATTGTAAATGGCATCCTTTCATCCCTTCTGATGACAGAGTGATGTCTCAGTCTGTATATTTACCACATCGTCTCTGCCCATTCACCAGTTGATGGACATCTGGGCTCTATACACAGTTTCGCTGTTGTTGATAACGCTGCTACCAACACTGGGCTGTGTGTTCCTCTTCGAATCTACTAAACTACTTTTGTATCCTCAGGGTAAATACCTAGCTTTGCAATTTTGGAATCGTAGGGTAGCTCTATTTTTAACTTCTTTTTAAAATTTTTTTTATGATAGTCACAGAGAGAGAGGCAGAGACACAAGCAGTGGGAGAAGCTGGCTCCATGCACCGGGATCCCAACGTGGGATTTGATCCCAGGTCTCCCGGATCACGCCCTGGGCCAAAGGCAGGGGCCAAATGGCTGCGCCACCCAGGTATCCCCTATTTTTAACTTCCCGAGGACCCTCCAAACTGTTTTCCACAGTGGCTGCACCTTTATTTATGTATTCATGAGAGACACAGAGAGGCAGAGTTATAGGCAGAGGGAAAATGAGGCTCCATGCAGGGAGCCTGATGTGGGACGTGATCCCCCAGGACCCCGGGATCATGACCTGAGCCAAAGCACATGCTCAACCACTGAGGCACCCAGGTGCCTTGCTGATTCAATTCCTTTGCTAGTTATGGGTCTGTTCACATTTTCTATTTCTTCCTATTTCAGTTCTGCTCGTTTGCACATTTCTGGGGATTTGTCCATTTCTTCCAGGTTTCCCAGTTTGTTTGCATATAATCTTTCATAGTATTCCCTTATAACTGTCTTTTTTTCTGGTGTTGATTGTGATCTCTCTTCTCTCATTTGTGATTTTATTTATTTAGGTCTTTTCTCTTTTCTCGTTGATAAGCCTGGCTAGAGTTGATCCATTTTATTAATAATTTTAAAGAACCAGCTCTTAGTTTTGTTATTCCATTCTACTGTTTTGTTGTTTCTGTATTGTTTATTTCTGCACTCATCTTTATTTTTTCCCTTCTTCTGTAGGCTTTAGGCCTTGTTTGCTATTCCTTATTCAGCTCCTTCAGGTGTAGGGTTAGGATGTGTATTGGAGACTTCTTGTTTCTTGAGGTAGGCCTGTATTGCTATGTACTTCCCTCTTAGGACTGCCTTTGCTACATCCCAGAGGTTTGGAGAAACATGTTTTCATTTTCATTTGTTTTAAATTTCCTCTTTAATTTCCTGGTTGCTCCATTCACTCTAGTAGGATGATCATAAACTCAACATATTTTTGGTCTGTCCAAATTTTTTCTTACCTTCGACTTCCAGTTTCATATTGCCGTGGGCCAAAAATGTACATGGTGTGATACCAACCTTCCTGTACCTGTTGTACCGGTTGAGGGCTGATTTGTGGGCCCTGATATGATCTGTTCGGGAGAATGTCCCATGTGCACTTGATAGGAAAGTGTATTCTGCTTTCAGATCTAATTTTCTAACTATGTCTGTTGAGTCCCTGTGGTCCGGTGTGTCAAGGCTATTGTTCCCTTGTTGATTTTCTGCTAGACGATCAGTCCGTTGCCATAAGTGGGTGTTGAAATCCCCTGTCAGTGTATTATTATCAGTGAGTTCCTGTACGTTTGTTGTTAATTTGTTTCTATATTTACGTGCTCCCATGTTGGCAGCATATTTAGTTGTTTGATCTTGATAGTCTTTTTAATTATGAAATAATGTTCTTCATCTCTCCTTACAGGATTTGTTCTTTCTTTTTGAGATTTAAATATTTTATTTATTTTTTCATGAGAGATACACAGAGAAGCAGAGGCAGAAACATAGGCAGAGGGAGAGGCAGGCTCCCCTAAGGGAGGCTGATGTGGGACTCGATCCTGTGATCCCAGGTTCACACCCTGAGCTGAAGGCAGATGCTCAATCACTGAGCCACCAGGTGTCCCCCAGGGTTTGGTTTCAAATCTCGTTTGTCTGATATAAGTATGGGTCCTCCAACTTACATTTGATATCCATTAGCGTGGTAGATGATTTTCCCTCCCCTGACTATCAATCTGCTGGTGTGTATACGTGTAAGGTGAGCATCTTGTAGGCAGCATACAGATGGATCTTGTTTTTTTAATAAAGATTTTATTTATGAGAGAGAGAGAGAGGCAGAAAATTAGGGAGAGAGAGAAGCAGATTCCACTCCTGGAGCTCAATATGGGACTTGATCCCAGACTGCAGGATCATACCCTGAGTCAAAGGTAGATGCTCAACCCTTTGAGCCACCCAGGCTTCCCAGATCCTGTGTTTTAAGCCACTCTGATACCCTGTATCTTTTGATTGAAGCATTTAGTCTATCGGCATTCAGAGTGATTATTCAAAGATATGAACTTTGTGCCTTTGTGTTACCGGAAGAGTTGGTGTTTCTGGTGATGTTCTCTGGGCCTTTCTAGTCTTTGTTGCTTTTGGACTCTTTTTTTCCCCCACTAGAAGAGTCCCTCTTAAAATTCCTTACTGGACTAGTTAAGTGGTCATGAACTCCTTTATATTTTGCCTGTCTGGGAAAATCATGATCTCTCCTTCTCTCCTGAATGACACCCTTGCTGAAGCAAGAATTCATACAAATTGGACATCAACAAAAAGAAATTTAAAAACATAAAATAAATTTTTGGTCTTATGATTGAGGAAAATGGCATTTAGGAGGAAAACCAGAAGCTGAAAGAGAGGAGGACAGATTTCACTCTCCGTAGCCTTCACAGGGACATGATGTCCTTTCCAAGGAGGGGCCTCCCCTCTGTAGGATGCTTCCTGCCCCTCTGTGACCCTTGTTGGAACCAAGCAGGCACATCTCTGTGCCTCCAGCACCTCTGCAGTCATGGTTTATAGCGTCTTTCATGTATCCTATAGGAGACCACAGCGTCGTGTATGTAACCATCCGGCTGCTGTTAGACAACACTGGGGGGATTCCGACTTTTGTTGGTTTTGGGGTGTGTGTGTGTGTCTATCACATGTAGCTATCACGTGCAGCTATTGGATCCTCTGGCTGGGTCACCCAAATGCCCAAATGGTTGGCACAACATCATTTCTGGTGCTGGTGCTGGGCGGCTAGCTAGGGTCTCCTGGCAGACCCTGGGCTCGCTCTTGCAGTGACTTTCTGCTGGAGGTTCAGCTGAGCTGGAAGGTCCGGCTTGGCTATATTCCCATGTGAGGCAATGGGTCCTGCCATGTGCTGGCTGCTTCTCTTCTCCCTGATACCTCTCCAGCAGGGAGCCAGACCTCGGGGCCATCCTGGTGGGAGCTCCTGAGGATCCAGCTGCCCATGGGGGGGAGCCCTGGGGCTGCCTGTGTTTGCAAGTCTGGGTGGGAATGGGGCTGGGGTTCCTCGGTTCCCTGTGCTGCCTGACCTTCAGGCCAAGCCCCATGCTCACCCGCCCCTACTCAGTCGGGCAAGGAGCGTGCCCTCCACACGCTGGTGTGAGAGGTCAAGCACCACAAGGTGTGCACGCTGAGTCCATCTGGTGAGGCTAGCCCAGGTGCGTGAGCTGCAAGTATGGGACCCAGGAAATTTAACAAAAATCTCCTATCCCTGGAGAGGCAGAGCAGGACTGATTCCATTTTGTGCTACACCCCCCACCTCCAGGATGACCCCCACATGACCTTCTTATTGCTTAAGGCGCTGCCCCACCCTAGTCAGGCCGCTGGGCACACCCTTATCTGAAATCAGCTCATAACAATGTAACCCTGCTTTATGTCCCCCAAAACTGCACTCCGATTCTGACCAAAGTAATAGGCTAGCGCAAGTGGATACTATAGGGTAAGGTGTAATTCAATTGGCCACCTGCTTGTGAACAGACATGACTGTGCAACTTTCTGCGTATCCCATGGGCCACTGGCCCCTATAAAGCTGCTACGCCTCTTAGTCTCAGGGTCCAAGTCCATTCTCTGCTGTGTCGGGTGCACTTGGAACCAAGCTCCAGCTTGTAAAGAAACCCTTGGGAGTTTGCATCGGTGTTGGCTCCTCGGTGGTTTCTCGGATTCACAATCTTGGGCATAACACAAGGGACTGCTGTCCTGACATCCCTTCTAGGGCCATGCTGACCACCCCGCAGGTCCTCTCTGCCCCAGGCACACAGGCACGGGGATGATGCGTGGAGGAAGGGCCCCGGAACATGGCCTGCCCAGGCCCCCTGGACAGAGGGAGCACAGACAACCGGGTTGCTTTGCACAGAACCTGGTGACCTGAGGCTTCCTGGCTGTCACTCTGCCCCAGCCCTTCCTGGCCCGTGGGGCACAGCCTGAGTCCTAGTAAAGTCTGTCAGGTCCTGACCCTGGCGTCTGGCCGCCCCTGGAAGGCACATGGGGACGTCAGCTGGCTGTGCATGGTGGTGCCCCTGCAGAGGCTCTTGGGGCAGGGTGCCTCCTCCTCCTCTCTGGTGGTCTCTGAAGCCCTGTGCACAGTGTTCTGGATGACACAGAAACGGGCTGGCTGTGCATTTTCACACCACAACACTTTATTGACTTTCTACAGCAAACGGGCTCAGGGCCGAGGGGGCGCGCCTGCCCCTGGGAATGGAGAGCTTTCTGTCCTTTAGAGGAGGGCAAGAATGACACGGGTTGGGGAGACGGGTGCTGGAGTCCCCCACCTGGGAGCATGTGTGGAATCCGGGTGGGGGCGTGTGTCCTGAGGTTTCAGCCTGAGAGACAGTTCTGAGGACAGCAGAGCTGACCTGGACCTGCGCTGGGTCCACGCAGGGCAGCTGGAGCCCGGCCTTGGGCTCCCAGGGGCCCCAGCACCTGGAGCAGCCTGGCTCCTGGTGTGGCTGTGGGTGGGGCCCACCGGCCTACCCCTGCTCTCCCCACCCTGGGTTTCCCAGGATCCAAAGGGAGCCCTAGGTCAGCGACCTGGATCAATGGGGTAAGCCCAGGGCCCAAGAGGCCACATTCAGCTGTGAGAGGGCTCACGTAGCCTGGGGCCAGATTCCAGGGCTGGCCAGGGCCATGGGGGCTGGATCCCATTAGTCTTTGTGTTGGCCCTGGGGGGCTCAAATCAACTCAGCCCCCACAGAGCCCGGGGTCAGGTCAGCCCAGGTCCCTATGGGTTAGGGGCTGGTGTCCTGTGCAGGGTGTGCTGCCCTCCAGGTGGGACACTGGGTGGAGGCAGGGCATGGTGCATCCTCTGAACCACTCACCTGCACCCACCCTGTCGGGGGCTCCATGTCTTTCCTGCTCCCTGCAACCCCTGGGTACTCTATGGGACACCAGGGCTTCTGATGGGATCAGGGTATGCAGAAAAACCCGGGGAGGCTGAGCATGTCCCACAGGGGGCACCTGCACCAGGTCCTTGCTGGGGATAAATGGTGTGGCGGTGGATCATGTGGGGGCAGGAGTATGATTGTGGTGGAGTGTGGGGGATGGTGTAGGGGGGATTGTGTTGGGGTATAGTGTGGGTGGGGATTGTGTGGGGCTGTGTGGGTGTGAGGGGGATGGTGGGATGCCATTGGGGATGATGATGGAGGGGGTTGGAGTGGGAGTGGGGAATGAGGGGGATGTCGTGGGGGCCTGTGAACACAGGATATCTCCTTCCACTAAGATGCACAAGGAGACATCTACCGTTAAAGGCGACCCCAGTCTGGGGTTTGTTGTGACACCTGCCCCTGGGGCTCCGTGTGGTCAGTGCAGGGCCCTGGCTGGACCGGGGACATTATCTGGGGGTCATCATAATATGTATGCTTTCAATTTTTTTTATTTTTTAAGTTATTTATTTATGATAGTCACAGAGAGAGAGAGGGAGGCAGAGACACAGGCAGAGGGAGAAGCAGGTTCCATGCAACGGGAGCCCAATGTGGGATTCGATCCCGGGTCTCCGGGATCGCACCCTGGGCCAAAGGCAAGCACCAAACTGCTGCGCCACCCAGGGATCCCCATATGTATGCTTTCAAATTGCAAATTATCTCAAATTAAATGCATAGAATTTAGAAATATATAAAGCACTGAGAGTGGGTGTCACTCTGACCCGTCCGACCCTCATGGGATCGATGTGTGTCCTGCTGCAGCCGCGGCCATGCCGCCTGGCCCCCAGGTCCGGTTCATGCCTCCCACATCCCCCACCCCATCCCCTGCTTCTCATGGGGCCGTCCCTCTACCATTTGGTGGTGTTCAGCTCCCATGGCAACCCCTGGAGGCCCCATCCTAGTGGCCTCCTCATCCCTGAGGCCCGGAGGGGTGGGCAAGGGGGTCATCCCAATCACCCTACCATGGAGCGGTATGTTGTTGGCTGCTGTTACTCCCCCTGGCCTCAGAGGCCCCGTTTTCCCTACTCAGAAGCCCCCGGGGGCCCGAAGCTTCGTGGCCCAGCAGCCTCACCCAACACATTGCAGTCCTAAAACATGATGTGGCTGCCGAACGTCCTGTTTACGTCCAGGTTTACCTGCGTGATATCCTAGGAGGAGACCAGGGCCTCCTCCTTCATTTCCTGTGGGAAAACCGGGGAGGAGGAGCAGGCATTAGGGACACAGACCCCGAACTGTCACGAGCTTCCATGTTGCGCAGGGAGCCCTGTGGTCACCATGGGAGTGTGCCCTGCCAAAACCTCCTTCCTTCCTCTGGGAGGCCAGGGATGGCGGGAGTGCCCACCGTGCCCGTGGGACCTGTGTGACGGTCTGTGCCCAGCTGTTGTGGGCAGGGAGGTGACGGAGTGTCAGCCTGCGTGGGAAGGGATAGGGGTTCAGTCAAGGTGGGAGGGGACATGGGGGTATTGTGCCCAAGATTGCGAATCCAAGAAACCACTAAGGAGGTGACACCGATGCAAACACACAAGGGTTGATTTCCAAACTCGAGCTTGCATCCAAGTACACCCAACACAGCGGAACAGGGACTTGGACTCTGAGGTGGGTTTTAGCTTAGTTTTAAGGGCTGGTCTCAGGGACCTCCAGAATGGCTGGAGCAATTTCTCAATTTCTGTTTACATTTTGATATGGGGCCTTCAAGGGCATTGAGCTCTGTTCTCATTCTAATAGGGGCTTCCTGCCCTTGGCCTGGGCTCTGTTTTGATTCTATTGTGGGGCTTTCTAAGACATTAAGCTGTAAACTTTTGTTTTTTTCCTGTAACTGAAGGCATGTAAATTTCAGCTCTTCTTCACAGGGGCCTGGGATGGCTGGGCGTGTGCTAATGCTGAATTTAAATTGGAATGGCCTTAATTTTCTTGGCCTCCATGCATCTGTCCCATCCTATCTAGCTCCTTCCCCCTTCCCAAGAGCTTCTAAGAGAGCAATTGCAAATGACCTCAGCGTGGCATCCTGTGTTGGGGGACAGGCCCAGTGATTGGGATCAGGAAGACCTAGAGCCGGGGTGTCCCAGCTGTGCAGCTGGATTTGATGCTGCAGACTCTTATTCCCTAAGGCTATGTTGACAACTGACTTTGTACGTAGAAAACCTCTCCTTTGTCTTTAAAAGATGAGGAGCGTGTCAAAGCGTTTTTACTCTGCCCATCTGATTGCTCAGATTCCAATCTGAGACGTATTTCCTGTTAATAAGGATAATTTACTACTATCTGTAGTACTATGGTTAAAATATTCTGACACAAGAGTTCAGGGGGTGACGGTTTCTCATCTCTTTCTTCACAGTTCAGTCACTCCTCAGGAAATGCATCTTTATGGACTTGGAAAGAACTGAAAGACATTATTACCAATAGTCCTATTATTATGTGAAGGACTTTTTCCTGAGATTCTTCCCCTGTTTCAACTGACACTGAAACACTGTGAACTCTTTGGAAGACAAATGTCAAGGAAATAAATGTTATGCGTTGCAAATTTTAAATACACTTGCAATATGGTGTCTATTATACTAGAAGTGTTTTTATCTGATTTTTGCTATTTATTATCCATTCCTGCTTTTCAGGGTGAGGAGGCATTATACGTGTTCATAAGTGTTTTTCTTTCCTTCTGATCTAAAATTCTTACTTTGTTTCCATCAAAGGGACTCTTTAAGAATAAGGCAAAAGTTAATTCAACTATTCTTAAAATGTCTTCACAGTTGGAGCCTGATTCATTTAAGTCAATTTTCAAAATCGATCATATTAGGAAAAAAACAAAGATTTATAGGGAAATTGAGAAGATAGTACAGTGCATTCACATGCACTTGCACTCAATTTCTCCAATCATTGATATCTTATTTTAGTATGGTACAAATATGAGCTAATGAATCAATATTAAAATAGTCGCATTAACCAAAGACTATACTTTATTCAGATTTCTTTAGTTTTTACTAAGTTACCATCCCTCATATTACATTCCATTTGTCCTCATGTTTTCTTAGGCTCCTCTGGATTGTGACAGTCTTTCAGCCTTTCCTTGTTTTTTTTTTAATTTATTTTTTATTGGTGTTCAATTTACTAACATACAGAATAACCCCCAGTGCCCGTCACCCATTCACTCCCACCCCCCGCCCTCCTCCCCTTCTACCACCCCTAGTTCGTTTCCCAGAGTTAGCAGTCTTTACGTTCTGTCTCCCTTTCTGATATTTCCCACACATTTCTTCCCCCTTCCCTTATATTTCCTTTCACTATTATTTATATTCCCCAAATGAATGAGAACATATAATGTTTGTCCTTCTCCGACTGGCTTACTTCACTCAGCATAATACCCTCCAGTTCCATCCACGTTGAAGCAAATGGTGGGTATTTGACATATCAGCCTTTCCTTGTTGTTGTTGCCCTGGAACACTTTGAGAAGTAGAGTATTTTGTAAAATTTCCCTCAGGTGGGACATGTCTGTCATTTATCTCATGATTGAACAGTTTTTTGGATTATATACAGAGATATACTGCCATTTTCATTATATCATATAAAGGATATACTATCAACATGATTTATCAGTCTTGGTATCGATCTGATCACATTGCTGAGATAGTGTTTGTCAGCTTTCTATGCAGTAAACTGATCCTTTTTTATTATTAAACATTATTATTATTATATTATCAATATTATTTTAAGTTTTTCATATTATATTTTGTAGAAGGAAGTTACAATGTGTATTCCTCACATAAGAGTGGGAAGCTATGCTCATGAACTTGAGTGTGGAATGTCTGCACAATTTGTTTGAAATTCTTCTACATGGGAGATTTCTCTTCTTCTGGGTTTGTTTGTTTCTTTTTCAAAGATGTTTTTTATTTATTTGAGAGAGAGAGGAGAGAAAATCCATGAGTGAGGGGGCAGAGGGAGAGGGAGAAGCAGGTTCCCTGCTGAACAGGGAGCCTGCCTTGGGACCTGGATCATGATTTGAGCCTAAGGCAGAAGCTTAACTAGCTGAACCACACAGGTGCCACTCTTTCTTTCTTTCTTTCTTTCTTTCTTTCTTTCTTTCTTTCTTTCTTTCTTTCTTTCTTTCTTTTTCTTTCTTTCTTTCTTTCTTCTTTCTTTTCTTTCTTTCTTTTTCTTTCTTTTTTTTTAAATAATAATTTTATTTTTTATTGGTGTTCAATTTGCCAACATACAGAATAACACCCAGTGCTCATCCCGTCAAGTGCTCCCCTCAGTGCCCATCACACATTCACCCCCACCGCCCGCCATCCTCCCCTTCCATCACCCCTAGTTCGTTTCCCAGAGTTAGGAGTCTTTATGTTCTGTCTCCCTTTCGGATATTTCCCACACATTTCTTCTCCCTTCCCTTATATTCCCTTCACTATTATCTATATTCCCCAAATGAATGAGAACATACAATGTTTGTCCTTCTCCGATTGTCTTACTTCACTCAGCATAATACCTTCCAGTTCCATCCACGTTGAAGCAAACGGTGGGTATTTGTCGTTTCTAATGGCTAAGCAAGGACCACCTTTTCTCTTTCTTCATCTTCTGAGTCTCCAATGGTATGAATGTTATTGTTTTAATAAGTGGCTGACTTCCCTACGTCTGTCTCTGTCGTCCATAAACTTTCTTCTTTTTAAGGCTTCCACTTTGGACTGCATCTCAGTTATAGCATTTTTAACATTGACCTGATTATATTTAAGTTCTTTTATTTCTACAGTAAAGGTTTCTCTAGTTTTCTTCTGTGCTCTTTTTCCAGCCCAGCTGCTGTCTTTATAATCATTGTTTTAAACTGTAGTTAGATATCATATATATGTATTGATGAACTTCCTGGCTGTGAGTAGACCTCATGTTATTTTATGGAGGTGAATTTCTCCATCTCATTATATTTTCCAGAAAAGAAAGAAGGAAGAAAAAGGAAAACCAAGAAAAACAATAATAACTGCCCTCCACCCCCCCCAAAAAAAACAGATTATTTTGCCCTGCTTGTTAAAAGATTCTAAATCCCAAAGTAGAAACAATTAAAGTGATCCCTGGGTGGCGCAGGGGTTTAGTGTCTGCCTTTGGCCCAGGGCAGGATCCTATAGACTCTGGATCGAATTTCACGTTGGGCTCCCAGTGCATGGAGCCTGCTTCTCCCTGTGCCTCTGTCTCTGCCTCTCTCTCTCTCTCTTTCTCTTTTTCTCTGTTTGTGACTATAATATATAAATTGAAAAAAAATTAAAAAAATAAACACAATTAAAGTACTATGAAAGTAAAAATAAGAAATATATAAGGTACATACATAAAAATTAAAATAAGGCAATTAATAAAAAAGAATCAAAAAAATAAATGAAAAAAGAACACAAAGTACAAAGGAATCTAAACCTTACTTTCCAGGCAGAGCTAAAGATCTGCAGCCTCTGTGGTCTGACAACTTGGTGGCAGCGAATGGTCTGTGTGGGGTCTGGGGATGGGCCGTGGCGCTGATTATCAGGCGCACATCTTCCTGGGAGATGCACCTGCGGGGGCCAGAGGCGGGGTGGGCGTCAGCGTCTCTGGGCTCAGCGGGCGGTGCTGTGCTGCTCCTGAGACTCGGCCCTGATAGGCGGGATGCGGGTGGGGTTTCTGGGTCCTCTGGCTCTGGGACAGAGCATCCCGCCCCCCAGTCTGCTGGGGCCTCCACAGAAGAGCTGCCAAGTCCCCGGGTCTCCGCCGTTTCTCTCAGAACCCTGCGTTCACTCTACCTGCATCCGAGATTCTTTTGGTTTTGTTTTTGTGTCTCAGACTGTTGTGCCCAAGATTGCGAATCCGAGAAACCATTGAGAAGCCGACAGCAATGCAAACACATGAGGGTTTATTTACAAGCTTGAGCTTGTTTCCAAGTATACCCAACAGAGCGGAGCAGGGACTTGGACCCGGAGGTGGGTTTTAGCTTAGTTTTAAGGGCTGGTCTCAGGGTACTCCCGAAGGGCTGGAGCAATTCCTCAAGTTCTGTTTACATTTTGATATGGGGCCTTCAAGTGCATTGAGATCTGTTCTAATAGGGGCTTCCTGCCCTTGGCCTGGGCTCAGTTTTTATTCTATTGTGGGGCTTGCTGTGTCCTGACAATGAGCACTCAGGAAGGAAATGACGGACGTGACTTACTTCTCAGGAGCATCACAGAGAATAAAAAATGAGACTGAACCAAAGGAGCACAAGACTTGTGCACTGAGCCATACCAGGTTCTGGGAGGCCATCCTGGGCTCATGGTTTGGAGCCTCATCTTGTGAAAATGTCCGCAGTTCCTGAAGCCACCCTCAATTTCAATGTCATTCCTGTCAAGTCATGATGGCAGATCCTATAAATAGGAAAAAAAAACCCATAACATCCATCCGCCCCCACAAATGACCCGGGACAGCAAATCAGTATTGGAGAAGAAGGACAGAGTGGGACGCAGCACTTTCCTATTTCAAACGATGTCACAGAGACAAAGGATAAAGCAGTGTTGTCCTCGGGACCCCGCCTGGCTCCGTCTGTTAAGCATCCGACTCGTGACCTCACCTCCAGTCCTGATGTAGGGGTCGTGAGTTCTAGCCCTGGGCTGGTCCATAGACGAGGCCTGACGCCTAGTTAAACCAGACCCACGAGGGTTGGTCCCAGCATAAGCCGAAGGAGTAGAACAGAGAGTCCAGAAGGAAACGTGCTCTGATACAACTGATTTTTTAACTTAATTTAATTTAAACCCAATTAATTAACGTATAGTGTATTATACTTTCAGAGGAAGAATTCAGGGATTCACCAGTTGGAGATAACTCCAGTGCTCGTGACATCACGTGCCCTCCATCATGCTGGTCCTGTTATCCACTCCCCCGTCCCCTCCCCTGCAGCGACACTCAGTTTGTTTCCTATATATAAGAGTCTGTATTCCCTGCATCTGTTTTCATCTTATTTGTTTTTCCTTCCCTTCACAGATGTTCATCTGCTTTGCTTCTTTAATTCCACCTATGAATGACACCACACGGTCATTCTCTTTTCCAACTGACCTATTTCACTTAAGATGATCCCTCTAGTTCTTTCCACGTCATTGCAAATGGCAAGATTTCCTTCTCTTTGATAGCTGAGTATCATTCCCCTCTCTATGACCATCATCTATCTCCCATCCTCTTTATCCATCATCTGCCACAGGGCACCGAGGGTCCTCCCACAGTGTGGCTACTGTGGACCCGGCTGCTGTGGACATTGTGTGCAGTTGTCCCATGTCTCACTGCATCTGTATCCTCGGAGTGAGCTCCAGGCCGTACACCTGCTGGTCGCAGGGCGACTCTATTTGTAACTTCCTGGGGAGCCTCCACACTGTTTCCAAGGCGGCTACACTAGCCCGTGCTCCCGCCCACAGTGGAAGAGGGTTGAGTGAGTTTTACAGGACGTGGTAAAAGTCTGGTCCACATTTCATTTCGCGTCCTTTGGGCTACAATTCCTTCTCCTTAAGTATTTTTGAGGAAACCGGGTGTTGGGCTCCTTTTCAGTCAGACGGTTCCGAAGCTAACAGCTGGAGCCTGGAAGGAGGCAGAGGTGGGCCCCAGGAAGGGTATGCTGCCTCCTGCACAGCCTCCTGCAGCGTCTGAGCATCCCACAGGCGGCGCCCAATCCCAGGCACCACCCAGAGGGCACGCATGCGCAGTAGGCCTCTTCTGCCTGCACTTAACAGGAGCCAGCCTGTGCTGGGGAGGCCTGAGGAAGACGTGGGGTTACATCCACGCTGATGAGCTGCAGCCTCCTCAGAACCTGCGGGGAGTCTTCAGGGGGATAATGGACAGCGTTCACACTGACAGGAGTCCCGGTCTCCTCAGAACACACGGTGAGGGTTCAGGAAGATGTGGGCCCACATCCACCCTGACAGGAGCCCCTGGGCCACTTCAGGACCTGCAGGGAGGCTTCAGGAAATTGTGGGCCCGCACCCACCCTGACAGGAGCCCATGGGCTGCCTCAGGACACGTGGGGAGGCTTCTGAAAAATGTGGCATGGTGTCCACTCTGGCAGGAGCTAAAGTGCCCCTCAGGACATAAGTTGAGTCTTCTGGAAGCTGGGGACCACAACCACAGAGACAGGAGTCCCGGCCACCTCAGACCAGCGGTGATGCTTCGGGAGGACGTGGGGCCACGTCCACACAACCGGACGCTGATGTCCTCAGGACACCCAGTGTAGACTTCGGGAAATATGGGGATGTGTCCATGCGGACAGAAGACCCCAGCCTTGTCAGAGCCTGTGGTGAGGCCTAAGAAAGATGTGGATGCCGATTCCACACTGACAGTAGTCTCCGGCCTCCTCAGGATGCACTGTGAAGGATTGGGATAATTTGGGGCCAGGTCCATGCTGGCAGGAGCCCCCAGCCTCCTCAGGTCTTATGGTGAGGCTTGAGGAAAATGTGGGGCCACATCAAGACTGAGAGAACCCGCGTCCTCCTCAGGACCTGCACTTTGGCGTTGGGACACATGGGGCTGCGTCTAGGCTGACAGGAACCCACAGCCTCCTCAAGACCCGCGGTGAGTTTTCAGGGGACATGGGGCCATGTCCAGGCTGACAGGAGCCCCCAGCTTCCTGAGAACCTGCTGTGAGGCTTCCAGAGGATGTGAGGCATACCCACGGTGACAGGAGACCTGGCGTACTCAGGACCTGCTGACTATGACTCTGGAACACGTGGGGCCACGTGCGCACTCACAGGAGCCCAGCTTCCTCAGGACCCCCTGGAGGACTCTGGAGGCGCCATTGGGGGCCACGTCCATGTCAGTAGGGACTCCTTAGAACCATAGGGTAAGTGAATGGGTAGAATAAATGGTAGGGACAGGGGAGGGGATGCATTTGGTGGTTAGGCTTAGGTTAGATGTTAGGTGTTAGTGATTATGCTTATGGTTACAGATTAGAGGTTAGGGTGAGGGATAAGGGTAAGGGTCAGTGGTTAGGAGTTAGGATGGGGGTTTGGCTTAGGGACAGGAGTTAGAGTTAGGGTTTAGACTTTAGGGATTAGGGCAGGAGGTTAGGAGTTGGGGTTTGGGTTATGGTTAGAGTTAGGGTTGGGCTAGGTTTGCAGTTAGGGTTAGGGGTTAGGGTGTGAGTTAGTGGTTAGGATTAGGGGTTAGAGTAAAAGTTAGGGCTAGGTTTAGGGTTAGGGCGAGGGTTAGGTTTAGGATAGGGTTAGGGCTAGGGTTAGGGTTAGTGTTTGGTTAGGGATTAGGGTTAGGGTCAGGTCAGGGTCAGGGTACGGTTTTGGAAAAGGGTAAGAGAGGGTTAGGCAGGGGGTTAGGGATTAGTTTTAGGGACAGGTTAGAGTACACTTTTGGGTATGAAATAGGATTAGTATTAGAGGGTTAGGGTTAGGGTACAGGTTAAGGATAGGAATAGGATTTGAGTACATTAAGATAAGGTTAGGGTTAGAGGTTAAGCTTAGGGTTTGATTTAAGATAAGGGTCAGGATTAAGGGTTTAGAATAGGTTTAGGAGTTAGGGTGAGGGTTGGCAGGAAGGTTCAGTGAATGTGTTTTGGTCTTGGGGTTTGTGTTTGGTTTTTGATTAGTGATGTACTTGTTTAAGGGTTAGGTTAACATTAGGCTTAAGTGGAGGGTTAGGCTTATGTCTGTGTATGGTTAGAGTTTGGGTCTTAGCATATGCCTGCACTGGGACTCCTAGCATCTTGGGCAGTTTAGTTTTCTGCACTCTATTTCGGTTTTGGGATCAAAGATAGCCTGACTCCACCACGTCAGCAGCCTCCACAGAGAATCAAAATCCAGGCTTCTGCTGGGGTGAGAATAGGCATGGCAGGCTTCTCCTGAGCTGACCTAAGGAGGGGATTTGTGGCTCTAAAGACTCTTAGGATTTTCAGTTTCCTTTCTGATTTTATCTCTTGTGTGCCCATGTTTCCTCTATACTACCAATTATTATTTTAAAGTTATACTTGAAGTCCTGTTTGTAAACATAGTATGATATAGTTTCAGGTTGACCACATAGTGATTCAACCCTTGAATACAACACCTGGTACTGGTTAGAAGTGACCTCCACAATCCCCGTCCCCTGATTCCCCATCCCCCCACCTTCCCCTGGTATTTATTAGTTTATTCTCTGTGGTTAAGAGTGTGTTTTTTTGTTTGCTTCTTTCATCCCCCCCTCTGCCCCTTTACCAGTTTTTTTGGTTTCTTAAAATTCACATGTCAATGCAATTGTATGGTATTTGGTATCTGTCTTTCTCTGACTGACTGAGTTCATTTAGCATAAGTCCCTTCCACTTCTCCCACGTTATTGTAAATGGCTTCCTTTCATCCCTTCTGATGACGGAGTGATGTCGCAGTGTGTATATTTACCACATCGTCTCTGCCCATTCATCAGTTGATGGACATCTGGGCTCTATACACAGTTTCGTTGTTGTTGATAACGCTGCTACCCACACTGGGCTGCGGGTTCCTCTTCGAATCTACTCAACTACTTTTGTATCCTCGGGGTAAATACCTAGATGTGTAATGTTGGAATCATAGGGTAGCTCTATTTTTAACTTTTTAAAAAATTTTTTTTAGAATAGTCACAGAGAGAGAGGCAGAGACACAGGCAGAGGGAGAAGCAGGCTACTTGCACCGGGAGCCCGACGTGGGATTCGATCCCGGGTCTCCAGGATCGCGCCCTGGGCCAAAGGCAGGCGCCAAACCACTGTGCCACCCAGGGATCCCTCGCTGCGCCACCCAGGGATCTCTGATTCCACACAAATCTTAAAAATATTTGTTCTAACTCTCCGAAGAAAGTCCATAATATTTGATAGGGATTCCATTAAATGTGTACATTGCCCTGGGTAACATTGACATTTTCACAATATTAATTCTGTCAATCCATGAGCATGGAATATTTTTCCATCTCTTTGTGTCTTCCTCAATTTCTTTCAGTAGCATTCTATAGTGTTTATGGTTGAGATTCTTTACCTCCTTGGTTAGGATTATTCCTAGGTATCTTATGCTTTTGAGTGCAATTGTAAATGAGATTGCCTCCTCAATTTCTCTTTCTTCAGTGTCATTGTTAGTGTATAGAAATGCCATTGATTTCTGGGCATTGATTTTGTATCCTACCACGCTACCAAATTGCTGAATGAGTTCCAGCAATCTTGGGGGGGCTTTTGGGTTTTCTAGGTAGAGTATCATGTCATCGGTGAAGAGGGAGAGTTTGACTTCTTCTTGGCCAATTTGAATGGCTTTAATGTCTTTTTGTTGTCTGACTGCTGAGGCTAGGACTTCCAGTACTATGTTGAATAGCTGTGGTGAGAGTGGACATCCCTGTCTTGTTCCTGATCTTAGGGGAAAAAATCTCCGTGCTTCCCCATTGAGAATGATATTTGTTGTGGGCTTTTTGTAGATGGCTTTTAAGATGTTGAGGAATGTTCCCTCTATCCCTATGCTCTGAAGTGTTTTGATCAGCAATGGATGCTCTATTTTGTCAAATGCTTTCTCTGCATCTAACGAGAAGATCATATGCTTTTTGGTTTTTCTCCTGCTGATATGATGAATCCCACTGATTGTTTTACGAGTGTTGAACCAGCCTTGTGTCCCTGGGATAAATCCTACTTGGTCATGGTGAATAATTTTCTTAATGTACTGTTGGATCCTATTGGCTAGTATCTTTTTGAGAATTTTTGCATCCTTGTTCATCAGGGATATTGGTCTGTAATCCTCCTTTTTGTGGGGTCTTTGTCTGGTTTTGGAATTAAGGTGATGCTGGCCTCATGGAACGAATTTGGAAGTACTCCATCTCTTTCTATCTTTCCAAACAGCTTTTGTAGGATAGGTATGGATTCTTCTTTAAACATTTGATGGAATTCTCCTGGGAAGCCATCTGGCCTTGGACTTTTGTGTCTTGGGAGGTTTTTGATCACTGTTTCTTTTTTTTTTTATTTTTTTTTCATTTATTTATGATAGTCACAGAGAGAGAGAGAGAGAGGCAGAGACACAGGCAGAGGGAGGAGCAGGCTCCATGCACCGGGAGCCCGACGTGGGACTCGATCCCGGGTCTCCAGGATCGCGCCCTGGGCCAAAGGCAGGCGCTAAACCGCTGCGCCACCCAGGGATCCCTTGATCACTGTTTCAATTTTCTCTCTGGTTATTGGCCTTTTCAGGTTTTCTATTTCTTCCTGCTCCAGTTTTTGTAGTTTCTGGCTTTCCAGGAATGCGTCCATATCTCTAGATTGCCTAATTTGTTGGCGTATAGCTATTCATAATATGTTTTTAAAATCGTTTGTATTTCCTTGGTGTTGGTAGTGATCTCTCCTTTCTCTTTCATGATTTTATTAATTTGAATCTTCTCTCTCTTCTTTTTAATAAGGCTGGCTATTGGTTTATGTATCTTATTAATTCTTTCAAAGAACCAACTCCTGGTTTTGTTGATCTGTTCCACAGTTCTTCTGGTCTCAATTTCATTGAGTTCTGCTATAATCTTAATTAACTGTCTTCTTCTCTTGGGTGTAGGATCTATCTGTTGTTTTTTCCCTAACTCCTTCATGTGTAAGGTTAGCTTTTGTATTTGAGTTCTTTACAGTTTTTGAATGGAGGATTCTATTGCGATGTATTTCCCCCTTAGGACTGCTTGTGCCGCATCCCAAAGATTTTGAACAGGTGTATCTTCATTCTCATTAGTTTCCATGAATCTTTTTTTTAAATTAATTTTTTATTTGTGTTCAGATTACTAATATACAGAATAAAACTCAATGCTCATCCCGTCAAGTGCCCCCTTCAGTGCCCGTCAACCAATCACCCCCAACCCCCGCACACCTCCCCTTCTACCACCCCTAGTTCATTTCCCAGAGTTAGGAGTCTTTATTTTCTGTCTCGTATTCTGATATATCCCTCACATTTCTTCTCCATTCCCTTATATTCCCTTTCACTATTATTTATATTCTCCAAATGAATGAGAACATACACTGTTTGTCCTTCTCCAATTGACTTACTTCACTCAGCATAATACCCTCCAGTTTCATCCACGTTGAAGCAAATGGTGCGTATTTGTCGTTTCTAATGCCTAAATAATATTCCATTTTACACATAAACCACATCTTCTTTACACATTCATCTTTCAATAGACACCAAAGCTCCTTCCACAGTTTGGCTATTGTGGACATTCTGCTATAAACATCGGGGTGCAGTTGTCCTGGCGTTTCCTTGCATCTGAATCTTTGGGGTAAATCTCCAAAGATGCAATTGCTGGGTCATCGGGCAAGTAAATTTTTAACTCTTTGAGGAACATCCACTCAGTTTGCCAGAGAGGCTGCACCAGTTCACATTCCCACCAACAGTGTAAGAGTGTTCCCTTTTCTCCGCATCCTCTCCAACATTTGTGGTTTCCTACCTTGTTAATTTCCCCCATGCTCACTGGTGTGAGGTGGTATCTCATTGTTGTTTTGATTTGTATTTCCCTGATGGCAAGTGATGCAGAGCATGTTTTCATGTGCATGTTGGCAATGTCAATGTCTTGCTCTGTGAGATTTCTATTCATGTCTTTTGCCCATTTCATGATTGGATTGTTTGTTTCCTTGGGTTTGAGTTTAAAACGTTCTTTATAGATCTTGGAAACTAGCCCTTTATCTGATACGACTTTTGCATATACCTTCTCCCATTCTTTAGGTTGTCTTTTAGTTATGTTGACTGTATCCTTTGCTGTGAAAAAGCTTCTTATCTTGATGAAGTCCCAATAGTTCATTTTTCCTTTTGTTTCATTTGCCTTCGTGGATTTATCTTGCAAGAAGTTACTGTGGCCGAGTTCAAAAAGGGTGTTGCCTGTGTTCTCCTCTAGGATTTTGATGGATAAAAGGAAGAAAAAAAAGAAAAAAGAGAAGAAAAAGAGAAAGAAAAAGAAAGAAAGGAATAAAGGGTAGGGGATGCAAACAAATGAAAAAGAAAGAAGAAAAGAAAAGAAACAAGAGAAGAGAAAAAAAAAAAGAAAAAACCACGGGGGAGTATCTTCTGATTCTGTATACTTTAAGTCCGTTGACTTCCCCTGGAACTTGTCCGTCTAGGTCGTCTTCTGGGGGAGAGGCCTGTTGTGCTGATTTTCAGGTATTAGCTCTTGGGGGAGCTGCTCTGCCCTCTGCCTGGTGCAGGGCTCAGTGGGGGTTGTTTAACCCGTGAGGCCCCAGGAGGAACCATCCCAGTGACGCCAGCAGCTCTGGAGCCCTGGATTCAGCTCCCACAGTAACTATGGAGCTCTCCCTCTGCAGGGCCTGGAGGTGCCAAGGCGGGGACGCTGATCTGCTCAGCTCTGGGCAGAATCGTCCTAGCTGTCTTGGGCCTTCCCGGGCTCTGCCTGTCCCAGGGGGAGGATGGATCCTGGGCTGTGTCCTGGCGCCCTGTGCTCCAGTGCCTGTGCTGTTGGATTCCCCCTCCCGGCCACACAGCTGCCTCCATGGCGCCGCTGCCTGAGCCCCTCTGAGCTGGTCCCAGAGACCCACAGCCCTCTCCACAGGGATCCTCTTCCTCTGCTGGAGCCCACTCCGAGCCCTGGCCTCACAGCCCCCTCCATGTGGAGCCACCACCCAAGCCCCTCAAAGCTGCTCCGGGTCCAGCTGTGGGGCCCTGCAGTCTTTTATGGAGCTCGACGTGGGATATGGTGCAGTCTCCTGGGCGCGCAGGTGTCTATTAGTGTTCCAGGGACCCCGAGGGCATCCCCGCCATCTTGGCGTCCTGGTCCAACTCCCTGCGGGTGCCTTTCCACCCGGGAAGATTGGTGAAGCTCCTGCTTCTCTGGGTCAGAGCTTTCTTATCCTGGAGGCACTCGCCCAGGCCTTAGCCCAGAACCTCGTGGGGCCCCTCCCCCACTGGATGCCTTTTGTTTCTTTTTTTTTAATTTTTATTTATTTATGGTAGTCACAGAGAGAGAGAGAGAGAGAGAGGCAGAGACACAGGCAGAGGGAGAAGCAGGCTCCATGCCCCGGGAGCCCGACGTGGGATTCGATCACGTGGGATTCGATCACGCCCTGGGCTGAAGGCAGGCGCTAAACCACTGCGTCACCCAGGGATCCCCTTTTGTTTCTTTATTTCTTTCCCCCCCGCTTTATTTCTTTCCCCCCGCTTCCTACCTTGATAGAAGTGCGAACTCTTCTCACTCTAGCATTCCAGCTGGTCTCTCTTTAAATCTCAGGCCGAATTCATAGATTTTCAGGATGTTGAAAATTATCTAGGTAACTTGGTGGGGACAGGTGATTTGGGGACCCTACTCTTCTGCCATCTTGCCCCTCCCTCCACTTTCCTATTTCAAACAATGTCGCAGAGACACAGGATAAAGCAGTGTGGTTCTCGGGCCCCAGCTGGCTCTGTTGGTTAAGCATCCGACTCCTGACTTCACCCTTGGTCTTGATCTCAGGGTCATGAATTTGAGCCCTGTGCTGAACTGTGGATGAGGCATGGAGTCTATTTAAACAAACAAAACCCACAGGGGTGTGGTTCTGGCATAAGCTGAAGGAGCAGAATAGAGAGCCTGGAAGAAAATGCACTCTGATACTGTCAACTGATTTTTTAAGCTTAATTTAATTTAAACCTAATTAATTAACAGTATAGTGTATTATACTTTCAGAGGTAGAATTCAGGGATTCACCAGTTGGAGATAACACCAGGGCTCATGACATCATGTGCCCTCCTTTATGCCCGTCTACCAGTTACCCTGTCCCTCCACTCGCCTCCCCTCCAGCGACACTCAGTTTATTTCCTGTGATTGAGTCTCTTTTTCCTCCATCTCTGTTTTCGTATTTGTTTTTCCTTCCCTTCACAGATGCTCATCTGCTTTGCTTCTTTAATTTCACCTATGAATGCAACCATACGGTAGTTTTCTTTCCTGACTGACTTATTTCACTTAACATGATCCCTCTAGTTCTATCCACGTCATTGCAAATGGCAATGTTTTCTTCTCTTTGATAGCTGAGTACCGTTCCTATCATCTAACTATCATCTATGACCATCATCTATCTTCCATCCTCTTTATCGATCATCTGCCTGAGGGCACCGAGGCTCCTCCCACAGTGTAGCTACTGTGGACCCGGCTGCTGTGGACATTGGGGTGCAGGTGTCCCCGAGTCTCATGCATCTGTATCTTCGGGGTGAGCTAAGGCCGTGCACCTGCTGGTCACAGAGTGGCTCTATTTGTAACTTCCTGAGAAGCTTCCACACCGTTTCCAGGGTGGCTGTGCCAGCCTGCGGTCCTGCCCACAGAGTGTAGGGTTGAGTGAATTTTGCAGGACGTTGTTAAAGTCTGGTCCACATTTCATTTTGCATCCTGTGGGCTCCAATAATTGTCCTTAAGTATTTCTGGGGAAGCCATGTATTGGGCTCCTTTTCAGTGAGACGTTTCCTTAGCTCATAGGCCTCAGCTGTAGCCTGGAAGGAGGCAGGTGTGGACCTGTGCACAGGGATGCTGCCTCCTACATGGCCTCCTGCAGTCCCTGAGCGTCCCGCAGGAGGCGCCCCAGCCCAGGCCCTGCCCAAGGGCCACAAAGGCTAAGTAGGCCTTGTCCACCTGCATAACAGGAGCCCACCTGTGCTGGGGAGGCCTGAGGAGGACATGGGGACGCACCATGCTGATGAGCCCCGGTCTCCTCAGGAACCGCAGTGAGGCTTCAGGAAGATGTGGGCCCGCATCCACCCTGACAGGAACACCTGGGCCACTTCAGGACCTGCAGGGAGGCTACAGGAAGCTGTGGTGTCATGTCCACTCTGGCAGGAGCTCCCGGGCCGCTCAGGACATAAGTTGAGGCTTCTGGAAGGTGAGGGCCGCATCCACGGTGTCAGCAGCCCTGGCCTCCTCAGAACCTGCAGTGACTTTATGGGAGGACATGTGGCCATGCCCACACAACAGGACGCTGACGTCCTCAGGACCCCTGTTGTAGACTTCGGGAAATATGGGGATGCTTCCATGCAGACAGGAGACCCCAACCTTGTCAGGGCCTTTGGTGAGGCCTAAGAAAGATGTGGGTGCTGAATCCACACTGACAGGAGTCTCCGGCCTCCTAAGGACCTGCCATTTGACTTCGGGATATATGGGGCTGTGTCTATGCGTACAGGAGCCCACAGCCCCCTCAGGACCCGCGGTGAGTTTTCTGGAGGCCATGGGGCCATGTCCAGGCTGACAGGAGCCCTCGGCCTCCTGAGGACTTGCTGTGAGGCTTCCAGAGGATGTGAGGCATAGTCCACAATGACAGGAGACCCGGCGTCCTCAGGACCCGCTGACTATGACTCAGGAACACGTGGGGCCACGTCCACACTCACAGGATCCTGGCTTCCTCAGCACCCCCTGGAGGACTCTGGAGGCACCGTTGGGGGCCACGTCCACCTCAGACGGGACTACTCAGAACCACAGGGTAAGTGAATGGGTAGAATGAATGGTAGGGTCAGGGGAGGGGAGGTAGTTGGTTGTTAGGTTAGATGTTAGGGTTTAGTGATTCTGCTTATGGTTATGGATTAGAGGATAGCATGAGGGATAAGGTAAGGGTCAGTGTTTAGGAGTTGGATGGGGGTTAGGGATTAGGGAAAGGGTTTAGGGTTAGTGTTAGGGACAGGATTTAGAGTTAGGGTTAGGGTTTAGGCTTAGGGATTAGGGCAGGATGTTAGGAGTTGGGGTTAGGGTTATGGTTAGTGTTAGGGTTATGATTAGGTTTGCAGTTAGGATTAGGTGTTAGGATGTGAGTTAGGGTTAGTTGTTAGGGTTAGGGGTTAGGGTTAAAGTTAGGGCTAGCTTTAGAGTTAGGGTGAGCGGTAGGGTTAGGATAGGGGTTAGGATTAGGGTTAGTGTTTGGTTAGAGGTAATGGTCAGGTCAGGGTCAGGGTAGGGTCAGGGTACGGTTTTGGAAAAGGGTAAGAGATAGGGTTAGGCAGTGGGTTAGGGGTTAGTTTTAGGGTACGGGTTAGGGTACATTTTGGGGTATGAGATAGGGTTAGTATTAGAGGGTTAGGGTTAGGGTACAGGAAAAGGTTCGGAATAGGATTTGAGTATATTAATTTAAGGTTAGGGTTAGAGGTTAGGGTTAGGGTTAGATTTAAGGTAGCGGTCAGGGTTAAGGAAACCTAAGAATAGGTTAAGGAGTTAGGGTGAGGCTTGGCAGGTAGGTTCAGTGAATGTGTTTCTGTCCAGGGGTTTGTGTTTGGTTGTCGATTAGTCTTGTTTTATGTTTCAGTTAACATTAGGATTAAGTGTAGGGTTAGGGTTATGTCTGTGTATGGTTAGAATTTCAGTCTTGACCTGTGCCTGCACTGGGACTCCTAGTATCTTGGCAGTTTAGTTTTATGCACTCTATTTAGGTTTTGGGTTCAAAGGTACCTTGACTCCACCAAGTCAGTGGCCTCCCCAGAGAATCAAAATACAGGCTTCTGCTGGGGTGATAATAGACATGGCAGGCTTCTCCCGAGCTGAGCTAAGGAGGGGATTTGGGGCTCTAAATACTCTTTATTTGGATTTTCAGTTGCCTTTCTGATTTTATCTCTTGTGTGCACATGTATCCTCTATACTACCAATTATTATTTTAAAGTTTTATTGAATTCCTGTTTGTAAGCACAGTATGATATAGTTTCAGGTTTACCACATACTGATTCAACCCTTGGATGCAATGCCTGGTATTGGTCACAGGTGCCCTCCACTATCCCCACAGCCTGATTCCACATCCCCCCCACCTTCCTCTGGTATCTATTAGTTTATTCTCTGTGGTTAAGAGTGAGTTTCTTGGTTTGCTTCTCTCATCCCACCCCATCAATCCCCTTGCCAGTTTGTTTGGTTTCTTAAAATTCACTTGTGAATGCAATTGTATGGTATTTGATATGTGTCTTTCTCTGACTGACTGAGTTCATTTAGCATAAGTCCCTTCCACTTCTCCCATGTCATTGTAAATGGCTTCATTTCATCCTTTGTGATGACCGAGTGATGTCACAGTGTGTATATTTACCACATCATCTCTGCCCATTCATCTGTCGATGGACATCTGGGCTGTATCCACAGTTTGGCTCTTGTTGATAATGCTGCTACAAACACTAGGCTGCGTGTCCCTCTTTGAATCTAAGAGACTACTTTTATATCCTCGGGATAAATACCTAGCTGTGAAATTTTGGAATCATAGGGTACTTCTACTTTTAACTTCTTGAGGACCCTCCACACTGTTTTGCACAGTAGCTGCACCTGATCTCATGCTCACGAGGAGTATAAGGGGGCTCCCCCTTCTCCATAGCCTCACCAACACCTGTTGTTTCTTGTGTTGTTAATTTTAGCCATTTCGACGGCTGTCAGGTGACATCTTATTGTGGTTTTGGTTTGCATTTCCCTGATCATGGGTGACGCTGGGTGTCTGTCCATGTGTCTGGTGGCCATCTGGATGTCTTGACAGAGACAAAGTCCATTCATGTCTTCTGCCCATCTGCAGTTGGATAATTTGTGTTTAGGATGCTGACATTTATATTTGCTTTATGTATTTTGGATACTAACTCTTTATTGGATGTGTTGTTTACAAATATCTCCTCTCATTTTATAAAGTATTTTTTTTAATTTTTATTTGTTTATGATAGTCACACAGAGAGAAAGAGAGAGGCTGAGACACAGGCAGAGGGAGAAGCAGGCTCCATGCACCGGGAGCCCGATGTGGGATTCGATCCCGAGTCTCCAGGATCGCGCCCTGGGCCAAAGGCAGGCGCCAAACCGCTGCGCCACCCAGGGATCCCATCTCTCCTCTCATTTTATATGCTGCATTTTAGCGTTGCTTGTTTCCTTCACTTTGCAGAAGCTTTGCAATTTGATGAACTCCCAATAGGATTTTTGCTTTTGTTTCGCTTGCCTCAGACGCATATCTGGAAAGCAGATCCAATGGCCAATGTCAAAGACGTTGCTGCCTATCTTTTCTTCTTTGTATGATTTCAGGTCCCACATTTAGGTCTTTCATCCATTTTGAATTTATTTTTTATATATATGGTGTAAGAAAGTGGTCCAGTTTCATTCTTCTGCGTGTGGCTGCCTGGTTTTCCCAACACCATTTGTACATATCCTGGCGTCAGGGTTAGGGTTTGTTGAAGAGACGGTCTTTGTGCTTTGGATATTCCTTCCTTCCTTGTTGTCGTTTAATGGACCATAGTGTTACAGGTTTGTATCTTGTTTCGGCTTTCCATTCTATTCTATTGATATAAGCGTCTCCTGTTGGGAGATTCTTGATTCCTGATTCAATTTCTCTGCCTGTTATCTGTGTGTTCAAGTTTCTTATTTCTTCCTTTTTCATTTTTGCTTTGTTATATATTTCTAGGAATTGATCTATTTCTTCCAGGTTCGGGGTTGCTGGCATATGATTTTTCATAATGTTCTCTTATAAACATTTGTATTTCTAGTGTTGGTGGTTATTTCTCTTTTCTCATTTGTGATTTTATTTGGGTCCTTTCACATCTTTATATCTTTTTCTTTTTTAAAGATTTTATTTATGTATTCATGCGAGACGCAGAGAAGCAGAGGTATAGGCAGAGTGACAATGGGGCTCCATGTGGGGAGCATGATGTGGGACTTGGTGCCCCAGGAGTCCGGGTTCGTGACCAGAGCCAAAGCAGATGCTCAACCACTGAGGCACCCAGGTGCCTTGCTGATTCAATTCCTTTGCTAGTTATGGGTCTGTTCACATTTTCTATTTCTTCCTATTTCAGTTTTGCTCGTTTGCACATTTCTGGGACTTGTCCATTTCTTCTTCGTCTCCCAGATGTTAGCGTATAACCTTTCATAGAATTCCCTTATAATTGTCTTATTTTTCTGGTGTTGATTGTGATATCTTTTCTCTCATTTGTGATTTTATTTATTAGGTCTTTTCTCTTTTCTCGTTGATAAGGCTGGGTAGGGCTTTGTCTATTTTATTAATTATTTTGAAGAACCAGCTCTTAGTTTCGTTATTCCATTCTACTATTTTGTTGTTTCTGCATTGTTTATTTCTGCTCTCATCTTTATTTTTTCCCTTCTTCTGTAGGCTTCAGGCTATCTTTGCTATTCCTTTTCCAGCTCCTTTAGGTGTAGTGTTAGGTTGTGTATTGGAGATGTCTTGTTTCTTGAGGTAGGCCTGTATTGCTATGTACTTCCCTCTTACGACTGCCTTTGCTACATCCCAGATGTTTTGAGAAACATGTTTTCTTTTTCATTTGTTTTAAATTTCCTATTTAATTTCTTGGTTACTCCATTCATTCTCTAGTAGGATGTTCATAATCTCCACATATTTTTGGTCTGTCCAATTTTTTTTTCTTACTGTTGACTTCAAGTTTCATAGTGTCTGGTCCAAAACTGTACAGGGTGTGATATCAACCTTCTTGTAACTGTAGTACCTGTTGAGGGCTGATTTGTTGGCCATGATATGATCTGTTCTGTAGAATGTCCCATGTGCTGTTGAAAGGAATGTATAGGGATCCCTGGGTGGCGCAGCGGTTTAGCACCTGCCTTTGGCTCCAGGCGCCATCCTGGAGACCTGGGATCGAATCCCATGTTGGCCTCCCAGTGAATGGAGCCTGCTTTTCCCTCTGCCAATGTCTCTGCCCCCCCCCTCTGTGACAATCATAAATAATAAAAAAAATGAAGGAAGGTGTTCTGCTTTAGGATGAAATGTTCAGACTATATCTGTTGAGTCCCTGTGGTCCAGTGTGTCAAGGCTATTGTTCCCCTGTTGATTTTCTGCATACACGATTGGTCCATTGCCATAAGTGTGTGTTAAAATCCACTGTCATTGTATTATTATCAGTGAGTTCCTGTACGTTTGTTGTTAATTGGTTTCTATATTTAGGTACTCCCATGTTGGCAACATAAATATTTAGTTGTTTGATCTTGATAGAGAGTCTTTTTAATTATGAAATAATGCCCTTCTTCATCTCTTCTTACAGTATTTGTTCTTTCTTTTTTGAAATTTAAATATTTTATTTATTTATTCATGAGAGATACACAAAGAAGCAGAGGCAGAAACATAGGCAGAGGGAAAGACAGGCTCCACAAATGGAGGCCGATGTGGGACTTGATCCTGGGATCCCAGGATCACCCCCTGAGCCGAAGGCAGATGCTCAACCACTGAGCCACCAGGTGTCCCCTAGGGTTTGGTTTCAAATCTCGTTTGTCTGATATAAGTATGGGTCCTCCAGCTTTCTTTTGATATCCATTAGCATGATAGATGATTTTCCATCCCCTGACTTTCAATCTCCTGGTGTCTATAAGTCTAATGTGAGCATCTTGTAGGCAGCATACAGATGGATCTTGTTTTTTTAATAACGATTAAAATGAGGGAGTGAGGGAGAGAGAGAGAAAGAGAGAGAGAGAGAAGCAGAAAATTAGGCAGTGAGAGAAGTAGGCTCCCCACCAGGAGCAGAATATGGGACTTGATCCCAGACTCCAGGATCACAGCCTGAGTCAAAGGCAGAGGCTCAACCCCTGAGCCACCCAGGCATACCGGATCCTGTTTTTTAAGCCACTCTGATACCCTATACCTTTGATTGGAGCATTTAGTCTATCAGCATTCAGAGTGATTATTCAAAGATATGAACTTTGTGCCTTCGTGTTTCCGGAAGAGATGGTGTTTCCAGTGACTTTCTCCGGTCCTTTCTAGTCTATGTTTCTTTTGGTCTCTTTTTTTCCCCCACTAGAAGAGTCCCTCTTAAAATTCCTTACTGGACTGATTAAGTGGTCATGAACTCCTTTATATGTTGCCTGTGTAGGAAAATCTTTATCTCTCCTTCTTTCCTGAATGACACCCAAGCTGAAAGAAGAATTCATACAAATTGGACTCCAATAAAAAGAAATTTAAAAACCTAAAATAAATTCTTTCTAATATGATTGAGGAAAATGGCATGTAGGAGGAAAACCAGAAGCACAAAGAGAGAAGGAGAGATTTCACTCTCTGTAGCCTTCACAGGGAACGGGTGTCCTTTCCTAGCAGGGGTCCCCCATCCGTAGGATGCTTCCTTCCCCTCTGTTCCCTTGTTGGAACCCAGCAGGCACATCTCCGTGCCTTCAGCACGTCTGCAGTCGTGGTTTATAGCATCTTCCATGTATCCTATTGGGGATCACAGCGTGGTGTATGTAACCATCCGGCTGCTGTTTGACAACATTGGGGGATTCTGACTTTTGTTGGTTTTGGGGTGTGTGTGTCTATCACATGCAGCTATCACATGCAGCTATTGTATCCTCTGGCTGGGTAACCCAAAACCCGGAAATGGTTGGCACAACATCATTTCTGTTGCTGGCGCTGGGTGGCTAGCTGGGCTCTCCTGTCCACCCCGCGGCTCGCTCATGCAGTGTCTTTCCGCTGGAGAGTCAGCTGAGCTGGAAGGTCCAGCTCGGCCACATTCCCATGTCTGGCAGTGGGTCCTGCCGAGTGCCGGCTGCTTCTCTTCTCCCCAATGCCTCTCCAGCAGGGAGCCAGACATTCGGGCCACCCTTGGGGGAGCTCCTGAGGAACCGGCTGCCCATGGCGGGGAGCCATGAGGCTGCCTGTATGTGGGAGTCAGAGTGGGGATGGGGCTGGGTTCCTTGTTCCCCTGTGCTGACTGGGCTTCAGGCCGAGCCCCATGCTCACCCACCCCCTACTCACTCGGGCAAGGAGGGTGCGCTCCACATGTTGGTGTGAGAGATCCAGCACCAAAAGGTGTTCACGCTGAGTCCACCTGGTGAGGATGATCCAGGTGGATGAGCTGCAAGTGTGGGACCCAGGAAATTTAACAAAAATCCCCTACCCCTGGACAAGCAGAGCAGGAGTGATTCCATTTTGTGCTACATCTGCCACCTCCCTATGACCCCCAAATGACCTGCTTATGGCTTAAGGTGCTGCCCCACCCTAGTCATTCCGCTGGGCACACCCTAATCGGAAATCTGCTCATAACAATGTAACCATGCTTTGTGCCCGCCAAAACCCCGCAGCGATTCTGACCAAAGTAATAGACCAGCTCAAGTGGATACTATAGGGTAAGGTGTAATTCAATCGGCCACCTACATGTGGACCGACATGACTGTGCAAATTTCTGCATATCCCATGGTCCACTAGCCCCTATAAAGCTGCCTCGCCTCTTAGTCTCAGGGTCCAAGTCCCTGCTGCAATGTGTCTGGTGCACTTGGACCAACTTTTGGTTGGTCCCAGTGGGGGCTCCAGCTTGTAAAGAAACCCTCAGGCGTTTGCATTGGTGTCGGCTCCTTGGTGGTTTCTTGGATTCACAATCTTGGGCACAACACAAGGGCCTGCTGTCCTGAAATCACTTCCATGGCCACACTGACCACCCCGCAGGCCCTCTGTGCCCCAGGCACCCAGGCACGGGGATGCGGGGAGGGAGAAAGTGCCCCGGAATCCGGCCAGCCCCGGCCCCCTGGACAGAGGGAGTAGTGACCTCTCAGGTCACTTTGCACAGACCCTGGTGACCTGAGGCTCCCTGGCTGTCACATTCTCCCGCCCATTCTGGCCCACGGGGCACAGGCTGAGTCCCAGTAAATTCTGTGAGGCCTGACCCTGGCGTCGGGCCGCCCCTGGACGGCACGTGGGGACATCAGCTGTGTGTGCCTAGCAGCACCCCTGCATGGGCTGGTTGGGGTCTCAGTGGTGCCCCCTCCTCCTCACTGTGGGTCTCTCCACGCCCCATGCACAGAGTTCTGGGAGACACAGAAATAGGCTGGTTGTGCATTTTTGCACCACAACACTTTATTGACTTTCTACAGCAAACAGGCTCAGAGCAGAGTGTGCGCGCCTTCCCCTGGGGAAGGAGACCCTTCTGTCTTAGGGGAGAGCAAGAATCACACGGAGTGGGGGGGGGCGAGTGCTGGAGTCCCCCACCTGGGAGCATGTGTGGACTCTGGTTGGAGGTGTGTGTCCTGAGGTTTCAGCCTGAGTGACGGTTCTGAGGACAGCAGAGCTGACCTGGAACTGCAGCTCATGGGCTCCTGTGCTGCATCCCGGCAGGGCAGCTGGACCCCGGCCTCGGGACCCCTGGGGCCCCAGCACCTGTAGGAGTCTGCCTCCTGGTGTGGGTGTGGGTGGGGCCCACCGACCTACCCCTCCTCTCCCCACCCTGGGGTGTACCGGGATCCCCCAGTCAGCCCTAGGTCAGCGACCTGGATCTGTGGGTGCACGCCCAGTGCCCAGGTGGCCACATCCAACTGTGAGAAGGCTCGCTCATACCGGGGCCAGAATCCAGGGCTGGCCAGGGCCATGGGGGGCTGGATCCCATTAGTCTTTGTGTTGGGCCTGGT